>NW_027441779.1:0-721875 GCF_048569485.1 Anomaloglossus baeobatrachus | reverse complement strand
GGTGGAGGCCCGCCGGCTGCCTGCGTGTCCATGCTGGAGGCCCGCCGGCTGCCTGCGTGTCCATGCTGGAGGCCCGCCGGCTGCCTGCGTGTCCATGCTGGAGGCCCGCCGGCTGCCTGCGTGTCCATGCTGGAGGCCCGCCGGCTGCTTGCGTGTCCATGCTGAATGGGTGTGGATGGGGAGTGGATATGGGCGTGACTGTGAAATGGGTGTGGTTAGAGGGCGTGGCCTAAAAATTTGCCGCAAACTTTGTCCCTCTTTTCCTTCTTCAAACGTTGGGAGGTATGGATGAGCTGTACGTTGAAATTACACCATTAACTTTATCATATGATGTAATGTTAAGTGGGAAAAAAATTGCAAGTATGACAAAATTGCAAAAAAAGTGAACATTTTGTAATTGTTTTTGTTTTGTTTTTTATTTCCAGAAGTAATTTTACCATAAATCTGGCAGTGTGATGTTCCAGGTCAGGATGATTATGTAGATACCAAACATATAGAGTTTTTGTTTTATTTAAGTGGTGAAATAAATTCAGAAATGAAAAAAAAATTGCTTGTGTCACGACTTTTTTTTTTTCATACATTTTTTTTCTACATTGTACTGCATTTCATTGTGCCCTTAGAGAACTTGAACCTGCAATGTTTTGATCACTTGTTTTATATACAGCAATGCCACAGTATTGCTGTTTATCGAAGAAATCATAGTCTTCAATGAACGCCGGCCACGGGTTGGTTTTCACAGGATTAATGAGATGACAGACATAGGGGTTATCATCTGACTATAGAGAGGGGGGAGCCAGCACTGCCTATGAATGGCATGCAACAAATAAAAAGTGTAAAATTCACAAATTCATTCCGACTGTACTATAATGCAAAATGAGAATTTTAGCAAACAATTGATCAATAATTTGAGCCACTCCTGCCACGTCACGGCAAATCTCAATAGGGGTGGTCCTACTCTATATAATATAATTTACCATTGTGCCATACGGCCTCCTAAATATTTTAATAAGCAGAACCATATAAAAGCAACACATATACCTGTGACAGCTCAGATCCGCTCCCATGTTGCAAAGACAGATAACTGCGAATAAAGGCAGTCCAGGTGCCAGCATATGCAGCAAGGCCACACACACCAGCACAATATCAGAACTGTCCCTCACAGTGTGTGACCAGCAGCCGTGGATAAAGGCAGAGCAGGCCCAAGTAAAGGTACCGTCACACTAAGCAACATCGCAAGCAACATCGCTGCTGAAGCACAACTTGCTAGCGATGTTGCTTAGTGTGACATCCAGCAACAACCTGGCCCCTGCTGTGAGGTCGTTGGTTGTTGCTGAATGTCCTGGGCCATTTTTTAGTTGTTGCTGTCCCGCTGTGAAGCACAGATCGCTGTGTGTGACAGCGACAGAGCAACAACTAAATGTGCAGGCAGCAGGAGCCGGCTTCTGCGGACGCTGGTAACCAATGTAAACATCGGGTAACCAAGAAGCCCTTACCTTGGTTACCTGATATTTACCTTCGTTACCAGCCTCCGCCGCTCTCACTGTCAGTGCCGGCTCCTGCTCTGTGCACATGTAGCTGCAGTACACATCGGGTAATTAACCCCATGTGTACTGTAAGGGTAATTACCCCCATGTGTACTGTAGCTAGGAGAGCAGGGAGCAAGCGCTAAGCAGTGTGCGCGGCTCCCTGCTCTGTGCACATGTAGCTGCAGTACACATCAGGTAATTAACCCCATGTGTACTGTGGCTAGGTGTGCGCTGGTAACCAAGGTAAATATCGGGTTGGTTACCCGATATTTACCTTAGTTACCAAGCGCGGCATGCTTCCACGTGTAGCGATGCTCCAGCGATCCCTGCCAGGTCAGGTTGCTGGTGGGATCGCTGGAGCGTCGCTTAGTGTGACATCTCACCAGCGACCTCCTAGCAACTTACCAGCGATCCCTATCAGGTTGTATCATTGTTGGGATCGCTGGTAAGTTGTTTAGTGTGACTGGGCCTTTAATGGTGCTTAATTAATGATGCCTGTGGAATAGGGTGAGGTAGTTAAATGTGAACAGGCTCCAACATTAGTTTTGATAGTAGCAGAAGGAATTTACAAACCACACTGGGCATGCACAGCATAGTGGGGGTCAGCCACTGGACCAGTAAATCATTATACAGAGGGGGGAGCCAGCACTGCCTATGAAAGGCATGCAACAAATAAAAAGTGTAAAATTCACAAATTCATTCCCTACTGTACTATAATGCAAAATGAGATTTTTAGCAAACAATTGATCAATAATTTGAGCCACCCCCGCCACGTCACGGCAAATCTCAATAGGGGGGTCCTACTCTATATAATATAATTTACCATTGTGCCATACAGCCTCCTAATTATTTTAATAAGCAGAACCATATAAAAGCAACACATATACCTGTGACATCTCAGATCCGCTCCCATGTTGCAAAGAGCGGATAAGGCCTGCCGATAATGGCTCAAAACAGGGCTCCCCCTCTGCCAGCACACATTAAATGCTGCTGTCAGAGATTCACAGCTGCATTTAACACTAAAAGTCCCAGAGAGGGGTCATTTAACATTTCTACCTTTGGAACCCAGAGACGGGTTGAATGACCTGAAGGAATTTAGCTAACATCCTATAATCACCGTCTTTTGTTCTGTAATTAAGGCCATTACTATCGCACCACAGGAGGTTGTTGTTTTCCATTGAGTTTAGCCATTTAGTTTCTAGTTAGCTCTATTCAGTTCTATTCAGTTCATTTCACCCTCTTTCGGGACTTCAGGGGGGAGCTCGAAATTTCTGGGACTTCTAGTGTTAACAGGTTAACAGCCACAGGTGCAACGCAACTCCACTCATGGCTGTTAGAGGCAGATAGAGGCTGAATCATTCAGCCTTCATCTGCAGGGAAAGATGCTGGTTCAACGTGCGAGCCCCCATCAAAGGCAAGAAGACAACTCATGATAAGTGGAAGAACCAGCACTGGTCCCAGGCATAAAATCCAAGATATTTTATTCAATTTGGTAAAATTCAATAACAGATAAAAAAATATATAGGTACAGAGCATGGCAAGGAGTAAAGGCAACGCGATTCTGACCCATATGGTCCTTAATCACTGCTAGACGTCTCCATCCAGTATCACTGAGCGAGAGCGAGTGTGTAAAGAATAATGGCAAGAATTTCAGCCTCCAAATGTGCAAAGCTGGTAGAGACTTATCCCAAAAGACTTGCCGCAGTAATTGCAGCCAAAGGTGGCCCCACAAAGTATTGACTCGGGGGCTGAATACAAATGCACATCACAATTTTTAGATTTATATTATTAAAATATTTAGAAAACCAGGTATCATTTCCTTTACACTTCACAAAAACTTGTTACTTTGTGTTTATATATCACATGTAACATGAAAAAACGTGGAAGTTCACGGGATAAGAATACTTTTTCAAGGTACCGTAATCCCAGACAGACTTGATGATGTTGAGATCAGGGCTTTGTGGGGACCATGTCACCACTATCATGACTCGTTCTTCATTCTGTAGATAGTTCTTAATGACATTGGCTTCATGTTTGAAGTTGTCTAAAACTTTTTCACAGTATAGGTATGTGTTGGGATAAATGTGTAAGGTTTAACCCATTCACCACCGAGGACGAACTAATGCGTCATTGGTCATGTTGCTTCGGTTACGACAGGCTGTGGCGGCGAGCCCGCGGTAATCCTCACACATCTCTGTTGATCTTATCAGCTGAGATGTGTGGCTAACAGGCGCAGATGAATG
This sequence comes from Anomaloglossus baeobatrachus, assembly GCF_048569485.1. NCBI lineage: Eukaryota > Metazoa > Chordata > Amphibia > Anura > Aromobatidae > Anomaloglossus > Anomaloglossus baeobatrachus. The sequence goes on along the minus strand of NW_027441779.1, from coordinate 718,106 downwards.
ATCCACTCGCGCCTGTTAACCCCTTAGATTGCACTGTCAATACTAAAGGCATGATTTAAATGGCTGCAGAGAGGATCAAGCTGTTCCCCGCTGCCATCGGCGGCCCTGTGACATGATCATGGGTAGCCGATGTGTTGCAATGGTAGCGCAGGATCATCTAATGACCCCTGACGCTACCATGACGAACTTCCTATGAGAGACCCAAAAGAGCGAACAAGCGATTGGACTGTGCAATGATAAAGTCTCCTAAGGGGACTAGTAAAATAAATAAAAATGAAATAAAAAGTTTTAATAATATGAAAAAATAAAAAAAAACCTAAACGTTAAAATCCCCCCCTGTCGCCCAATTGAAAATAAAAGTTAAAAAAAGTACACATATTTGGTATTGCCATGTTCAGAAATGCCCGATCTAGCAAAATCTAAAATCAATTAATATGATCGGTATGCTGCGTGGCGAGAAAAAAATTCTAAATGCCAGAATTATGTATTTTGGTCGCAGCAAAAAATATTTAAAACACAATAACAGGCGATCAAAATATAGCATGTGCACAAAATGGTATCATTAAAAACGTCATCTCAAGATGCAAAAAATAAACCATCATTGAGCCCCAGATCCCAAAAAATTAGAATGTTACGAGTCTTGGAAAATGGCGACAAAAGCCCTACTATTTTTTTTGGACAATTTTCTGAATTTTATCTAAAGGCTACTTTACACACTGCGATATCGGTCCCGATATCGCTAGTGTGGGTACCCGCCCCCATCTGTTGCGCGACATGGGCAAATCGCTGCCCGTGCCGCACAACATCGCCCAGACCCGTCACACATACTTACCTGTCCGGCGACGTCGCTGTGGCCGGCGAACCGCCTCCTTTCTAAGGGGGCGGTCTGTGCGGCGTCACAGCGACGTCACTGAAGCGTCACTGAACCGCCGCCCAATAGCAGCGGAGGGGTGGAGATGAGCGGGACGTAACATCCCGCCCACCTCCTTCCTTCCGCATAGCAGCCGGGAGGCAGGTAAGGTGAGGTTCCTCGTTCCTGCGGCGTCACACGGAGCGATGTGTGCTGCCGCAGGAACGAGGAACAACTTCGTTACTGCTGCAGTAACGATTTTTAAGAATGGACCCCCATGTCGCCGATTAGCGATTTTGCACGTTTTTGCAACGATGCAAAATCGCTTATCGGTGTCACACGCAACGGCATCGCTAATGCGGCCGGATGTGCGTCACAAATTCTGTGACCCCAACGACTCCGCATTAGCGATGTCGCAGCGTGTAAAGCCCCCTTTACCCCTTAAATAAAAGTAAACCTATACATGTTTAGTATCTACAAACTCATATCGACCTGAAGCATCACAGCGACACATCAGTTTTACTATATAGTGAACACGGTGAATAAAAGACCCCAAAAACTATCGTGCAATTGTACATTTTTGCAATTTTACTGCAATTGGAATTTTGTTTACCGTTTTCGGGTACATTATATGGTAAAACTAATGTGAGAGAATACAATCAATAGCACAACTCATCCCGGGAAAAAATAAGCCCTCTTGTGGCAAGATTGACGGAAAAATTAAAAAGTTATGGCTCTCAGAAGAAGGGGAGGAAAAAGGAAAATAAAAAAAAATAAAAAACGGAAAATCGGGGGTGAAGGGGTTAAATGCATAATGAATAAGTTAGCTAATGTTTTGAGAGAATGAAAATGGTATTTTATTTGACTTTTTGTGATCACAGGTGAACAACGGTTTATTACAGGGCAACGTTCCTACACGTACAGTAATGCTTTCATAATATTAAAAAAATATATATCTGAAATCCAAACCATTCGGAATAACATTGCAGGCTTCTATTTATGGCGACTTGTGTTCACATATACAAAACTTCAATTGCAATGAATATTGAACCTGACGGTAGAAGAAAATGATGTGTCAACCAGCCCAGGCCCTTCTGCTTTACAGACTACAATCCTGTCCGCTTCAATAGATTTCTGTTTCACTTGTTATAGAAATATTATCTTAGGTTTGCAAGCTCCAAGGTCAAGCCTGGATAAAGCCTGTGAGAAATGGCTTTATTTTTTCCTTCTTATATATAAGCCCCAAGATGCCAGAACGGATTAGAAATGGAGGCTGTGAGTCCCGGATGAAATGACTTCTTGTCACTTTTACTTTACACGAAACTGCAATATATATCCTGCCAAAAATGTATAGAAAACTTGGCCATATATTAATGAATCAGTAGTTAGCGCAAAAGCCGGTTTTATTATTGTGTCTATATGGCGACATAAACTTGCTGGTATTATTCAATGTCTGTATAAAGGTATTAATCAGTCAATATATTGTACTATTATTCTCTCACTGTACAGTAGTATTCCAGTACTCTGGTATACTAGTATTATTTCAACACTGTATGGTAGTAATATTTGATCACTACATAGATCAAGATCCTTTCTCAATATTGTGAGCGAAATACATTCCTTCTATGCCATTGGAACTCCAAATTAGTAAGATTTGTTTTACAAGAGCTTGGGAAATCAATGCCGCACACATGATTTGTGGTGTACTGAATGTTTCTGCTTTATTATATCATGTGACCAGTTTATATAGTATCCCAAACAAAGAAATAACTCCTCAGAACTATGCACTAATAAAAGCCGAAGGGCTGTGTCTACAGTGTGTCCGACCATATCCTGTCCACCGCCATTAACTTGAGAATGGCGGCAGCTATAGGCATAGAAGTGGTGTCTAGGTATAGTAAAGTAGCCATGCGCTACGCAATGAAACCACCTATAGCGCCACCTGGTAGAAAACAACGGAGTTAGCATTTTTATTTCGAAAATGGAACAAGATAGAGAATAAAGGGAATTACAAAGTTGTAGGGCATCATCAATTCAATACGAATCGACACCTTGCATACAGATATACTATGATATGAAATCCATGACCCCCCTCAACTAGGTGCCTGGTAGAAACTATTGACTAGGCAGTACCCCACTGCTCTGCATTTTATATACCTAATAACTGGATAGTTTGGGATAAACTCTGTTAGATATTGATCTGCTTTCAGCATGCCCCAATGTTTTTACAAAACCAACATCACCCTATCATTCTGAATATCAAAAGTTCCTAGGATCCGAGTAATATTTGTATTATCCTGTTTTTCTTAGGGCTCTGAAGTTTCTGTCTATCCTGACCAGAGGCATATTTAAAAGCATTACTAAGAACTTGGGGAGGATAACCTCTGCTCTTGAACCTCCTCCTCAAATCATTTGCTTGACTAAAGTATGCTCTCTCTGTAGAACAATTCCTTTGCATCCTCAAGTACTTGTACCTGAGTCATATGGTATTAGGCCCGTGTTTTCTTCTAACCTATGACAGAGAATCCTCATGAGCAATTAGTGATGTGACAGGTCCTGGTGTATTGATATGGGACCATGTGATACCCAGGGAATCTTTAAAAGGACATATTTTTTATTTTGTCTGGTTCCCTTTTACCGTATCTACCTCAAGGGTCATTGTACCCACCTTCTACAAGTCTCCTGATGAACCCTGAACATTTTTGAGGGGGAAACGTGCCGAGACAGAGACAAGTTTCTATATGTAAGAAAAACTGGTATGAACATTGCATCTTCATGTAAGCCATGTACTGGGGTGGGCTCTTTAGGATACAGCGAAATCACAAACGAGAAATAAATGGCTCCAACTGTAGATCAACCAACTAAAGTATTTTATTTTAATATGTAAAAAAAAATAAATAAATAAAGGAAAACCTTCAGGGAAAAAATCTACAGACACTCAGTGAAGAGGCTGAGACCCTTGTGCTGTACAGCATGGCACCCTACAGTATGTGTCAACTACAGTATATTCAGTCTGTGTTAACTAGTAAACTACATGCGTGCCTGGATAATCCAACCGTTAATTACCTATTAATACCCTTGAACATGAAACAATTGGATGGATGTGAAATACAAGCTGCCTGCAGTACAGCACAATAGCTTACAAACTTAAGATAAATTCACTCTAACCCCCAACTGACTATTCCCCTGCCCCAATATAAATACAGTGCACATTAATGGAGGATCCTTCCCAAGATTCACCTTGATCAAACAACTTACTATAAACAGAGAATAAAAACTTAAACACATAACATGCACTTACATTGTTCAACACAAGTTCCCTCCTGGATGAGCTCAGTTATGGCCTAAAATCCATGATAGGCTTTAGCAACATCCAGGTGTAAGTGAGATTGTTAGGGTCCACCTAGAAACCTCAATGGTAAAGAGTTAGGGGTACTTTACACGCTGCGATATCGGGACCAATATTGCTGGCGAGCGTATCCGCCCCCGTCGGTTGTGTGTGACGGGCAAATCACAACATTGCTAACACCCATCACACATACTTACCTGCCTAACGACGTTGCTGTTGCCTGTGAACCGCCTCCTTTCTAAAGTGGCGGTTCGTGTGGTGTCACAGCGACGTCACACAGCAGCCGTCCAATAGCAGAGGAGGGGGCGGAGATGAGCTGCTGGAACATGCCGCCCACCTCCTTTCTTCCTCATTGCCTGTGGCCGGAGATAAGGAGATGTTCATCGCTCCTGCGGTGTCATACATAGCGATGTGTGATGCAGCAGGAACGACAAACAGCATCGCTACTCACCAGACAACGATATTTGGTGTTTGGACGACCTCTCCAACACCAACGATTTTTACCACTTTTGAGATCGTTGAAGGTTGCTTGTATGTGTCACAACACACTGCGATGCCGCTAACGACGCTGCGTCACAAACACCGTGACCCCGACGATAAATCGTTAGCGATGTCGCAGCGTGTAAAGTACCCCTTAGATGACATAGTTGTGGAAACAACTATTCTGGCGCCAAACTGTTGTGAGGTGCGTGCACGGTTACTCACTACGATGGCGCAGTGGGCCTTAGTTTTCTTATCGACCTGCTCTGAGCAATGTGACTGAAGTACACAGACGGATGAGAGGCCTCTCCAACAGAGGAGCAATACTGCTGGTAACTGTGGCTTGTCCCCTTGGCAACGTCCTTTCCGAAATTTTCTCCTATCTGGTAAGGATTTGGATTCAGACAGGGTCAGCTCCACTTTGTCATGGCTCTGGTCAAGGTGAGAAACTTCTATGCCCCAATATTATTCACTTTCTGTTCTTCACGTCCTCTCTCTCCGTGTTGTAACTGCCAACTGTTCCCAAGATGGCCGCCACTTTTTTCCTGTGATGTACATTTTATATCAGCTTGTAGCTCCGCCCCCATCTCAAGCTATGTATTGTAATCTTTCATCTGTGGTGAGAAAGAGCGGCCTCTTGTGGTTGAATAATGACATTTTAGTCCCTTCTAAAGTATTATCACATCCTTACTGACAGCAAGCAGGTGGTAAACTTACATACTATAAGTACGGTACAATGTTCAGATTTATGCAACACAAATATATACATCTAAACCATGCTGGTGAGCTGGCACAGGGGCTTGCCATATGCATCTTTAACCGGGTACATATTTCTGGCCATGAACAATGGGGGCTGTTTCACCATCTCACATGCCACCCCACTGGCATTGAACTTAGTCATCCTATGCAGAGTTTTAGGATTGGGGACTTCGGTACAGTCATTGGGGGAGGGGATGTCGGTTGCGCAACTCCCTCCCTGGGTGGCAAGGTTACCATTGATGGAATCTTCGTTGGTCCTGGGACAGGGACAATCCATTATTCCTCAACTAAAGGGGTTTTCACTGTACTCAGAGTAGGGGTAACCACCTCATCGGTGGCCTTGGGCTCTTCAAAATTGCAGCGTCTCAACGATTTACGATGAATGTTCTGCGAGGGTCCCTCAGTCTCTACTTGCTCCACCTCATAGACTGGCAGGATCTACTCTCCTTTTAACCACATATGGGACCACCTCCCACCGCCCATCCAACTTCTCGGTTGGCCTTTTGGCCTTGACAATCACCCGGTCACCCAGAGCATACTCGTCTGACTGATCAGCTGGGACCCAGGCACGGGAGCGCCCCTGCATCATTTCACGAGAGCAACGTTATGATGAAGACCTAAGTAGGTCCAAATGTGTTCTGTGTCACATCTCCCCATATCCCCACCTGTCCATCACCTGTCAGTGTAAATAAAGGAAACACATTTGCATGAAAAATATAGAGTGCGGTGAATTCTTTATTTGAACACTTAGGCAATTAATCAGTCCGGGCTGGCATTATTCAGATACCATATAATAGTCTTATCCATTCACTATAAGTGTAATTTCTTTATTATACAGTGGTACTGTTCAGACACTCTAAGGAAGTATTATTTGATCACTATGTGCTATTTGGCCACTGTTGGATGGTATTTTTCGAAAACTATATGGGAGTATTATTCATTCATATTTTAACAGTATTATTCAAATGTCTTCCTGTAACTTGAGGTATTAAAACAACTGTTCTCTAAATTAGTACTTGTGTATCTGAATGCCTAAGCAAATATCCGATTTCTCATAGGAACCATTGTTAACGTTGCTTCTGAATGTCAAGTCCCACCCAGACACAATGCAGGAAAAGTGCCATCGCTCAGTCACATCTGGTGCAATGTGCGGCTGTAACAGATGCACGCAGAGTAATAAGCCCTGCGGGAACACGGATTTGAAATGGAAAAATAAATATTAGTGAAGGAGCGAGTAATATAATTTAATTGCTGAGAGTTTTGTTGTGCCGCACTTAATGGAAAACATGTTGAAGTGATGTGATTAAAAGGTGAATGTTCTATAAAAACTTGTAGCCTCTCAGAATTTATGTCATACTACCATTGTGTTTCACAACTGGAAATTAAAATGTAATTGTCAATCATATTTATAAAAATAGTAAGGAATATTTTACAAACTATTAGAGTACTTAAAGCGCACCAATCAGCAGGATTTTCCTATATAACCTAAAGCCAGTGCTATACAGGCACTATCAGGCTGATTCTATACATACCTTAAGTTATAAGATAGCATGTATAGTTTTTGAAACACAAGCAAGTAAACTTTGTAAAATTAACAGTTTTTTTATTGACAGCAGCTGCTGATCAGCTAATAGCTGGGGTGAGTTTTGATAGTGATTCCCGCCTCGTATATGTTGTTCCTCCCACTATTATTTATGCTAATTCCGTTATAGAAGTGTTTTACTAATGGTTGTGGCTAAATCGTGGTAGCTAAAAGGACCTGTGCTGATGTCATATCCATGTGACTAGAAGGGGCGGGGCCTCAGCCAAAATAGCTGATACCAGGAAGCAACATTATTTTTCTGTTGGCTGAGGCCCCACCCCTTCTGGTCACAAAGCTCCTTCTAGTCACCATGATTAATAGCCACAAATATCTATAATGGAATTAGCATAAATAATAGATAGTGGAAGGATGGACAGGCAGGAGTTGGGAATCACTATCAAAACCCAGCCCAGCTATTAGTATTAGCTGCTGCACCTGCTACCAATCAAAAAGCTGTTCCATTTACAAACTTTACTTGCTTGTGTTTCAAAATATACATCCTAGGTGACCCCTAAAGGTATCTATAGAATCAGCATGATAGCGCTAATATAGCACTGGCTTTAGGTTATATAAAAAAATCCTGGTGATTGGTGCGCTTTAAAGAGGTCTTCTGTTTCTAGACATATGTCTTAGTGAAAACAAATTGTGTTTTGTTCAACCTCCCCAGGTCATAAGCCTTAGTCTCTGCCAGTGCTCTCAGTGTCTGTTATTTTCTGCAGAACTGACATCACGATGACAACGCTGCAGCCAATGAGTAAAATCAGAGGCTCTAGATGGATTGTGCCATCTATAGTATACGAGTGGATCGGCTAAGATCACTGATTATTTGCAGCACTGTCAAAAAAGTCATTAAAAAATGCTGCTTAAAATCATAGGTACCTAAAAATCCATCAAATAAAGGTGAAAGCGCAGGAAAAATTGTAGCAAAAGTGCAAAAATCTGAAACGATTGTCATTGTATGATTTGCTGCTGACACCTGCTGAAAACATACAGATATAAAGTTTAAAAAAAACACACAGCATTTATACTACATGTGAACGTAGCCTTTAAATGTTCTCTGCCTCCTTTCCATCATCTATCCGTCAATATTTAAGGACCTAGATGAAGTAGAAGATGCACTCAGTTACTACCTCACAGTGTCTGCAAACGAACATCGCCATCTGCTGGTCAGAAATGATGATGAAAGGATAAGCAGGAACTTGAGAGTGAAGTGCATAGCTGGTACTTTTTCACTGCAATCGTCGGCGGAACTCATGATCTGAGAGTGACAGCGTGTTTTCTATGCAACTGTCACTGTCAGCTCAGGAGAGATACCAAGGATTGTAGCGCGATCCTTTGGCAGTGATACAGTACTTCAGGCATAGAGTGTTGGTGCTCATGCAGGACTCAGAGTGGTGATAAGGATTCTGAGTGGGAAAAAGGGTAAATATTCAATCATTAAATTAGCCAGGGCTTAGATCAACACACGGGGACTGTAGGCCGCTCTTGGCGAGGCGACTCCGCATGCTCCCTCATCGGCGGGGGCACCATTCTTGTCATCTGCCCAGTGGACCTGTGGCGCCCTGGACTAGCCAGATCATCACAGGTAACATACATACACCCCCACCCCCATTAGACAGTAACATTAGCCAAACACAAAATCCTTGTTGCCTCCCTCCAGGGTCTGATGTCCACACCAGGTGGGGTGGAGCCAAGCGGTTGGCTCCACCCACCAAGGAGTTCACCGGCCTGCAGGCGGAAAAAGCTGAGCGTTAGAGTTTGGAGGTGAAAGTGAGAGGAGTCAAGTGAAGGGAGTCTGGGTTTGTGGCCCAGGCACTAACAACAAGGTTGGCAGACGGTGGTGGCCATCTGCAGAAGTGGTGAAGCAACGCGGAACCGTAGGACCGGGGTCGGGTGTTGGCCCGCCGGTACCGACCGGGGAGCGACAGACCCATGCACACTGTTCCTGTCCTGGGCCCTGCTGCAGCCTCCTCCTGCTTCCAGGCCACACAAAGGCCTTCTGGGAGTGCACAAAGGGTGTATGTGTGGCCATGCTCCCTTTCTTAAAGGGCTGGCACCCTATTACCTTGAAGTGACTCTTGAAGTCAGCAATCACCCTGAGGATATTTAAATCTCTCTCCCCTTAGCGGAGCTGCCTTAGCAACATTGCCTATCTGTAGTGCGTTGCTAGTTCACCACCGTGCCGGAGCTGCTGCCTTACCACCATGTCGGAGCTGCTGCCTCACCACCGTGCCCGAGCTGCTGCCTCATCACCGTGCCCGAGCTGCTGCCTCACCACCATGTCGGAGCTGCTGCCTCACCACCGTGCTGGAGCTGCTGCCTCACCACCGTGCCAGAGCTGCTGCCTCACCACCGCTCCAGAGCTGCTACCTCACCACCATGCCGGAGCTGCTGCCTGACCAACACCCCACCTACTGTCTCTTCCCCAATATCCTATAGAATGTAAGCCCGCAAGGGCAGGGTCCTCTTCCCTCTGTACCAGTCTGTCTATTGTAACTTGTAGATGTATTCTCTATGTAACACCTTCTCATGTACAGCACCATGGAATCAATGGTGCTCTATAAATAAATATTATTAATAATAATAATGTCCCGTACCTATTACTGTGTCTAGTCCTGCGTCACCTGTCCTAGTACCAGTTACCTGTACCCACTAGTCTGTGTCTCTTCTTAGAGCCTGCTGCTACCATCACCTCCATGCTGCCACCTCTGAGTTTCCACCTCCGTGCTTCCATCTCTGAGCCACCACCTCTGTGCTGCCATGTCTAAGCCACCACCTCTGTGCTGCCACGTTCGAGTCACCACCTCCTTGCTGCCACCTCTGAGTTTCCAACTTCGTGCTGAGCCACCACATCTCTGCTGCCATGCCCACGATAACGTGTCCTGTTACCCCAACTGTGATTCCTCATCCGTGCCGTTACATGTGTGCACATCCGTACTGGACTTCAGAGACTCTCCTATCCGTACGAGCTGATAACACTGGTCCTGACAGTCGTGCACTTAGGCCCCCTGGGGCTGTGCCAGATAGCCCTTATATAGGGTTAGCTTGTGGTTGACTCCTCCAGGAGAGTCCGGTGTACAGCCCAGTGGCTCCACACCTGGACACTCACCGCTCCTCGGTAACCATAACAGGGACAAGAAAAGTTACATATCCTGAAATAGTGCTGCACAAGTCCTATTTTGGGATACTGTTAGTTTGAGTATGCAACTAAAGCTTATTTTTGGAGTCAGTCTTATATTTCAAGCCTACTCCAGAAAGGCAGAAAAATCCTGCTAGGTCTTATTTTCGTGGTAGGGCCTATTTTCCGGGAAACACGGTAATGACCTTTTGGATTGATCAACAGCACTGTGGTTGTTCAATAATAAAATTTTACAGTAAAAAAACAAATTGCCTAATAATTGTGCACGTAGATTAGATACCGAAGCAGAATATTTGCACAAGCTGCACCAATAGCCACATCATGAGCCAAATATCGACTCATGAGCCAAATATCGACGTTTGGTTTGCGGCTGGGCATTAACTGTGGATGAAATAATTTTCATGGAAATTGTGAAGACAGCTGTGTACATGGACGTCTTCTGGCAATTCTATGCACAGTTAACTGATCACGAGCGTGATGATTGTTTCTATCAGCAAGAAACTGGATTTCTGTTTTTGAGGCCCAGCTGGTACAACCAACTCATGGTTTAGGCCGCCAATGCTGTATATGTCATACATCGCTGTCATTTTAATGTTAAGTATTTATATTTTGCACTCGGAGAAATATTTTTATGACATATGTCTTCTATCCTAAGGGTGCCTAAGGGTACCATATGATATCTAAGTACCATTCACCCTCTTTATGGTTAATTTAGCACTGTCTGACTATTCCTTACACGTAACCCATTGATTACGCATGACTGGTTCTGCTAACAGCTTGTTCACAGTTGAAGTTAATGAAGATGTGACTTGTAATATAAAATGCCCATATTTTCTTTACACAGAAAATAGTAAAGGACACTGGATATCACATTCTAATATGTCTTTCATGCCTATGTGTAATTTATTTTTTGCACCTGTGAAAACAGTTTAGGTCTGATGGATGTTCCTTTGTATCATAGGGTATGTCACATACAGTATGCCACGAAAGTGAGTACACAGTTTTGTAAATATTTTATTATATGTTTTCATGGGACAATACTGAAGACTTATGGCAACAAAAGTGAGTATACCCATAAGATAAAATGGCCAAATTTTGCCCATTTAGACATTTTCCCTCCCCTGTGTTATGTGACTCATTAGTGATACAAGGTCTTTGGTGTGACAAGGAGAGCAGGTGTGCTACATTTGGTGTTATCTCTCCCACACTCCCTCATACTGGTCACTTGACATTCAACATGGCTCCTCATGGCAAAGAATTCTCTGAGGATCTGAAAAAAAGGATTGTTTCTCTACATAAAGATGGCCGAGGCTATAAGAAAATTGCCAACACCCTGATACTGTGCTGCAGCACGGTGGCCAAGACCATACAGCGATTTAACGAAACAGGTTCCACTGAGAACAGGCCTCCCCATGGTTGACCAAAGGAGTTGAGTGCACGTGCTCACCATCATATCCAGAGGATGTCTTTTCAAAATAGTTGTACGAGTGCTGCCAGCATTGTTGCAGAGGTTACAGGTATGTGGAGAACCATGTCCTGTGGTCTGATGAGACAAAGATAAACTTATTTGCTTCAGATGGTGTCAAGCATCTGTGGTGGCAACCAGGTGAGGAGCAGAAAGACAAGTTTGTGCTGCCTACAGTCAGGTATGGTGGTGGGAGTGTCATGGTTTGGGGCTTCACGAGTGCTGCCAGCTGTGGGGGCTACTTTTCATTGAGGGAACCAAGAATGGCAACAAATAGACATATGAGTACTGCCAGCATTGTTGTAGAGGTTATAGGTAGAGTTGAACGAGTACCTAACTATTCATACTCGCTATACTCATAACAAATACTGTCTAATACTCGTGTATTTGTTCCGAATAGCGTGTGTAATGCAAGTCAATGGAGAAAAACTCGCAATGTAATGAGTAACCCAAATTCCGCACTATTCACTACTTGCACGAATAGTACGGCATTTAGGTTATTCGTTACTTTGAGAATTTTTCCCCATTGACTTGCATTGTACACACTATTTAGAACAAATACACGAGTATTAGACAGTATTTGTTATGAGTATAGTGGGTAGGAATAGTTAGGTACTCTCTCAACTCTAGTTATAGGGATGGCAGGTCCTCCTCTCAATGCTCAGACTCTGCACCAAATTGGTCTGCATGGCTATCGCCCCAGAAGGAAGAGTCTTCTAAAGATCATGCACAAGAAAGCCCTCAAACAGTTTTCTGAAGACAAGAAGACTAAGGACATGGATTACTGGAACCATGTCATGTGGTCTGATGAGACGAAAATAAATTTATTTGGTTCAGATGGTGTCAAGTGTGTGTTCCGGCAACCAGGTGAGGAGTACAAAGACAAGTGTGTCTTGCCTACAGTCAAGCATGGTGGTGGGAGTTTCATGGTTTGGGGCTACATAAGTGCTGCCAGCTGTGGGGAGCTACAGTTCATTGAGTGAACCATGAATGCCAAGATGTACTGTGACAAACTGAAGCAGAGCATGATCCACTCCCCTTGGAAACTGGACAGCAGGGCAGTATTCCAACTTAATCCCAAATTCACCTCCAAAACGACCACTGCTTTGCTCAATAAACTGAGGGTAAAGGTTCTGGGCTGGCCAAGCATTTCCAGTCATAAACTGTATTGACCATCTGTGAGGCCTCCTGAAACAGGAGGTGGAGGAGTGCAAGGTCTCTTACATCCACCAGCTTCGTGATGTGATCATGGAGGATGGAAGAGGATCCAGTGGCTCTTGTGAAGCTCTAGTAAAGTCCATCCCAAGAGCGTTAAGGTAGTGCTGGAAAAAAATGGTTGCCACACAAAATATTGAGACATTGGGTAAAATTTTGCCATTTTCACTTAGGGGTGTACTCTCTTTTGTTGCCAGCTTTTTAAACTTTAATGGCTGTGTGTTGAGTTATTTAGAGGGCACACTAAAATGATACTGTTATACAAGCTGTACACTGGCTACTGTTCATTGTATCAAAGTGTCAGATCTTCAGTGTTGTCCCATGAAAAGATATAATAAAATATTTACAAAAATGTGAATGGGGTGTACTCACTTTTGTGATATACTGTATATGTCATATCACCAGTGTATACTATTGCTGAGGGGATTCAGTTTCCCATCTATGGGTTATCCTCCTAAGCACAGACTTATTATCAATATATGCTGTAGGCTGCTTTATAATACTTTGCACTTTATTGCTTCATAAATAAAATAAACAGTAATAATAAAAAGTTCCCCTTGCAAGAAAAAACCTCTTTGTAGCAGCTAATCTGGCAATCTGATGCTATTTCAGTCTCTGATTAAACTATATATATATATATATATATATATATATATATATATATATATATATATATATGTATATATACATATATACATCTATATACACACATATATACTGTGTATATATATATGTATATAAATATTATATACAGTATATATGTATATATATATATATATATACACATATATACTGTGTGTGTGTATATATATATATATATATACATGTATATATATTATATACAGTATTTTTTATATATATATATATATATATATATATATATATATAGTCAGGAAAATAAGTATGTGATACTCTGCCGATTTTGCAGGTTTTCCCCTCTACAAAGAATGAAGGTCTGTAATTTTTATCAAAGGCAACTTCATCTGTGACAGACGAAATAAACAAAAACAGGAAATCCCATTGTATGATTTTTAAATAATTAATTTGCATTTTATGGCATGAAATAAGTATTTGACACAAAAGAAAAACAAACCTTAATATTTGGTACAGAAACCTTTGTTTGTAATTACAGAGGTCAGACGGTTCCTGTAGTTCTTGACCAGGTTTGCACACACTGCAGCAGGGATTTTGGTGACTGCTCCATACAGATCTTCTCCAGATCTTTCAGTATTCGGGGCTGTTACAGGGCAACATTGAATTCAGCTCCCTCCAAAGATTTTCTAATGGGTTCAGGTCTGGAGACTGGCCAGGCCATTCCAGAGCCTTGAAATGCTTCTTACGGAGCCGCTCCTTAGTTGCCCTGGCTGCGTGTTTCGGTCCTTGTCTTGTTGGAAGATCCAGCCAAGACCCATTTTCAATGCTCTTACCAAGGGAAGGAGGTTGTTGGCCAAAATCCTACGATACATGACCGCAACCTCCATTCAATACGGTGCAGTCGTCCAGTCCCCTTTGTAGAAAAGCACCCTCAAAGTATGATATTTCAACCACCATGCTTCATGGTTGGGACAGTGATCTTTGGGTTGTACGCCTCCTCCTTTTTCCTACAAACATGGCGAGTGGAGTTGATACCAAAAAGTTCTATTTTGGTCTCATGTGACCACATGATCTTCTTCCTTTGGATCATCAAGATGGTCATTGGTGAACTTCCAATGGGCCTGAACATGTTCTGGCATGAGCAGGAGGACAATGCGTGCCCTGCAGGATTTTAATCCATGACGTGTAGTGTGTTACTAACTGTAATCTTTGAGACTGTGGTCCCAACTCTATTCAGGTCATTGATCAGGTACTCCCATGTAGTTCTGGGCTGATTCCTGACCTTTCTCAGAATCATCCTTACTCCACTTTTCTAATAATTGCACCAACAGTTGTTGCCTTCTCAGGAAGCTACTTGACTATTGCCCAGTAACCCATTCCAGCCTTGTGCAGGTCCCTAGTGTCCTTTATCAGCTCTTTGGGCTTGGCCATGGTGAAGAGGTTGATTGAGTGTGTAGACAGGTGTCTTTTATACAGGATACAAATCTTTGTACAGCAGCACTATGAAAAGCTAAAATATGTAAACATGAAATATTGGAATTTTGCCAGTACATTACTGCTATTGGAGAAAATTAGATACTTGGTTTACAAACTGGCCAATTCATGTAAGCCCGACAGCCAACAACAAGGTGTACCACTGTTTGCCGGGACCCTATCCTAATATGCCTCTCTCTAGGTTATTAATTGAAGAATGTATGTCTGGAACACCTATGGTGTGAACAGGGTGCAAGACTCAAAAATATACAACTAAACAATAGGATAAAGAGTTGCACACCAAGTCACAATGTATTGGGAAATAATGAAAAGCAGAACTGCTATGGGAATACTAGACTGAAAAATACAATGAACTATGTGAAAAAATGAAAATCATGAAAAATGGAATATGCATAACTGCTATGAATAATAGGAATGAGAGATGTTTAGCCATTGTATTGATCAATGCAAAGGAGCCCCAAACCAAACGCCAAGGTAATCTCTATTTTTGGGGTCCCTAACCTATGTGTAACCTCACCTGAAGTTAAAAAACTTGCTCTGTTTGGGAAGCAAAGCACCAAGCTCCTTTGCATTGATCAATACAAACCTATTGTTTAGTTGTATATTTTTGAGTCTTGCACCCTGTTCACAACATAGGTGTTCCAGACGTACATTCTTTAATTAATAACCCGGAGAGAGGCATATTAGTTCTCTACAGGTTTTGTCACATAAAATTGCGATAAAATACATAGTTTCATAGTTTCATAGTTTTTAAGGTTGAAGGGAGACTCTAAATCCATCTAGTTCAACCCGTAGCCTAACATGTTGATCCAGAGGAAGGCAAAAAAACCCAATATGTCAAATAAGCTCCAATGGGGAAAAAATTCCTTCCTGACTCCACATCCGGCAATCAGACTAGTTCCCTGGATCAACACCCTGTCATAAAATCTAATATACATAACTGGTAATATATTTTTCAAGAAAGGCGTCCAGGCTCTGCTTAAATGTTAGTAGTGAATCACTCATTACAACACCATGCGGCAGAGCGCTCCATAGTCTCACTGCTCGTACAGTAAAGAATCCTCGTCTGTGATTATGATTAAACCTTCTTTCCTCAAGACGTAGTGGATGCTCCCGTGTTCCAGTCGCAGGCCTAGGTGTAAAGAGATCTTTGGAAAGGTCTCTGTACTGTCCCCTCATATGTTTATACATTGTGATTAGATCCCCCCTAAGCCTTTGTTTTTCCAAACTAAATAACCCCAAGTTTAATTACCTGTCTTGGTGTTGCAGCCCACCCATTCCTCTAATAATCTTGGTCGCTCTTCTATCTACCTGTAAGATTATGCTATTTATAACCTTCTATACTTTTGCTATCAAGAAAAGCATCCATTCCTCTCTTAAATTCATTCAGTGAGTTGGCCATCACCACTTCCTCAGGAAGAGAGTTCCAGAGCCTCACTGCTCTTACCGTGAAGAACCCTCTTCTATGCTGATGTAGGAATTTTCTTTCCTCCAATCGAAGAGAATGCCCCCTTGTTCTTGTCATAGTCCTTGGTACAAACAGATCATGGGAGAGATCTCTATATGGCCCTCTGATATATTTGTACATATTTATTAGGTCTCCCCTAAGTCTTCTCTTTTCTAGAGTAAATAGACCTAATTTTGATAACCTTTCCGTGTATTGTAATGCACCCACTCCATTTATTATTTTAGTAGCCCGCCTCTGAACCCTTTCAAGTTCAGTCTTTCTTGAGCACCGGCACCCAAAATTGCACACAATACTCCAAGTGTGGTCTGACGAGTGATTTGTACAGAGGGAGAATGATGTTTTCATCTCGTGCCCCCAGACCTCTTCTAATGCATCCCATCTCCCTATTTGCTTTGGTGGCTGCTGCCTGACACTGGGCATTCCAATTTAGATTCTTATTGACTAAGATGCCTAAGTCTTTTTCCATGTCTGATTTCCCCAGCAGTTTCCCATTTAGTAAGTAATCGTAGCATCTGTTTCTCCTTCCCATGTGCATAACCTTACACTTATCTGTGTTAAACCTCATTTGCCATTTTTTAGCCCAATTCTCCAATTTACTCAAATCCATCTGTAGTTGCAAACTGTCCTCCTTTGTGTTAACTACCTTACATAGTTTTGTAAGAAAACGTCACGGGGAATGAATACTTTTGCAAGGCAGTGTACATGTTTTCCATTTTATTTGCCAGTCAACATTACAGCAGATACCTATTCCATCTAGTAAGATTGCAAAGCAAGTTCACTTCTCTCAGAGAATTGCCCTTACTTACTGTTTTTCTTGGTTCACCATATTCTTAGATAAGTGACATGCTACCGAGTAAGATCCTACAAGTTCGCTTGAAGTTTTATTTTAAAATATATAACTTCTGTAAGTTTTACATCTTCCCTTTTGTTACAACCCTACAGCCTTTTTTTGGGTTACATAGTTATATAGATTTAAAAAAGACCCAAATCCATCAAGTTCAACATTTTTCCACCAGTTATACATTGTCTATCGTGAATATTCAACCCATATGTTGCCATTTTCTGTGAGAAATGCAGCCAGACTTATTTTAAATGCTATTATCATATTTGCCATATCTTCCTCTTGCAGTCGGGCATTCCACAGTTTGACTGCTCTAACTGTAAAGAACTCTTTCCTATTTAATTGCTAGAATTGTCTTTCCTCCACACATAATGAGTGCCCCATAGTCATTTGTTATAGCCTTTTGTAAGTAGGGATGGGCAAATAGTAAAATATTCGGGTTTGCATTATTTGTAACACATACCTCGTACTATTACAGTATTTGTCACTAACAGTGAACCTAATGCAAGTCAATGGGGAACCCAAGCATTTTTCTTGACGATTTCCCATACAAATGCTCGGATTTCCCTTTAACTTGCATTAGATTCTTTATTCATGACAAATACTGGAAATAATACTAGGTATTAGTTATGAATAATCCGAACCTGAATATTTTACTATTCGCACATCACTCTTTGTAAGGAATAAGTCATGTTCCAGTCCTTTTTATTGACCACATATGTATTCATACATATAAATGAGATTTTTTTTTCTAAGCAGAACAAGCCCAACGTTTCCAACCTCTAATCATATGAAAGACCTTGTGGAAGATGGGGTGGTGCTGGGAAACACTGTGCAATATTGTGCACTAGAATTATGAAATCTCCTAACTTTTGCTGGTATTGTAAAAATTAGCTTTTAACTTCCATAAAACTCACAAAAAAATCACTGCAAAAACCACAGGAAAAATGCAACCTATGAACATAGCCTTAATTGCCATGTCATTTCTCACCATATGTCATCGTATTTATTCATAGGAGGGATTGTTATCTACTCTGGAAGACACAAAGAGGAGGGCTTCAGAATTTATTTTTACAATTTTAAACATAGTGAGACTCCTACAGTGGTAAAGCCTATGCACTAAGGGCAAGATCTAGTATAAATGTAAGGGAGGGATTCCAGTACACTCTGGAAGACACATATAGGAGGACTTCAAAATATTTTTTTCTGCAGTTTTAAAAAGAGTGGGACTCCTACAGTCCCACTATCTCTTTATTTGCAATTGTCTCTCAGCTAGTGGGAGAATAGCCGCTATGATCTCTGCCATACACAACACAGCGCACTGAAAGATATTCATTATCTTTATTCCTAGCACACAATAGGAAGCAGCTGCAGCATAGAGGAAATTATTTAGCAGTACTGTGCATCATAGATGTGAAAACAGCTGTAGTGTCAGGTAAAAGACTACTTAGAAAGCTCACTTTATGTGTCCTGTCTATTTTCTCACTGTGCAGATCAGTTTTCCTCCTTGCCTTAGAGTATTGTTACGACTGAGTCTTTTCACTCAATGGCGATGAACAAACCAGGGGAGATGTTAACCACACGTCCCTGTACAAACTAGAAGTACCCTAAACCTGACCATGTTTTATTCCTACCTGACCGACCGTGGAGGTTGGCAACCTAAAGTTACGCAATGTCGGCTGAAACTGAGCGTCTTTAACCGCACCCTAAACTATAAACAAGGTGTAACACAAAACGCAAATCAACATAAATGAAGTGTACACAGGCAGAGGGTGAGACACAGGGCTAAAGACATGTTCACACTGTCATACAGGGAGGATAGAAAAACCCTAAAGGGACCCAAAATGACATATGGATAAAGTGGAACCCCGACAAATCCCAAATTAAATAGGATGGGAGGATGTTGGGAAGTGAAACACAAAAAAACTGTTGGGAAGAGCAAAAGCGATTGCTCAGCAATATTATCCTGAACTGAGGAGCTGGGTTTTCAAACATCCATCCACCTAGGAATATAGCGAGCGAGGTATGTGTATGACGAGTATATATAGCCCCTCCCAAGATGTGAAAGGGCAAACAAAACAAGGAAGTGAAAATACCTGAGTGGAAAAAAAAATAGAAAGGCAAAGGAAATATAAGAGAACAAACAGCAGTTGGGGCAATACAAAACATACTGTGGTTCAGCAGAGAGGGACACCGACCACACAATAAGAGGTAACTGGATCGATCCTCAGAGTTGAGCCATTACAAGTATAATTTGAGTTCTAAGGTAATGCCTCACTGTTCTTGCAGGTCCAAGTTGAGCTTTTGTTCCAGAATGTATGACAAGTTCAAGATCCACAGGGAAGCGGAAGAGTCGCATAAGTTGAGGAAATCTCTGGTAAAATATATTAGAAACTTTTTTTTCATATTCATCTGTATTATTGATTTTACATAGTTACATAGTTACTAAGGTTGAAAAAAGACCTAGGTCCATCTAGTTCAACCTTCCTCCACCAGTTCTACATTTGGTCACAAAGTCATTTATAACCAGCAATGTTGTGTGTAGTGAGGAAATCATCCAGCCCTTTTTTGAAAGCTGTTATAGTGTCTGCCATTACTACCTCTTGTGGTCGGCATTCCACAGTCTGACTGCTCTAACTGTAAAGAACCCTTTCCTATTTAGCTGTCGGAATCGCTTTTCTTCCACTCGCAGTGAATGCCCCCTGGTCCTTAAAAAAAAATTGTTTAAAAGAACTGAAGTCCTCAGTGGTTGATACCTTTTAATGGCTAACTGAAAAGATGGTAATAATTGCAAGCTTTCGAGACTACTCAGGTCTCTTCATCAGGCATGGTATAACACAAAATCTGAAGAGTCACATATTTATACACAACAGGACATAGAATGGGGCAGTAAAAAAAAAAAAAAAAAAAAAAACAACAACCAAGTTATATAAAACAGAACTATCTCTATGGCAGGGGGCAAACTGTTGTGGCCATAAATTTTGCTGCAGTTCAGTGTGAAAGTTTTATTGTCCTTTGATAAGGGTCTGGTCCGGGCTGTGACGCGCTCGCTCGGATGGTCAGAGGAGCACATCTTTTAACTGATGTAAAAAGACATGAATCCATGAGACACATTCATTACTGCTCTGAATGTGTCAAAGGTCATCATAAGTTTGTACTCCCATAGTCTCCTGTCTCTCTGGGACTTGAAATTTCCTTTCAATACCAGCAATTTCATGTCCATGATGCTGTGGTCTGAGTTACAAAAATGTTTGGCCACAGGTAGATCTATCCTTTTTTCTCTAATTGTGTGGCGGTGAGAATTCATCCTTGTCCTGAGCTGTTGTCCGGTCTCCCCTACATACAGAACCTGGTCCTTAGTATTGTCTTCGGAAGAAATAAGTCATGTGCCAGTCCTTTATATTGACCACACATGTATTTATACATATAAATAAGATCTCCTCTGAGACGTCTTTTTTCTAAGCTAAACATATCTAACTTTTTTAACCTGTCATCATATGGGAGGCCTCCATTCCTTGTAGTAGTCTAGTTGCCGCCTTTGAACTGACTCTAACTTCTGAATGTTCTTTTTAAAATGTGGAGCCCAAAACTGAATCCCATATTCCAGATGTGGCCTTACAAGTGATTTATAGAGGGGTAACAATACGTTAGGATCACGGGATCTAATCTCTCTTTTTATACACCCTAGAATCTTGTTTGCTTTAGCAGCTGCTGCCTGACATTGAGTGCTGCAGCTCAGCTTATTTGTAATGAGAATACCCAAGTCCTTCTCCTGTTCTGTAGTCCCGAGTTTACTTCCATTTAATGTATATGCAGTTATGGATTACTCCGTCCTAGGTGCATTACTTTACATTTATCAACATTAAATCTCATTTGCCAAGTATCTGCCCATTCTGACATCTTATCCAGATCTTTTTGTAATATTATACTATCAAGGTCAGTTTTTAATATCCTACATAGTTTGGTGTCATCAGCAAAGACTGACACTTTACTATCAATTCCATCCACAAGGTTATTAATAAAGAGATTAAAAAGAATCAGTCCTAGCACAGATCCCTGTGGCCCACACTGCTGACTATGGCCCATTTAGAGAATGTTCCATTTATGACTAATCTTTGTTTCCTATCTTTTAGCCAATTCCTTACCCAGTTGCATATAGTTTCCCCTAGTCCTTGCTTCTGGAGCTTTAGTATAGGGCTATTATGTGGTACAGTATCAAATGCCTTTGCAAAGTCCAAATAAATCACATCAGCTGCATTACCAATATCCAGGTTTGCACTTACCCCCTCATAGAACCCCAACAGGTTGGTTAGACACGACTTATCTTTCATGAATCCATGCTGTCTGTCAGTTATTATATTATTTTCTGCAACATATTTTTGCATGTCATCCCTTAAAATGCCCTCAAAAATTTTGCATACTACTGATGTCAGGCTTACTGGACGGTAGTTGCCTGGATCTACCCTCTTACCTTTCTTAAATATCGGTACCACATCAGCAATCCTCCAATCCTGAGGCACCAACCCTGTTACAAGTGAGTCTAAAAAGATGAGATACAGCGGTCTGTCAATTATGGAGCTCAATTCCTTAAATATTCGTGGATGAATGCCATCTGGCCCTGGGGATTTGTCAATGTTTAATTTACTCAGACATAGGCGTACTTCTTCTTGTGTTAAATTAATTATATCGGGTGGTGGACTTTGATTTTTCACTTGTTGAATGATGCCTGGTACAGTCAGTTCTTTGATGAACACAGAAGAGAATTGCCTATTTAATATCTCAGTCTTTTGCTTGTCCTCTATAACTAACTTGTTATTATATTTTAAGGGGCCGATACTATCCTTTGTTTTCCTTTTGGCATTAATGTATTTATAAAAGATTTTGGGATTTATTTTAATGTCATTGGCGATTTTTGTTTCAATAGCTAGTTTTGCTTGTTTGATTTCTTTTTTGAATTGCCTATTGATATCTTTATACTCCTGCAATGCTATTTCTGTATTCTCAGCCTTCAAGATTTTAAACGCCCTTTGTTTTTGTTTTATTATACTTTGTACAGTCTTATTTATCCATAGTGGTTTCTTTTTATTCCGGGACGTTTTATTACCAGAGGGTAATAAAAACTTTGTTGAAACTATAGTTCTCATGAAAGGGAGTAACTTGCTTTGTCATTCTTCTTCTACCTCTCGGACCACTCCATATCATTTGCCAGCTCTTACTCTTTTTATCTTACCCTTTGTATCAGCGTTCTCAAGGCTCAGTCCTAGGACCTCTCCTTTTTTCTCTACACTCCACCTCTATTGGGCAAACAATCAAAAGATTTGGTTTCCAGCATCATCTATATGCTAATGAGATGCAATTATACACACCTTGTCCTGACATCCCCCCTACCTTAATACAAAATACCAGGGATTGTCTGTCCGCTGTCTCCAACATCATGTCCTCCCTCTATCTAAAACTGAATCTCTCCAAAACTGAACATCTTGTGTTTCCTCCCTCTACTAACCTACAGCCAATATTGCAATCACTTTGGGTGTTCAGCCATAGCTCCCAAGCAGCATGCTCAATGTCTTGGGATTATAATTAACATATAACTTTTCTTTATTCTCTGTATCCAATTGTTCACTTGTAGAGATGAGCGAACCGGAGGTTCGGTGTTCGGTGTTCATACCAAACACAGACTTTAAAAAAAACCCCAGAGTTTGGATTCAGAGTTCAGGTACTTTACGTATGCAAACCACTCTCGCGAGCATCCCTGTACTTGGGTGCGCTCGGCGCTCAGGCCAGTTGGAGCCGCTTGCAGTGTTTGAACGGATCACACTGGGGGTAACATCAGCATGATTGGATGTAGTGTGCACCCAAAAAGAAATGGACAAACCCGGTCCCTGGAAATGATCCTTATATGACTGGCTGCATGTGGGCAGAGACCCAAACTGCCCAATCAGTGACTTCGATTGGGGTTCGGTTCAAGTCCGGTTCCCAAATCGAACTTTATTTAAAGTCCAACTGAACTTGCCAAACCGAACTTCCACGGGTTTGCTCATCTCTACTCACTTGCTCATGTTACCTTGTCACACGGAGTTTTGCACAAACTTTGTCGACTTGCCAAGAGAACATTAAGTGATTTGATGTTCTCTTGCCAATGTCCTGATGAAGGGAGCTGTGTCTCCAGAAACGCATAGACTTGTGCATGTTATTAAAGAAGCATTAATGTCTTCCTGGTTCCATTGAGTCCTTGGCGCGGAATTAAGACCCTTCTTCTATCACTCTCTGTTATCGGCCAACTTTGGGACTGCTGCCTGGACCTGGATCTTATATATGCCTGTATAGTGGTTGTGACTGGCACAACCATTATAGGTGAGTGTGTTTTTATTACATATCTTCCTCCCCTTTTGGGGTAAGACCCTATTGCGCTTTTCTTTCCACAGTTTCTCATCTAATTACATGTTGTGGGGATGCCTATCACATCTGCTCTTCTGCTATTTATGCTGGAGAAATCCTTTTTCTCATGTCAGCTATAGTTTATTCTATGTTGGTCTGTAAGGTATGGTGTTCCAGACTTTCTGGTGAAAGTTGTGCTTAAGTTGTGCTTATTGCCTTGAGCGGTTGTGGAGTTCTTCCGTCCTGCTCTTGTTTTTCCTCCTGAATCTCGTATTGTATTTACAGTACCTTTGTGTGTGTGTGTGCTGTGTGACAGAGTTTTGGTTTTCCCTTGTCTTTATCATGGGTTTATAGGTACTCCTATCCCATCCCTCCTTGGAGGGATGGAGAGGTGAATCAGATCAGGACTTGTCAGGAGCAAGGCCAGGAAGGAGACTCAGACATCTCCACCATTAGGAATATCCATGAGATTAGGGATAGCATAGGGTCCCCTAGCTTGAGGGACAGCTCAGGAGTCTTGGTACTCCGCTATCCCAAAGTCATCATGACATACCTGCTTTAGAAAAACGAGAGTCAGGGGAAGCTTTTGTATGCTAGTCTGGCTGTTCTTAGAAAGACTGTTATTTTTGATCAGTGGGAACAGCGGCGTATATAGAAATCATAGGCTCCAAAGCTACTTGACTACTATTACGCCACTTAGTGGGAATACATAGAATTAAGTGTTGAATTTATCTGCAACACCAACACAGGTGAAATTATTATTATTATTATTATTATTATTATTATTATAGCACCATTTATTTCATGGTGATTTACAAGTGAAAATGGTATACATAAAAAACAAGTACAACAATCATGAACAATTCTAGGCACAGACTTGTACCAGAGGAGAGAGGTCCCTGCCCACAAGGGCTCACAGTCTACAAGGGATGGGTGAGGATACAGTAAATGAGGACAGAGCTGGTCATTCAGTGGTGTACTAGTCTGAGGGTTATTGTAGGTTGTAAGCTTGTGAGACGATATGGGTCTTCAGGTTCCTTTTGAAGGTTTCCACGGTAGCTGAGAGTCTGATGTGTTGGGGCAGAGAGTTCCAGAGTATGGGGGAGACACGGGAGAAATCTTGTATGCAAGTGTGAGAAGAGAAGATGAGAATGGAGTAGAGAAAAAGGTCTTGTGAGGATCTGAGGTTACGTGCATGTAGGTACTGGTAGACTAGGTCACAGATGTAGGGAGGAGACAGGTTGTGGATGGCTTTGTATGTCATGGTTAGTGTTTTGAGCTGGAGTCTTTGGACAATGGGAAGCCAGTGAAGGGATTGGCAGAGAATAGAGGCCGGGGTATAGCGAGGGGAGAGGTGGATTAATCGGGCCGCAGAGTTTAGGATAGATTGTAGGGGTGCAAGGGTGAAAGAAAGGAGGCCACGGAGCAGGAGGTTGCAGTAGTCGAGGCGGGAAATGATGAGGGCATGCACTAGTGTTTTGGCTGATTCTTCGTTATGGAATGCACGAACCTGGGAGATATTTTTGAGTTGTAGTCGTCATGAGGTGAAGAGTAGAGATGAGCGATGTTCGAGGCTCGAGGTTTGCCAATTTCATGTTCGAGTGATTTTGAGGGGTGTTCGAGAGGCTCGACGAACTCGAGCCTTTTGCTAAAAGCTCGACAGTTCGAGTAACGTTTGAGAACGGTTCGATCAACAAAAGCGTGGCTTTTCACAGTAAGGCTATGTGCACGCGTTGCATATCTGCATGCGTCCTGCGTCCCCAGCACAATCCCTCTCTCTTTCCTACTCACCAATCACGGGCGCCTCGCTGCACGGCTGTCACAAATCTGCGGCGTCTTTTCCTCTTTTGAAAATGGCTGCCGCTTCATTATTCAATCAGTTATTCCGTGCTTTCCCCGCCCACCAGTGCCCATGATTGGTTGCAGTCAGACACGTCCCCACGATGAGTGACAGCTGTCTCACTGCAACCAATCACAGCTGCCGGCGGGCGGGTCTATATCGTGCAGTAAAATGTTTTTCATTAGAGCTAGTAGCTGAATGGTTAGCATGCTCGCCTAAGAAGCAGAACTTCACGAGTTCTAGCCCCGGCCGTCCCAATAAAAAGTTTAATTTATTTTTAAATTAGAATTATTTATTTATAATTCTAATTTAATTTAATTATGCACTGAGGGGAGGAGCCGGACATCAGCTGTGAGCCACACCTCTAAAATCGGAGCAGTTCACAGAATGAGGCTGCATTGCTCTCTCTTTCTCTCAGTCAGTCAGTCTCAGTCAGTCAGTCAGTCAGTCACAGTCTCAGTCAGTCAGCCACAGTCTGTCAGTCAGTGAGTGAGTCAGTCAGTCTCAGTCAGTCAGTCAGTCTCAGTCAATCAGTCAGTGTCAGTCAGTCAGACAGTCTTTCTCAGTCAGTCATTCTGTCAGTCAGTCTCTCTCAGTCAGTCAGTCTCAGTCAGTCAGTCTCAGTCAGTCAGTCAGTCTCAGTCAGTCAGTCTCAGTCAGTCAGTCAGTCTCAGTCAGTCAGTCCCAGTCAGTCTCAGTCAGTCAGTGAGTCAGTCAGTCAGTCTCAGTCAGTCAGTCAGTCTCAGTCAGTCAGTGAGTCAGTCAGTATGTCAGTCTCAGGCCTCCAACACACATCCGCGAAAAACATGCACGTGTCATACGGTCCATTTTTCCGGTCCGTGATCCGTTTTTAGGTCCGTTTTTATGGTACGTGTGGCATTTGTGTGAATGGCGTATGCTAGGTGTATGCTAGCCGTATGTGCGTGTGAAATGTCCGTGTGTGCGTGAGGAACGTAACTGACATGTGTTTGTGTTTCCCGTGTGAAATGATCCGTGTGTGATGCAAAATGTCGTTGATACATGTCGGCTGACAGCAGACAGAGTTGCGCGATGAGAATGAAGTCGGGTGAAATTCACCCGACTTCCTTGTCATACCGTGGCTCTGTCTTGGTGTCGCGTACTGATTAGCGGTCACCCGTGAAGCACTCACCGGTGACCGCTAATCCCCTGAGCAACTGAAGTCAGCGGCGCGATTAGCGCTGCCGTCACTCAGGTTTCCCGCGGCCAGCAGGAGTCACCCACCCGAGACCGCAACTCACCTGTGACTTCTTCGCTGTCACTCGGGTGACTTGCTCTCACAGTTGGATGTTCCAGCGGTGGCCGCGAGTTACCTGAGTGACGTCATCGCTGATCACGCGACTCACTTCATTTGCTGCGTGGAGCTGACAGGAGCGGCGGTCTTCTTCTGCCGCTCCTGTCAACTTCATGTAGCAGAGATGAGAGTGTCGCTGGAACTCCATGGATTACACCGGAAATGGTTGGGTTTTTGGGGTTAATTAAATTGGTGAACGAGGTTACTTGTGAATGCTTATTATTGCAAATAAAGGTTTTTTCGTTGTGTGTGCTTATTATCTTTAAAATACTGGTTAATCATTGCGGGTGTTGTACCGCCCCGGGGCTCGGCCGGCTGCCGAGCCGCTCTGATCCCTGCTCGTCGGTGGGTGGCTCGAGCTCTCCACGGACCCGGGGGTCACGTCGCTCTGAAAGGGGGTTGGCACTACACGTAGAGACTTCGGTGGGGAGATCCACGGCCTGAGCCGCGGTGGTTTGTATAGGATTTAGGTTCGTGATGCCACCCTCGGGTTGTGGTGAATGGATGGACACCACCGCTGCTGTTGACTAGGCTCCCGGGGATGTTGTTGCGCAGCTTGGTGTTGACCCCCTCCGTGGGTAAGGGGATGATGGTCCCGGGGTCCCGAGGGAGGTGCTGAGGCGATGGGATGGATGCGTGCTGGGGTGTCGGAGCGGTGCGGCGTTGTGCGTGGCCCGAAGGCACTGGTGTATTCACTATGATAAACACGCTGGAGTCTCTGCTAAACCAAACAAGATGGTGAACGGTGCCCGCAGCCGGCTGCAGTTTTCCCCTTAACAGGTTGGTGGTTTCCGCCTTTCTCCTGCACCTCAATTTAGTAGAAATCACGACTCCTATGCCTAAGCAATGGTAGTCTGTTCCCCAGCCTGATATGTGTCGGAAGAGCCCTCTTTGTCCGCAGACGCTGGCCCCTCGGGTCTCTATGCCTGGGCGGTGGTTTTATCCCTATGGTTGCGCTGTTGTCTTCAGTTGGGTCTTAGGTGGGAAAGGTCCTAAAGTCCAGTCCTCAATCAGTTGATTTGACTCAGCCCAGTTGTTTCTGGGCCTCGTAATGGGTCTGAGTACCCCTCCTGGTGCTCCGGTTTCCAATCGGTTCCCCCGTTCAGTACTGGCGGGCCACTGCCCGTCCCCGGTCCCTACGGTTCCACCGGCTGTAATTCCAGCTCCTGCAGGCGGCCACCACCATCTGCCTCCTTGCCAGAGGTGACTGGGCTCCAACCCAGACACCTGGTGTAGACTTTGGCAGGCCTGAGCACAGGTCTGCCCTTGAACTTGACTACACTTCACTCCACTGTCAAGACTAATCTACTGTTTTCCCGCCTCCGGGCCTGTGAACTCCACAGTGGGCAGAACCAACCGCCTGGCTCCGCCTCCCTGGTGTGAACATCAAACCTGGAGGGAGGTGACAAAGGTTTTGTAGTTTGGCTGCTGTCACCTTACTAAGGGGAGGAGGCGTGTGTGTGCAGGACTACCTGGGATGACCTGGCTAGTCCAGGGCATCACAGTGTCTCATAGACGCCTGCAATGATTAATATTGGACTTAGTGGTAGCTATGGGTTGCTCCCATTAACTCCTTATTACCCCGATTGCCAACGCACCAGGGCAAATCGTAGAGTTCCAGATCTGTCGCATCTAATGGATGCGGCAATTATGGACGGCTGCTGGTTGATATTGTTAGGTTGGGTGGCTCCCCATAATGTGGGGCTCCCCATCCTGAGAATACCAGCCTTCAGCTGTTTGTCTTTACCCTGGCTGGTTTAAATTTTGGGGGGAACCGCACGCCTTTTTTTAAAATGTATTTAATTAATTATTTAATAGCACAGTATAGACCTGCCCACCGGATGCTGTGATTGTGTGATGTGAGAAAGTTGTCGCTCAGCGCGGTGGCGTGTCTCTCTGCAACCAATCATAGGCGCTGGTGGGCGGTGAAAACAGGAATAACTAGATTGATTATTGAGCGGACTCCTTATTCCGATTATTCTAAGCCGCAGGAGTATTATCAAAGGCATTGCAGTGCTGCGTCGTAGAACGTGGAAAGGTGAGTACAAGAGAGGGGGAGACTGGCCAACTGACTAAAAGAGGGACAGACAAGACAGAGACTGACAGACAGACAGACAGAGAGTCATCGACCGACGGACTGAGGGAGATTGTATGATAGAACCATTAATATGTCAACGTTATAGTCAGTATTCACATTACGATTGTGTCAAGCAAAGACGCATAATCTTTATTTTTGCAATGTGATGTAATGTAAAAATAGGTTTTGAGAAAGCTAATGTGGAGCTGTAAAAATGCGTTTAACGAGGCTTCTCACACCTGTGATCTGGCGTGTCACATCGCTAATGAGATTGCTAGCGATGTCTGTGGAAGTTAAGGGTGGTTTTCACGCTGTGACCTCGCTAGTGATTTCGTTATCGATGTTGCATACCAGATTGCAGTTGAGATCTGCCAAGCTTGCACATGTGACCGGCGCAAAAAAAAAAATACCTATGTGCGATCACGGCAGCTCGCACCCGCAATCTGACGAGTCACATCGCTAACGAGATCGCTAGCGATGTCGCAGTGTGAAAAGCACCCTTTATAGTCTTTCTTTAGCGATATACAAGAATTGTTTGTTAAAGTTGGACTTGTCATGCAGTTACTTCGCAACCTATATCGTATGCGATATGAAATGTAAATTACAAAATTATAACAAATATCGCACATGCGGCTAGCAACATAAAGAATATCTATGATCGTTAATGGAAGATCACATCAGTGCCTTATCCTGTCGTCTCACTGATGTAAATGCTAGTCAAGTTGCAGTCAAATTTAAATTAAATTTATATAATAAAAATTTCAATGAAAAACAACATTTTTGAGATTATACAGGTTGTACATTTTTGTAGCGCGATATTAACTTATGCTCATTGTTTGTCTAGCTTAACGTGATTTAGACTTTGTACATTGGTGTTATTATCGCTATAGATGCAGCAGCATGTTAAACATAATGTTGCATATATTTGTGTACTTATCCATTAATGTTTATAAAAACGAATTCCCTCTTTTTAAAAATTAATAGTTAATTATTTTTATAAAAAAATGTTCAAAAACACATTGTTTCTTTTTCTTAAAAACAAAAAACAAATAAAATTAACTTTAAAAAAATATATAGATATAAAAAAAAACCCAATTTAAAAATATTACAGATATTTATTCAAAAGTAGAAAAAAAAATAACAGACAACCAAATTTGTGTAAACAAAACAATC
This sequence comes from Anomaloglossus baeobatrachus, assembly GCF_048569485.1. NCBI lineage: Eukaryota > Metazoa > Chordata > Amphibia > Anura > Aromobatidae > Anomaloglossus > Anomaloglossus baeobatrachus. Next base: position 688,090 of record NW_027441779.1, on the reverse strand, counting down.
TTTATTAAATACAATTTATAACAGTCAAAAATCCAGACAAACATTTTAATTATTAAATGAAATTTGTTTAAATTGACAAAAACCATACATTACAATAATTACAATATAATTTATTGAATTTTTTTTGGAAACAATATTTTTACAAAAATGTCTTTATAATTTTTAGTTTAAGGCAAAAATATGCTTAATTTTGTTGTTTAGCCTCAAAATATTTTTTGAAAAAAACATCAATGGTCTATGCACACATGTTTGTCTCCAGATTGTTTAAAACTATAACTTTTAAATTTTTAAATAAAAAAAACTAGTCAAAAAAATCTTCATTACTGGTACCTGACTTACCTTCAACTTCAGAGGTTGTTTGAGTCACACAGGTGGTTGTGTGTGTTTTATTGAGACATGTGACTAAAGATACATCAGCAACAGATGATGACGGTAACACCTGTGAGGATGTGGCATACACTGGCTGGCCAATTTGTTGACCAAACATTATTGGCGGTGGATTGTGCGGATAAGATCTGTATCTGTATTGTGTTGGAATCTGTGGGCCATGTAAGAATGGTTGTGTACATGTTTGTCCAAGGTAAATTGATTGTGGGAAAGTAGAAATTGGGTTGAGAGTTGTTCTAGATTGAATAGTTATTGGAGTTATGTAAGTCTGTGCTTGTTGAAGTTGTTGTGATATGATAGTTTGGGGAACATTTTGACTTGATGGTTGTGGCATTTGGGTCCCCATGTTAGAGGTTTGCCCAGGCCACAAAGAGGTCAGTGAGGGTTGTGGTAAATTGATGATATTTTGGTTTTCAAAAGATCTTAAGCTAGGATTGGGTAATTGTGTTGCAATAGTTGATGTTGTTGGGTTGGTGAGGTTTTGTATAAAGTGTGTTAATGCCACATCCTGACTTGATGAATGAAAATGTGTCCGCCATTGTTCAATTGCTAAAAGCACATTGTTTGGAAATGGCGTTGTCTGGCAAGCTGCAATGAGGGTGAGTATTGCTGCGCGAACCCGTTCCTGATGTTCGGAAGGAACTTTTGTCAGACTTTGAGTTAAGGAACGACAAAAATGCTCAGCATCAGTCTCAGGTATTAATGAGTTCATTATGTTCATGACTCGAGTGTCAATAAGTTCTGGGAGGGACCTAATATCTTCCCCCCGTCTAAGTCTACGACCCCTTATTGTGTTGGGATTATATCGAGGCACAGTGGTGGAAATGGTTGAAGGGGGAACAATCGATGTACTTGTTTGAGTTGTTGGTTGTTGTTGAGGCATTGTGGACTCAACAGCTGCCTCACTAGAGACATGGTCACTGTGTTGACTTTCTTGTGTTTGTCTTGCCTGTATGTTTGGTTGAGATGGGTCCACCTCTGATGCTGATGTTGCAGAGTGTCTTCCAGATGGTTGCTCTTCCGATTATTCTAAATTGTTAAATTGTCATCGGTTCTGTAACGTGAATTTTGTTTTTTTTAATTTTTTGTTTTTTTAACATTTTTTATATTTTTAATTAAAAAATCATAAAAATTTACAAAAATTCATTAAAAAATTTATATGAAATAAAGAAAATACTTACTGTGTCACCTCCATGAAAGGACGTAGAAATTCCAGCAAACTGATCAGATGATATTGGATCCGGATTGGACGGCGCGGGACCCTTGACCCAGGATTACTGCGGAGGGGATTCTTTATTTCAATATTATTCTTTATTTCAATAAAGATGGAGTCAATAATTGTGTTGTGTTTTATTTCTAATAAAAATATTTTTCTGTGTGTTGTGTTTTTTTTATCTGTACTAGAAATTCATGGTGGCCATGTCTAATATTGGCGTGACATCATGAATTTCGGGCTTAGGGCCAGTTGATAATATACAGCTAGCCCTAACTCCATTATTACCCAGCAAGCCACCCGTCACCAGGGCAGCTGGAAGAGTTGGATACAGCGCCAGAAGATGGCGCTTCTATGAAAGCACCCTTTTCTGGGGCGACTGCGGACTGCAATTCGCAGCAGGGGTTCTCAGAAAGTTTGGGCACCCTGAGCTGCGGATTCCAATCCCCAGCTGCCTAGTTGTACCTGGCTGGAAACAAAAATTGGGCGAAGCCCACGTCATTTTTTTTTAGTAATTATTTCATGAAATTCATGAAATAATTAAAAAAAAAGAGGGCTTCCCTATATTTTTGGTTCCCAGCTGGGTACAAATAGGCAGCTGGGGGTTGGGGGCAGCCCGTAGCTGCCTGCTGTACCTGGCTAGCATACAAAAACATGGCGAAGCCCACGTAATTTTTAGGGGGGGGGCAAAAAACTCCTGCATACAGTCCTGGATGGAGTATGCTGAGCCTTGTAGTTCTGCAGCTGCTGTCTGTCTGTATGGAGTAGAGCAGACAGCAGCTGCAGAACTACAAGGCTCAGCATGCTCTATTTACTAGTTTATGCAGGAGAGCAGACAGCAGCTGCAGAACTATAAGACTCAACATACTACATCGAGGACTGTATGCAGGAGTTTTTTGCCCAGCAAAAAAACGATGTGGGCTTCGCCATATTTTTGTATGCCAGCCAGGTACAGCAGGCAGGTACGGCTGCGCCCAACCCCCAGCTGCCTATTTGTACCCGGCTGGGAACAAAAAAAATAGGGAAGCCCCTTTTTTTAATTATTTCATAAATTTCATGAAACAATTAAAAAAAACAATCGACATGAGCTGCGCCACATTTTTGTGTCCAGCCAGGTACAACCAGGCAGCTGGGGATTGGAATCTGCAGCACAGGTTGGCCTGAGCTTTCTGGGCTCCTCTGCTGCGAATTGCAGTCCGCAGCCGCCCCAGAAAATGGCGCTTTCATAGAAGCGCCATCATCTGGCCCTGTATCCAACTCCTCCAGCTGCCCTGAAGCCGGGTGGCTTGCTGGGTAATATGAGTTAATACTAGCTTTGTTTTACTAGCTAGTATTAAGTCAGAGATTCTTAATGTCAGGCAAGTTTGACCTGGCCATTTAGAATCTCCAATAAAGGGTTGATAAAAAAGACACCACAGATAGAAAAAATACTTTAATAGAAATAAATACACAGACACACTTAGAGACTCCATATTTATTACTCCCTGTCAGCCCTCCACGATCCATGGTCTTCTGTCTTCTTTCTCCTTCAACCCATGCAGCTCTGCTACATCAGACAGCACTGCATGGGAGGAAGACGCTGCTGCTCCCCGTGCACTGCAGTCTATTCACTCAGTGAGAGTGAGCAGAGGCTGCAGGCTGTAAGCGGTGACGTCACCGCTGACAGGCGGGATGCTATAGCAATGGTGATCTCCGTTATTGACCGGCTGTGGCAGTCGGTGAATAACGGAACGGGGAAGCAGAACGGGGAAGCCAACCATGTGCCAGAGCATTTTTGGTATACGGAGATGCTGGAACGATCACCACGTACCGGAGAGATGCAATGACAGGACCTAGCATGATGTCATAGCCATGTGACCAGTCTGTAGCCAATGATATAATAGACACGTGACTGGTCACATGCTTTTTTTGACGTCACGGAAGGTCCTATCATCAGTGCTGGTTACCGGGAGGATGCAGTGATTATCGGAAGGAAAAGCGGTGGGAGACAGAGGGCAGGACGCATCCCGGGGACCTGTAAGTGTAATGGCAATGTTTATTAACTGTATGTGTACATTTATAATGTGTTTTTATGTGTTTGTGTTTGCCTGCCATTGGTTTCAATGGGGCTCGAGAGGTTCGTCGAACGGTTCGTCGAGCCGAACTCAAACGCGGCCTCCGTTCGACCAACCGAACCGAACTCGAGCCTTTAGAGGCTCGCTCATCTCTAGTGAAGAGGGCTTCGATGTGTGGCTTGAAGGATCAAGCATTACATGACCACGCTAAATTAAATTAACTGTGTGATAATGCATGGACATGTGGGACCTTTCAGAGAGAAAGCGTTTTCTTTTGCATATCCACTCTTTGCTTTAGATGATTGAGTCATCTATTGATTGAGCTCTGGAAGCTTATAAGGTTTTCTACCCCTTTAAATATGTTATCTAGTCTTCTGCCTTCTGAAGAATGCTGGGCTTGTGATTATAAAGCACACAAAGCTCAGCAGCCTCTGTCATTCATTTATGAGTGATCTCGTTTTTTTCATTCCATACAAAGCACGGTTGTTCTCATCTCCAGGTATTGTGACAAAGTCTCATTCTGTTTAGTATTACAATATAAGCCACAAGATCCTGCTAATTAGCAACTGTCGTTATAGTGACTGGCTACATTCAGAGCGAGGGATGAGTACAGCAGACACCTGAATGCAAGATTGTGCTCACTTCATAAAGGTTCTTCTTCTAGGATACGTTTGATGTTTATATTTTAGGCTATAATTATTCTAATTGAGGTACCAGAAGCTGAATATTCATTGTCTATAGGACAAAAAAAACTCATTAACAGGGATTCTCAGTTCTATGTAAAGTTTAATAATTTAGATCATCAGTATAAAGTGTCAACATATTTAATCCCTTAGCAGCATTAGAAATACATATCCTTCATAAGCATGTTAAACACCTACCCCAGATCCAGGCTTTGCTCCCTTTACCCTGTCTTCTAGATTCTGTTGTACTCCACATTGACTTTGCAGACAGCCTGGCATTTTCCCTTGTGATTGTTTGAATCTATATAAGGCTCACCAAGGTACATGTCTGTTTCTTGATATTAACACATTTAGTTTTTCTGAATCCTGTCTGCCTGCAGATTCCAGTACCTCTTTTACCAGTCTCCTGTCTGCCTACAGCTTCCAGTACCTCTGCTACCAGTTTCCTGTTTGCCTGCCACTTCCAGTACCTCAGCTTCCAGTCTCCTGTCTGCCTGTGGCTTCCAATACTTCTGTTACTGGTCTCCTATCTGTCTGTCACTTCCAGTACCTCTGGTACTGGACATCTGTCTGCTTGCCACTTCCAGTACCTCTCCTACCAGTTTCCTGTCTGCCTGTGGCTCCCAGTACCTTAGCTACCAGACTCTTGTATGCCTGTGGCTTCTATTACCTCCAATGCCAGTTTCCTGTTGGCCTGCAACTGCTATTACCACTGCTACCAGTCTCCTGTCTAGCTGCGGCTTCCAGTACCTCTGCTACTGGTCTCCTGTCTGTCTGTGGCTCCCAGTACCTCTGCTACTGGTTGCTTGTCTGTCTGTGGCTTCCAGTTCTTCTGCTACTGGTCTCCTGTCTTCTGCGGCTTTCAGTACCTCTGTTAGGCCTAAGACACATGGCATGAAAATCAGACCGACTGGAATGTGATGAAACATTGCATTCCACTCGGACCAATATTAGCCTATGTGCCGGTGTGATGCCCTGGAAAAACCAGGTAGTCACAGATAGGCCCACACACAACACCATCCCTCACCTAGGAAACACACAGCTGACATGAAACCCTAGTCACCCCTCTTAGGGAAAGATAGACACACCAGTGGGCGGGACCAGGTGGTTGGGACACGCCCACCTAGGAGTCTAGACAGCCCAGGGTGGGAAACCAAAGAGTCTTGCCAGAGAGATTAACTGTGAAGTTCAGGTTGAGAAGAGTGGAGCTGGGGCTAGATGTAGTCTCACCAGGAGGAAAGCTCATATTGAACAGTGCCAGGGTTGGAGCCCTGGTGCCTTTGGCTAGGTGGCAGATGGTGGTCTCCGTCAGCAGGAGATGGCAAGACGGCTCGGCAGATCCGAAGTGGACCGGGACAGGGTTGTAGCCCGACGGTACTGACACGGAGAACTGACTCAGAAACCATAGCACAGAGGGGGTACTCGGACCCTGAAGCCAGGACCGAAACCAGCGACCTAGCTAATTAACCGATTGAGGCCAGGATTATAGGTCCTGTCCCACCCAAAGTCCCTCATAGAAGACAACAGCCCACCGATAGGGATAGGAGGCCACCACCAGGGCCCATAGATCCCACGGGCCAGCGTCTGCGGGCACAGCTCCTTAGGCCACATCCAGCCGGGAGCGGACTCCTGAGTTCCAGACTAGGAAGTCCACCATTTACACAGTCAGTGCAGAGGAAAAGGACAGTGACCAACAGCCCGGGTGGGGGACCTGAATGCAACCGGCCGCGGCGGCCGGTCACCAGCACCTTCGTTTACTAAAAGACTCATGTGATTCATTTACTGTGAGTAACCAATTAACCCCCTGCACGTCCGGGCGCACCGGCCCTCGCCATCACTACATCCTGCACAAAGACACTGGGTCCCCGGGCAACCATCCCTTCCCACGGAAGGGGTTAACATCCAGCTGCCAGTACATCTGCCCCGGGTGCCCCACAACAGCAGCGGTGGTGTCGCACTTCACCACACACCGTGGGTGGCGTCAGGAACTTAATATGGCCTAGCCCGCACATCTACGTTCCCCTTTTTATTCGGCGTGTCCGCGAGACACCCAGGTCCGGTGACCCTTGAGCCACCCACCGGAAGGGCCGGACCCGAGCAGCAGCGGCTGCTGGTACGGGGGCGGCACACCAGAACCCATGAGTGATTATCTTCTCAGCCCCAATCGGACCAAGAAAACAATCGCAGCATGCTGCGATTGTAATGCGAGTCTCTTTCTCTAGCACCCATTCAAGTCTATGGGGCGAGAGAAAGATAGCACTGCACTCGCAGTACACCGGTGTACCGCGGGTGCAGGGCGAGAATGGCAATAGCCGGCTACGGAGGAGAGAGGGAGATAAATCCCTCCCTCCCCTCCGCAGCGCCAGCCCGCCCCTCCTCAGAGCCAGCCCTCCCCTCCTGAGTGCCGGCCCGCCCCCACAGCTGAGGTTCGATCGCATGATCGGACCTCAGTCGCAGTGACACTCACATGACACTTGGCTCCCACAGTGCTGCCAGCGTGAGCCGAGTGTCATGCAAGGATCGCATTAGTCCCCATGAGGCCCCGGCCTTACTGGTCTCCGGTCTGCCTGCGACTTCCAGGACTCCTGTTACTGGTGTCCTGTCTGCCTGTGGCTTTCAGTACCTCTACTACCAGACTCCTGTCTGCCTACAAATTTTAGTACCTATGCTACTAGTTTGTCTGTGGCCTCGAGTACCTCTGCTACCTATGTCTCATGTGCTTCTCCTGCCTGCTACACTGACAATTGTGGCCTATTTGCTCATCCAGACCTTGAGCTTGGAGGATCCACATCTCCAGGTGAGCCTAACATATGTTACATAGCGCTCCATGAATATGTATGTTCATCATGCTGATCGCAGGGGACAGCTTCTGTACCACTGCGATCAGCTGTAGGATCCCAACTGATATACACAACCAGGCTCCTGTCGTAACTGCTAAGATTAGTGTCCTTGCCGATCCTTCTAGTTCAACCCCTCAATTTCCACTGTTATTTGTGCCGGTCGCCACAGAGGTACTGCACCTCAGCCAGAGGTGTGGGACCCCATTCCCTGGTAAGGGGGAACATACGGACTGTTACACATACACATTCTTAGTATAGCTAAACTCCAACAGGCCGTGGTTAGGGCAAGTTGCTCCTTAGGGAGAGCAGAGTCTCGGAACCAGTCTGGAGTTGGAGTTAATTAGTGGGTGGACAATTAGCACGGGGTGTGAGTAAGGAACGTGACACTAATCAGATGAAGTGAGGAGGAGAACGAAGGAGGAAGAGGAAGGGAGAGATCCTGAGGAAAGGATCTGGAGGAGCTCATCCTAGGACAAGGAAGTAAGAAAGGAAGAAGAAGTCCTAGAGTCACGGAAAGTGAGAGATCCACCCAGATACACCGGAGTGGAGGGACTAGGCCGCAAAGGGGACCGGCCCCTAGACTCGTGGAGAACTACATGGCTCAGGTAGCAAAACCGGAGGTTGAGGTACCTTCATGTGCCGAAACCACAACTACACGCAAATCCACTGAAAAGGTGACCACAGAGTACCAAGGGATTAGGCAGAAGAGCCTCCGCGGACACCGGCTCAGGACACTGTGTGTGAGACGCAGGGCAGGAGGGCGAAGCCAGCATAGGAAGATGACCAGGAAAGGGACACAGAAACGTACACCGGTCTTGTGCCTCCGAATTACCTGGTAATCGGCTGGATTCCATCACTGCAGGACTCAGCACTCCAAGGGCAGTATTTGACTGGCCGTGATAACATGGAACTGACAACTGATTAAAGAACTTGTGACTGCATCTCGCTGTGTCCTGGACTCATTGCCTGCGCCGCCAGCCCCGCACTATCCAAATATCCCACTGGCTAAAAACTGCCTAGGGTTGCCCTGGGGTCCCAGTGTAGCGCCCCTGAACCACTCAGGGCACTACTAGGAACTGCATCCTCACTGGGAGGAGCTGTACCATCTCAGCTGCATCACCATCTGCCCCAGCGGTTCTATCTAAGCAGCGTTGGCCATCTTTGGCCGAATACTACAGGTGGCATCACGATTCATTATCCCCTGTAAATATCGACCCCATTTAAATGACACAACTAAGGTCACGGAGTCGGGTCTTGCCGCCGTGACATCGCAGAACAGAACCGCGGCCCGTTTCCGAGTAGCCCCTCTGACAGCCCTAGTGGGACATGTCAAAAATAATCCCTGGTAGAGCTCTGTAAGCAAAAAAAGAATCAAAAGCTTAAGACTAGAGGTGAGCCACACCCCCTAGTATTCGAGTTCGGTTCGTCGAACGGTGGGTGTGTTCGGCGAACGTTCGACGAACACCTTCGAACCCCATTGAAAACAAGGGCAGGCAAACACAAACACATACAATCACATTATACATATACACATACAGTTAATAAACATTGCCATTATACTTACAGGTCCCCACGATACGTCCTGCAGACTCTGTCTCCCGGCGCTCTCCTTCCGATCATCGCTGTGCCCTCCCGATACCCAGCACTGATGATAGGACCTTCCGTGACGTCGTCATAGCATGTGACCAGTCACGTGTGTATTATCTCATTGGCTACAGACTGGTCACATGGCTAGATGTCATGCTAGGTCCTGTCAGTGCATCTCTCCAGTACGCGGTTCTCGTTTGAGCATCTCCGTGTACCGGCGAGATGCTCTGGCACATGGTCGGCTCCCCGTTCCTGCATGTTGGCGCTCTTTACAGAGTCAGACCACATGCAGGGACTGGATGCCACAGCCGGGGAATAGCGGCGCTGGGAATCAGGTGATCGGAGATCACCGTTGCTATAGTAATCTGCCTGTCAGATTACTATTGCAACGGTGGCAGCGATGACGTCACAGCTTACAAAACGCAGCCTCTGCTCAATCACTGAGTGATTAGACTGCACGGGAGCAGTAGCGTCTTCCTCCCATGCAGTGCTGGCTGATGTAGCAGAGCTGCATGGGTTGAAGGAGAAAGAAGACAGAAGACCAGGATCGTGGAGGGGTGAGAGGGAGTAATAAACATGGAGTCTCTAAGTGTGTCTGTGTATTTATTTCTATTAAAGTATTTTTTCTTTGTGTGATGTCTTTTTGTTAACCTTTTATTGGAGATTCTTAATGGCCAGGTCCAACTTGCCTGACATTAAGAATCTCTGGCTTAATACCAGCTAGTAGTAAAACAAAGCTAGTATTAACCCTTTACTACCCAGCAAGCCACCCGGCATCAGGGCTGCTGGAAGAGTTGGACACAGCTCCAGATGATGGCATTTCTATGAAAGCGCCATTTTCTGGGGCAGCTGCGGACTGCAAGTCATAGCAGAGGGGCCCAGAAAGCTCGGGCCAACCTGTGCTGCGGATTCCAATCCCCAGCTGCCTAGTTGTACCTGGCTGGACACAAAAATGGGGCAAAGCCCATGTCGTTTTTGTTTTTTTTTAATTATTTCATGAAATTCATGAAATAATTAAAAAAAGGACTTTCCTATATTTTTGGTTCCCAGCCAAGTACAAATAGGCAGCTGGGGGTTGAGGGCAGCTGTACCTGCCTGCTGTACCTGGCAAGCATACAAAAATATGGCGAAGCCCACGTCATTTTTTTGGTGGGCAAAAAACTCCTGCATACAGTCCGAGATGGAGTATGCTGAGCCTTGTAGTTCTGCAGCTGCTGTCTGCTCTCCTGCATACACTAGTGAATGGAGCATGCTGAGCCTTGTTGTTCTGCTCCCCCTGTCTCTCCCTCCAGCATACAGTCCTGGATGCAGCATGCTAAGCCTTGTAGTTCTGCAGATGCTATCTGCTCTCCTGCATACACTAGTGGATGAAGTATGCTGAGCCTTGCAGTTCTGCTCCCCCTGCTTCTCCCTCCAGAATACAGTCCTGGATGGAGGATGCTGAGCCTTGTAGTTCTGCAGCTGCTGTCTGCTCTCCTCCATACAGATAGACAGTAGACAGCAGCTGCAGAACTACAAGGCTCAGCATACTTCATCCAGGACTGTATGCAGGAGTTTTTTGCCCCCCAAAAAAAAGAAATTACGTGGGCTTCGCAATTTTTTTTATGCTAGCCAGGTACAGCAGGCAGCTACGGGTTGCCCCCCACCCCCAGCTGCCTATTTGTACCCGGCTGGGAGCCAAAAATATAGGAAAGCCCTTTTTTTTTTAATTATTTCACGAATTTCATGAAATAATTAAAAAAAAAATGACGTAGGCTTCACCCAATTTTTCTGTCCAGCCAGGTACAACTAGGCAGCTGGGGATTGGAATCCGCAGCGCAAGGTGCCCAAGCTTTCTGGGCACCCCTGCTGCGAATTGCAGTCTGCAGCCGCCCCAGAAAATGATGCTTTCATAGAAATCCAACTCTTTCAGCTGCCCTGGTGATGGGTAGCTCGCTGGGTAATAATGGGGTTAGGGCTAACTGTATATTATCAACTGGCCCTAAGCCCGAAATTCATGGTGTTACGCCATTATTAGACATGGCCACCATGAATTTCTAGTACAGATAAAAAAAAACACAACACAGAAAAATATTTTTATTTGAAATAAAACACAACAAAATTAGTGACTCCATCTTTATTGAAATAAAGAATCCCCCTCCGCAGTAATCCTGGGTCAAGGGTCCCGCGCCGTCAAATCCAGATCCAATATCATCTGATCGTGCCATGCAGCTAATCGGTGAGTAGGAAAGAGAGACGGATTGTGCTGGGGACGCAGGACGCATGCAAATACACAACGTGCGCACATAGCCTTACTGTGAAAAGCCACGCTTTTGGTGATCAAACCGTTATCGAACGGTAAAGCTGGCTTTAGACGCTGCAACATCGCTATCAATTGCTAGCAATATCGAGCGCGATAACACCCGCCCCTGTCGTACAGCCGATATGTGGGGATCGCTGCCGTAGCAAACATTATCGCTACGGCAGCGTCACACGCACATACCTGCTCTGTGACGTCACTTTGGCTGGCGAACCGCCGCATTTCTAAGGGGCGGGTCGTGCGGCGTCACAGCGACATCACACGGCAGCCATCCAATAGAAGCGGAGGGGCGGAGATGAGTGGGACGTAAACATCCCGCCCACCTCCTTCCTTCCGCATTGCCGGTAGAGGCAGGTAAGGAGATATTCGTCGCTGCTGCGGTGTCACACACAGCAATGTGTGGTGCCGCAGGAAAGACGAACAACATCGCTAACATGCAGAGAATGATTTTTTGTTTCAGGACGACCTCTCCGCGGCAAACAATTTTGCCCGATTTTGCGATCGTTTAAGGTCGCTCTAACGTGTCACACACTGTGATATTGTTAATGACGCTGGATGTGCGTCACTAACGATGTGACCCCGACAAAAATTCATTAACGATATCGCAGCGTGTAAAGCCCCCTTATCTCGAACTGTTGAACATGAAGCAAATCGTTCCAGTTCGTCGATCGACTCGAACACCGCCCAAAACCACTCGAATTTGAAATTGGCGAACGGTTCGATTCGAACATCGCTCATCTCTACTTAAGACTCTTAGAACAAGATACAAAAGAAAAAAAATGTTTTCATTAAAAAGTGATTTTAATATGCTAAAGTCGAAAGATGTAAAAAAAATTATATATATATATACAGTATATATATATATATATATATATATATATATATATATATATATACCCTATTTTCTGGAATATAAGACGCACTTTTTCTTTAAAAAATTTGGGAGGAAAATGAGGGGTGCGTCTTATAGTCTGAATGTAGCTTACTGGGAGGTGGAGAATGAGCGCTGCGCCGGCTGTGGGGACTGTGCTGGCTGCCGTAGCTGTGCTGGCTGTGGACGATGTGCTGGTTTGCGGAACTGTGCGGAGTATGGCTTTGTGGCAGGTGTCCCAGATGCTTAATAAGCGGTGCGGGCTTCAAATAATTGTGCCTGGAGTTGGCGCGCGCAGTGTTGGAGCTCTTGGCTCAAGATCGTATTTGCGTATGTGCCGCCTCCGGCCCATTGATCTCCCAGTAGCGGACTTAAGGAAAATGCCGCCCGGAGGCGGCTCATGCGCAGATGAGATCTCGGCTTGTCATTGAGCCGATAGCTTAACCTGCGCACGCGCTGAAGTCCACGCTACCTAGAGAGCATCTGGGACATCCATTGCACCTCCTGCAGCATTGCCCTACTCCAGCACTGCCCCTGCCTCCTTTGATCCCACTTCACCATAGCTGCCACCCCCCTTCCCTGGTAAAACACTACCGGATTATAAGCCGGACCCATTTTTTTTTTTTCTTTTAACCTTTTTTTAACACTAAATGGGGTGCATTTTATAATCTAGTGCATCTTATAAAATGAAAAATGCGGTATATAAACTTGATATCACTACAATCGTATTAACCTGTACTATGAAACTGAAGAATTCTTTATCCCACAGGATGAATGCCAAAAACAGAATAAAAATAAATCCCAGATGTCAAGGCCAAGAGAATATATTGAAAATTTGGAAAATGCATAAAAGAGGGTAAAAAATAAATAAAGGCAGCTAGATCGTTGGCTGGAGCTTATGGACATTTTTAATTCTAAGACACATAGTAATATTTTCATTGTTAATGGCGTCCATGGATTTTAAAGCAAAAGATCAAAATCAGATTAGTTGTTAATTGATACAATAGTTCATAGCCTTATACGACTGATATTGGATGGGACTGGTCTGTATTTTCGATGAACTTGTCTATTAGCAAATTACTTAGTCAATGAGCCGCAGAAGGTGATAAGGAGCGATTCACAGCCATTATATCCTTGTTACCGATGCACTACAATGACAGGTTATGATCTTCCCAAATTAACTTGAACTTTTCCATTTTTTTATGAAATGACAAAGCCAACAGATTACACGAGCAGGCTCTGATATTCTTACATCAGCTGTCAAATATACATATTTAGTTCATTACAGAGAATAAAAACATTTTGGGGCCACTAGTGATTGATCCCTGCTTTTTCTAGCTAACAGCTCTAGTGATCATTGTTAACTATCTTATAAAGATCTACTATATTCTTAGGGAAACTTCTTTCTGGAAGGTGCCAGCCATATATTTCATGAATGGTCCTTTATCTGAAAGGCTGCCATGTAATACTGTGCTTATCCAGCATTGCTGCTGCAGAGGAAGTGCCCAGCTGGTCAAAGGTAATCACTAATAAATAAGAAGAGGGGAGGTATGCATCACTGAGATTATTAGTCTCAGTGATGTGAACCTGGGTGTGTTCTGCAGTGTGTTAGTGTCATGATGTGGACTGGGGAGGGTCCGGCATGAGGCCAAATATACAACTAAACAGGGGTAAAACCACGACAAACAAGGGGTACACCAGGGACACTTGAATAACGATGGGCCCTAGAGCTAGTGAGAGGGAAGATGGACAATCCTCCACTTACCTGCCGATGTACCCTGCACTCCTACCCAGTCCCGATACAGGTTCCTCACCTGTTGCCGCACAGGAACCTGAAGCCGTGAATAGACGCTACAATAGTCCATGGCTTGTGAGTGGATAGGTAAGGGATGTGAAACGCCCACGCCGGGGCTTGCAGGGCTCGCACAGTCACCGGGCCGGTGGTATTCGGGGTCAGGCTGTGAGTGGCCCGACCCGGCTTCCGTGACCCCCGGCGGGTTTCAATAAAAAGGAAAGTCCGACCGTCAGTCCGGTATTACAAGGGGGACGGAAGGAGGGTAACGGGGTCCCTGGGGGGGGCTTGCCATTGCTCTTCCCCAGGAAACGGTACGGGACTGGGACGGGGGTGCTTGCAGCGCCACCCGTGGTTTGCGGCCAGATGTTAAGCCGCCGCTGCTCGGTCTCTCTCCGGGGCAGGTATTACGGGCAGCCGGATGGAATCGCTCCCCACGGGTGGAGCGGGGGAGCCCCGGGAGGTTAATGAGACCCAGGGCAACAGTCCTCAGGGACACCGGGGGCACAGGGCGGCGGCATTACTCACAGCAGTCACGGTGTGCGGTTCCAGTGGTTCTTTATTTACAGTCCGTTTCACATTGCACCCGGGTGCTGGTCCTCACCGCCTGTAGCCTTTGGTCGGTCCCGGGCAGGTAGGAGGAAGGGGTGTCCGGTGAGGTGTTCTGGGGGTCTCTCCCTTTCGGTGCGTTAGTGCCGTCCCCGTGGCATACAGCATCTTGGGAACTCGCCGCCTCTCTGTCTCTCTCCTCCCCGGTAGCGGACCTAACACAACCGCCACCGGGTACACCTTGCTCCAGGGAACCCCAGTCCTCAGCTCCATTCCCCTCCTCTAGGTGTTATCAGCCCTGGTCTCGTGGCATCTCCTCAACAGGAGCGGTTCTCTGGACGTCTGCTCTCCCTTGCAGCCCCTGACGTTCTGCCTAAACTTCTGTGTGCTCTGCACTAAACTCACTCCTTCAGGCCCCCCTCCCCTTGGTTGTCATGGGGACCTGCCTGTGTCCAGCCACCTGCTCATTAATGAGACAGGATGTCATGGACTCAGAACAAACTTCATGCTGCAAATGCTGTTAACTCCTTCCTGCCAGTGTGATGTTAGTGTGTGTTGTGGGGACCCTTCTTCCTCCTGCCTGGAAAAATGGGGTAACATTTAATACCCTGTAACGACCCGTTTACAGGGGCGTTACATTCCTCCAGACCAAAAACGCAACACTCCGGGGTTGCGACAACAAACAACACCACAAAAAAAAAACTTTTCATAGATAAACAAATTAACACATCCCTTTTACCGGGACCCAATAAAGGATAGGAAGAGGCAGGAAGAAAAAGAAGAAGAAAGAGAAGAAAAGCATGGAAAAAGGAACATTTGCATATATAAGAAAAAAAAAACCATTTAAACTTTCTCGAACAGGCCTCCTTATGACGCTCCAGGGCCCTCCAGGTACCCAGGTTTAGGGGGAAAAACTCGGTAGTCCAAATCCCGGTACGGGCTGCGGTGCCGGGCTCACCCCTCCGGCCACCACTCGACAAAGCTCGCACCCGGGCAGTCTGTATCATCTCCCCATCTTCTCCTGGGCCTGGGGAGGCAGGGTTCCTGGCTCCTGGCAAGTGTCCAACAAAGGGGCGGGCATGGATTTTCGCGCCCCGCTGCAGCCCCACCCACGAAGGGCGGGCCAGTCCAGTCCTTGTTGGTACGCATGGCGCCCATCCCATTCTCAATGGACGCCATTGTACAGTCCAAGTCCATTTGTCGCATACCCGCAGCCGCGGGCACCAAAATAAACGTGAGACAATCCAATATTGCAGATGGTATACACAAGGCACGCATCACCCGGTGTTACCGGGTCTTGTCCGGACCCTGCTCGCAGCGCCAAGTTGAAACGCCCACGCCGGGGCTTGCAGGGCTCGCACAGTCACCGGGCCGGTGGTATTCGGGGTCAGGCTGTGAGTGGCCCGACCCGGCTTCCGTGACCCCCGGCGGGTTTCAATAAAAAGGAAAGTCCGACCGTCAGTCCGGTATTACAAGGGGGACGGAAGGAGGGTAACGGGGTCCCTGGGGGGGGCTTGCCATTGCTCTTCCCCAGGAAACGGTACGGGACTGGGACGGGGGTGCTTGCAGCGCCACCCGTGGTTTGCGGCCAGGTGTTAAGCCGCCGCTGCTCGGTCTCTCTCCGGGGCAGGTATTACGGGCAGCCGGATGGAATCGCTCCCCACGGGTGGAGCGGGGGAGCCCCGGGAGGTTAATGAGACCCAGGACAACAGTCCTCAGGGACACCGGGGGCACTGGGCGGCGGCATTACTCACAGCAGTCACGGTGTGCGGTTCCAGTGGTTCTTTATTTACAGTCCGTTTCACATTGCACCCGGGTGCTGGTCCTCACCGCCTGTAGCCTTTGGTCGGTCCCGGGCAGGTAGGAGGAAGGGGTGTCCGGTGAGGTGTTCTGGGGGTCTCTCCCTTTCGGTGCGTTAGTGCCGTCCCCGTGGCATAGAGCATCTTGGGAACTCGCCGCCTCTCTGTCTCTCTCCTCCCCGGTAGCGGACCTAACACAACCGCCACCGGGTACAACTTGCTCCAGGGAACCCCAGTCCTCAGCTCCATTCCCCTCCTCTAGGTGTTATCAGCCCTGGTCTCGTGGCATCTCCTCAACAGGAGCGGTTCTCTGGACGTCTGCTCTCCCTTGCAGCCCCTGACGTTCTGCCTAAACTTCTGTGTGCTCTGCACTAAACTCACTCCTTCAGGCCCCCCTCCCCTTGGTTGTCATGGGGACCTGCCTGTGTCCAGCCACCTGCTCATTAATGAGACAGGATGTCATGGACTCAGAACAAACTTCATGCTGCAAATGCTGTTAACTCCTTCCTGCCAGTGTGATGTTAGTGTGTGTTGTGGGGACCCTTCTTCCTCCTGCCTGGAAAAATGGGGTAACATTTAATACCCTGTAACGACCCGTTTACAGGGGCGTTACAGATGCTAACCCCACCACTGCACTGAAACAACACATTAACCCTACAACTGTCAAAAAACAGGAAAACACGTTTAATATTGAGAGTCAAGAATGGAAAATGACTCTCAAGTTCTGAGCCTCTCACAAGTCTCATATAGCAAAGAGACGACTATGACAGTTAAATGCTTTGAGAGTTAAACAGCTATTAACAGGGCAGTTTTTTTGTGAACAACTAAAGACGTATAGATGAGCCACCCCCCTAGTGTTCAAGTTCGGTTTGGTTTGTCGAATGGTGGGTGTGTTCGTCGAATGTTCGACGAACTTTCGGCGAACACCTTCGAACCCCATTGAAAACAATGGCAGGCAAACACAAACACATACAAACACATTATACATATACACATACAGTTAATAAACATTGCCATTATACTTACAGGTCCCGCGACGCGTCCTGCACTCTGTCTCCCGCCGCTTGTCCTTCTGATCATTGCTGTGTCCTCCTGGTAACCAGCACTGATGATAGGACCTTTCCATGATGTCATAGCATGTGACTAGTGATGAGCGAGTACTAAAAAGCTCGGGTGCTCGAAGCTCGGGCCGAGCATCCCAAGATACTCGTGTACTCGGGCCGAGCAACGAGCCCAATGTTATCCTATGGGAGACCCGTGTATTTTTGTGAAATGACCCCCCGGCAGCATGGAGAAACCCTAAAAATGTCACAAAAGTCTCAGAAGAGTGCTCATATGACATGGCAACAGCATGGGGAAGACCCCTTGAAGCATTTATCACTGAAAAGTCACAGCTGTGAACAATTTTGTCCGCGTTTCACGCCATTTTTACGGACTCACCAGAAAACCTTCCAAAATGACCCCAAAATGATTTTTCATGGCAGAAATGTTAAGGGCACATACCCAATAGTGAGATAGAGCTGGTGTATGTTACTTTTTGAGATTAATACATGAAAGAATTTACGTGAAAACATTGTGTGGCACTCCGATGTCCCTGAGAAGAGACGTACATGAAGGCCTCTTGAGTCTAATGTGCCCATTTTGAGGAAGTGAGTCTTT
Organism: Anomaloglossus baeobatrachus; assembly: GCF_048569485.1. Classification (NCBI taxonomy): domain Eukaryota; kingdom Metazoa; phylum Chordata; class Amphibia; order Anura; family Aromobatidae; genus Anomaloglossus; species Anomaloglossus baeobatrachus. Next base: position 670,357 of record NW_027441779.1, on the reverse strand, counting down.
GTAGTATTTTCCTTTGCCAGGGCAGTCCAAAATTGTGAGGTTCACCAATGCCCCTGCATAGAGACGTGCATGAGGGCCTGTAAACCTGAAGTGCCCATTGGAAGGAAGTGGGTGTATTATAGTATAGCCCTTTGGCAGGGCAGCCAAAAATTGGGAGGCTCCACGTTGTCCCTGGGTAGAGACGTGCATGAGGGCCTGTAAACTTGAAGTGCCCATTGTAAGGAAGTGGGTCTATTGTAGTATAGCCCTTTGGCAGGGCAGTCCAAAATTGTGAGGTTCACCAATGCCCCTGCATAGAGACGTGCATGAGGGCCTGTAAACCTGAAGTGCCCATTGGAAGGAAGTGGGTCTATTGTAGTATAGCCCTTTGGCAGGGCAGCCAAAAATTGGGAGGCTCCACGTTGTCCCTGGATAGAGACGTGCATGAGGGCCTGTAAACCTGAAGTGCCCATTGGAAGGAAGTGGGTCTATTGTAGTATAGCCCTTAGGCAGGGCAGCCAAAAATTGGGAGGCTCCACGTTGTCCCTGGATAGAGACGTGCATGAGGGCCTGTAAACCTGAAGTGCCCATTGGAAGGAAGTGGGTCTATTGTAGTATAGCCCTTAGGCAGGGCAGCCAAAAATTGGGAGGCTCCACGTTGTCCCTGGATAGAGACGTGCATGAGGGCCTGTAAACCTGAAGTGCCCATTGGAAGGAAGTGCGTCTATTGTAGTATAGCCCTTTGGCAGGGCAGCCAAAAATTGGGAGGCTCCACGTTGTCCCTGGATAGAGACGTGCATGAGGGCCTGTAAACCTGAAGTGCCCATTGGAAGGAAGTGGGTCTATTGTAGTATAGCCCTTTGGCAGGGCAGCCAAAAATTGGGAGGCTCCACGTTGTCCCTGGATAGAGACGTGCATGAGGGCCTGTAAACCTGAAGTGCCCATTGGAAGGAAGTGGGTCTATTGTAGTATAGCCCTTAGGCAGGGCAGCCAAAAATTGGGAGGCTCCACGTTGTCCCTGGATAGAGACGTGCATGAGGGCCTGTAAACCTGAAGTGCCCATTGGAAGGAAGTGGGTCTATTGTAGTATAGCCCTTTGGCAGGGCAGCCAAAAATTGGGAGGCTCCACGTTGTCCCTGGATAGAGACGTACATGAGGGCCTGTAAACCTGAAGTGCCCATTGGAAGGAAGTGGGTCTATTGTAGTATAGCCCTTAGGCAGGGCAGCCAAAAATTGGGAGGCTCCACGTTGTCCCTGGATAGAGACGTGCATGAGGGCCTGTAAACCTGAAGTGCCCATTGGAAGGAAGTGGGTCTATTGTAGTATAGCCCTTAGGCAGGGCAGCCAAAAATTGGGAGGCTCCACGTTGTCCCTGGATAGAGACGTGCATGAGGGCCTGTAAACCTGAAGTGCCCATTGGAAGGAAGTGGGTCTATTGTAGTATAGCCCTTTGGCAGGGCAGCCAAAAATTGGGAGGCTCCACGTTGTCCCTGGATAGAGACGTGCATGAGGGCCTGTAAACCTGAAGTGCCCATTGGAAGGAAGTGGGTCTATTGTAGTATAGCCCTTAGGCAGGGCAGCCAAAAATTGGGAGGCTCCACGTTGTCCCTGGATAGAGACGTGCATGAGGGCCTGTAAACCTGAAGTGCCCATTGGAAGGAAGTGGGTCTATTGTAGTATAGCCCTTAGGCAGGGCAGCCAAAAATTGGGAGGCTCCACGTTGTCCCTGGATAGAGACCTGTTAGGTTCTTAGTGCCTCCGTGCTTGCATTTAAAAACCGCACGTGTGTGCCTGTTGGTGGCAGCTTTCCGCTGCACTTGTGTGCATTTTGCAAAAACTTGGATATAACGCACAAGTCTAGTGAATACACATCAGCACAGCATTACAAAATGCGCAAGGGCGTTGTCAACGAACAAGGAAGTGGACGTGATGGTGGTGCAGGCAGAGACCGAGGTCGTGTGCAAGCTCTAATTTCGCCACAACAAAGGGCCACATCTACTCGCTCGCACGTCCTGTCCCAAATACTTGGGGACCGCAGCAGTACACCGCTCTTGAACCAAGACCAGTGTCAACAGGTTGTTAGTTGGATAGCGGATAATGCTTCCAGTCAGATTGGCACCACCACAAACACTCTGTCGTCCACACGGTCAAGTGTCAGTAGCCGTGATACTGCACCGCACATTTTGGAACCTGATCCTCCTTCCTACCACCAGGCCGAATACACGTCCACGGACATTACTGATCCCACACTTGGACACTCGGAAGAGCTGTTCGTTCACGTTTCCATTCACACATTCTGGCCTCTCGCCAGCTCCTGTTGAAGTGGGTCATGAGGAGATCGTATGTACAGATGCCCAAATATTTCAGCAGCCATTTTCTCACGAAGTTGGCAACGTGTCTCAACAAGGGGTGGACGATGATGAGACACAATTGTCAGGAAGTCAGGAGGAGCAGGGTGCGGAAGACGAAGACGACGTGGTGGCTGATCCAGTAACTGACCCAACCTGGCAGGAGGATATGCAGAGCGAGGACAGCAGTGCACAGGGGGAGGGAGGCGTAGCATCCCAACAGGCAGTAAGAAGCAGGGTGGTGGCCCCAGGCAGACGTCAGGCAACTGTTCCCCGGAACAACACGACACAAGGTGCCTGTACAAATGTTAGGTCTTCCCGAGTCTGGCAGTTTTTTAAGTTGGCTCCAGATGATTCTAAAAAGGCCATTTGCAACACCTGCCGTGCCAGCATCAGCAGGGGTACCAAAACTAGCAGCCTGACCACCACCAGAATGATCAGGCACATGTCAGCCAAGCACCCGACTTTGTGGGATGTACAACAGAGTCGAGGAGCAGTGCTTGCTGATGTCACTGCTACATCTTCGCTTGTTGTGCATGCGAGCCAATCCCCTGTCCATGCTGCCCGCGAACAAGCCTCCTCCGGCCCTGCACCTCTGCGTTGCCCACGCAGAAATAACACCATCATCAAGCACGTCCTTGTCCCAGCGCAGCGTTCAGTTATCCATTCAGCAAACCTTTGAACGCAGGCGCAAATACACTGACAACGCCCCACATGCCACACTTCTAAATGCTTACATTTCGCGACTGCTTGCGCTGGAAATGTTGCCTTTTAGGCTGGTTGAGACAGAAGCATTCCGCGACCTGATGGTGGCAGCTGTCCCACGTTACTCGGTCCCCAGCCGCCACTATTTCTCCCGGTGTGCCGTCCCCGCATTGCATAACCACGTGTCGCAAAACATCACACGTGCCCTGAACAACGCTGTTTCACCCAAAGTCCACCTAACCACAGGCACGTGGACAAGTGCATGTGGGCAAGGCCGCTACATCTCGTTGACGTCACACTGGGTTAATATTGTGGAAGCTGGGACCCAGTCTGAGCGAGGGACGTAACACGTCCTTCCCACACCAAGGTTTGCAGGCCCTACCTCAGTCAGTGTTTCACCCACACTCTACAGTTCCGGAATGTCATGCTCCTCAGCCTCCTCCTCCTCCTGCGCATCCTCATCCACTTTACCCTCCACACCAGTCCCAAGCTGGAATTGTCGCGGGCGGAGGAGGGGACGCTGCGCTCTCCCACTGCTCGGGTCCGGCTGCCGCTGCTCTATGGCTGCTGCTGCTCGGTGGCTCGAGCGATGGCCGGATCCTGGAGGCTCGAGCGGCGCTCCTCGCCCGTGAGTGAAAAGGGGTGGTTTGGGTTTTGGGGATATTGTCCGTGACGCCACCCACGGTTGTGGTGATTGTGTGGACACCACCGCTGCTCTGGACGGGTATCCCGGGAGCCTGTGACAGGGAGCAGCTTTGTTGTTATTTCTCCCCTCCGTGGGTAGGGGGGTTGGTTGTCCCGGGGCCCGGTGATGGGGTAGAGATGGATGACAGGCGGGTTGCGGGGCCTGATGAGGTGCAGGGTCGCAGGGGCAGCGCTGTGCCGCACGGCACGGAGGTACTCACTCAGCCCAATGATGATGACACAGTTCACGGTAAAACAAGTGGCTGGATGGACGGGTCCCTCGGACGGCTGCGGTTGTTCCTCCCTGCAGGTTAGTGATGACTGTCTCTCCCTGCACCTAAGTTCAGTGTTGGTAGTGATGGTTTCCCACCGGTAACCCGCTCCCCGACCTGGATATGGGCCGGAGGAGACCCTTTTGCCCACAGGCGCTGGCCCTGGGAGACGGTTGCCCTTGGCGGTGGCGGTGTCTCCCCTTCACGGTTGGACGGTTGCCTTCTATCGTGACTTGGCTGTTTGGAAACCCTGAGGTCCCCTTCACTAACGGATTTGGCAAATTCACGGCGACACCAAGCCTTGCCGGGATCCGAAAGGCCCCTGCCAATGGTGCTGTCTTCTCTTTGTATACCGGTCCGGTACGGCCGGGTCACCACCCGTCCACGGTCCTTACGGCAGACTCCAATCGGCCTCCACTGCAGACGGTCACCACATCCTGCCAACCTTGCTGTCCTGTCCGGGCCACACACTTGGACCAACTTCAGGCTCTTTGCTGTCACTTTTCTCCTCTCTACTACTTTCCTCCTTCCACTTCCTTAGCTTAACTCTCACTGCCTGTGTTTTCCCTCCTCCTCGGTGGGTGGAGACCAACCGCCTGGCTCCACACCCTGGTGTGGACAACAGCCCCTGGGGAAGGCAACAAGGATTTTGTGTTTTGACTATGATATGCCTGCAGGGAGTGTGGGGTGTTTAAGTGTTGTGCTCTGTGGCCCCTGGCTTGTCCAGGGCGACACAGAAGCACTGCAGCACTGCCTCGGCGAAGCGGCAACAGGCAGTGCTGAAGCTAATCTGCATAGGTGACAAACCCCACAATGCAGAAGAGGTGTGGACAGCTCTGAAACAGCAGGCAGATCACTGGCTCACAACTCTGAACCTAAAGCCAGGAAAGGTGGTGTGTGACAATGGCCGGAACCTGGTGGCGGCTTTGAGGCGAGGCCAGCTGACACATGTTCCATGCTTGGCCCATGTGCTCAACCTCGAGGTTCAGCGGTTTCTAAAGTCATAGTCAGAGCTGTCTGATCTGCTGGTAAAAGTTCGCCGCCTGTCTGCACATTTTCGAAAGTCACCTACTGCTTCAGCCGGCCTTGCCGCCTTAAGACGCCGTTTGCATCTTCCGGCACACAGACTGGTGTGTGATGTCCCCACGCGTTGGAATTCAACTCTGCACATGTTGGTCAGGATATGTGAGCAGAAGAGGGCAGTTGTTGAGTACCTGCATCACCTAAGCCGTCGGGAAATGGGTCAAACTCCACACATAACACCTGAGGAGTGGAGATGGATGTCCGACCTATGCACCATCCGCCAAAACTTTGAGGACTACAACAAGATGGTGAGCGGCGATGACGACATTATTAGCGTCACCATACCGCTTCTCTGCCTTCTAAAATGGTCTCTGCTCAGAAAACAAACATGATGCATTGCAGGCGGAGCGCGATGAGTTTCAGCAAGAAACAGTAGTGGGTGTGGGTGATGATAACACACAGCCCAGCCTCGTCTCATCACAACGTGCAGTGGAGGACTATGACGAGGAGGAGGATGAAGACATGGAGCAACTCTCTGGCCAAATTGAGGATATGACATGCAGTCATATCCTCGGTTCAGCGTGGCTGGCCAGAGGACAGGGTAGATGATGAGGAGGAGGAGGACAGCATGTTCAGTCATCGTGTCGGTCAGGATACTGAAGTGATGGCTGTTAAGAGTCTGGCACACATGGCTGACTTTATGGTAAGCTGCCTGTCTCGTGACCCTCGCGTTAAGAACATCTTGGCCGACAATCATTACTGGTTGGTAACACTGTTAGACCCACGCTAAAAGGAGAACTTTATGTCTCTTATTCCCGAGGCGGAGAGGTCAGGCAAAATGCAGCAGTTCCAGAAGGCCATAGTCACGGAAGTAGGCAAAGCATTCCCCTCACAAAACGCTAGCGGCATAGGTCATGAATCAGTGGACAACCGAGGCGTACAGCCGAGAGAGGCACAAGTCCAATCCGCCAGAGGTAGGGGAACAGTCTTTAAGATGTGTGACAGTTTTCTCAGCCCCTCACGTACCACAGCCCCTGAGGTGCGGGGTAGTGCCACAAGAAATCCTAAGTTTGCCCAGATGCTGAAGGAGTACCTTGCAGATCGAACAACTGTACTCCGACATTCCTCTGTGCCTTACAATTATTGGGTATCCAAGCTGGACACGTGGCATGAATTGGCTCTCTACGCCTTGGAAGGCCTGGCCTGCCCTGCTGCTAGCGTTTTGTCAGAGCGTGTTTTTAGTGCCGCAGGTGGAATCATTACAGATAAACGCACCCGCCTGTCAACTGAAAATGCTGACAAGCTGACTCTGATCAAGATGAACAAGGGTTGGATTGGGCCAGACTTCACCACACCACCAGCAAATGAGAGCGGAATTTAAAGTTTGCCATGTACCTCCACTCACCCATGGGTACACACTTCTGGAGTTTGGCTAATCGCTGGACTGCTCCTCCTTCTCCTCATGCGCCACCATGATGATGACCGTTACAAATTGCAATACTTAGGCCTTTGTTTCAGGTATACCCCCAGTGGTAAATTTTTTCGCCCATTCTTTGCAGAATGGACATTACAACGACAGGAGACCCACTCCTTTGCAATGGGAACAATGTTTTGAGGCCCTCATGCACGTCTCTATCCAGGGACAACGTGGAGCCTGACGCTGCCACCGACTGCCACACACGTGCTGTTTTTAAATGCAAGCACGGACGCAATAAGAACCTAACTGGTTTTTAGGAGCGACAATTACTGAGAAGTCTGACACTATCAGACACTGCTGACTGACGTGTATTATACACTAGACTTGTGCGTTATATAATAGTTTGTGCAAAACGCGCACCTGTACCCTGCCACCGACTGCCACACACGTGCTGTTTTTAAATGCAAGCACGGACGCAATAAGAACCTAACTGGTTTTTAGGAGCGACAATTACTGAGAAGTCTGACACTATCAGACACTGCTGACTGACGTGTATTATACACTAGACTTGTGCGTTATATAATAGTTTGTGCAAAACGCGCACCTGTACCCTGCCACCGACTGCCACACACGTGCTGTTTTTAAATGCAAGCACGGACGCAATAAGAACCTAACTGGTTTTTAGGAGCGACAATTACTGAGAAGTCTGACACTATCAGACACTGCTGACTGACGTGTATTATACACTAGACTTGTGCGTTATATAATAGTTTGTGCAAAACGCGCACCTGTACCCTGCCACCGACTGCCACACACGTGCTGTTTTTAAATGCAAGCACGGACGCAATAAGAACCTAACTGGTTTTTAGGAGCGACAATTACTGAGAAGTCTGACACTATCAGACACTGCTGACTGACGTGTATTATACACTAGACTTGTGCGTTATATAATAGTTTGTGCAAAACGCGCACCTGTACCCTGCCACCGACTGCCACACACGTGCTGTTTTTAAATGCAAGCACGGACGCAATAAGAACCTAACTGGTTTTTAGGAGCGACAATTACTGAGAAGTCTGACACTATCAGACACTGCTGACTGACGTGTATTATACACTAGACTTGTGCGTTATATAATAGTTTGTGCAAAACGCGCACCTGTACCCTGCCACCGACTGCCACACACGTGCTGTTTTTAAATGCAAGCACGGACGCAATAAGAACATAACTGGTTTTTAGGAGCGACAATTACTGAGAAGTCTGACACTATCAGACACTGCTGACTGACGTGTATTATACACTAGACTTGTGCGTTATATAATAGTTTGTGCAAAACGCGCACCTGTACCCTGCCACCGACTGCCACACACGTGCTGTTTTTAAATGCAAGCACGGACGCAATAAGAACCTAACTGGTTTTTAGGAGCGACAATTACTGAGAAGTCTGACACTATCAGACACTGCTGACTGACGTGTATTATACACTAGACTTGTGCGTTATATAATAGTTTGTGCAAAACGCGCACCTGTACCCTGCCACCGACTGCCACACACGTGCTGTTTTTAAATGCAAGCACGGACGCAATAAGAACATAACTGGTTTTTAGGAGCGACAATTACTGAGAAGTCTGACACTATCAGACACTGCTGACTGACGTGTATTATACACTAGACTTGTGCGTTATATAATAGTTTGTGCAAAACGCGCACCTGTACCCTGCCACCGACTGCCACACACGTGCTGTTTTTAAATGCAAGCACGGACGCAATAAGAACCTAACTGGTTTTTAGGAGCGACAATTACTGAGAAGTCTGACACTATCAGACACTGCTGACTGACGTGTATTATACACTAGACTTGTGCGTTATATAATAGTTTGTGCAAAACGCGCACCTGTACCCTGCCACCGACTGCCACACACGTGCTGTTTTTAAATGCAAGCACGGACGCAATAAGAACCTAACTGGTTTTTAGGAGCGACAATTACTGAGAAGTCTGACACTATCACACACTGCTGACTGACGTGTATTATACACTAGACTTGTGCGTTATATAATAGTTTGTGCAAAACGCGCACCTGTACGCTGCCACCGACTGCCACACACGTGCTGTTTTTAAATGCAAGCACGGACGCAATAAGAACCTAACTGGTTTTTAGGAGCGACAATTACTGAGAAGTCTGACACTATCTGGACTGTTTTACACTGTGTACACCAGCCCCAGATATGATGAAGGCTGGTATACGGTCACCACTAGGAATGGCTATATATACCCTGCCTGCCTGCCTGTATACTGCTACAATAGTCCTGACAAGGACTCTTCTGGTCACTAGCCTGTATTCCGAACTGGCTATACCCTGCCTGTATATAGCAACAATAGTCCTGAGAAGGACTCTGCTACTGTACTCCGACCTGGCTATACCCTGCCTGCCTGTATACAACTAGAATAGTCCTGAGAAGGACTTCTGGTCACACTGTTTGCAGCCCTGCTCCGGAACTAACTATAAAGGGCCGCAAAGCTTTCCCTGAATCAGCGACACTCTCCCTACACTCACTGTCAGAATAGCTGTGAGCAGAGCACAGCGCGCCGGCCTATATAAAGGCTCGGTGACGCTGTGCAGGCCGGCCAATCACTGCAATTCCACAACTAACAGGGCTGTGGCATTGCAGTGGTCTGCCAGCCAATCCCTGCATGAGGGCTGGCTCTCAAAAGAGCGCCAACATGCAGAAATGAAGACCACGAGTAAAGCACGAGTATCGCGAGATTACTCGGTCCCCGCCGAGCAGCCCGAGTACAGTGATACTCGTGCGAGTACCGAGTAGTGACAAGCATGCTCGCTCATCACTAATGGTGATATATTAACTTCAACTGGTTTAGTCCTTGTAGGCTCTAAACAGTATCTATACTCCAATAACTTGGTAGGTGATGGCAGGGTTATAGATCTGTGGTGTTTATACTCTCTTTAACACAAATCTGGCAATATTTTGCTACCACATCAGAGAGCAGCATAATGTAGTCAATGACATCCTGATTCCACTTAATTTACAACGTGCAGCAGCTTTCACACAATCAGTGTTGTTAGATATAGCAGGTAGCAAAGCTCAGATAGCTAACCTTACCCACACCAGGCTCTGTATATACATTGTCTTTTGAGAGTGAGCTGCTTTTCATAAGAGGATGCATGGTCAGACAACTGCTCAAGAGCCTTGTAGCCAGGGTATGGATTATCTTTTGGTGATAAAACCTTCATTGTAAGTAAACAACAGTACACAGCCTAAAAAGTGACACATCACAACAATTCAGTGCCTTAACCCCTACATCATGCTGTCGTCAGATTACATAGTACAAAACTGCTGACAAACTCTCTTTAAGGTGTGATGTGTAATCAGTTTTCAACCTCAATAGAAGGTAAATGTACAATTTTGAATGAATAAAAGTAGATTTACTTACACTTGAAGCAATGTCACATGCAGTGAAGGTATTTATCAGACATTACTTTTTTTTTTTAAAAAATCTTGCTTTACTTTAAAAATTTTGAATCATCATTTCAAAACATTCCAAAAAATCGTTTAACAAGAATTCTGCACAATTATTTGCAGGCTTCAGCAAAATAACACAGCAGGTAGCACAAGATGAGGGAAAAGATTAAATGCACAAAATCCAAAGTTAGACATTAAAAGATGAAAAATGAAACATTTTTAGTTTACTTTATTTTCAGAAATGATATAATATGGCAACAATAAGTATAAAAATACTGTTTAAAGTTGTTTTCTTTTTTTTTTTTTAAAGTAAACTCTAAAAAATAATGTATATTATGTCCAGTTTTATATTTTGAAAATGTTTCCCTTCTTACATTTACAGCACTGGCCCAAAGTACTAATTATACTCTGCTACAATTGCCAGAGACTGAGTTTGATACTGTGTATTTATTATTATTATTATTATTATTATTATTTATTATTATTATTTAACACCCTTCAGCTTAACCAGCGTACTAACGCAATACTAGATGCAATTCAAGTGACCCTGCTTGACACCCACACAACATTAGACTTGTTAACAACTGAGCATCGTCCGTGGGTTGGCGACGTCCATACATAAGCTAAGCACCGCCCCAAACAAGCACATTCCCAGTCAGCATGGGTGTCATCCACCGGCCAATCCAGGCATGCCCCGTCATCAGGACATCTGACATCATCAGGATAGCTGACATTCAATGACCAATCCTGGGATGTCGTGTCATCTGGACAGCTGGTGTCTAACAGCCAATCAGAAGATGCAACGTCACTCACATGCTCAGTAGCCCATTTTCTGGATTTAGACTCTGGCAGTGCAGATTAATCTCGAGCATGCCCAGTGGCCAAATTTCTGGACTTAGACTCTGGCTGAGCACGTACAACCCGACAATGCTCAGTCGCCCAATTTCTGGACTTAAGGCCGCTTTACATCCAACGACATCGCTAACGAGATGTCGTTGGGGTCATGGAATTCGTGACGCACATCCGGTCTCGTTAGCGACGTCCTTGCGTGTGACACGTACGAGCGACCGCTAACGATCAAAAATACTCACCTTATCGTTGATCGTTGACACGCTGTCCATTTCCCAAATATCGTTGCTATTGCAGGACGCAGGTTGTTCATCGTGCCTGTGGCAGCACACATCGCTATGTGTGACACCGCAGGAATGAGGAACCTCACCTTACCTGCGGCCGCCCGCAATGAGGAAGGAAGAGGGTGGGCGGGATGTTCGTCCCGCTCATCTCTGCCCCCTCCACTTTTATTGGGCGGCCGCTTAGTGACGTCGCTTTGACGCCGAACGAACCGCCCCCTTAGGAGGTGGTTCACCGGTCACAGCGACGTCACTAGGCAGGTAAGTAGTGTGACGGGTCCAAGCAATGTTGTGCACCACAGGCAGCAATTTGCCCGTGACGCACAACCGACAGGGGCGGGTACGCTCGCTAGCGATCTCGCCAGTGAGATCGCAGCGTGTAAAGTGCCCTTTAGACTCTAGCTGAGCACATACAACCCGAGCATGCTTAGTGGCCCGATTTCTGGACTGCAGACAGCCGAGCAGCCAGCAGAACATCAAGAAATCAAGCCAGACGTTGAGGGTGGAGGCATGTCAGGCAAAGAAGCAGAAGCACCCAAAGGCACATGGAGTTTGAGTTGTGAAGGAGGCTGACTCTGGCACATAACAGTACCCCCCCTCCAGGGGCCCCTCATTCTGATGCTCAAATGCTGCAATTAGCTCCGGGGTTCAGATATTCTCCTGTGCTTCCCATGATCGAGCCTCGGGCCCATAACCCGTCCAATCTACCAAGAAATATTTCCTGCCTCCGACCATCTTAGAATCAATGATGGCATTAACCTGAGTGGATGGAGAAATCCATCCATTGAGTCCTCACAGAAGGATCCAGAAAAGTTGTTAAATCTGACTGGTTTCAGCAAGGAAACATGAAACATATTGGTTATAGTCCAATTAGACAGTAGCTTGAGACGGTAGACAACAGAGTTAAACTGTGCCAATATTTTAAAAGGCCCGATCAAGTGAGGAGCAAACTTGGGAGATGGTCCTCGCATTTTAATGTTCTTGGAGGATAGCCACACTAAATCCCCAAGTGAAAAAGTAGGGGCTGGGCGATGGCACATGTCTGCAATTACTCTCATTCATGCTTTTGATTGACGTGTAGCTTACTGAGTGTGATCCCAGATATCTCTAGCATCAACAGCCCAATCAACCACCCTCGGCACAGTGACAATATGGGTATAGGTACAGGGATTCGAGGATGCTGTCCATTATTCAGAACAAATGGAGTCTGCCCAGTGGATTCTGACATGGAATTATTCAGAGCAAATTCTGGCCAGGAAAGCAAAGTGGACCAATTATTCTGCCTAGCAGCAACAAAATGCGGTAGATACGGCATTAACGTTTGGTTAGTTTATTCTACTAGGCCCCAATTACGGGCCTGTGTCAGTAATAATTTTTTCGGGCATGCCATGAAAACGGAACACTTGTTTTACAAACAGAGCTGCAAGAGCTCGTGCAAAATGAATTCTCGATAGTGGGACAAGATAAACCATCTTGGAGAAGTGGTCGGTAATGACTCACATTGTGTTCTTTCCACAGGTCTTGAGCAAGTCCACGAGAAAATCCATCCTGATGTTACGTCCGGGTGGTGGAAGCACTGGACCGTACACCGATTTCCCCTGAGAAGGCAGCCAGGCTGGTCACCCCGCCAGAGGGTCCTGATGCACGGCAGCCGGAGCACTATAGTTAACTGGACAGTCCATAGAGAAGCAGGAAAGGTGGATGATGCTGAACCCACGGAGTTCTGGACGGTAGTCCGGGTGACGAGGCTCAGGGTCCGAGGCCGGGTTATAAGGTCAGGCGGGATCCGGAACCTGCTGAGCGATGGAACGGGTCACCGAACGGAGCCAGAGACTGGAGACTGGCGGAGCTGCAGAGGTGGTGGGACATCCGCCGAAGTCACCGTCAGGGTCCAGGGATGAACTTGGTTCGGAGCGACTGGCGTGGCAGGATAGGCTCTACGAGACAGGACAGGGTTAATACAAGGCAAAGCACAGGGCAAAGCAATACGGGGACCTGAACACTAGCTTGCTAAACACGTAGAACAGGCCCCGCCCACCAGGAAAGAGAAACCTTATATACCCTGTACCTGTCTATGCAATATCCTGTTTCTGGGTGCTGGCCCTTTAAGAAAGGGTCAATGACCGCGCGCGCGCCCTAATGCGCATGCGCGAGGCCCGTGTGCCAGAAGCCAGTCCAGGAAGCGGTGAGGAGGAAGCAGGAGCGCCCGGCTGGGAGTCCCACGTCGCAGAGGAGCGCCGGGAGCGGGGAGCTGGACGCATGGAGGCCGCAGGCGGGGAAGAGGAGGCCGGGACCGGAGTGGTAAGCAGGGGACGCCGCCGGGGAGCGGGGAGCGGACCACGGGGACCGGAGGATGGGACCAGGGGACCGGGAAGCGTGACAGTACCCCCTCCCCCACGCCCCCCCCCCCGCAAGCGGGACAGGAAGGTACGAATCAGAGGAGTGCCAACATTCTCCCGGGGCTCCCAGGACTGATCCTCAGGACCATAACCCGCCCAGTCTACCAGGAAGTACTGCCGACCTCGCACGGTCTTCATGGCCACGATATCTCTTACCGCATAGATGTCATCGTCAGCAATAGGAGGGGGAGCAGCACCGACCTCAGCGGAGAAGGGACCAAGGACAACAGGCTTGAGTAAGGAGACATGGAAGGAGTTGGGTATCCGCATCGTGGCCGGGAGTTGCAGCTTGTAGGAGACTGCATTGATCTTGCTGATGATCTTAAACGGCCCGATGTAGCGAGGACCCAACTTGTACGAGGGTAACTTCAATCGGACATATCTGGATGCAAGCCAGACCAGATCACCTGGGGAGAAACACGGGGGATCCTGGCGCCTCTTGTCCGCATGTCTCTTCATCCGCAATGAAGCACGTACTAGGGACGACTTGACAGAGTTCCATATAGCTGAAAAGTCCCGAACCAGAGCATCTGCTGCGGGGACGTCGGAAGCCGAGGATACTGGCAACGTAACAGAAGGCTGCAGTCCATACACAATCTGAAAGGGAGAGCTGGAGGTGGACTCACTGATGTGCTGGTTATGGGAGAACTCAGCCCAAGGAAGAAGCGCGGACCAGTCATCGTGATGGGCATTAACGTAGTGGCGCAGGAAGGAGTTCAGGATCTGATTGACCCGTTCCACTTGGCCATTCGACTGAGGATGGTAGGCCGAAGAAAAGTCCAAGGACACTCCCAGATGTTTGCAGAGAGCCCTCCAGAAGCGCGAGGTAAACTGAGTTCCTCTGTCAGACACTATGTGTGCGGGAAAGCCATGCAATCGGAATATGTGCTGTATGAAGGAGTCAGCTAGCTCCTGGGCAGAGGGCAGTCCAGCCATGGGAACGAAGTGGGCCATCTTTGAGAAGCGATCCACCACAACCCATATGACCGTATGTCCGGAGGATAAGGGTAAGTCCGTGATAAAGTCCATTGCGATATGTTGCCACGGAACGGAAGGAATGGGCAGAGGCAGAAGACGTCCATAGGGTAGGTGCTTGGGTGTCTTGTTCCGGGCACAGGATGGACAGGCTGAGACGAAGGTTGCGACGTCTTTACGGAGGGATGGCCACCAGTAGTGACGGACAATCGTACTCCAAGTCTTCTTCTGACCAGCATGGCCGGCGATCTTAGAAGCATGGCCCCAGTGCAGGACTCTCTGTCTGTCAGTATCTGAGACATAGGTTTTCCCAGGGGGTATCTGAGTTAGAGCGACAGGAGTCACCGGAATGACTTTACTAGGGTTGATGATGGGCTGGTATGTCTCCTCCTCCAACTCCACGGGCACGAAGGATCTGGACAGAGCGTCTGCCCGCACGTTCTTATCCGCAGGCCGAAAATGGAGTTGGAAATCAAATCGAGCAAAGAACAGGGACCAGCGGGCTTGTCGTGGATTTAGTCTTTGGGCAGACCGCAGGTACTCCAGATTCTTGTGGTCCGTGTATATGATTACAGGGTATACAGCTCCTTCCAGGAGGTAGCGCCATTCCTCCAAGGCCAGCTTCACGGCCAGTAGCTCCCGATCCCCGATGGTGTAGTTGCGTTCGGGTGCCGAGAAGCTCTTGGAGAAGAATCCACATGTGACCATCTTTCCGGAGGGGGAGTTCTGCATCAACACTGCCCCGGCTCCTGAGGAGGAGGCATCCACCTCTAGGGTGAACTGTCGGTTCAATTCAGGGCGATGGAGAACCGAGGAAGAAGCAAACGCCTGTTTCAAGGAGCAGAACGCGGCATCGGCCGCCGGAGACCAGTCCTTAGGATTAGCTCCTTTTTTAGTCAAGGCAGAGAGAGGTGCAGTCAAGGCAGAGAAATGCGGGATGAACTGACGGTAGTAGTTCGCAAAGCCGAGAAAGCGTTGGAGAGCCTTCAGTTCGGAAGGAGGAGGCCAGTTGATGATGACAGACACTTTCTCTGGGTCCATCTGCAGGCCAGTGTCCGAGATTACATAACCCAGGAAGGGAAGAGACGACTTTTTGAAGATGCATTTCTCGTACTTGGCGTACAGACGATTCACTCTAAGCCTCTGGAGGACTAGCCGCACGTTCTCTCGGTGGGTTTGTAGATCCGGAGAGAAGACCAGGATGTCGTCCAGATACACCACGACACAGACATAGAGGAGATCTCTGAACACGTCGTTCACCAGTTCTTGGAAGACGGCCGGAGCGTTACACAGACCACAGGGCATGACACAATACTCATAGTGCCCATCCCGAGTGTTGAATGCAGTTTTCCATTCGTCTCCAGAGCGAATGCGAACCAGATTATAGGCCCCACGAAGGTCCAACTTGGTGAATACACGGGCTCCTCGGAGCCGATCGAATAGTTCGGGGATAAGCGGCAGAGGGTATTTGTTCTTTACGGTGATCTGGTTTAATCCCCGGTAGTCAATGCAAGGGCGCAGATCACCTTCCTTCTTCTTGACGAAGAAAAACCCCGCTCCGGCAGGGGACGAGGACCTCCGAATGAACCCCTTAGCTAGGCTCTCGGTGATATAGGCAGACATAGCTCGTGTTTCAGCAGGGGACAAGGGGTATATCCGTCCTCGAGGAGGCGTAGTTCCTGGCAGTAACTCGATAGCACAGTCGTAAGGACGATGAGGCTGTAACACCTCTGACTCCTTTTTATCAAACACGTCCGTGAAGGACCAGTAGGCAGAAGGCAGTCCTGGTGGAGACTCTGGAACCGGAGGGCGTCGGACGGGCTGGATGGATTTCAGACATCTCTCGTGACACGAGGAGCCCCATCGGGTGATTTCACCTGTACTCCAGCTGACCGATGGTTCGTGTGTCCGTAACCATGGAAGTCCCAGCAGGATCTGATGAGACATGCGCGGGAGGACGTAGAAGGTGATCTTCTCAGTGTGCAGAGCACCGATCCGTACTTCCACAGGCTTGGGGATCAGGGAGACTGTGTCAGAGAGGGGTTTCCCATCAACAGAAATGATCACCAGCGGTTTCTCTAGTGGGAGGACAGGCACCTGGTACTTATCCACTGTGGCCTGCTGGATGAAGTTGCCTGCTGCTCCGGAATCGAGATACGCCTCTGCCGTGAACCGGGTCTCTTCTGTAGTGACTTGAATAGTCCAGGTAACGGAGTCTGAGAGAGTTCCAGCACCTAGGGTGGCCTCTCCTACCAAGCCTAGGCTTTGGAGTTTCCCGGCTTCTCGGGACAAGAGCATAGCAGGTGTGTGCCATCACCGCAGTAGAAGCAGAGACCCTTTGCTAGTCGTTCTGCTCGGCGTTGTTCCGACTGCTTCAGGCGGTCAATCTGCATGGGCTCGGAGGTAGACACGCCAGGTGACGCCAACTGGGGAGCGATGGACTTCTGTGGTGGGGAGGAGTGCCCCGTATAGGACGCCTCTCGCGGGACACTTCTTTGGATCGTTCCTGAAAGCGAAGATCCACTCGAGTCGCTAGGGCAATCAGGGCATCCAGGGTGGAAGGCACGTCACGTCCAGCCAGCTCATCTTTAGAGTTGAGCGCGGTTCGCGGTTCGAGGTTCTCCAGTTCTAAGCTCGAGTGATTTTGGGGCCGGTTCTAGATCGAACTAGAACTCGAGCTTTTTGCAAAAGCTCGATAGTTCTAGAAACGTTCGAGAACGGTTCTAGCAGCAAAAAAACAGCTAATTCCTAGCTGGCTTTCCGCTGTAATAGTGTAAGTCACTCTGTGACTCACACTATTATGACATTTCAGTGTATAGTGTGCGGGAACAGCGCCTTCAGATCACTGCTGTTTGTATAATGGCGATCGCCATTTTTTTTTTTCCTTGTCTTCCTTCCCTAAGCGCGCGCGTGTAGTGGGGCGGGCCAGCATGTCAGCCAATCCCAGACACACACACAGCTAAGTGGACTTTTAGCCAGAGAAGCAACGGCATGTGTGATAGGATGTCCATGTCACATGTCCCTGCATTATAAAACCGGACATTTTCCTCCAGGACGCCATTATCTCTTCTGCGTCATGGGTGTCAGACATCACTGTCGCAGCTCCGTCCTTTGTCCTATCGCCGATACAGCTGTATGCGTTCCATACACAGCGCTAGACAGCTTAGGGAGAGCACTTTCTATCAGTCCTTTTAAGGGCTCAAACCGGTAGGGTCAGAGCCATAGGTGACAGGTCCTGAAAACAGAGACAGCGTCTGTGTAGCCAAGGTCAGGGATTTCGTCGCGGCATTTCCCCATTAGGAGGGAATAGAAAGGCAGGCTTCGATTCCTCTACCCAGAGCCCCAATATCCTGGCACTGTACCCTCCTGTCCTCTGCACACTCCAACTCTTTTTAACTAAGCCATTATACTAGCAAACAGTCAGTGTACCTAGTGGCATCCTAAACGTGGCTATTGGACGTTTGTGTAGTCACACTAGTGCAAAGATATTTGCAGCACGTCTGCCTGCATTGCACATTCAAACTTTTTTTAACTAAGCCATTATACTAGCAAACAGTCAGTGTACCTAGTGGCATCCTAAACGTGGCTATTGTACTTTTGTCTAGTCACACTAGTGGAAAGATATTTGCAGCACGTCTGCCTGCATTGCACACTCAAACTCTTTTTAACTAAGCCATTATACTAGCAAACAGTCAGTGTACCTAGTGGCATCCTAAACGTGGCTATTGGACTTTTGTGTAGTCACACTAGTGGAAAGATATTTGCAGCACGTCTGCCTGCATTGCACACTCAAACTTTTTTTTAACTAAGCCATTATACTAGCAAACAGTCAGTGTACCTAGTGGCATCTTAAACGTGGCTATTGTACTTTTGTGTAGTCACACTAGTGGAAAGATATTTGCAGCACGTCTGCCTGCATTGCACACTCCAACTCTTTTTAACTAAGCCATTATACTAGCAAACAGTCAGTGTACCTAGTGGCATCCTAAACGTGGCTATTGGACTTTTGTGTAGTCACACTAGTGGAAAGATATTTGCAGCACGTCTGCCTGCATTGCACACTCAAACTTTTTTTAACTAAGCCATTATACTAGCAAACAGTCAGTGTACCTAGTGGCATCCTAAACGTGACTATTGTACTTTTGTGTAGTCACACTAGTGGAAAGATATTTGCAGCACGTCTGCCTGCATTGCACACTCCAACTCTTTTTATCTAAGCCATTATACTAGCAAACAGTCAGTGTACCTAGTGGCATCCTAAACGTGGCTATTGGACTTTTGTGTAGTCACACTAGTGGAAAGATATTTGCAGCACGTCTGCCTGCATTGCACACTCCAACTCTTTTTAACTAAGCCATTATACTAGCAAACAGTCAGTGTACCTAGTGGCATCCTAAACGTGGCTATTGTACTTTTGTGTAGTCACACTAGTGGAAAGATATTTGCAGCACGTCTGCCTGCATTGCACACTCCAACTCTTTCTAACTAAGCCATTATACTAGCAAACAGTCAGTGTACCTAGTGGCATCCTAAACGTGGCTATTGGACTTTTGTGTAGTCACACTAGTGGAAAGATATTTGCAGCACGTCTGCCTGCATTGCACACTCAAACTTTTTTTAACTAAGCCATTATACTAGCAAACAGTCAGTGTACCTAGTGGCATCCTAAACGTGACTATTGTACTTTTGTGTAGTCACACTAGTGGAAATATATTTGCAGCACGTCTGCCTGCATTGCACACTCCAACTCTTTTTAACTAAGCCATTATACTAGCAAACAGTCAGTGTACCTAGTGGCATCCTAAACGTGGCTATTGGACTTTTGTGTAGTCACACTAGTGGAAAGATATTTGCAGCACGTCTGCCTGCATTGCACACTCAAACTTTTTTTAACTAAGCCATTATACTAGCAAACAGTCAGTGTACCCAGTGGCATCCTAAACGTGGCTATTGTACTTTTGTGTAGTTACACTAGTGGAAAGATATTTGCAGCACGTCTGCCTGCATTGCACACTCCAACTCTTTTTAACTAAGCCATTATACTAGCAAACAGTCAGTGTACCTAGTGGCATCCTAAACGTGGCTATTGGACTTTTGTGTAGTCACACTAGTGGAAAGATATTTGCAGCACGTCTGCCTGCATTGCACACTCCAACTCTTTTTAACTAAGCCATTATACTAGCAAACAGTCAGTGTACCTAGTGGCATCCTAAACGTGGCTATTGGACTTTTGTGTAGTCACACTAGTGGAAAGATATTTGCAGCACGTCTGCCTGCATTGCACACTCCAACTCTTTTTAACTAAGCCATTATACTAGCAAACAGTCAGTGTACCTAGTGGAATCCTAAACGTGGCTATTGGACTTTTGTGTAGTCACACTAGTGGAAAGATATTTGCAGCACGTCTGCCTGCATTGCACACTCCAACTCTTTTTAACTAAGCCATTATACTAGCAAACAGTCAGTGTACCTAGTGGCATCCTAAACGTGGCTATTGGACTTTTGTGTAGTCACACTAGTGGAAAGATATTTGCAGCACGTCTGCCTGCATTGCACACTCAAACTTTTTTTAACTAAGCCATTATACTAGCAAACAGTCAGTGTACCTAGTGGCATCCTAAACGTGACTATTGTACTTTTGTGTAGTCACACTAGTGGAAAGATATTTGCAGCACGTCTGCCTGCATTGCACACTCCAACTCTTTTTAACTAAGCCATTATACTAGCAAACAGTCAGTGTACCTAGTGGCATCCTAAACGTGACTATTGTACTTTTGTGTAGTCACACTAGTGCAAAGATATTTGCAGCACCTCTGCCTGCATTGCACACTCAAACTCATTGTTACTAAGCCATTATACTAGCAAACAGTCAGTGAACCTAGTGGCATCCTAAACGTGGCTATTGGACTTTTGTCTAGTCACACTAGTGCAAATCTATGTGCAGCACCTGTGCATGACACCCTCCTGCTCTGTTTTTAATAAGCTATAATGATAGCAAAAAATGCTGCCATTTAGTGGCATCATAGAACTGGCTGTTGTATTCCATTAGTGCCCCACTGGTGCCAAGCGATTTCTAGCACCTGTGCATGACACCCTCCTGCTCTGTTTTTAATAAGCTATAATGATAGCAAAAAATACTGCCATTTAGTGGCATCATAGAACTGGCTGTTGTATTCCATTAGTGCCCCACTGGTGCCAAGCTATTTCTAGCACCTCTACATGACACCCTGATGCACATTTTGCTACGCTAATGTTATAGCAAACTCACGGAATTCATTGCTGCATTTGATAATTCGGAGGGATAGAAAGTGAGGCTTCCTTTAGCTTTTCCTTCTGTTCATAGACAGCATCTCCAAGTTCACACCCGAAGAGCAATTTCTCCTCCACGGCAAAGTGTGGAGAGGCAGCTAGTGCGCATGCGTGTGCCGATTTACCCCAGCTGCAGCCTAACTACAGTGTTTCGCCTAGTGAGTATGCTCAGCCTGACTGTGCCATTCCTGACGCTAAGTCTTCATTTCGGGATACAGTGCATGCTCCCACACTAAGTGTCAAAAGCCTCTTTGCACAGGTACTTGCATTCCGTGCCGGGTCTAAGTCCTGTTTTGTGCCTAGACACCATGCTAAAGCTGATAGTCTTTTTTCAGAGACTGTATTTCATGCTACTGAGCATGCTCAGGCACTTACTGCATCAGAGACTAGGTCCGGTAATGAACTCTTTGGCCCTGCCCCTGATGTGAGGGTCCCTTATAGAGCACAGGGCATCAGGTGTCCTCCCAAATGGCTTGCAGAGGCCCACCCCTATGACTTGTCACCACATTATTGATGGTCAGACGATGACTGGTAAGGTGTTTGGGTCATGGCAGCCATGAGGTCATCATTGAAGTTGCGGTTCCAAATAGGACGCTAGTTATGCCACTCATGACGTGTCACTCTACTTTTGTCTCCAGGAGGTTCATTGTGGTTCACCCTGGTTTGGGGCGGACCCAGGTTATAAAAGGGGCTGGAGCCAACAAGGAGGTGCGCATTCTTCTATTATGCTCCGAAAGAGCACACCTCCATGTGTTGAACCCATTGCGGCTTTAGGCCAGAGGTAGGCAGGGATAGGGTGTCGATGCAGGCCACCACCACAGTTGGTAACGCAGAACGGTTAAGACCAGCTCCTGTCCTACCAGTCCTGCTTGTGCAGCCCAGTGGCATTAACAGGCCTGCTGCTGCTGATGCGCCTGCTGTCCACAGGTGTGGCCCCTACGCACATGGTCAGCGTACTCAATGGCTCCTGTGTTGTTAACAGAGAGTTCCTGGGCTGGGTGGGCATGTGGACCCTGCGACGCTAACAGGGCTCCCAGTCTCCAGATCCGAATGGCGTCTAACTCGGTTCAGGCTACTATTAGTTTCATAGCCACACAGCTCTGTATCCTCCACCAAACCTTCCAGTTGCCAACCTCTCCTTTTCCAACTGGGAGCACGGTGGACACTGACTGCTGATGGGGATATAAACCTTTCTCTTTCTTTTCTTATTATTTTTCGTCATATAGCGGTAACATAGTATATACCACCTTATCCAAATCTGCCAGTCCCACTGTAACAGATGGTGTTTCTTCATCAAATGTTACTTTTGCTTAACCACCAAATTCACGGACCAAAACTTTTTTCCCCTTTCCAACACACCTGTTCCCCTTTCCACCAGCATCTGTCCTTTTTCAACTCATTTTGACCAAAAGTGCAACTCTGCAGGGACACCGTACTCAACGCCATCTCAGCACAGCAGCCATCCCTCGGTCCCTCTGATGTGGACAAGGAAAAGACCATTTCCTCCTATCCATGACAAAGCGTTGAGATTCACTCTGTGCAGCACTGGTGTTTAGTGGAAAAGCAGATCTAAGATTGCGTACCACATTCTGCAGATACTCCTGTATACGTGCGTCCATTTCTATGGCAGGAATTATTTTGCCAAATTTTGTCTTGTACCGGGGATCTAACAGTGTGGCAACCCAGTATTCAGGATTACTTCGAATTCGTACAATCCGAGGGTCATGTAGGTAGTGCAGCAAGAAGGCGCTCATGTGTCTTGTGCATCCAGGAGGACCAAGTCCTTGGTGTGTTGGTGGCAGAGAGGTGAGAATCGTGCCTCCTTCCTCTGCCCTCTCCCCACAACCTCGCACAACCGAAATGTGAGCAAGCTCTCACTCATCTGCTGAGTCTTCCATGCCCATCGCCAGTTCGCCCTCCATTTCTTCATGGGCTCCTGCAGTTTCCTCAACACTTTTTGCTGATACTATGCGCCCTTGTTAATCCCTCTCCCTCACCATGACTGCCGCATAGGTGCCGCTGACCATCTGGACCTCGTAGATCTTGTTATCCCTTCCGCATATGACTCCTCCTGTAATTCCTCCCCTTCCTCTTGTCCCAACACCTGACTCCGAATAATAATTACAGTGTGCTCCATCATGTAGATGACCAGAATTGTCACGCTGAGAATGACATTGCCAGTGCTAAACATCTTCGTCGACATTTGTAAACTGTGTAGCAGGGTGCATAGGTCCTTGATCTGACACCACTCCAGCAGCGTGATCTGCACCACCTCTGGATCAAGTTATCCCAGGCTATATGTCATACTGTATTTCAGCAGGGCTCTGCGGTGCTGCCACACACGCTGCAACATGTGCAGATTCCAATTCCTGCGTGTCGGAACATCGCATTTCCGGCGTATAACTGCCAGACCCTAAGACTTCCGGAGTGATGAAAGTTGTTGAGCTGCTGTGTGCGCACGATGGAAGTGAGCACATAGCGAGCGTGCCCGCTGCACAAGGCCATGTAGGCCGGGATGGTGTTTTAAAAATTGCTGGAGAATTAGGTTCAACACGTGAGCCATACAAGGCACGTGTGTCACATTGCCCTGACGATGGTCCGCAGCCAGGTTTGCATCATTGCCGCACACGGCTGTTAAGTCACCAACGGAGTACGCTCCGTCAATTTGTACTCTGGTCGCCAGGTGACAACGTGTTCCTTTCATGCATAGTGCTGATGATGGGAGAGGAGTCGATGCCAGCGGCGCAGGTGGACGCAGGTTATGCTCACCCACTGGGCTGCATTACCTTGACAGATGCAGAATCTCTGGCTGAATGTAGCTGGTGGGTATCTCACAGATGAAATACCATCATTCAGCTACAACCAATGGAAAGACAATACACCCTTTTTTATGCCCATCCTGTCTGCAGACCACTGCCAGACATAGCTATGAACCTCTGGTTAATTTTACCCCCAGTTCAGTTTTATGATTTTGTGTGCTTGTTACCTGACTACTTTTCCTGCTTGCTGTTTATGTACCTTGTTGGCCGATCCGCATTTCACCTCTGCTTGTTTTCTGATTAAGTCCTGGCCGTCCCATTCTGTTCCTGTTCCTCAATTAATGTTTTGACCCTGCCTGACTACTATTCTCTGGAACTGCAGCCTTCCACAGGTATTAATCACCTTGGGCCCTGTGCAATTCCTAATCCCTGTATAGGGGTTAAAGGGTTTCAGGGTTCTAGGGGTCCTGCTTGGTGACTGGCTTCCCTCTAGCCTATCATTTACAGCCCATCTGAGTGTGTGGATCAAGGAAGGCGATACACCGTGCTCTCTGCAGAAGGCCATGTGGGCCAGGATAGTGCTTTAAAAATTGCTGGACAACCAGGTTCAACACGTGAACCACACAAGGCACGTGTGTCACATTGTCACAGTGAAGGGCCGCACCCATGTTTGCATCATTGTCGCACCCGGCCTTCCCTGGCTGCTGGTTGAGTGGAGACAACCATTGATGAAACTCGGTCTCCAGAGCTAACCGTCCACAACTTCTCAGCGGTGTGACTCACATTTCCCATACATTTCAAAGTAAACCTTTGACCGCCTGATGGCATTGAGCTCTGCTGCCAGCATAGTAATGAGATGTGTGGTAGTCTTTGTGCACAGTTACAAGGAAGGGTGGCCTGACCACACAGGGTTTGCGCCAAGGTGGAGGACCCACACGAGGTTGAAGAGGCAGAAGCAGTGTATTAACTTCTACATACAGAAGAAGGATTGACACAACTCGTGGGGACGGTAAGGCTTGTACAGCAGACCCTTCTCCATCTCTCCCCACAGTAACCCATTGCACAGTCAGCGACATGTAACGCCCCTGTCCATGCTTACTGGGCCAATTATCTGTGGTGAAATGCACCCTGTCACACAGAGTTTCTCAAGGAATCAGTGATGTTTAGTGCGACATGCTGGTGTAGCGCGTGCACGCCTTTGTTGGAGGAGTGGCGCCTGGGCATCGGCTCTTGGGGCACTGCGATGGGCATAAGGTCTCGAAAATCCTCGGTTAAAAAGGTTGGAAAGGCAGCATTTTGGTAGCCAACAGTTTCCAGATGCTGAAAGTCAACCTCTAAGCCATGTCATGCCCTTCTAAAAGCATGTAAAACACAGTAAGGGGACTCCAACCACAGTCTCCCTCGTTGCCACTAACTGGGCCACACACACCCCACTTGACTGGCATCAGTTGACCCCCCCTTTTGAAAAAGAAAAAGATGCTTGGCATGAAGCACTCTCAAAAATACGCGTGCCTTTCCCGTCCCCTGGCTGACCCAGGGGAAGAAAAGTCCTCTGAGAGCCATGACTTGTTCATCTTGGTTCTTTTAGAAACACAGCGAGGGGACTCCAACCACAGTCTCCCTCGTTGCCACTAACTGGGCCACACACACCCCACTTGACTGGCATCAGTTGACCTTCCCTTTTGAAAAAGAAAAAGATGCTTGGCATGAAGCACTCTCAAAAATACGCGTGCCTTTCCCATTCCCTGGCTGACCCAGGGGAAGAAAAGTCCTCTGAGAGCCATGACTTGTTCATCTTGGTTCTTTTAGAAACACAGCGAGGGGACTCCAACCACAGTCTCCCTCGTTGCCACTAACTGGGCCACACACACCCCACTTGACTGGCATCAGTTGACCTTCCCTTTTGAAAAAGAAAAAGATGCTTGGCATGAAGCACTCTCAAAAATACGCGTGCCTTTCCCGTTCCCTGGCTGACCCAGGGGAAGAAAAGTCCTCTGAGAGCCATGACTTGTTCATCTTGGTTCTTTTAGAAACACAGCGAGGGGACTCCAACCACAGTCTCCCTTGTTGCCACTAACTGGGCCACACACACCCCACTTGACTGGCATCAGTTGACCCAATTTTCAAGATGAAAAAGATGCTTTGCATGAAGCACTCTCAAAAATACGCGTGCCTTTCCCGTCCCCTGGCTGACCCAGGGGAAGAAAAGTCCTCTGAGAGCCATATCCACATTGTCAGTGGACAGACACGTGTGCTTATCTGCCAGCAGACCCCCAGCAGCACTGAAGACAGGTTCCGAGAGAACGCTGGCTGCAGGACACGACAAGATCCCAAAGGCGTACGTGGCGAGCTCAGGCAATTTATCAAGATTGGAAGCCTAAAATGAGCAGGGCTCAAGTTGCACAATAATGGAATCGATGTTTCCTTGCATATACTCATATATCTGTGTGTCCTCCTCTTTTTCCTTGTCCAGCTGTTTTGTTTTCGCATGAGTATATGTCCTTGTCACTTTCCCATGTGTTTGTGTTGTGTTGTGAGTTGTTTGTCACCTTTTGGACACCTTTGAGGGTGTTTTCTAGGTGTTTTTCTGTGGTTGTGATTGCCTGCCATTGTTTCCTATGCAGTTCGAGTTCGGTTCGTCGAACGTTCGCCGAACTCGAACGGGACCCCCGTTCGGCGAACCGACCTCGAGCCGAACCGGGACCGGTTCGCTCATTTCTACTCTACTCTACTCATCTTTAATACGACCCGAGAGTCCTTCCCAGAAGGCGGCGGTTAGAGCCTCATTGTTCCACCCGAGTTCCGAAGCCAAGGTGCGAAAATGGATGGCATATTGGCCCACCATCAGAGTCCCCTGACGTAGCTGGAGGAGAGATGAGGCAGATGCGGAGGCGCGTCCGGGCTCGTCAAAGGTGCCACGAAATGCCTGCAGGAATTCCTGGATGTTGGTGGTCACCGGATCCTTCTTCTCTCACAAGGGGTTCATCCAGGCCAGTGCCTCTCCCTCTAGATGGGACATCATGAACGCGACCTCGGAGGCAAACAAGTGCGGCAGCAGCTTGAAATGGAGAGAGCATTGATTGATGAATCCCCTGAAGGTCTTGGGATCTCCGGCGTACCGGGGTGGTGAGGCCAAACGAAAACTGGAGGCATCCGAGGAGGCTGCCACGGGAGCAGTAGCCGTGGATTGTATAGTGGAAACCCGAGATGCCGAGGATGTGGCCGTCGCTTGTAGCGCGTTCAGGCGGGTATCCACAGAAGACATGAAGTTCAGCATGCGGGTCTGGGTCTCACGCTGGCGTGTGAGTTCCTGCTGCAAGGCCGCTAGTGCTTCGGCGGGATCCATTGCCTGTTCTAGCTGTTACGTCCGGGTGGTGGAAGCACTGGACCGTACACCGATTTCCCCTGAGAAGGCAGCCAGGCTGGTCACCCCGCCAGAGGGTCCTGATGCACGGCAGCCGGAGCACTATAGGTAGCTGGACAGTCCGTAGAGAAGCAGGAAAGGTGGATGATGCTGAACCCACGGAGTTCTGGACGGTAGTCCGGGTGACGAGGCTCAGGGTCCGAGACCGGGTTATAAGTTCAGGCGGGATCCGGAACCTGCTGAGCGATGGAGCGGGTCACCGAACGGAGCCAGAGACTGGAGACTGGCGGAACTGCAGAGGTGGTGGGACATCCGCCGAAGTCACCGTCAGGGTCCAGGGATGAACTTGGTTCGGAGCGACTGGCGTGGCAGGATAGGCTCTACGAGACAGGACAGGGTTAATACAAGGCAAAGCCCAGGGCGAAGCAATACGGGGACCTGAACACTAGCTTGCTAAACACGTAGAACAGGCCCCGCCCACCAGGAAAGAGAAACCTTATATACCCTGTACCTGTCTATGCAATATCCTGTTTCTGGGTGCTGGCCCTTTAAGAAAGGGTCAATGACCGCGCGCACACCCTAATGCACATGCGCGAGGCCCGTGTGCCAGAAGCCAGTCCAGGAAGCGGTGAGTAGGAAGCAGGAGCGCCCGGCTGGGAGTCTCACGTCGCAGAGGAGCGCCGGGAGCAGGGAGCTGGATGCATGGAGGCCGCAGGCGGGGAAGAGGAGGCCGGGACCGGAGTGGTAAGCAGGGGACGCCGCCGGGGAGCGGGGAGCGGACCACAGGGACCGGAGGACGGGACCAGGGGACCAGGAAGCGTGACACCTGATCATTTCCCATTGCCAGAGGGTAAAGTAACCCTGCAGGTCTGAGTCTAGAGGGACAATTATTGACACAATAGACACATGCCTCCACATATCTTAACATCCTGTGCAAAGTGAGACCACCAATTAAACCTCTCAAGGAACTAGGTAGTTTTTTTTTTACCCCAAAATGACCACCGATTTTAGACACATGAGCCCAAGAAAGCACTTTGTTTTGCAAGTTTGCGGGAACAACCATGCAAAGGCTTTTTGGAGGAACTATTAGACGGGCTTCGTCTTCCTCATCATAGCGGTCAACTGACTGAGATGCGTTGGCTCATGTGTAACGAGAACTTAAATCCAGAGAAAAACAACGATCATCTTGTCTGTCTGGGATTCAGATGTTGTGTAGTCTGAAGGTACAACAAGTTTTTATGGTCAGTAAACACTTGAAAAGGAATCTCTGCTCCTTCAAGTAGAAGTCTCCATTCAGAGAAGGCTAGCTTCATTGCTAGCAATTCCCTGTCTCCAAAGGAATAATTCCGCTCTGTAGGCGAAAATGTCTTACAGATGAAAATACAAGGGTGCTTACGACCCTGATACTTTTTTTGGTATAATACTGCACCGGCCCCGAAGGAAGAAGCATCCACTTCTAGCAGGAAAGGTTTACTATCATTAGGTCGGTGTAGAATCGGTGCCTTCAAAAAATGGGTTTTGAGGGACGTAAAAGCCGTAGAGGCCTCCACACCCCAAACGTTTGGATTAGCTCCCTTATGTGTAAGTGCAACAAGAGTAGCTGCCAGTGTGGAGAAATGAGCTATGAATTGACGGTAATAGTTAATGAATAGAGATGAGCGAGCAGTAAAATGCTCGGGTGCTCGATGCTCGGGTCCAGCATTTTGAAATGCTCGGGTGCTCACCCCGAACTCCGAGCCCAATGTTAGCCTTTGGGATACCCCAGCACTTTTCCGGCAGCACCTTTGGCGGTCTGGAAAAAGCCCAAAAATCTCACAAATATAGAACAACAGTGCTCAAATGACATGGGAGCAGCATGGGGAAGACCCGTGTAAGCATTTCTGATGCCCAGGTCACTGCTGTGAGCACTGTTGTCTGAGTATTAGGGGAAGGAAGAATCCTGTGTTCCTCCTCCCGTGTGACATGCACTTTCTTTTAGTAGTGTATATGCGGCAGCTTCAGTCTGCCTGTACATTCGCTGCTAAGCGAAACCAAAAGTGAACAGTAGAAAAAAAAAATATCATATTCACCTGTCTGCAGACTCCCGGGACATGTCTGATCGCTCCAGGACCTGATGGTAATCAGCTGATGCGGTCACCTGACAGCATCAGCTGATCGTATAAGTCCAGCAGTGAAAAGCCGGCTTTTTACCGCCCGGCCGGTTTAAACGATCAGCTGATGCTGTCAAGTGATCACATCAGCTGAGTACCGGCGGGTCCTGGAGCGATCAGACCAGAGTCTGCACAGAGGAGTATAGTTTTTTTTTCTACTGATGCATCAGCTGATTGTGTAGACGGCTTTTAAACAATCAGCTGATGTGTCATGTGATTCAGGCCCTTGAACCTGATGCATCTGATTGCTTTGCCTTCCAGTAAACCAATCGGATGGTATTGGGTTCGGATTGGACATCGCGGGACCCTCGACCCAGGACTACGGCGCAGGGGGGTGTTCTTTAGTTCAATAAAGATGGAGTCACTAATTGTGTTATGTTTTATTTCTAATAAAAATATTTATCTCTGTCTTGTGCTTTTTTTATCTTTACTAGAAATTCATGGTGTCCATGTCTAATATTGGCATGACACCATGAATTTTGGGCTTAGGGCCATCTGATAATACACAGCTGGCCCTAACCCCATTATAACTCAGCGAGCCACCCGGCATCAGGGCCACTGAAGAGTTGGATACAGCTCCAGAAGATGGCGCTTCTATGAATGCGCCATTTTCGAGGTGGCTGTGTACTGCAATTCGCAGCAGGGGGCCCCAGAAAGGTTAGGCCGACCTGCGCTGTGGATTCCAATTCCCAGCTGCCTAGTTGTACCTGGCTGGACACAAAAATTGGGCAAAGCTCACATCGTTTTTTTTTTTCATTTTTTCATTAAATTCATGAAATAATTAAAAAAAAATGGCTTCCCTATATTTTTGGTTCCCACCCAGGTACAAATAGGCAGCTGGGGGTTGGGTGCAGCCCATACCTGCCTGCTGTACCTGGCTGGCATACAATAATATGGCAAAGCTTATGTCGATTTCTTTTTTTTAAATCATTAAAAAATAAAAGAAAAAACCCCAACACATAACCCTAACCCAAGGGTTAGGGGTAAAAAAAAAAGTGTGGGCTACCGCTGAATTTTCTATTGCTAGCTAAGGGTAACCCGAGCAGCTACTGGCTGTTAATCCCCACTGCTTGGTATTATCTTCACTGGTAATGGAAGATTTAGGGAAGCCCTGTTTTTAAGTTTTTTTCCAAAAAAACTAAAAAAAAAACAAAAAAACGACGTGAGCTTTGCCATATTTTTGTATGAAAGCCAGGTACAGCAGGCAGAAACGGGCTGCCTCCAACCCCTAGCTGTCTATTTGTACCCAGCTGGGAACCAAAAATATAGGGAATTCCTTTTTTAATTATTTCATTAATTTCATGACATAATTAAAAAAAATGATGTGGGCTTCGCCCAATTTTTGTATCCAGCCAGGTACAACTAGGCAGCTGGGGATTGGAATCCTCAGCAAATATTGGCTCAAGCTTTCTGGGCCCCCCCGCTGCAAATTGCAGTCCACAGCCGCCCCAGAAAATGGCGCTTTCATAGAAGCGCCATCTTCTGGCGCTGTATTCAACTTTTCCAGTGACCCTGGTGCCGGGTGGCATGCTGGGTAATAAGGGTTTTTTTATCAGCTTTGTTTTACCAGTTGATATTAAGCCTGAGAATCTTAATGTCAGGCCAAGTTTGACCTAGCCATTAAGAATCTCCAATAAAGGGTTAAAAAAAGACACCACACAGAGAAAAATTACTTTTTTATAAATAAATATACAGACACAATTTGGGACTCCATGTTTATTACTCCTTCTCACCCTTCCATGATTCTGGTCTTCTGTTTTCTTCAACCCATGCAGCTCTGCTATATCACACAGCAAAGGGAGGAAGAACACTGCTCCTCCCCGTGCTGTGTAATCGAGTAGAGGCTGCAGCAGGTTGGTAGGCGGTGACGCCACTGCTGCCATCGTTGCCATAGTAACCTACTGAGCAGGTTACTACAGCAATGATGAACTCCAATCAGCTGATTCCCAGTGCTGCTATTCAGCGGCTCCTGCATGAGCCACCGAATAGCAGCGCCGGTAAACAGGGAGTTAACTGGCAGGAGCCAGTGCATAGCGGCCTGGTAATCAGGTGATTGGAGATCACCGATGCTATAGTAACCCACTCAGTAGTGGGCAGCAGTGACGTTACGTCTCTAAGTACCTACACTACCTGCATACTAAATCTGTCCCTAGCTCAATAGCACCTCCCCCTACACTAGCTGACTGTGTATCACACTGTCGAGCACAGCGTCGTCAGCTGTCATATAGAGCTGCTGACGCTGTGCGGCCAGCCAATCAATGTAATGCCCCAGCCATGTTGGTTGTTGCATTACATTGTGTGACAGCCTATCCCTCCATGTTGGCTGACTCTGTAAATACCGCCCACATGCAGCAAGGGGAAGCCGAGCATCTGCCCGAGCATGCTCACTCACCCCTATTAATGAACCCAAGAAAGCGCTGCATAGCTTTCAAAGAATGGAGTTCAGGCTTCAAGTTTAGTAAGCTCTATGGCTAGTCCCATATCTGACACAATATACCCCAGGAACAGGAGGGACTCCTGCTCAAATATGCACTTTTATAGTTTAGCATATAGGGAGTTTGCTCGCAGACATTTAAACACCTCTGCCACATCCCTATGATGAGCAGACATGTACGGGGAAAAGATCAATATGATGTTGTCTAGGTTGACTACCACAGATGTCAGAAGAAGATCACGAAAGACGTAATTTACAAAGTCTTGGAATACTCTGGGGGTATTACACAAACCGGAGACATGACGAGGTACACGTAATGACCATCCCGAGTATTAAAGGCTGTTTTCCACTTGTCACAGCAAAGAGGTTATGCTCATGTCACCATTTGTTTCAATTGAGGCTATTTTTATTGACCCCTGTTTTGTGTCCTTATCAGTGTTTTTAAGAACATAATTACAGGCCCTGCCAGATTGTTTATTTGCCAAAGTGGGAGAAGTTAAAATGGTGTTTTGCTTTTTTCTGCATTATTATTAATAGTATTACAGATAGTAATAGTGTAATCATCCGTCAAAATGGGAGAAGTCAAGTAAGTCTGTCCTTCTGTTTTATTTATGTTTGAATGTAAGTGATCAGACTTTGCGAGGTGACTATTGAAGAACTTTCTTCTTGCGCTAGGTTTTGAGATTATGTGTAAAAGATTAGTAGGATTATTCAGTTCTTTTGAGTTTTTATGTTTTTTTGTAGAACAACTGCCAATTGTTAAAGCAGTCACTATGGTCACAGAGTGTTTTTTTTTTTATTTTTTTTTAATAATTTTATAATGCCATAATTGTAGGGTAGGGGTCCTAAATATAGAGTTACATTTCTTAAAATCTGGGTGTAATTCAAAGCATAAAAATTATTTTTCAGAAGGTATACTTTTTAACAGCTTTTTCACGTAATTCATAACTTTTTTATATAGGCATAATAACATATTTTACATACCTTCGTTTAGTATACTGTCCCATTGTGAAGTGACATTGAAAATCGTCCTAAAAAGATGAGGGGTGGACTAATCTGAGGCCTCTGGGGCAAAGTTTTTCCTCCATATAAGTAGTTGGTGAACTGGAAAAGAAAAGAGGGCGCATCTCAATAGGGTCTTATCCAATGTATGATTGTGCGGGAGAGGCAGGGATATGCTCACCTTATGGAGTTGTGTGAGACACAACAACTGTCAAACAAAATTACCAGCCACTGCAGTATCCAGAATTTTGCGAAACAATAAACCAATGGAAGCGGATTTAATCTGCACTGCTTATTTCAAATTAAGATTCAGGACAATGTTTAATGAAACTGGTTTATTGTAAATTCGTTTCAAAGTCAATCTGACTTCTTCCTCAAGACACCACATAAAATATGAATGTGCTTCATACCAGCAGTTTAAATACATCAGAAATTCAAAACAGGCACCAAGGGAATGAAGTTGGAGGCATTGGTCATATGATGACATATCAATTATCCACAAAATTATCACACAAAAGAAAACATTTAAAATAAAATTAATATTTACTAGTTATGAGCGAATATACTTAGCACTATGTGGTACTCACACAAATATTAAGGTATTCACACTTTCCGTTACTCAATGAGCATTTTGGTAGATGCCTTGTGAGTTTTGAGTCTCCTCCCCATATGTTTGGTGCCTGATTTTCAGCTACTAAACATGCGGGGATTGCTTGACAAACACAGTAATGCCGTACCCATCTTTGCTACTGGCATTTCTGTGATTGGCAGGAGCAGTGAAAAAAAAAATTAGATGCAGTCATTAAAGCAGGAGAACTACATTTACTAACTTTCCCCTCGGCTTTCACACTGCTTCCTGGTCCAATTATTAAAGTTCATGAATGTGCACCATGCTTCCCCCGTGCAATCTTTGTAACAGGGTCTGTGATTGGTTGCAGTCCTGATTTCCCTGCCCACCCTCTGTGCCGGCATCTGTGATTTGTTGCCCTTATCTTTCTGGGTCTCTGAGATAGAGTGTAAAAATAAAAAAAAATTGGTGCAAGGTCCCCTATATTTTTATACCCAGTGCAGATAAAGCAGACAGCTACAGGAAGCAGCCCTCAGCTCTCTGCATTAACTTGGCTTTGATTCAAAATTGTGTGGCCCCATGCAATTTTTGAAGGTTATTTGAAAGAATAAGTAAATAAAAACTTTATGAGGTTCCTACAATTTTATTATCCAGCCAAGATAAAGCAGACAGCTGGGGAGGCTGTTGGGCCCTCCCCAGTGTAAAAATAGCAGCTTGCAGGCAACCCAGAATTGGCGAATCCTTTATATGCTCTAATACTGGTCTTTTAACCAGATCATCCGACTACCCTGTAGCAGTGGCAATCAGGGTAATATAATGAGTTAATGACAGCTGTGAATTTTTAAAAAATCACAGCTGTCATTAAACCCAAAGTTAATGGGCAGGTGTCTTTGAGACTCTTCCATTACAAATCCTGTAAGTCAAAAGAAATAAACACAAAACAGAGAAAAATCCTTTATTTAGAAAACACCCTCTTTTTCCAATTTATTAACCCTCAAAATACCTCTGCAGGTCTGATGTAATCCACAGGCACAAAGTCCCAAGATGATCCACGTTCTGCTTCATCTGAGGTTGTAGTGTGTTGTCACTAGAGATGAGCGAACAGGCCATGGTTCAGCTCGAATTAGGTTCGCAGAACGGAGGTCTCGTTCGAGTCCGATTCGGCGAACCGATACGGTGAACCACTCGAACCTCATAGGAAACAATGGAAGGCAATCACAAACACATAAAAACACCTAGAAAACACTCTCAAAAGTTGACAAAAAACTCACAACACAACACAACACAAACATATGGGAAAGTGACAAGAACAAATTCTCATGCGAAAACAAAACAGCGTTACAAAGAAAAGAGGATGAGACACAGATATAGGCATGGCATGCACTTCTAAAATCATGTAAAACACCGCAAGGTTACTCGAAGCGGAGTCTCCCTTTTTTCAAAAAAATGGGCCACACACCCACCACTTCAGTGGCAGCATTTGTGCCCCAGTTGTACACTTCACAGCTAGATTTACATCAAGCACATTCAAAGTACGCCATCCTTAACCATTCCCAGGATGACCCCGGGGTGGGTAGCAAAGTCTTTGCTGAACCATGATTTGTTCATCTTGGCTCCTTTTAAAAAACACAGCAAGCAAGGGTTACTCCAAGTGGAGTCTCCCTTTTTTCCAAAAATTGGGCCACACACACACCCACCGCTTCAGTGGCAGCACTTGTGCTCCAGTTGTACACTTCACAGCTAGATTTGCATCAAGCACATTCAAAAATACGCCATACTTAACCATCCCCAGGATGACACCGGGGTAGGTAGCTAAGTCTTTCCTGATTCCAGCTCTGTTTATATTGGATCATTTTTAAAAACAATGTAAGCAAGGGTTACTCCAAGCAGAGTCTCCCTTTTTTCCAAAAAGTGGGCCACACACACACCCACCCCTTCAGTGGCAGCACTTCTTCCCCAGTTGTACACTTCACAGGTAGATTTGCATCCAGCACATTCAAAAATACGCCATACTTAACCGTCCCCAGGATGACACCGGCGTAGGTAGCAAAGTATTTGCTGAATCATGACTTGTTCATCTTGGCTCCTTTTAAAAAACACAGCAAGCAAGGGTTACTCCAAGCGGAGTCTCCCTTTTTTCCAAAAATTGGACCACACCCACACCCACCCCTTCAGTGGCAGCACTTGTGCCCAGTTGTACACTTCACAGCTAGATTTGCATAAATGAGAAACAGGAGGACAAGAGTAAAGTGCAAAAATTAACAAATTTTATTGAATACACAACAAGACATTTATTACATTAAAATGGTGCACTACCAGTATATCCTGGGGATGCCAACATAGAATAGACCAGTGTTAATAGCCAAAAAAGGTCAGAGAGACAAACTAGTCACAGTCTATATGTATGTGGCTACAACTAGCCTAAACAGGTCACAATAATTGGGAACATACCCAGTAACAAGGGAACTGTTAAATGAAAAGTGTAGGTCAAATCAAACCATGGTTGCCCACCATGTAAGGGTGGGGAATCATGGTGATGCTGCTGGCTATGCTGCAAGTAACCATAATAATGCAGCAGGGAATAACCATGCAATAACAATATAGCACAAGTGTGCAATTAAGAGGTATTCCCTTACCTAAAGTGCTAGAGTGCAAACTGAGCCAATGCAGGACGGCCAGCCGTGGACACAAACGGTTCCTATGGAGTGTGGGAAGGCATCCTCAGGTTTCAAAAGGTCTCCATCCAACGCGCGTTTCGCGGGGATAGCTTTTTCCACCTTGAAAAAGCTATCCCCGCGAAACGCGCGTTGGATGGAGACCTTTTGAAACCTGAGGATGCCTTCCCACACTCCATAGGAACCGTTTGTGTACACGGCTGGCCGTCCTGCATTGGCTCAGTTTGCACTCTAGCACTTTAGGTAAGGGAATACCTCTTAATTGCACACTTGTGCTATATTGTTATTGCATGGTTATTCCCTGCTGCATTATTATGGTTACTTGCAGCATAGCCAGCAGCATCACCATGATTCCCCACCCTTACATGGTGGGCAACCATGGTTTGATTTGACCTACACTTTTCATTTAACAGTTCCCTTGTTACTGGGTATGTTCCCAATTATTGTGACCTGTTTAGGCTAGTTGTAGCCACATACATATAGACTGTGACTAGTTTGTCTCTCTGACCTTTTTTGGCTATTAACACTGGTCTATTCTATGTTGGCATCCCCAGGATATACTGGTAGTGCACCATTTTAATGTAATAAATGTCTTGTTCTGTATTCAATAAAATTTGTTAATTTTTGCACTTTACTCTTGTCCTCCTGTTTCTCATTCCTGTTATGAGTAGTGCTCGCACCTTCCCTGCCTAATTGAGGGAGGCTTGGTGCTTATTTTCTTATGGCTCTTGATGTGAGTTATGTTATGTAGATTTGCATAAAGCACATTCAAAAATACGCCATATGCATAGGTCCATAGGTGCATAGGTCCTTGATCTGAGACCACTCCATCAGGGTGATCTGCCCCACCTCTGCATCTCATTGGCCCAGGCTATACGTCATGACGTATTGCACCAGGGCTCGATGGTGCTGCCACAGTCGCTGTAACATGTGGAGAGTCGAATTCCAGCGTGTCGGCACATCGCATATAAGGCGATGAACCGGCAGGCCAAAAGACTTCTGGAGCGATGCAAGTCGCTCAGCAGCGGTGGTTGAACGGCAGAAGTGAGCAGACAATTTTCGTGCCCTGTTCAGAAGGCCATCTAGGCCAGGATAGTGTGTTAAAAATTGCTGGACAACAAGGTTCAACACGTGAGCCATACAAGGCACGTGTGTCACCTTGCCCAGGCGAAGGGCCGCACCCAGGTTTGCAGCATTGTCGCACATGGATTTACCAGGCTACAGGTTGAGTGGAGACAACCATTTACCAAACTCAGTCTCCAGAGCTGCCCACAACTCAGCCGCTGTGTGACTCCTATATCCAAGACATTTCAAGCTAAGGACCACCTGATGCCGTCTGCTGCCAGCATAGTAATGAGGAGTGCGTGATTCCTTCTGCGCAGTTACAACGCTGGTGGCCTGACCAGGCAGGTTTGGGGCGGAGGTGGAGGACCCAGACGAGGTGGAGGAGGCAGAAGCAGTGGCAGAACTTGGACAGACAGAGGATTGACACACAAGTCGTGGGGATGGCAAGACTTGTGAAGCAGACCCTTCACCATCTATCACCATAGTTACCCAGTGCCCAGTCAGCGACATGTAACGTCCCTGTCCATGCTTACTGGTCCAAGTATCGGTGGTGAAATGCACCCGTTCACACACAGAGTTTCTCAAGGAAGCGGTGATGTTGTGTGCGACATGCTGGTGTAGCGCAGGCACACCTTTCTTAGAAAAGTAGTGGCGACTGGGCATCTGGTACTGGGGCACAGCAACAGACATAAGGTCTCTAAAATCCTGTGTGTCCACCAGGCGGAAAGGCAGCATTTTGGTAGCCAAGAGCTTACAGAGGGATAAAGTCAAACTCTTAGCTTTGTCATGGGTCGCAGGAAATGGCCTTTTATTTATCCACATCTGAGGCACAGAGATCTGGCTGCTGTGTGTAGACGGTGGTGAGTAGGGTGTCCCTGAAAAATTGCAGGTTTGTGAGGAAAGTGCAGGCGTAGACATGATGTTGCCTTCATCCAGCGTTGATGCTATCGATGTCCGAGATAGCTGTACACACGCACTTGTTTCCCCTTCCAAACCAAATGACGACCTACCAAGCAAACTGCCTGTTGCAGTTACAGTGGTGGAATTGTGCGTGGAAAACCAGGTGTGACAGCTGTCCCCACAGTCCTAGAAGATGAAGAGCACGCGGATGCACTTGAAGGGGCAGGCGGTGGATGGTTCGCTCCGCTAGACCGCATTGAAGATCGGTGAGCTTCCCACTGGGACATATGATATTTATTCATGTGACGATTCATGGAAGAAGTTGTCAAACTCCTGATGTTTTGCCCTCTACTAACAGAATCACGACAAATTTTACATATCACATGATTTGGGCGATTTTTTCTATGTCAAAAAAGGTTAAGGCTAGGCAAGGCTTAGAGGGCATGCGACCTGCTGAGCCCCCCAGACTAGTGCTCAGAGGCAGAGTGGTGGCTGAGGATGCAGTTGTAGATGTGCTACCAGTACTACTCCTCTGTACAGGAAGGCGCAAGGTAACTTCGTTGTCAGTAGCATCCTCCTCCACCGCCTCTGTTGACCTCCTCGAGTGCCTGACTGTGGTTTGACAGTAGGTGGGATCTAGAACTTCCTCATCAAGCATTGTGTTTGCACCCCCCTCACCCTCAGACCGAGCCTCTTCCTGACGTGAACCAATATTTAAGTTGTCATCCCAATCTGGTATCTACGTCTCATCGTCATCAGTATGTTCCTCATTGTCTATTACAACAGGTGTTACAGTTTGTGAATAAGGGTCAACATTATGCTCAGAAACTTGGTCCTCATGGCCTGAATCAGAGTCACAAAGGTTCTGGGCATCACTGCAGACCATTTCCTGGTCTGTACTCACTGTAGCTTGGGAGCAGACCTCTGATTCCCAGGCTATAGTGTGACTGAACAGCTCTGCAGACTCAGCCATCTCAGTTCCACCATACTGTGCAGGGCGGATGGATACTTCAGAGCACGGAGAAAGCAAGTGTGATTGGGATGACAATTTAGAGGACTGGTGTTTTTTGGATGCGGTAGTTGAGGTGGCGGAGAAGGCACTTGTTGGACCACTTGAGATCCATTCAAGCATTTTCTTTATTTGGCCATCATCTACCTTTGTTCCAGTTGTTCGTGTCCGTAAAAAAGGGAGCACATCGGATTGTCCATGGTAAGTACTAGACATCTTACTTTTGCTGGAAGATGGTCTATCTTCAGCAGATGTTAATGGAGCTTTGCCACCTTCCCCACGGACAAACCCTTTTTTTCCTTTTCCAACACGCCTCTTCCCCTTTCCACCAGCATCTGTCATTTTGCCACTCATTTTGATTGCGACAAGATTGTGCACTTAAAATGTGGTAGTAAAAATTGAGAGGTGGTGTAGATTGCAGCGGTGGTCTATCTTTATAAACAGCAGAATAAATAACAATAACTATCCCTGACAATGCAACTACGGCCCTTAAACTGGCAGCATAGTTTGCTATTAGAATGGCTTAGTAACAATGAGCTTGAGTGTGCAATGCAGAGGTGCTGCAAATAGCTTTTAACCAGTGGGACAATAATGGAAGTCCAACAGCCACTTTTAGGATGCCACTAAGTTTACTCACTGTTTGCTAGTATAATAGCTTAGTAACTATGAACTTGAGTCTGCAATGCAGTGGTGCTGCAATTATATTTGCACTAGTGGGATACTAATGGAAGTCCAACAGCCACTTTTAGGATGCCACTAAGTATCCTCAGTGTTTGCTAGTATAATGGCTTAGTAAAAATGAGTTTGAGTCTGCAATGCAGTGGTGCCGGAAATAGCTTGGCACCAGTGGGGCACAAATGGAGAAAAACAACCACTTTTAGGATGCCACTAAGTTTACTCACTGTTTGCTAGTATAATAGCTTAGTAACTATGAACTTGAGTCTGCAATGCAGTGGTGCTGCAATTATATTTGCACTAGTGGGATACTAATGGAAGTCCAACAGCCACTTTTAGGATGCCACTAAGTATCCTCAGTGTTTGCTAGTATAATGGCTTAGTAAAAATGAGTTTGAGTCTGCAATGCAGTGGTGCCGGAAATAGCTTGGCACCAGTGGGGCACAAATGGAGAAAAACAACCACTTTTAGGATGCCACTAAGTTTACTCACTGTTTGCTAGTATAATGGCTTAGTAACAATGAGTTTGAGTGTGCAATGCAGTGGTGCCGCAAATAGTTTTGCACCAGTGGGGCACAAATGGAGTACAACAGCCACTTTTTGGATGCCACTAAGTTTCCTCAGTGTTTGCTAGTATAATGGCTTAGTAACAATGAGCTTGAGTGTGCAAAGGGCTGGAAGGTACAGTGGCAGGGTTGTGGGTCTATGTAGAGGAAAGGAAGCCTCACTTTATTTCCCTCCTAATGGTGAAATGCAGCGAGGAAGTCCCTGACCTTAGCTACACAGACGCTCTTATCTGTAGCTGTTAAAATCTGTTTCCATGGACCTGACTGTCACCTATGGCTCTGAGCCTGCTGTTATTAGCCCTTACAAGGGCTAAAAGAAACTTCTATCCCTATTCTGTATAGCGCTGTGTGTAGAGCGTACACAGCAGTATCGGAGACAGGAGCTGCACCTGCGGTGACTGACACCCAGACGCAGAAGGCAGATATAGGCGTCCTGATGGGCAGATACCCGTTTTTATAATGCAGGGACATGTGACATGGACATCCTATCACACATGCCGTTGCTTCTCTGGCTAAAAGTCCACTTAGCTGTTTGTGTGTCTGAGTTTGGCTGACATGCTGGCCCATCCCACTACACGCGTAAGCTTAGGGAAGGAAGACAAGGAAAAAAAAAAAATGTGGATCGCCATTATCCCAGCAGCAGTGATCTGAATGCGCTGTTCCTGCACACTATGAATTTTTATAATAGTGTGAGTCACAGAGTGACTTACACTATTACAGCAGAAAGCCAGCTAGTAATTAGCTTGGCTTTTTGCTGCTAGAACCATTCTCGAATGTAACTAGAACTATCGAGCTTTAGCAAAAAGCTCGAGTTCTAGTTCGATCTAGAACAGCCCCCAAAATTACTCGAACCGCGAACTGGAGAACCACGAACCGCGCTCAACTCTAGTTGTCACATTAGTTAACACAACACACCAACAAAGCCGTAGATTTGAGAGTGGTAAAGTCAGTGAGTTCACCTGACACAAAAGGTGAGATAACTCTCACAACCAACATTAACATGATATCACCAGGGAACATAATTGACAGGAACAAACACTAGTTGGATTCATTGCCTAATGGAAAGAAAAGAAAAAAAAATATTTGCACATAAAACAGAGCCTATTTTCAAAAAAGCATATGTAGTAATAAATGCATTTATTTGTATATGTGCACAATATACAGTATATATCTATAATATATATCCATACCAATAATAAACAAAGAAATATAAATGCAGTACAAACACGCAAACATAACAACAGCATCTAATTCAATAAATACGAAAATCCACAAAGCTCAAATAAATAATAACATAAACATCCATGACCGGTTTATAACAGTGGATAAAGCCACCTGGTATACATTCAAATCCTTGGACACAACCTAGGGCAACAATCTTCAATAACAAATGATAACAAATCAGTGTCCAAATTTAGTCCAGGAAAGCTCATAGGCATTCAAATAAAGTGTCTTCAGAATCATGAGGGAGATAAATCAGCAGGCAAAATTTATCTAGGAAAAGTCATAGATATTCAAGATAATGAATTAGCGGACAAATTTAAGCCAGGAAAGCTCATAGGCATTCAAACAAAGTGTCTTCTGTATAATTAGGCAGGTAAGTAAGCAGGCAAAATTTGTGCAGGAAAACTCATAGACATTAAAGATATGGGATCTTCAAAACTCCAATTAAAAGGATCAGCAGGCAGAATTAAGGGTGCTTTACACGGTGCAACATCGCTACCGATATATGGTCAGGGTCACGTCGTTAGTGACGCACATCCGGCGCCGGTAGTGAAATTGCAGCGTGTGACACCAAAGAGCGATGATCAAGGATCGCAAAATCGTCCAGCAACGGTGATCGTTAACACGTCACTCCTTTCTTTTAAAATCGTTGCTGCTGCAAGTACGATGTTGTTTGTCGTTCCTGCGGCGTCACTCATCGCTATATGTGACACCGCAGGAATGACAAACATCTCCTTACCTGTGTCCACCGGCAATCACTAGCGATGTTGCAGCGTGTAAAGTACCCTTTAGTGCAGGAAAGCTCATGGACATTCAAATAAGGTGTCTTCAATACCATTACGTAGGATAGATCCGCAGGCAAAATTTTTCCGGGTATGTTAAAGCTCATAGACCATCCAAACTAGATAAATAAATATTAAAAAAAAAAAATAAGTCCGAGGGTTATTATAAATAGTCCACTGGATACGTAGTCTTCATTAATAATGCAATAAATAAATACACTCAATTAAACAAACATATAAACCATCCAAAAAAATGAATGTAAATAATGATGAAATATTGCAGTGCAAATTGAAACATCTCATACTGAGTGGTTAGCGGAATCTAAAGTACATATCAACAGACACGAATGTTGCTTGAATTAAGGAAAACCATTGTAATATAAAATAAGCAATTAGATGCAGGAAACTTGACAAATTTAGATATTGTGGTGTAAGGGGTAGTCGGACCCCTGGTAGTGAAGGAGCGGTTTTTCCCCCCCTGAAGACGCCACAGTAGTATGGTGGCAAATTGTAAATGTTAATGGTAAAATGTTACCTGTCATAAACTGTTTCCCCACTAGGTGCCAGTGTAGAGCAGTGGTTCCCCTGGTAACAGTGGCAGGGAAGGAGGGGAGGGCAGCCTAGGTGGGGAAGGAAGGAAGGGAGGTCTCTGAATGCAGAGTAGTGTGTGCAGGACAGTGTAGTAGTCGGATGTGACTGAAGAGAGGAGTCTGAGGTGCCGGGGCAGAGTGTGGAAGTGGTGCAGTGGCAGAAGAAGTGGAAGAGTCAAGACTAGTCCCAAAGCCGGTGGTGTGTACTAGAGTGGAGTGCAGCTATCAGGGGGATAACAAGTGGCCCCTGCAGGCGAAGGTTAGTGCCCTGACAAAGAAGTGGAGAGGTGAGAACTTATCCAGAGCCGGTAGTCTGTGCTAGATCTGCCCTATATATCCGGGTTCAGTGTGCAGCTACTAGAGGGTTAACGCA
This sequence comes from Anomaloglossus baeobatrachus, assembly GCF_048569485.1. Taxonomy (NCBI): domain Eukaryota; kingdom Metazoa; phylum Chordata; class Amphibia; order Anura; family Aromobatidae; genus Anomaloglossus; species Anomaloglossus baeobatrachus. Next base: position 627,502 of record NW_027441779.1, on the reverse strand, counting down.
TGTCCCCTGCAGGCGAGGGAAAGTTACCGGGGAAAGAGGAAACCGTCAGCAAGAAGTGTAACCTGTAAACCGATGTGACTTGATGCTGAAAGGTGTAAAGAGGAGTTGGAACTCATCCGGAACCGGTAGTGTGTGCTAGATCTGCCCTGCAGTAATTTAGGGTTCAGAGTACAGCTACTAGGGGGTTAACAAGTGTCCCCTGCAGGTGAAGGAGAGTGACCGTCAGCAAAAAGGGGAAACCGTCAGGAAGGAAAGTAATCTGTAACGTTAAAGTGAAGTACTGAAGTAACTTGCTGCTGAGAAGTGTAACAGAAAATGGAAGCCTCGTTCAATAAAATGTTTCTTAGTTTACCAGCTGCCTGTCAGTGGCTCTTTTCTGTAACTGATGAAGGGGCTGGCGAGCCGAGGGAAAACGGCGTAACGGAGAACTCAGGTACCGGCACGAACGCGTCCCTGCCACCCACACTCTGCCCCACAAACAACACCCCTGTTTTAACAGTGACGGCCGGGCCGGAGGTCAGCCTGCCGCCCCCTGGGCGGGAGACCGCGACTACAACCCCTGAGGCGCCCCCTGCCCCCGTTACAGTGGATCGAAAAACAGATCCATTATCACTGTTAAGGAGTATATAGTAAATAATTGTCTTCCTGGAAGTTACTAAATAATGGTCTCGGCACTTTTACTCAAAATTACGCAGAGAATCACATTTGGAGTTATTCGTACTTTCAGTGCTTTCACAATATTGCCAATTCAGGCAGGCAATAAATAATTTATCTTATGTGTCAGGTATCTGACAGGTGTGGACGTAGGATTGTGGAAAAATCCACGTAAATATGGATACTTGGACCAGTAAACTCAGGCGGGGTTGGTATATTTCTCTATCTGTGTGCCGCCCCTGACCTGGTCAGGCACCACTGAGTACTGCACCCATGCTGGGACAGTGCTTCCAGGTAGTTCTAAAGGCCGGAAAGAGGTGTGTATGCACAGACACATAGCAACCAGGTCTCCAACACAATTAGATAGGACTCTTGGGCAGTCTCTAGAGGTGACTGGCCTTCAATTCTTGTCAAGGGGTGATGTGGAGGGCCTGGGAGCTAAAATGCAGAAACTGAAAGGGAAAGAGTGGAGCGAGCCAGTCTGGTAGTGGTGAGCGGCGGTTGCTAGGAGACGCAGACGCGCGCTCACACTAGTCAGACCCTGCACGTGAAGTAGCCGTTAGCGGGGTAGAATGGTTACCAGTTAGTCAGAAAGACAGAGAGAGAGTCAGTCGAGTACGAGGACTGCCGGTGACTAGGCACGTATGGGGTACAGGTCCCTTGAGTAGACTTACTTCAATTTATTGACCTGCTAAACCTGCCGGTGAGTGTACTACGAGTATGTCACCAACCACACAGAGTCCGAGCCTCAGCAGCAACGCAGGGACCCATAAGGAGACAGAGCCAGAAGCCATCTCACCTGGTCCACGCTACCGGAAAACGGTCCAAAAAGGGGAAAAAAGGCAGTAGCGACTTGCCTAGATAGACCCCACGGTACTTCAAGTCAGGGGTTATCCAAAGAAAGAGTGCTAGGAAGGCAAGTTAATGGTTACCCTCAGACTGGCCTGAAGGAACCCTGGTTCAACCTGGTTTATCTCAGCATTGCCCGGGTCAGCTCACCACAGAAACATCTAGAAGTGAGTAAAAAGCAGTTGAAAGACTTTCTGGACCGAGACTGAGTTATTCTGGGACCTGTTATTCTACACACCCGAGCCCCTTGGGCCCGCCTCACTCACGGGAGGCTACACCATCTGACTGCAGACTCCATCAGCCCCAGACGCTCATTAAACCTGCAGTGGCGGTCATTCAAATCCCTAACCGCAAACCGTGAGTGGCGTCACGACACATATATACAAAACCGACATACCTGTTGCCATATATATGTTGCGGGCGGCGGGGCGCTGCGCTCGCTAATGCTCGGGTCCGGCGCTGCAGCTGCTGCTCGGTGGCATGAGTGGTGGGCCGTATATGGGGACTCGAGTGGCGCTCCTCGCCCGTGAGTGAAAAGGGGGTGGTTTGTTTGGGGATTTAGTCTGTGACGCCACCCACGGGTTGTAGTGAAGATGGGGCACCACCGCTGCTGGTGACGGGAATCCCGGGAGCGATGGTAGGGAGCAGCTGGGATGTTGTTTTCCCCCTCCGTGGGTAGGGGTTGGTGGTCCCGGGGCCCGGTGGTGTGACGGGAGGCAAGGTCGGTGAGGTGCAGGGTTGCAGGGTCAGCGCGGCGTACTCAATCAGCAATAGGTGCACAAAGTCTCCGGTAAACCAAACGGCTGGATGGACGGGTCCCGTAGCCGGCTGCAGTGTCTCTCCCCAGACAGGTTATGGTGGCTGTCTCTCCCTGCACCTTTGTGTACTTTGTTGACTCCAATGGCTTCCCAACGGTAGTCCGCTCCCCGGTGTATAGATACCGGAGGAGCCCATTTTGCCCGCAGGCGCTGGCCCTCGGATTTCTAGCCGGTGGAGGTGGCTGTATATCCTCATGGTGTGAGCGGTTCCCTTCAATTGGGACTTGGTTGTTAGGGAACCCCGGGGGTTCCTGTCACATTTGGATTTGACTATTGATGGCGGCTCCAAGCCTGGTCGTGGTCCGATGGCCCTGCCTGTGTGCTTAGCTTCACTCCGTTCCCCGGTCCGGTACAAGTGGGCCACCGCCCAGCCCCAGTCCTTACGGCTCTGCGGTATTCCCCCAACTCCTGCAGACAGCCACCACCATCTGCCAACCTTGCTGTCAGTGCTGGGCTCCAACCCAGACACTTGCAGTACGTGACCTCTCACTTTCACCTCCAAACTCTATCTGACTGCTTTTCCCGCCTCCAGGCCTGTGAACTCCTAGGTGGGTGGGGCCAACCGCCTGGCTCCGCCCCACCTGGTGTGGACATCAGACCCTGGAGGGAAGCAACAAGGGTTTTGTGTCTGACTAATGTTACTGTCCGGGGGTGGGGGGGTGTGTGTGTTTTGTCTGTGGCTATCTGGCTAGTCCAGGGTGCTACATATACAAAAGAAGGTCATGTGGCATCCCTGAAGCAGGAGCGGCATCCCTTGGGGTGACACATCTGCACACAAGGTAAATGTAGTGGCGGCTGTGCATGAGGTGCCAGGCATTAAAGCACATTTCCTACCACCACCTTGGATTGTTAAACGTTTAGCAGTCGGTGTTGCTTTCTCCTCCTACACTGCTTCCTCCACCTCTTAAACCTCCTTCTCATCTGATCAGAGTAAGACCTGCACCACTAACTTCAGCACAGCCAGGGGTAAACGACAGCAGGCTGTTCTTAAACTCATCTGCCTGGGGGACAAATCTCACACTGTGCAGGAGCTGCGGAAGGGCATAAAACAACAAACAGATGAGTGGCTATTGCAGGTGAACCTACAGCTTGGCCAGGTAGTGTGTGATAATTTTCTAAAATCTCATTGCAGCTCTGGGCCTAATTGGCTTGACCCACATCCCTTGCCTGGTGCATGTGCTTAATGTGATAGTGCAGAGCTACCTCAAAAATTATCCACTTATGTCAGAGCTTTTACTGAGAGTGCGAGCAGTATCTGCCCATTTTCGGCATTCTCAACCTTATGCTGCTTGCCTGTCTGCGCTGTGAAGTCACTTCGGCCTTCTCGCTCACTGTCTCATATGTGACGTACCAACAAGGTGGAACTCCACGTTGCAGGTGAAGAGACTGTGTGAATATCACATTGAAAACTAAATACATAAATAAATGGTTTGCTGCCTCTCCTCCTTCTCCTACAAAATTCTACTTGCTGCCAGTATGCGGCTGGGTCTGTGGCCTTAAAGTTTTTGAAAAAAAAAATACCTCTCACCATGTCTCACCAAAGTTTGTGGCCTTAATTTTATGGACAAAACTACCTCTCACCACTTCTCACCAGAGTCTGTGGCCTTAATATTTTGGTAAAAGTACCTCTTGTCACGTCTCACCAAGGTCTGAGGCATACGTTTTTTTGGAAAAAACTACCTCTCGCCACTTCCAACCAGTGTCTGTGACATTAATTAAAAAAAAAAAACAACTCTCGTCACTTATCACCACAGTCTGTGACCTTAATTTTTTGGAAACAATTGCTGTTGCCATTTCTCACCAGGGTTTGTGGCCTTAGTTTTTAATAAAATTCTACTTGTCACCAGTTTGCAGCTGGATCTGTGACTTTAGTTAAAAAAAAGTAGTCACTGTGCACCTGGTATTACAGGGTTAATCTATCACAAACCTCTTACTGCGTAGCAGCATGCACAGTGTTGCGGAGTTCTGAAAACCATCTGTATTACAGCACTGTGCAAGAAGGTTGGATTTAAGGCAATCTTGGTTATGAGGGTCAACCAGGTAAAGAAGCTGTTTAGGGGCCTTTTAAAAATAGATTTCTAGAGGGGTGGGGGAATCTGTACATTTTAAACTACAATACACCTTCGATTGATGACAGCTGCATGTTGCCTCTAGTAAGCAAGGCTAACATGAGCAAATTCTTTCTGCACTGACTGCCAAGTGATCGCCAAGTTCCCCTGACTGTTACCACTGCTGATTACTGCGTGGCCATGCTGCTGGATGCCCGCTATTATGTCAAGGTGCCATATGGGTTTGTTTCACAGCCAAAGTTGTTGGGTACTTGACCAGGATCGATGGTGGCCTATTGCTGAGCTATTTGTGAGTGAGTATGCGAAAAGATGAGTTAGTTCGTACACTCACGTACTCTGGATATGGAAAGGAAACATAGTGTTCCAGCAGGATGACAACTCGAAGCATACGTCAAGATTGGTGAATAAATGGGTAGGTGACAATGAAGTAGAAGTGCTGGATTGGCACCCACAATCTTCAGACCTCAACCCAATCAATCAATTGTAGATAGAGTTGAAGAAAAAGCTATATACATACCCAAGTGAGTCGATAATTCAAGTGAGTCGATAACAAGTAGAAGAGACCTGGGATCAGATTGCCGTCAAGACGTGTGTGAATCTGACTGTTTGCATGCCCAGAAGGAAGCAGGCAGTGCTGCAATCCAAAAGTAGATTTAAAAATACTAACAAAATAATAAAACTTTAAATTTAGATTTTTAGCAGCAAAACAGTAACAATGCAGTAAAACAACAAAAATCTGCATAACTAATCATATGCTAAATAAATGTAAGTCCGTTATATGTATGAGATAGCCAAGGTGATTGTCTATGCAATGAAAGTATTCTGACATTCAAAGCTGTAGTGGATGGTGAAATACAAAAACTGAAAGTGAAAAGTTCAAAACATTGTTACACTTTTGCTTCTCAGTGTATTGTAATCTGATGTCCTGTAGTCAGGTTAAGGATCAGTCAGTGCAGGATGCTATATTCTCCTATCCACAATTGCTATATATGATTCTCACTGTGAGCTATTGCTTCAGACTGAACTTTCATACACATCTAGTGACAGTGCTGTGTGAATGCACCACACGACCAGCCCTACCCTCATCTAGAGTATCCTAACCCATCCCTTGTAGACTGCGAGTCCTTGCAGGCAGGGACATCTATCCTCCTGTACCAGTCTGTGTTTTATATGATTATTGTACTTGTCACTATTATGTATACTCCTTTCACATGTAAAGCGCCATGGAATAAATGACGCTATAATAATAAATAATAATAATAATGTCCAAGCTGCTGCAATAAATCAGACCAAACCTCATATAGAGCAATTGCAGACAGACAAAGGATCTAGCAGTGAACATACCACTCTAGATATAGGGAGCTGCCAGGCATGCTAGGTGTCGTGAATTCGGCAGATGCAACCTACACGGTGTGCAGTGTGTATGTGTATGCCACACTGTGATGCAGCCACTGGCACTTGTACACATAAATGTACAATGCTAGCACCTGTCAAAATATACAGTTGTAAAAAAATATTTATTTTTCATGGAGAACACAAAGTATTTGCTCACACAGTCAGATGTCAGGTGTTGTGACAGGTATGTATGTGGGCTGTATGGCTAAATTGAATTTAGGTCAAGTCTGAGGTTTGCACAGATTCATTATCTAAATGTTGTATTTTCCATTTAGAATCTGATTTAAGTTAAAGCTTTACGTAAAATAAACTATATATTTTAATAGATAATGTTTTATAAATCACTACTAATTTGCCGTACAAACTTTAATGTCCCATATCTCAGATAATTTTCCATATTCAGAAATGTTGTAATGATCAGCCTGAGGATCTGTTCCTAGATGATTCCAAAATAATTGCACAACCATTAATAATCTCACAGTTGGTGGTGTGCCATCAGCATTAATATCTTTACTTTATTTCTTTGTGAAGTCTCCTTTTTTGTTTTAAATTTCTAATTTCGTAAAATGAACATAACGTAGCAAACTCTTAAAGTGGAACCAGAGGGTTCAAGAATCAGACACTGGCTCCATCATTTCAGCCGAGTATGTTTTTTTTTGTTTTTTTTTTTTAAATGCTGCAGCATGTAAGACAAAAGCAGAAATTTAAAAGCAGCTCAATTAGTCCAAGTCCGGCTGTGCCTCCCTGCCCACTCTCCTTAAGTAACAAGTCTGTTAATAGACAAAAAAGTAGAAGAACTGTCACTTAGGCCCCCTTCACACGCACGTGCTTCCGATATGTCCTAGGTCCGTTCCCGCATGTACCGGAGACACGGGCACATGTATACCCATTAAAATCAATGGATTTATGTGCACGCACGTGTTCAGCTATTTGCCTGTGCCTCCGTGTGAAGCAGACGTGAGCCTGTGTGCACCATATGGCGGCATGTCCGTTTTTCTCCGGAAGCACGGGTGTCACACGGCCCGCACACGTACCACACGGATGTAGTGGCACGCGCCGGATAAACACATGTGTCATTGTAAAAATAAAAAAAACACGTACTTACCTCCACCAGCCCTGCAGTCTCTGCCGCGGCTGTCACCTGCATCCGACCCCCAGTAAATTTAAACAACGCATCTATACCGCCCCGGGGCTCAGCTGGCCACTCAGGTTCGTGCTCGTCGGTGGGTGGCTCGAGCTCCTCCTGGACCCGGGGGGTCACGTTGCTCTGAAAGGGAGTTGGCGCTACGTGTAAGGATTTCGGTGGGGAAGGTTCACGGCCGGGGCCGTGGAGTTTAAAGGTGTAAGTTCGTGACGCCACCCATGGGTTGTGGTGAAGGTGGACACCACCGCTGCCATTAACTAGGCTCCCGGGGACGGTGTTATGCAGCCTGGTGTTGGACCCTCCGTGGGCAGGGGGTGATGGACCCGGATGCACCGGAGTCTCTGGTAAACCAAAAAGGATGGTGGTCTGTGACCGCAGCTGGCTGCGCTTTGCCCTTTTCTCAGGTTGGTGCTCCCCGCCTTTCTCCTGCACCTTTTTGTAGAACTTGACTGACTATGCTTCAGCAACGGTAGTCCGCTCCCCGGCTTGATGTGTGTCGGGGAACCCGTTTGCCTGCAGGCGCTGGCCCATGGGATCTCTCTGCCTGTGCAGTGGCTTTCTATCCCCCTCGGTGGGCTGTTGACGAGGGAAAGGACCTAAGGTCCAGACCTCAATCAGTGAATTCGACGTGGTCCAGTGGCTTCTGGACCTCGTTCTGGGTCTGAGTACCCCTCCTGGTGCTCCGGTTTGCATTTGGCTCTCCGGTTCGGTTCCGGCAGGCCACTACCCTGTCCCGGTCCCTTACGGTTCCACCAGCCATCTTCCCGGCTACTGCAGGTGGCAAGCACCGTCTGCCTCCTTGCCAGAGGTGACTGGGCTCCAACCCAGACACCTGGTGTTAGACTATGGCAGACTTAGACACAGGTCTGCACTTGAACTCCACTCCACTTCACTGTACTGACTGAACTGAGTAACTGTTTTCCTGCCTCAGGGCCTGTGAAGTCCTCGGTGGGAATGGCTAACTGCCTGGCTCCGCCCCCTGGTGTGCACATCAAACCCTGAGGGAGGTGACAAGGGTTTTGTAGGTTGGCTGCTGCCACCTTATTAGGGGCTGGTGTTTGTGCAGGGGGTCTACCTGTGACTACTTGGCTAGTCCAGGGCGTCCCACATCTTCTTCACTGGGGGCTGGAGGCAGCGTCAGCGGGGCGTGGCCTGTGTCGGACACTGTCATTTAGCACCACAGACAGCTCCGGAAGAATCAGGTAAGGCGGGATTTTCCATTCTCCGTGTGTTATTACGTATAACACACGGAGAACACGCATGTGCCACAAACACGGCACACGGGGAGCAAACCACCCATTTATTACATTTGTGAAAAAAAGGTTCGTTTTTTTCACATGCGTGTGAAGGGGGCTTTAAAGGAAGTGTGGCATTGAGTAACTACTGGACTTCTTCAGCTTCTTTGAGTAAGGGCTCTTTTCCACTTGCGATTTTCATGTGCGAGTGCGATCCGATAAAACATAGGATAGCACTCGCAGCAGTGTTAATCTATGAGGTAGTGTCCTCTTGATTATTTTCCTTCAACATGAATCGTGCTCTCGGTGCAATGCTGCTTTTGACAGCGAGTCTTGGGTCACACACCCCCATACAAGTCTATGGGAGCGTGTGAAACATCGCACTGCACTCGCATGTTATGCGACTGCAGTGTGGTGCACGCAAAGACAGATAGTGTAGGAGATGGAGAGAAAGTGCTCCTTCCATCTTCTCCGAGGCTGTGATACGGTCGCAAAATCGCATCACAGTCGCATTACCCTCAGCTGACACACGCAGCAGAGGGTCATTAGCACATCGCTTCCAATGCTCTCGTATCTGAAACTGTGTGCAAGTGGAAAAGAGCCCTAAGGCTATGTATACACACTGTTTTTATCTCATTTGTTATGTGTTTTTGAGTGCAGATTTATCACAAAACCTTAAGGAAATCCTGAAGCCTGCAAAATCAATAAGAATCCTGAAGTGTTAAGCACACATTAAGTAGTTTCTCCTTTCAGATTTGGTTCAGACATATAATATTTATTACATTTATATAGTGCTATTAATATCATAGCACTTTACATACATAGGCAACACTATCCCCATTGGGGCTTACATTCTAAATTTACTATCAGTATGTTTTTGGAATGTGAGAGGAAACCAGAGAAACTGGAGCAAACCAACACAAACACAGGGAGAACATACAGACTCCTTGCAGATGTTGTCCTTGGTGGGATTTGAATCAAGGGACCACAGCGCTGCAAGACTGCAGTGCTAACTAGAGTTGAGCGTGGTTCGCGGTTCGAGGTTCTCCAGTTCGTGGCTCGAGTGATTTTGGGGGCTGTTCTAGATAGAACTAGAACTCGAGCTTTTTGCTAAAGCTCGATAGTTCTAGATACGTTCGAGAACGGTTCTAGCAGCAAAAAGACCAGCTAATTACTATCTGGCTTTCCGCTGTAATAGTGTAAGTCACTCTGTGACTCACACTATTATGAAATTTCAGTGTATAGTGTGCGTGAACAGCGCATTCAGATCCCTGCTATATGGATAATGGCGATCGCCATTTTTTTTTTCCTTGTCTTTCTTCCCTAAGCGCGTGCGTGTAGTGGGGCGGGCCAGCATGTCAGCCAATCCTAGACAGACACACAGCTAAGTGTACTTTTAGCCAGAGAAGCAACAGCATGTGTGATAGGATGTCCATGTCACATGTCCCTGCATTATAAAAACGAGTATCTGCCCATCCGGACGCCATTATCTCTTCTGCGTCCTTGGTGTCAGTCACCGCTGGCGCAGCTCCTATCTCCGATACTGCTGTGTGCGCTCTATACACAGAGCTGTACAGAATAGGGATAGCACTTTCTATTAGTCCTTTTAAGGGCCAATACCGGCAGGGTCAGAGCCATATGTGACAGGTACGTGAAAACAGAGTTTAACAGCTACACAAGATGACAGCGTCTGTGTAGCTAAAGTCAGGGATTTCCTCGCTGCATTTCCCCATTAGGAGGGATAGAAAGGCAGGCTTCCTTTCCTCTACCCAGAGACCCACAACCCTGCCACTGTACCCTCCTGCCCTCTGCACACTCCAACTCATTATAACTAAGCCATTATACTAGCAAACACTGAGTGAACTTAGTGGCATCCTAAACGTGGCTGTTGGACTTCTGTATTGTCCCACTAGTGCAAAGATATTTGCAGCACGTCTGCCTGCATTGCACACTCAAACTCATTGTTACTAAGCCGTTATACTAGCAAACACTGAGTGAACTTAGTGGCATCCTAAACATGGCTGTTGGACTTCTGTATTGTCCCACTAGTGCAAAAATATTTGCAGCACGTCTGCCTGCATTGCACACTCAAACTCATTGTTACTAAAACATTATAATACCAAAAATTGAGTAAACTTAGTGGCATACAAGAAGTGGCTGTTGTACTCCATTAGTGCCCCACTGGTGCAAATCTATGTGCAGCACCTGTGCAGGACACCCTCCTGCTCTGTTTTTAATAAGCTATAATGATAGCAAAAAATGCTGATATTTAGTGGCATCATAGAACTGGCTGTTGTATTTCATTATTGTCCCACTGGTGCCAAGCTATTTCTAGCACCTGTGCAGGACACCCTCCTGCTCTGTTTTTAATAAGCTATAATGATAGCAAAAAATGCTGCCATTTAGTGGCATACAAGAACTGACTGTTGGACTTCCATTAGTGTCCCACTGGTGCAAATCTATTTGCAGCACCTCTGCATGACACCCTCATGCACATTTTGCTACGCTAATTTTATAGCAAACTCAGGGAATTCCTTGCTGCATTTGATCATTCGGAGGGATAGAAAGTGAGGCTTCCTTTATCTTTTCCTTCTGTTCATAGACAGCGTCTCCAAGTCCACACCCGAAGAGCAATTTCTCCTCCACGTCTAAGTGTGGAAAGGCAGCTAGTGCGCATGCGTGTGCCGATTGACCCCAGCCGCAGCCTAACTACAGTGTTTCGCCTAGTGAGTATGCTCAGGCTGACTGTGCCATTCCTGAGGCTAAAGGCTACTTTACACACTGCGATATCGGTCCCGATATCGCTAGTGTGGGTACCCGCCCCCATCTGTTGCGCGACACGGGCAAATCGCTGCCCGTGCCGCACAACAGCCGTCACACATACTTACCTGTCCGGCGACGTCGCTGTGACGGGTGAACCGCCTCTTTTCTAAGGGGGCGGTCCGTGCGGCATCACATCGACGTCACTGAAGCGTCACTGAACCGCCGCCCAATAGCAGCGGAGGGGCGGAGATGAGCGGGACGTAACATCCCGCCCACCTCCTTCCTTCCTCATAGCGGCCGGGAGGCAGGTAAGGAGAGCGTCCTCGTTCCTGCGGCGTCACACGCAGCGATGTGTGCTGCCGCAGGAACGAGGAACAACTTCGTTACTGCTGCAGTAACGATTTTTACGAATGGACCCCCATGTCGCCGATTAGCGATTTTGCACGTTTTTGCAACGATGCAAAATCGCTTATAGGTGTCACACGCAATGGCATCGCTAATGCGGCCGGATGTGCGTCACAAATTCCGTGACCCCAACGACTCCGCATTAGCGATGTCGCAGCGTGTAAAGCCCCCTTAAGTCTTCATTTCGGGATACAGCGCATGCTCCCACACTTAGTGCGAAAAGCCTCTTTGCACAGGTACTTGCACTCCGTGCCGGGTCTAAGTCCTGTGTTGTGCCTAGACACCATGATAAAGCTGATCTTTTTTCGGAGACTGTATTTCATGCTACTGAGCATGCTCAGGCACTTACTGCATCAGAGACTAGGTCCGTTAATGAACTCTTTGGCACTGCCCCTGATGTGGGGGGCCCATACTGTTACGGGGGGACCGGCAGATTAGGACCAGGGGTATATATCCCAATCACCAGTCGGGGCCCACCATGTTCCAGATGGTAATGGAGCTGCTGGCACCCTGTGGGTTAGGCGGAGACTATAGAGCTGGATGGCTCTGAGATAACTCAAGGAACCGGTCACGTGTGTAGGGACATGTCAGACCGGATGACAACCCAGTTAGCGTTTCGGTGAAACGGACGCTACTCCGACCACGTGTGTAACAACGTGTCAGGCCGGATGGTAACCAGTTAGCGTTGACCGAGAAGACCGCTGCGACAGCGCCCTGTCGGCCACGTGTGTAAGACACGTCAGGCCGAGCGGTCCTCCGATTAGCGTTTCTGTCCCCCACTCGACTGGCCACGTGTGTAAAGGACACGTCAGACCAGGTAGTCACACCAGTAGCATTTGACTGGGAAGCCGAGGATTGGGTTCACACACCCAATCCAGGAACACCCTGTTAACTTCACAGGGGTTCTGGGGTGCGCTGTCCGTGCGCGTAGAGGGCACAACCGGACAGGTGGCGCAGCAGGTACACTGTCCGTGTGCGTAGAGGGCACTCTCGGACAGGTGACGCAACAGGTATTCTGTCTGTGTGCGTAGGAGGCACAACTGAACAGGTGATGCAGCAGCCGCAGGCCAGTTAACGCCACTGGACTGCTCTAGCACAACAGGAACGGTAGCAAGGAAGCACGGCGCCTGACCCTCATGTGCTGAGCCACGAATCTTGGCGTGACAGGCACCGTTCGCCTAGCCCTACCTACCGCTTCCAACAAGGCTTATGCCACCAAGAACTCTAAATGAAGACTGCGCACCTCCATGTTGTCTCCAGCCCCTTTTATAACCTGGGTCCACCCCAACACCAGGGTGGAACCACCAAGGTCCAATAGCAGAGTGCCATGTCATCAGTGACGTCACATGCGACCTATCCGGAACCGCCACGTCATTGATGACCTCATGGCAGCCACGCCCCAAACACTTCACCAGTCATCATCTGACGACCAATGGTGAGGTGCCAGATCATAGGGGCGGGCCTCTGCGAGCCAGTCCGGAGTTGCCACGTCATCAGGACACCTGACACCCTCTGCCCTATCAGGGCCTGCCACCTCATGGACATGCTCAGTGAGGTCCTTACCGGACCTAGCCTCTGATGCACTAAGTGCCTGAGCATGCTCAGTAGCCTGAGCAACAGGCTAAGAAAGCAGACTATCAGTTTGAGCATGCTCAGTAGGCACATCCCAGAACTTAGACACAGCACGAAGTCCAAGTACCTGTGCAAAGAGGCTGTTAGGGTTAATTGTGGGAGCATGCTCAGTAGCCTGAACTGAGGACTTAGTCTCAGACATAACACAAACAGGCTGAGCATGCTCACTAGGCAAAACACCGGGCTTAGACTCTGGCTGGGGTAAATCGGCGCACGCATGCGCACTAGCCGCCTCTCCACACTTAGACGTGGTGGAAGGAACAGCCAACTGGATGACCCGAGGCACGGCCAAGAACGGCAGCTGGCGCCTGGGCGCAACAGGAACCGCAGCAGACTGCTTGCGGCTATGGCGGCGCCGGTTCGTAACAGTACCCCCCCCTCTAGCGGCCCTCCCACTCGAATGGTCTATAGTCGCCACAGATACCACTGAGCGACGGGCGGAAGATGGAGACATGCAGTGGGAGCTACAAGGCTCGCTCCACCGCGTAATCACCCCAGACGACCAGTTGATATGTGGGGAATGCCGCTTCAACCAAGGAATACCCAGCAGAATATCATCTGCACCCTTAGGGAGAACCAGAAATGAAATGGTCTCCCTATGACCAGATGACATGGCAAGGGTAATGGGCGCTGTCTGCTGGTGAATTACCTTGGGCAACAAGGACCCATCCACCACACGGACTCTCACTGGCCTTGGCATTTGCACCAGCGGGATGGCATGCCGCCGGGCAAAAGAGGAGGAAATGAAACTATCCCCAGCACCTGTGTCCACACTTGCCCTTGTGAACCCTGTTGACCCCTTAAAGGAAATGGACGCGGGAAATGTCACCCTAATGGATGATGCAGAGTCCAGTCTACCTTCATCTATGGTCACCAATCGTGGTCGCTTACCCTGACGCTTTGGGCAACGGTTGGCATAATGACCATACTGCCCACAAGCGAAACAGGAAATGCCCTTGCGACTCAATGTCCTCACAGCACCAACCCTAGAGATGTCCATAGGGACAGAGATGTCCTCTAAGGGAGGTGCAGTAGGAGAGATCACTACAGTGGCTGAACGACCCTCTGACCTGCGCTCCAGCTGACGTTCGGAGGTCCGCAGGTCAATGCGGGTAGCCAGAGTCATGAGGCCCTCAAGGGTAGTTGGTAGCTCACGCGACACTAATGCGTCCTTCACGTGCGAGGCTAATCCCCTCCAGAACAGTGGAATGAGAGTCCTCTCTGACCACCCCAGTTCTGCAGCAAGTGTCCTGAAACTCACAGCATATTGACTTGAGGAGGTATGCCCCTGCTCCAAAGTCAGTAGCTGTAGGGCCGAGTCGTGAGTGACCTGAGGCCCCAGTAACACTTGTCGCAAGGACTCCAAAAACTCCTTAGAGTCCTGTACTACGGGGTCATTCCTCTCCCACAATGGTGTAGCCCACTCCAGCGCTCTATCAGAGAGCAAGGAGATGATAAACCCCACCTTTGACCTCTTTGTAGGAAACCGTGCAGCCAACAGCTCTAGATGGACTGAGCACTGGTTCACGAATCCCCTACATGCCTTGCTATTCCCCGTAAACTTGTTGGGCAGCGAGAGGTGAGGGACGGTTGGAGTAGGCTTGGTGACTGACACCATTGCAGCCGCTTGAGCTCCACATCATCCATATCAGCAGCAAGAGCAGACTTCTCCAGAGACCTCACTCTGGCATCAAGCTGCAGCATGAAGTGACGTAGCTGCTCCATCTCCGCCATGCCAGCCAGACCCTGGTGCAGTCTTACTGTTACAGGGGGACCCGCAGATTAGGACCAGGATTATATATCCCAATCACCAGTCGGGGCCCACCGTGCTCCAGATGGTAATGGAGCTGCTGGCACCCTGTGGGTTAGGCGGAGGCTATAGAGCTGGCTGGCTCTGAGATAACTCAAGGAACCAGTCACGTGTGTAGGGACATGTCAGACCGGACGACAACCCAGTTAGCGTTTCGGTGGAGCGGACGCTACTCCGACCTTGTGTGTAACAACACGTCAGGCCGGATGGTAACCAGTTAGCGTTGACCGAGAAGACCGCTGCGACAGCGCCCTGTCGGCCACGTGTGTAAGACACGTCAGGCCGAGCGGTCCTCCGATTAGCGTTTCTGGCCACCACTCGACTGGCCACGTGTGTAAAGGAGACGTCAGACCAGGTAGTCCCACCAGTAGCATTTGACTGGGAAGCCGAGGATGATAATAGGGTTCACACACCCAATCCAGGAACACCCTGTTAACTTCACAGGGGTTCTGGGGTGCGCTGTCCATGCACGTAGAGCGCACAACCGGACAGGTGGTGCAGCAGGTACACTGTCCGTGTGCGTAGAGGGCACTCTCGGACAGGTGACGCAATAGGTATTCTGTCCGTGTGCGTAGGAGGCACAACTGAACAGGTGATGCAGCAGCTGCAGCCCAGTTAACGCCACTGCACTGCTCTAGCACAACAGGAACGGTAGCAAGGAAGCACGGCGCCTGACCCTCATGTGCTGAGCCACGAATCTTGGCGTGACAGGCACCGTTCGCCTAGCCCTACCTACCGCTTCCAACAAGGCTTATGCCACCAAGAACTCTAAATGAAGACTGCGCACCTCCATGTTGTCTCCAGCCCCTTTTATAACCTGGGTCCGCCCCAAACCCAGGGTGGAACCACCAAGGTCCAATAGCAGAGTGCCATGTCATCAGTGACGTCACATGCGACCTATCCGGAACCGCCACGTCATTGATGACCTCATGGCAGCCACGCCCCAAACACTTCACCAGTCATCATCTGACAACCAATGGTGAGGTGCCAGATCATAGGGGCGGGCCTCTGCGAGCCAGTCCAGAGTTGCCACGTCATCAGGACACCTGACACCCTCTGCCCTATCAGGGCCTGCCACCTCACGGACATGCTCAGTGAGGTCCTTACCGGACCTAGCCTCTGATGCACTAAGTGCCTGAGCATGCTCAGTAGCCTGAGCAACAGGCTTAGAAAGCAGGCTATCAGTTTGAGCATGCTCAGTAGGCACATCCCAGAACTTAAACACAGCACGAAGTCCAAGTACCTGTGCAAAGAGGCTGTTAGGGTTAATTGTGGGAGCATGCTCAGTAGCCTGAACTGAGGACTTAGTCTCAGACATAACACAAACAGGCTGAGCATGCTCACTAGGCAAAACACCGGGCTTAGACTCTGGCTGGGGTAAATCGGCGCACGCATGCGCACTAGCCGCCTCTCCACACTTAAACGTGGTGGAAGGAACAACTGGACGACCCGAGGCACGGCCAAGAACGGCAGCTGGCGCCTGGGCGCAACAGGAACCGCAGCAGACTGCTTGCGGCTATGGCGGCGCCGGTTCGTAACAGTACCCCCCCTCTAGCGGCCCTCCCACTCGAATGGTCTATAGTCGCCACAGATACCACTGAGCGACGGGCGGAAGATGGAGACATGCAGTGGGAGGTACAAGACTCGCTCCACCACATAATCACCCCAGACGACCAGTCGATATGTGTGGAATGCCGCTTCAACCAAGGAATACCGAGCAGAATATCATATGCACCCTTAGGGAGAACCAGAAATGAAATGGTCTCCCTATGACCAGATGACATGGCAAGGGTAATGGGCACTGTCCGCTGGTGAATTACCTTGGGCAACAAGGACCCATCCACCACACGGACTCTCACTGGCCTTGGCATTTGCACCAGCGGGATGGCGCCGGTTCGTAACGCATATAGACCACAGGGCATCAGGTGTCCTGACAATGTGGCCAGGCCACTCCCAAATGGCTTGCAGAGGCCCGCCCCTATGACTTGTCACCTCATTATTGATGGTCAGATGATGACTGGTGAGGTGTTTGTGTCGTCGCAGCCATGAGGTTATTATTGAAGTTGCGGTTCCAAATAGGACGCTAGTTATGCCACTCATGACGTGTCACTCTGCTTTTGTCTTCAGGAGGTGCATTGTGGTCCACCCTGGTTTGGGGCGGACCCAGGTTATAAAACGGGCTGGAGCCAACAAGGAGGTGCGCAGTCTTCTATTATGCTCCGAAAGAGCACACCTCCATGTGTTGAACCCATTGCGGCTTTAGGCCAGAGGTAGGCAGGGATAGGGCGTCGATGCAGGCCGCCACCACAGTTGGTAACGCAGAACGGTTAAGACCAGCTCCTGTACAACAAGTCCTGCTTGTGCAGCCCAGTGGCATTAACAGGCCTGCTGCTGCTGATGCGCCTGCTGTCCACAGGTGTGGCCCCAATGCACACGGTCAGCATACTCAATGGCCCCTGTGATGTTAACAGGGAGTTCCTGGGCTGGGTGGGCGTGTGGACCCTGTGACGCTAACAGGGCTCCCAGTCTCCATATCCCAGTGGCGTCTAACTCGGTTCAGGCAACTATTAGTTTCATAGCCACACAGCTCTGTATCCTCCACCTAACCTTCCAGTTGCCAACCTCTCCTTTTCCATCTGGGAGCACAGTGGACATTGACTGCTGATGGGGATATATACCTTTCTCTTTCTTTTCTTATTAATTTTCGTTATATAGCGGTAACATAGTATATACCACCTTATCCAAATCTGCCAGTCCCACCGTAACAGATGGTGTTTCTTCATCAAATGTTACTTTTGCTTAACCACCAAACCCACGGACAAAACTTTTTTCCCCTTTCCAACACAACTGTTCCCCTTTCCACCAGCATCTGTCCTTTTTCAACTCATTTGGTATATGACCAAAAGTGCAACTCTGCAGGGACACCGCACTCAATGCCATCTCAGCACAGCAGTCAGCCCTCGGTCCCTCAGATGTGGACAAGTAAAAGACCATTTCCTCCTATCCATGACAAAGCGTTGCGATTCACTCTGTGCAGCACTGGTGTTTAGTGGAAAAGCAGATCTAAGATTGCGTACCACCTTCTGCAGATACTCCTGTATACGTGCGTCCCTTTCTATGGCAGGAATTATTTCGCCAAATTTTGTCTTGTACCAGGGATCTAACAGTGTGGCAACCCAGTAGTTAGCATTACTTTGAATTCGTACAATCCGAGGGTTATGTTGTAGGTAGTGCAGCAAGAAGGCGCTCATGTGTCTTGTGCATCCAGGAGGACCAAGTCCTTGGTGTGTTGGTGGCAGAGAGGTGAGAATCGTGCCTCCTTCCTCTGCCCTCTCCCCCTAACCTCGCACAACCGAGATGTGAGCAAGCTCCCACTCATCTGCTGAGTCTTCCATGCCCATCGCCAGTTCGTCCTCCATTTCTTCATGGGCTCTTGCACCTTCCTCAACAATTTTTGCTGATACTATGCACCCTTGTTAATCCCTCTCCCCCACCATGACTGCCGCCTAGGTGCCGCTCACCATCTGGACCTTGTAGATCTTATTATCCCTTCTGCATATGACTCCTCCTGTACTTCCTCCCCTTCCTCTTGGACCAACACCTGACTCCGAATAATGCTTACAGTGTGCTCCATCTTGTAGATGACCAGAATTGTCACGCTGAGAATGGCATTGCCATTGCTAAACATCTTCGGCGACATTTGTAAACTGTGTAGAAGGGTGCATAGGTCCTTGATCTGACACTACTCCAGCAGCGTGATCTGCACCACCTCTGGATCAAGTTAGCCCAGGATATACGTCAGACCGTATTTCAGCAGGGTTCTGCGGTGCTGCCAAACACGCTGCAACATGTGCAGATTCCAATTCCTACGTGTCGGAACATCACATTTCCAGCGTTTAATCGCCAGACCCTAAGACTTCAGGAGCGATGAAAGTTGTTGAGCTGCTGGGTGCGAAGGATGAAAGTGAGCACATAGCAGCGTGCCCGCTGCACAAGGCCATGTAGGCTGGGATGCTATTTTAAAAATTGCTGGAGAATCAGATTCAACCCATAAGCCATACAAGGCACGTGTGTCATTTTGCCCTGCCGAAGGGCCGCAGACAGGTTTGCATCATTGCCGCACACGGCTGTTAAGTAGAGTTGAGCGCGGTTCGCGGTTCTCCAGTTCGCGGTTCGAGTGATTTTGGGGCTGTTCTAGATCGAACTAGAACTCGAGCTTTTTTGCTAAAATACGATAGTTCTAGATACGTTCGAGAACGGTTCTAGCAGCAACAGTGTGCAGGAGCCATCGTTGGCAGCCTGCCACAAGCTGGTAACCAAGATAAACAAGCTTTGGTTAGTAACTCGATGTTTATCCTAGTTAGGTGCAGGAAGCCCACACTTCCCCGCTCAGCTCGCTCCGCCCCCTCCTCCCCCGGCATGTACACACGTACACACACACACACACACTCTGCACACATGGCCCCGCTCGGCTTACCTGCGGTGATGAAGACCCGCCATCCCGACCTCAGCGCTCTCACTGTCCTCCATGGCCGCCGCTTGTCACATCACCTTCTCTTGCTTCCGACCCGAGACTGACTAGCGGTGACGTCACGGACCTCTCGCGATACTTGGGTGTGAAGGCGGCGGTCATTGAACTCAGTGACAGGTGCTGTCAGTGTGCTGGAGATCAGCGCAGGTAATGTACCTCGCTGACAGCAGCACTTGTCATGCCCTGCAGTGACCTGGGCTGACCTATTGATGTTAGCTCAGGTCACTGCATTACTCTCCCAGCCAATGGAGAACATTCTGCTCTTCATTGACTGGGACAGTGTGGATCATCATGGCAACCCCTTGGATTACACCAGACCTGGATTTGTTTTTCTTTCTAATAAACTGGTTAAAGAGGGAATGTTTTGGGGAGTGTTTTTTCAAATAAAAATGTGTTTGTCGTCTATTTTTTTTTTATTACTGACAGGGTTGATGATGTCGAGTATCTGATAGACGCCTGACCTCACCAACCCCAGGGCTTGATGCCAGGTGACATTACACATCTGGTATTAACCCCATATATTACCCCGTTTGCCACCGCACCAGGGCGCGGGATGAGCTGGGGCGAAGCACCAGGATTGGCGCATCTAATGGATGCGCCACTTCTGGGGCGGCTGCGGCCTGCTATTTTTAGGCTGGGAAGAGTCCAATAACCATGGACCTCCCTAGTCTGAGAATATCAGACCCCAGCTGTCTGCTTTACCTTGGCTGGTGATCCAATTTTGGGGGGACCCCTACGTGGTTTTTTTTTTTTTAATTATTTATTTAATTTAAAATAACAGCGTGGGGTGCCCTCAGTTTTGGATTACCAGCCAAGGTGAGGTTGCGAGCTGTGGTCTGCAGGCTGCAGCCGTCTGCTTTACCCTAGCTGGCTACAAAACTAGGGGGAACCCTACGTCATTTTTTTTTTCATTTTTTTGGCTAAATACAAAGCTAAGCACCCCTTCGTGCCACATGAAAGGCACCAAAGGGTGCAAAATTACAAAATGCAGGAGAGTGGGACATTATGTGTCTTTCTGCCATTATAATGACAGAAAAGACTGATATGAAGTGCACAAGCACAAGAAAATCACCAGAGCGCTCTACGCTGTGAAAAGCAGTAGAAAATGGCACTGGAGTGAACATGTGACCGCCTCATGTAGGATGAAGCTATGGATCCTGGGTAAATTTATGCATTTACCCTCCTTCAGTTTTTTTGCAGTACATAAAAAAAACGGAAGGCACACGGATGACAAACAGATGACATACGGACCGTCTACGGAACGGAAACGAATGCCACACGGATGCACCCGTGAAAAAAAACGGACTGTTTTTTGCAGACCGCAAAAATGGATCGGTCGTGTTAATGTAGCCTTATTCTGATCTGCCGATTATAAACAGTAGGCAGAAATAAGTGAATAACGCCCCCCGGCGTCAGAAAATCTCCAGGGTTTCAGGGCTAGCTGAGACCCTGGAGATCATGATTCAGGCCGGTTTTTCCGGTCCCCGCTCACGTGATCACAGGTATACACCGTACACCGATGATCACGTTACAGTAAATGACAGCGCCGGTAAAAAATTGTTTATCTCCCATCTGGCATGAACAAACACTTCTTCTCCACTTCTTCTCCACTTCTCCACTTCTCCACTTCTTCTCCACTTTTTTTCCATTTTTTCTCCACTTTTTCTACATTTTTTCTCCACTTTTTCTCCACTTTTTCTCCACTTTTTCTACATTTTTTCTCCACTTTTTCTCCACTTTTTCTCCACTTTTTCTCCACTTTTTCTCCACTTTTTCTCCCCTTTTTCTCCACTTTTTTTCTCCATTTTTTCTCCACTTTTTCTCCACTTTTTCTCCACTTTTTTCTCCACTTTTTCTCCATTTTTTCTCCATTTTTTCTCCACTTTTTCTCCACTTTTTCTCCACGTTTTCTCCACTTATTCTCCATTTATTTCTCCATTTTTTCTCCACTTTTTCTCCATTTTTTCTCCACTTTTTCTCCATTTTTTCTCCACTTTTTCTCCCCTTTTTCTCCACTTTTTTTCTCCATTTTTTCTCCACTTTTTCTCCACTTTTTCTCCACTTTTTTCTCCACTTTTTCTCCATTTTTTCTCCATTTTTTCTCCACTTTTTCTCCACTTTTTCTCCACGTTTTCTCCACTTATTCTCCATTTATTTCTCCATTTTTTCTCCACTTTTTCTCCATTTTTTCTCCACTTTTTCTCCACTTTTTCTCCATTTTTTCTCCACTTTTTCTCCACTTTTTCTCCATTTTTTCTCCACTTTTTCTCCACTTTTTCTCCACTTTTTCTCCACTTTTTTTTCTCCATTTTTTCTCCACTTTTTCTCCACTTTTTCTCCACTTTTTCTCCATTTTTTCTCCATTTTTTCTCCACTTTTTCTCCATTTTTTCTCCACTTTTTCTCCACTTTCTTTCTCCATTTTTTCTCCACTTTTTCTCCACTTTTTCTCCACTTTCTTTCTCCATTTTTTCTCCACTTTTTCTCCACTTTTTCTCCACTTTTTCTCCATTTTTTCTCCATTTTTTCTCCACTTTTTCTCCACTTTTTCTCCACTTTTTCTCCACTTTTTCTCCACTTATTCTCCACTTTTTCTCCACTTTTTTCTCCATTTTTTCTCCACTTTTTCTCCACTTTTTCTCCACTTTTTCTCCATTTTTTCTCCACTTTTTCTCCATTTTTCTCCACTTTTTCTCCATTTTTTCTCCACTTTTTCTCCACTTTTTCTTCATTTTTTCTCCACTTTTTCCCCACTTTTTCTCTACTTTATCTCCACTTTTTCTCCACTTTTTCTCCACTTTTTTTCTCCATTTTTTCTCCACTTTTTCTCCACTTTTTCTCCATTTTTTCTCCATTTTTTCTCCACTTTTTCTCCACTTTTTCTCCACTTTTTCTCCACTTTTTCTCCACTTTCTTTCTCCATTTTTTCTCCACTTTTTCTCCACTTTTTCTCCACTTTCTTTCTCCATTTTTTCTCCACTTTTTCTCCACTTTTTCTCCACTTTTTCTCCATTTTTTTCTCCATTTTTTCTCTACTTTTTCTTCATTTTTTCTCCACTTTTTCCCCACTTTTTCTCTACTTTTTCTCCACTTTTTCCCCACTTTTTCTCTACTTTATCTCCACTTTTTCTCCACTTTTTCTCCACTTTTTTTCTCCATTTTTTCTCCACTTTTTCTCCACTTTTTCTCCATTTTTTCTCCATTTTTTCTCCACTTTTTCTCCACTTTTTCTCCACTTTTTCTCCACTTTTTCTCCACTTTCTTTCTCCATTTTTTCTCCACTTTTTCTCCACTTTTTCTCCACTTTCTTTCTCCATTTTTTCTCCACTTTTTCTCCACTTTTTCTCCACTTTTTCTCCATTTTTTTCTCCATTTTTTCTCTACTTTTTCTTCATTTTTTCTCCACTTTTTCCCCACTTTTTCTCTACTTTTTCTCCACTTTTTCTCCACTTTTTCTCCACTTTTTTTCTCCATTTTTTCTCCACTTTTTCTCTACTTTTTCTCCACTTTTTCTCCACTTTTTCTCCATTTTTTCTCCATTTTTTCTCCACTTTTTCTCCACTTTTTCTCCACTTTTTCTCCACTTTTTCTCCACTTTCTTTCTCCATTTTTTCTCCACTTTTTCTCCACTTTTTCTCCACTTTCTTTCTCCATTTTTTCTCCACTTTTTCTCCACTTTCTTTCTCCATTTTTTCTCTATTTTTTCTCCACTTTTTCTCCACTTTTTCTCCACTTTTTCTCCATTTTTTCTCTATTTTTTCTCCACTTTTTCTCCACTTTTTGTCCACTTTTTCTCCATTTTTTCTCCACTTTTTCTTCACTTTTTCTCCATTGTTTTCTCCATTTTTTCTCCACTTTTTCTCCACTTTTTCTCCACTTTTTCTATGGTCGGTCTACCCATTAGCTCTGCCATGCATACTGTAGCTCTACACCTACTGCATATGTTACTTTATGATTGACATCTCTTTCGTACCAGAGCTTTCTTAGCCTACTCTGACCCCATGTTTGTCATTACTATGTTGTCCTTGTACTGTATTATGACATTTGTATCATGTGTTTCATTTCTTGCTGTGTTGCAATTTTTTTGCTGCATCCCAATTGTACCTCTACATTGTTCGAGTTTATGTTATTGTTCTCTCACTCTTATGTGATACTGATTATTGTCATTTTTCATGATTACATGCAGATAAGTCCAATCTGACGAAGGCTCAGGCCGAAACGTCATTTGTAACTTGTTTTGGACAAAAACATATATGCTTATGAAAACATTTTTTTTCTTAATACGGACCAATAAAGAGTGATTTTGCATTACTATCCGTTGTGACTTACTGACTTAGTCTGGGAGATTTAGAGTGCCAAGGTTACTCACTAATTTTATCTATTATTACCTCTGAGCACCTATATACCAGTGAGCAAAGCTTCTTCTACAGTAGTTCTCCTGATTAGGCATGCCCTTACCTCATGAGCAGGGCATTGCAGCTTTGGTAGCAACCATTACGACATGGACTCTGCTGCTGTGGACCCGGGGAGAGTGAGTGCAGATTCATTGCACCCACACTCTTCACATGAAGGGTCCGCACTCCTAGAAAATGGGGGATACGTTCCCTGAGAGTCTCCCCCCATATTCTAGACGGTCCAGAGTCGTCGTGTGACCCCTTTATTTTTTTTCGTGAGCTTCGCCATATTTTTGTATGCTAGCCAGGTATAGCAGGCAGGTGCTGGAAGAGTTGGATACAGCGGCAGAATATGGCGCTTCTATGAATATGCCATTTTCTGAGGCGGCTGCAGACTGCAATTCGCAGCAGTGGGGCCCAGAAAGCTCAGGCCAACCTGTGCTGCGGATTCCAATCCGCAGCTGCCTAGTTGTACCTGGCTGGACACAAAAATGGGGCGAAGCCTACGTCATTTGTTTTCTAATTATTTCATGAAATTCATGAAATAATAAAAAAAGGGCTTCACTTTATTTTTGGTTCCCTGCCGGGTACAAATAGGCAACTGGGGGTTGGGGGCAGCCGTACCTGCCTGCTGTACCTGGCTAGCATACAAAAATATGGCGAAGCCCACATAATTTACTCAGGGAGCAAAAAACTTCTGCATACAGTCCTGGATGGAGTATGCTGAGCCTTGTAGTTCTGCAGCTGCTGTCTGTCTGTATGGAGAAGAGCAGACAGCAGCTGCAGAACTACAAGGCTCACCATACTCCATCGAGGACTGTATGCAGAAGTTTTTTGGCCACCAAAACAATGACGTGGGCTTCGCCATATTTTTGTATGCTAGCCAGGTACAGCAGGCAGCCACGGGCTGCCTCCAACCCCAAGTTGCCTATTTGTACCCGGCTGGGAACCAAAAATATAGGGAAGCCCATTTTTTTTAATTATTTCACTTATTTCATGAAATAATTAAAAAACAAATGACGTGGGCTTCGCCCCATTTTTGTGTCCAGCCAGGTACAACTAGGCAGCTGGGGATTGGAATCCGCAGCACAGGTTAGCCCGAGGTTTCTGGGCGCCTCTGCTGCGAATTTCAGTCCGCAGCCGTCCCAAAAAATGGCGCTCTCATAGAAGCGCCATCATCTGGCGCTGTATCCAACTCTTCCAACAGCCCTGGCCTGGAGCCGGGTGGCTTGTTGGGTAATCATGAGTTAATACTGGCTTTGTTTTACTAGCCAGTATTAAGTCAGAGATTCTTAATGTCAGGCACGTTTGACCCGGCCATTAAGAATCTCCAATAAAGGGTTAAAAAAAAGACACCACACAGAGAAAAAATACTTTAATAGAAATAAATACACAGACACATTAGAGACTCCATCTTTATTACCCCCTGTCAGCCCTCCATGATCCTGCTCTTCTGTCTTTCTCGTTCAACAAATGCAGCTCTGCTACATCACTGCTGCATGAGGGAAGACGCTGCTTCCCGTGGAGCATACACTCCGTGAAAGCTGCACGAGAAGCAGCGTGCAGCCTTCACTCCGTGAGTGATCAGTGCTGCTAGCAGTAACAGCGGTAACGCTGACAGATGCGTTACCATAGCAACGGTGCTCCCGGAGCCGCGGTTAGCGGGGACGTCACCGCTAACTGCGTTGCTATGGCAACGGTGATCTCCGTTAATGACCGGCTGTGTCAGCCGGTCCCTTTACGGAATGGGGAGTCGACCGTGTGCTAGAGCATGTCGCCGGTACACGGCGATACACAAATGTGCACCGTGTACCGGAGAGATGCACTCGCAGGTCCTACATGATGCGTCATAGTCATGTGACCAGTCTGTAGCCAATGAGATAATAGCCACGTGACTGGTCACATGGCTATTTTGACGTCACGATAGGTCCTGAATTTCTGCTGGCAGTGCCGGTCACCGGGAGGATTCAGCGATCATCGGATGGAATAGCGGCAGGAGACAGAGTGCAGGAGGGATCGCGGGGACCGGTAAGTGTTATGGCAATGTTTATTAACTGTATGTGTACATTTATAATGCATTTTTATGTGTTTGTGATTGCCTCCCATTATAGCCTATTGGTTCGAGTTCGGTTCGTCGAACATTCGACAAACCGAACTCGAACGGGAGCTCCGTTCGGCGAACCGACCTCGAGCCGAACCGCGACCGGTTCGCTCATCTCTACTGTTAAGTCACCAACGTAGTCCACTCAATCAATTTGTACTCCGGTCGCCAGGTGACAACGTGTTCCTTTCGTGCATAGTGCTGATGATGGGAAAGGAGTCGATGCCAGCGGCGCAGGTGGACGCAGGTTATGGTCACCCACTGGGTTGCGTTACCTTGACAGATACAGAACCACAGGCTGACTGTAGGTGGTGGGTATCTCACAGATGAAGTATATCATTCACCTACAACCAATGGGAAGACACCACACCCTTTTTTAGGCCCCTCCTGTCTGCAGACCTTTGCCAGACAAAGCTATGAACCTCCTGTTACTGTTACCCCCAGTTCAGTTTTATGATTTTGTGTGCTTGTTACCTGACTACTTTTCCTGCTTGCTGTTTATGTACCTCGTTGGCTGATCCGCATTTCACCTCTGCTTGTTTTCTGATTAAGTCCTGGCCATCCCATTCTGTTCCTCTTCCTCAATTAATGTTTTGACCCTGCATGACTACTATTCTCTGGAACTGCAGCCTTCCACAGGTATTGATCAACTTGGGCCCTGTGTAATTCCAAATCACTGTATAGGGGTTAAAGGGTTTCAGGGTTCTGGGTGTCCAGCTTGGTGAGTGGCTTGACTCTAGCCTATCCTTTACAGCCCATCTGAGTGTGTCGATCCAGGCAGGCGTTACACCGTGCCCTCTGCAGAAGGCCATGTAGGCCGGGATAGTGTTTTAAAAATTGCTGGACAACCAGGTTCAACACGTGAGCCATACAAGGCACGTGTGTCACATTGCCCTGAAGAAGGGTCGCAGACTGGTTTGCATCATTGTCGCACCCGACCTTCCCTGGCTGCTGGTTGAGTGGAGACAACCATTGATGAAACTCGGTCTCACTCTCCAGAGCTTACCGTCTACAACTCCTCAGCGGTGTGACTCACATTTCCCAGACATTTCTAAGTAAAGAGTCGACCGCATCATGCTGGTGAGCTGTGCTGCCAGCATAGTAAGGAGGTGTGTGGGATTCCTTGGGTGCAGTTACAAGGAAGGGTGGCCTTACCACACAGGGTTTGGGCTGAGGTGGAGGACCCACACGAGGTTGAGGAGGCAGAAGCAGTGGAGGAACTTGTACATACAGAGGAAGGATTGACACACAAGTCGTGGGGACGGCAAGACTTGTACAGCAAACCCTTCTCCATCTCTCACCATAGTTACCCAGTGCCCAGTCAGCAACATGTAACTCCCCTGTTCATGCTTACTGGTCCAAGTATCTGTGGTGAAATGCACCCTGTCACACACAGAGTTTCTCAAGAAATCGGTGAGGTTGTATGCGACCTGCTGTGGTAGCGCGGGCACGCCTTTCTTGGAGGAGTGAAGACTGGCCATCGGCTCTTGGGGCACTGCAATGGGCATAAGGTCTCGAAAATCCTCGGTCTCAAAAGGGTGTAAAGGCAGCCTTTCTGTTGCCAACAAGTTGCAGATGATGAAACTCAACCTCTTAGGCATGTCATGCTCTTCGAAAATCATGTAAAACACAGCGAGGGGACTCCAACCACAGTCTCCCTCGTTGCCACTAATTGGGCCACACACACCCCACTTGACTGGCATCAGTTGACCCCCTTTTGAAAAAGAAAAAGATGCTTGGCATGAAGCACTCTCAAAAATACGCGTGCCTTTCACCTCCCCTGGATGACCCAGGGGAAGAAAAGTCCTCTGAGAGCCATGACTTGTTCATCTTGGTTCTTTTACAAACACAGCGAGGGGACTCCAACCACAGTCTCCCTCGTTGCCACTAATTGGGTCACACACACCCCACTTGACTGGCATCGGTTGACCCCCCTTTTGAAAAAGAAAAAGATGCTTTGCATGAAGCGCTCTCAAAAATGCGCGTGCCTTTCACCTCCCCTGGATGACCCAGGGGAAGAAAAGTCCTCTGAGAGCCATGACTTGTTCATCTTGGTTCTTTTACAAACACAGCGAGGGGACTCCAACCACAGTCTCCCTCGTTGCCACTAATTGGGCCACACACACCCCACTTGACTGGCATCAGTTGACCCCCCTTTTGAAAAAGAAAAAGATGCTTGGCATGAAGCACTCTCAAAAATACGCGTGCCTTTCGCATCCCCTGGCTGACCCAGGGGAAGAAAAGTCCTCTGAGAGCCATGTCCACATTGTCAGTGGACAGACACGTGTGCTTATCTGCCAGCAGACCCCCAGCAGCACTGAAGACAGGTTCCAAGAGAACGCTGGCTGCAGGACATGAAAAAATCCCCAAGGCGTACGTGGCAAGCTCAGGCAATTTATCCAGATTGGAAGCCGAAAATGAGCAGGGCTCAAGTTGCACAGTAATGGCATCGACGTTTCCTTGCATATACTCATATATCTGTGTGTCCTCCTCTTTTTCCTTGTCCTGCTCTTTTGTTTTCGCATGAGTATATGTCCTTGTCACTTTCCCATGTGTTTGTGTTGCGTTGTGAGTTGTTTGTCACCTTTTGGACACCTTTAAGGGTGTTTTCTAGGTGGTTTTTATGTGTTTGTGATTGCCTGCCATTGTTTCCTATGCGGTTCGAGTTCGGTTCGTCGAACGCTCGACGAACTGAACTCGAACGAGACTTCCGTTCGACGAACCGAACTCGCGCCGAACCGCGACCAGTTCGCTCCTCTCTAGTGCTAACCACTGAGACACATGCCACTATAAATGCAGCATGTCATTCTTGCATTGTTCTTTCTTCAGATTTTACCAATTATAATGGATGGGAAGAATAAGCACCTAAAATATGTAAAAAATTCACTATTTTGCTGCTGCGTTTTTCCTGCCAAGAGATAATGAAATTTCACCAAATTCTAAAACATGTACGCCTACCCTAAAACATTCTTGACGGAAAGGATGAAGTGGTACTCTGACACATGCTGAATGTGGTTTATGCAGCAGGAATCAGCTCTCAGATTCCCTTTAACATAAAAATGGTGCTAACAATATGTAACAATACATTAGAATATAAGAGAAGCAGGGGTTTGTGAATATATGTGATAAATCTGCTTTTCCTGGTTTCTTGATAAATAAACAATGCGGCTAAAAAGAGCTGTGCTGGATCATTGGGATATTGATGCCAGTCTACTGGGGTTACTAACTTAACTATTTTTTTTATGTACAGCCTATCTAAAAATCATATACAGAACAATATTTTCTTGTATACACATTGTAGAAGCATAAAAAATCATTATGATTACAAGTGATACATTTCTACAGCAGGGTTGGGATTACAATTTTTAACAAGAGGTCCTCTGCTTCTGTTAGAAAACCACACCAATTTAAAAAAACACACTAATTTGAATACCTCACCCATTTTGGTAGCCACCCCTATTTTCATGCACTTTACTCTACCACAAAATACAAGTAACAACAGCTGAAAGTTAAAGTGCTTTACCCTTCTTACTCAAACTGTATCTTAATTAGAGATGAGCGAACCGGTCCCGGTTCGGCTCGAGGCCGGTTCGCCGAACGGGGGTCCCGTTCGAGTTCGGTTCGTCGAACGTTCGACGAACCGAACTCGAACGTATAGGCTATAATGGGAGGCAATCACAAACACATAAAAATGCATGATAAATGTACACAAACAGTTAAAAAACATTGCCATAACACTTACCGGTCCTCGCGATCCCTTCTGCACTCTGTCTCCTGCCGCTATTCCATCCGATGATCGCTGAATCCTCCCGGTGACCTGCACTGCCAGCAGAGATGCAGGACCTATCGTGACGTCAAAATAGCCATGTGACCAGACACGTGGCTATTATCTCATTGGCTACAGACTGGTCACATGACTATGACACGTCATGTAGGACCTGCGAGTGCATCTCTCCGGTACACGGTGCACATATGTGTATCGCCGTGTACCGGCGACATGCTCTAGCACACGGTCGACTCCCCGTTCCGTTAGGGACCGGCTGACACAGCCGGTCATTAACGGAGATCACCGTTGCCATAGCAACGCAGTTAGCGGTGACGTCACCGCTAACCGCGGCTCCGAGAGCACCGTTGCTATGGTAACGCGTCTGTCAGCGTTACCGCTAGCAGCCAGCACTGATCACTCACGGAGTGAAGGCTGCACGCTGCTTCACGATTGTAGTGATGATTGTAGTGAGTATGAGGTTCCCCAGCCCCAAGTGATGAGCTGGTGAATCTCATCCTTCCTCACTACAATCGTCACTACTACTACACTAGAAAGAAAGAAGACAGAAGAGCAGGATCGTGGAGGGCTGACAGGGGGTAATAAAGATGGAGTCTCTAATGTGTCTGTGTATTTATTTCTATTAAAGTATTTTTTCTCTGTGTGGTGTTTTTTTTAACCCTTTATTGGAGATTCTTAATGGCCGGGTCAAACGTGCCTGACATTAAGAATCTCTGGCTTAATACTGGCTAGTAAAACAAAGCCAGTATTAACTCATGATTACCCAACAAGCCACCCGGCTCCAGGGCTGTTGGAAGAGTTGGATACAGCGCCAGATGATGGCGCTTATATGAGAGCGCCATTTTCTGGGACGGCTGCGAACTGAAATCCGCAGCAGAGGCGCCCAGAAACCTCGGGCTAACCTGTGCTGCGGATTCCAATCCCCAGCTGCCTAGTTGTACCCGGCTGGACACAAAAATGGGGCGAAGCCCACGTCATTTGTTTTTTAATTATTTCATGAAATAAGTGAAATAATTAAAAAAACAACGGGCTTCCCTATATTTTTGGTTCCCAGTCGGGTACAAATAGGCAACTGGGGGTTGGAGGCAGCCCGTGGCTGCCTGCTGTACCTGGCTAGCATACAAAAATATGGCGAAGCCCACGTCATTTTTTTGGTGGGCAAAAAAATTCTGCATACAGTCCTGGATGGAGTATGCTGAGCCTTGTAGTTCTGCAGCTGCTGTCTGCTCTTCTCCATACAGACAGACAGCAGCTGCAGAACTACAAGGCTCAGCATACTCCATCCAGGACTGTATGCAGAAGTTTTTTGCCCCCTGAAAAAATTATGTGGGCTTCGCCATATTTTTGTATGCTAGCCAGGTACAGCAGGCAGGTACGGCTGCCCCCAACCCCCAGTTGCCTATTTGTACCCGGCTGGGAACCAAAAATAAAGGGAAGCCCTTTTTTTATTATTTCATGAATTTCATGAAATAATTAGAAAACAAATGACGTAGGCTTCGCCCCATTTTTGTGTCCAGCCAGGTACAACTAGGCAGCTGGGGATTGGAATCCGCACCACAGGTTGGCCTGAGCTTTCTGGGCCCCACTGCTGCGAATTGCAGTCTGCAGCCGCCTCAGAAAATGGCATTTTCATAGAAGCGCCATCTTCTGGCGCTGTATCCAACTCTTCCAGCACCTGCCTGCTATACCTGGCTAGCATACAAAAATATGGCGAAACTCACGTCCTTTTTTTGTAGTTTTTTGGCAAAAAAAATAAAAAATGCTTCCCTGGATTTTCCATTGCCAGTGAAGGTAACACCAAGCAGTGGGGGTTAGCAGCCAGTAGCTGCTTGGATTACCCTTAGCTAGCAATACAAAAAATGCAGCGGGAGCCCATATTTATTTTTTTTAATTATTTATATAAATAACTAAAAATAAAATGGGCTTCCCTTTATTTTGATTGCTGGACATCACAGTGCTGTAAAAATAAATCTTTAAAAAAATGACTTAGCGCTCCGCGGTATTTTTGATTCTCAGCGCAGATAAAGCAGACAGCTATGGGTTGCCACCCCCATCTGCCTGCCGTTACCTTGGTTGGCAATCAAAATACAGGGAAGCCCATTAATTTTTTCTATTTAAAAAATAGTTAAAAAAAAAAAATGACGTTGGGTCCCCCCATTTTTGATAGCCAGCTAGGGTAAAGCAGACGGCTGTAGCCTGAAAACCACAGCTGGCAGCTTTACCGTGGTTGGGGATCCAATGTAGAGGTCCCCTCAGGCTCTTTTTTATAATTATTTTATAAATATTAATAATTACACAAAAAAAGTAGGGTCCCCTCCAAATTGGATCACCAGCCAAGGTAAAGCGGACAGCTGTGGTCTGGTATTCTCAGGGTGGGAAGGTCCATAGTTATTGGGCCTTCACAGCCTAAAAATAGCAGGCCGCAGGCACCCCAGACGTGGCGCATCCACTAGATGCGCCAATCCTGGCACTTAACCCCAGCTCATCCCATGCCCTGGTGCAGTGGCAAACGGGGTAATAAATCGGGTTGATACTAGCTGTAAAGTCCCCTGAGATCAAGCCCAGCAGTTTGTGATGTCATGGCGTCTATTAGATACCCAACATCATAAACTGTCAGTACTAACAAAAACAAAAAATCGACAAAAGAAATTTATTTGAAAAAACAGTCCCCAAAACATTTCCTCTTTCACCAATTTATTGTAAGAAAAAAAATAAAGGGGTCCCACGACGACTCTGGACCGTCTAGAATATGGGGGGGAGACACTCAGGGAACGTGTCCCCCATTTTCTAGGAGTGCGGACCCTTCATGTGAGGAGTGTGGGTGCAATGAATCTGCACTCACTCTCCCCGGGTCCACAGCAGCAGAGTCCATGTCGTAATTGTTGCTACCAAAGCTGCAATGCCCTGCTCATGAGGTAAGGGCATGCCTAATCAGGAGAACTACTGTAGCGGAAGCTCTGCTCACTGGTATATAGGTGCTCAGAGGTAATAATAGATAAAATTAGTGAGTAACCTCGGCACTCTAAATCTCCCAGACTAAGTCAGTAAGTCACAATGGATAGTAATGCAAAATCACTCTTTATTGGTCCGTATTAAGAACATTTTTTTTTTCATAAGCATATATGTTTTTGTCCAAAACAAATTACAAATGACGTTTCGGCCTGAGCCTTCGTCAGATTGGACTTATCTGCATGTAATCATGAAAAATGACAATAATCAGTATCACATAAGAGTGAGAGAACAATAACATAAACTCGAACAATGTAGAGGTACAATTGGGATGCAGCAAAAAAATTGCAACACAGCAAGAAATGAAACACATGATACAAATGTCATAATACAGTACAAGGACAATATAGTAATGACAAATATGGGGTCAGAGTAGACTTAGACAGCTCTGGTACGAAAGAGATGTCAATCATAAAGTAACATGTGCAGTAGGTGTAGAGCTACAGTATGCATGGCAGAGCTAATGGGTAGACCGACCATAGAAAAAGAACAAAGAAAAAGTGTAGAAAAAGTGGAGAAAAAGTGGAGAATAAGTGGAGAAAAAGTGGAGAAAAAGTGGAGAAAAAGTGGAAAAAAAGTGGAGAAAAAGTGGAGAAAAAGTGGAGAAAAAGTGGAGAAAAAGTGGAGAATAAGTGAAGAAAAAGTGGAGAAAAAGTGGAGAAAAAAATGGAGAAAAAGTGGAGAAAAAGTGGAGAAAAAGTGGAGAAAAAAATGGAGAAAAAGTGTAGAAAAAGTGGAGAATAAATGGAGAAAAAGTGGAGAAAAAGTGGAGAAAAAAAATGGAGAAAAAGTGGAGAAAAAGTGGAGAAAAAGTGGAGAAAAAGTGGAGAAAAAGTGGAGAAAAAGTGGAGAAAAAGTGGAGAAAAAAATGGAGAAAAAGTGGAGAAAAAGTGGAGAATAAATGGAGAAAAAGTGGAGAAAAAAATGGAGAAAAAGTGGAGAAAAAGTGGAGAATAAATGGAGAAAAAGTGGAGAAAAAGTGGAGAAAAAAATGGAGAAAAAGTGGAGGAAAAATGGAGAAAAAGTGGAGAAAAAGTGGAGAATAAATGGAGAAAAAGTGGAGAAAAAGTGGAGAAAAAAGTGGAGAAAAAGTGGAGAAAAAGTGGAGAGTAAGTGGAGAAAAAGTGGAGAAAAAGTGGAGAATAAGTGGAGAATAAGTGGAGAATAAGTGGAGAATAAGTGGAGAAAAAGTGGAGAAAAAGTGGAGAAAAAAATGGAGAAAAAGTGGAGAAAA
Source organism: Anomaloglossus baeobatrachus (assembly GCF_048569485.1). NCBI lineage: Eukaryota > Metazoa > Chordata > Amphibia > Anura > Aromobatidae > Anomaloglossus > Anomaloglossus baeobatrachus. The sequence continues at coordinate 593,676 of NW_027441779.1, read as the reverse complement.
AGTGGAGAAAAAGTGGAGAAAAAGTGGAGAATAAATGGAGAAAAAGTGGAGAAAAAGTGGAGAAAAAAATGGAGAAAAAGTGGAGAAAAAGTGGAGAATAAATGGAGAAAAAGTGGAGAAAAAATGGAGAAAAAGTGGAGAAAAAATGGAGAAAAAATGGAGAAAAAGTGGAGAAAAAGTGGAGAATAAATGGAGAAAAAGTGGAGAAAAAGTGGAGAAAAAAATGGAGAAAAAGTGGAGGAAAAATGGAGAAAAAGTGGAGAAAAAGTGGAGAATAAATGGAGAAAAAGTGGAGAAAAAGTGGAGAAAAAAGTGGAGAAAAAGTGGAGAAAAAGTGGAGAGTAAGTGGAGAAAAAGTGGAGAAAAAGTGGAGAATAAGTGGAGAATAAGTGGAGAATAAGTGGAGAAAAAGTGGAGAAAAAGTGGAGAAAAAAATGGAGAAAAAGTGGAGAAAAAGTGGAGAATAAGTGGAGAAAAAAATGGAGAAAAAGTGGAGAAAAAGTGGAGAATAAGTGGAGAAAAAGTGGAGAAAAAGTGGAGAAAAAGTGGAGAAAAAAATGGAGAAAAAGTGGAGAAAAAATGGAGAAAAAGTGGAGAAAAAGTGGAGAATAAATGGAGAAAAAGTGGAGAAAAAGTGGAGAAAAAGTGGAGAAAAAGTGGAGAATAAGTGGAGAAAAAGTGGAGAAAAAGTGGAGAAAAAGTGGAGAAAAAGTGGAGAAAAAGTGGAGAATAAGTGGAGAATAAGTGGAGAATAAGTGGAGAAAAAGTGGAGAAAAAGTGGAGAAAAAATGGAGAATAAGTGGAGAAAAAGTGGAGAAAAAGTGGAGAAAAATTGGAGAAAAAAATGGAGAAAAAGTGGAGAAAAAGTGGAGAATAAATGGAGAAAAAGTGGAGAAAAAAATGGAGAAAAAGTGGAGAAAAAGTGGAGAATAAATGGAGAAAAAGTGGAGAAAAAGTGGAGAAAAAGTGGAGAAAAAGTGGAGAATAAATGGAGAAAAAGTGGAGAAAAAAATGGAGAAAAAAATGGAGAAAAAGTGGAGAAAAAAATGGAGAAAAAGTGGAGAAAAAGTGGAGAAAAAGTGGAGAAAAAGTGGAGAAAAAGTGGAGAAAAAAATGGAGAAAAAGTGGAGAAAAAGTGGAGAATAAATGGAGAAAAAGTGGAGAAAAAAATGGAGAAAAAGTGGAGAAAAAATGGAGAAAAAGTGGAGAAAAAGTGGAGACTAAGTGGAGAAAAAGTGGAGAATAAGTGGAGAAAAAGTGGAGAAAAAGTAGAGAGAAAGTGGAGAGAAAGTGGAGAAAAAGTGGAGAAAAAAATGGAGAAAAAGTGGAGAAAAAGTGGAGAATAAATGGAGAAAAGGTGGAGAAAAAGTGGAGAAAAAGTGGAGAAAAAGTGGAGAATAAGTGGAGAATAAGTGGAGAAAAAGTGGAGAAAAAGTGGAGAAAAAGTGGAGAAAAAGTGGAGAAAAAGTGGAGAAAAAATGGAGAAAAAGTGGAGAAAGAGTGAAGCACCCTTTGGTGCCTTTCATGTGGCACTAAGGGGTGCTTAGCTTTGTATTTTGCCAAAAAAATGAAAAAAAAAATGACGTAGGGTTCCCCCTAGTTTTGTAGCCAGCTAGGGTAAAGCAGACGGCTGCAGCCTGCAGACCACAGCTGGCAACCTCACCTTGACTGGTAATCCAAAACTAAGGGCACCCCACGCTGTTATTTTAAATTAAATAAATAATTTTAAAAAAAAAACACGTAGGGGTCCCCCAAAATTGGATCACCAGCCAAGGTAAAGCAGACAGCTGGGGCCTGATATTCTCAGACTAGGGAGGTCCATGGTTATTGGACTCTCCCAAGCCTAAAAATAGCAGGCCGCAGCCGCCCCAGAAGTGGCGCATCCATTAGATGCGCCAATCCTGGTGCTTCGCCCCAGCTCATCCCGCGCCCTGGTGTGGTGGCAAACGGGGTAATATATGGGGTTAATACCAGATGTGTAATGTCACCTGGCATCAAGCCCTGGGGTTGGTGAGGTCAGGCGTCTATCAGATACCCGACATCACCAACCCAGTCAGTAATAAAAAAAAATAGACGACAAACACATTTTTATTTGAAAAAACACTCCCCAAAACATTCCCTCTTTAACCAATTTATTAGAATGAAAAACAAATCCAGGTCTGCTGTAATCCAAGGGGTTGCCATGACGATCCACACTGTCCCAGTCAATGAAGAGCAGGATGTTCCCCATTGGCTGGGAGAGCAGTGCAGTGACCTGAGCTAATATCAATGGGTCAGCCCAGGTCACTGCAGGGGGTGACAAGTGCTGCTGTCAGCGAGGTACATTACCTGCGCTGATCTCCAGCACTGCCGACAGCCCCTGTCACTGAGTTCAGTGACCGGCGCCTTCACAGCCAAATATCGCGAGAGGTCCGTGACGTCACCGCTAGTCAGTCTCGGGTCGGAAGCGAGAGGTGATGTGACAAGCGGCGGCCATGGAGGACAGTGACAGTGCTGAGGTCGGGATGGCGGGACTTCATCACCGCAGGTAAGCCGAGCGGGGGGGGGTGTGTGTGTGTGTGTGTGTATGTGTGTGTACGTGTGTGTGTGTATATGTGTACATGCCGCGGGCAGGAGGGGGCGGAGTGAGCTGAGCGGGAAGTGTGGGCTTCCTGCACGTAACTAAGATAAACATCGGGTTACTAACCAAAGCGCTTTGCTTGGATACCCGATGTTTATCTTGGTTACCAGCTTGTGGCAGGCTGCCAGCGATGGCTCCTGCACACTGTAGCTGTAAAAAGCCCTGCTTTTTGCTGCTAGAACCGTTCTCGAACGTATCTAGAACTATCGAGCTTTTGCAAAAAGCTCCGGTTCTAGTTCGATCTCGAACAGCCCCCAAAATCACTCGAGCCTAGAACTGGAGAACCGCGAACCGCGCTCAACTCTAATCTTAATATACAATTTCATTGACTTCTGTCAGGTCCATGTTGCCCCAATCACGTCTTAGGCTGGTGTGTAGTAATAAAGGGATTTCTACAAGCTTTAAAAAATTAGTACTGAGGGAACTATGCTGTAATTGAAAAGGATGACCTCCCGTCCATCTGCCACCTCAACTGTCTCCTACACCTAATTTCTGACGTCAGCAGCAACAGGCCAATATGCGCCAAATATGATCACACCATGACCAGACCACATATTACTACCACATAGTGACCAAATAGTACCACATGCAAAGGACAAATACTGCCACACCATAACCAGACCACAAATTACCACCACATAGTGACCAAATAGTACCACATACAAAGGATACATACTGTCACACCGTGGCTAGACCACACATATTACCATCATAAAGGGACCAAATAGTACAATACACAAAGGACAAATGCTGCCCCACCATGACCAGACCAAATATTAGCACCACATGGTGACCGAATAGTACCACATACAAAGGACAAATACTGCCATACCATGACAAAACCACATATTAACACCACATGGTGACCAAATAGTACAACATTCAATGGACAAATACTGCCGCACTATGACCAGACCACATATTACCACTATATAGCTACTGAATAATGCCACATACAAGAGACAAATAATCCCAAACCATAACCAGACCAAATATTACCAACATATAGTGATGGAATACTACAATACTAATGATTAATTACAAACACAATAATAAGAGTATAAATATTACCATCAGTGCCATTATACACAAAAACTATGTATATAGTTCAAAGTAAAGTTGACATAATATGCAGGAGCTCTGCGTATAGTAAATTGTGTATTGTGTGTACATGTAATATGTTGACCAGTGATGTCTGTAGATGAAGTAATTTGTCTTTGCTTTTCTTCTTCATTCAGTGCAGGCCACTCTTGCTTCTTCAAGCCTGGATTTCTTTGCAGAAAAAAACACATATTTCCCTCTTTTTCAGTTGACATCTACATTGAGCCAGATGGAAATAAAGCAACATAGTGCCACCCTGCACAGTACCAGGACTTCCCTTTTGTTCCCTCCATGGAAAACAATATCTTCAAAAGTAATATACAGTCTATTACAACAATAATAATTTTGCCTGAGCCCTTATGTCTGCCATCCTCGGCCATCATGTCACTCATCCTGGGCCTCTATGTGACATATGGGCCCAGAGTGGATGACATGAGACCCCACCCAGGATGGGGGGACATAAGTTACAGGATGGTGGGACATAAGAGCCCAGGAGGGGGGGACATAAAGGCAAGGTTACATAAGAGCCTAGATGAGGGATATACAGTGTGTCCCCCATCCTGAGCCCTCATGACACCCAACAAGTCTTCATGTCACTGATCCTGGGGCTTTATGTCACTGTTATGGGCTGTATGCCCCTGATATGGGCCTTATGTCCCTTATCCTGACCCATATGTCGCTATCCTGGCCCTTAGTTCACCCATCCTTGGCGTTACAGTATATATCCATCCTGACCCTTATGTCCCCATCCTGGCTCTTATGTCCCACATCCTTGTTTTTATGTCCCTCAGTCTGGTCCTTATGTCACCCATTCTGGCCCTTATGTCCCTCATAGGGATGAGCAACCCTGAACTGTAAAGTTTGGGGTTAATACCAAACAGCTAGTGTTAATGCGGCGTCACACACAACGATTTATCGTTTGTGTGTCACCGGCAATTAATTGCCCGTGGCGCACAAAGTCGTTAAACCCCCGTCACTTGTACTTACCTCCCCAACGACGTCGCTGTGGGCGGAGAACATCCTCTTCCTGAAGGGGGAGGGACGTTCGGTGTCACATCGACGTCACACAGCGGCCACCCAATAGAAGCGGAGGGGCGGAGATGAAAGGCCGCAAAATCCCGCCCACCTCCTTCCTTTCTCATTGCCGGCGGGACGCAGGTAAGCTGTGTTCATCGTTACCGGGGAGTCACACGTAGTGATCTGTGCTGCCACAGGAATGACGAACAATCAGCGCGGAGAAGGAGGAATGACATTATGAAAATGAACGACGTGTCAACAAGCAATGATAAGGTGAGTATTTTTGTTCGTTAACAGTCGTTCGGAGGTGTCACACAGTACGACATCTCTAATTATGCCGGATGTGCGTCACAAATTCTGTGACCCCGACGACATATCGCACGATATATCGTACTATGTAACGCTGCCTTTTGACTCCTGAACTCAAACACGGACTTTTCAGTCTTTTGTCAGAGTTTGGAGTTCAAGTCCTATTGAGATGATGAATAAAGTTTGTTGAAAGGCTACAGCGCAGCCAAGCAACAACTTCTCAACAAAGGGAAGATGTCTGAATGCTGCTGTGAACCAAATAAGTTAAACAACGACGTAGGTCCCTCTATTCTTGGATAACCAGCACAGGTAAAGCATACAGCTGTGAGCTGCAGCTCTCCGCTGTCTTCGTTACCTTGGATGGTTATCATAAATAGAGGCGACCCCCTCCATTTTTAAAATTATTTATTGAAATAATTAAAAAAAGTGTATGGGGACGCCTTATCTTTCAGAACCAGTCAATATAAAGCAGACAGCTGGGAGCTGGTATTATCAGGCTGGAAATACCCATGGTTAATTGTCCCTTCCCAGCCTACAAATAGCAGTCATCAGTCACCACAGAAGTGCACATTCATTAGATGAGAAAATTCTTATGCTTTTCCCAGCTCTTCCTGATTGTCCTGATGTGGTGGCAATAGATGTAATACTTTTGAGGTTGATTTAAGCTGTGAATTGAAAGCTGGCATCAAGCCCAGGGGTTATTAATGGATAAGCATTTATCAGACACCCCCATTACTAACCCGATAAGTGTACAATTAAAAGACATATACAAAGGGAAAAAAACTGTTTATTTGAATAAAGACTCCCCCACACTCCCCATTCATTATTTTATTAATTAAAAATAAATCCTCAAGTTCCAAAGTAATCCAATGGTTTAATATCCCACAACACCCATCGAATCCTATGAAGCCTCATCCTAAGAATGAAACTTGAAAGAAATTCCTGGTCTGCCAGTGTCCACAAGTGACCTATAGAGCCTTGTTCTGTGGACATTCGTGGTAAGAGGCAGGTATGGAATTTCACACGTTCCTGTTCCTTATGTGCCTCATTCTTGCATTTGCATACCTCATCATGGTCCTTTTGTTTCCATCCTGGCACTTATGTTCCCATCCTGGCCCTTATATCCCTCATCCTGGTCCTTATGTCATCTATCTTGGCCTTTATGTCTTCATCCTGACTCTTATGTTATCCATCCTAGCCTTTATGTCCCTCATCCTGGCCCTTATGTCCCCATCCTGGCCCTTATGTCCCCATCCTGGCCTTCATATTATCCATCCTGCCCATTTTTTTCCCATCATTGCCCTTATTTGCCTCATCCTGGCCTTTTTTATTCCCATCCTGGCCCTTATGTTATGTCCCTCAACCTTATGTCTTATGTCTTCATCCTGACTCTTATGTTATCCATCCTGGCCTTTATGTCCCTCATCCTGGCCCTTATGTCCCCATCCTGGCCTTTATATTATCCATCCTGCCCACTTTTTTTCCCATCATTGCCCTTATTTGCCTCACCCTGGCCCTTTTTTTCCCATCCTGGCCCTTATGTTATGTCCCTCAACCTTATCTCTTATGTCTTCATCCTGACTCTTATGTTATCCATCCTGGCCTTTATGTCCCTCATCCTGGCCCTTATGTCCCCATCCTGGCCCTTATGTCCCCATCCTGGCCTTCATATTATCCATCCTGCCCATTTTTTTTCCCATCATTGCCCTTATTTGCCTCATCCTGGCCCTTTTTATTCCCATCCTGGCCCTTATGTTATGTCCCTCAACCTTATGTCTTATGTCTTCATCCTGACTCTTATGTTATCCATCCTGGCCTTTATGTCCCTCATCCTGGCCCTTATGTCCCCATCCTGGCCTTTATATTATCCATCCTGACCACTTTTTTTCCCATCATTGCCCTTATTTGCCTCATCCTGGCCCTTTTTTTTCCCATCCTGGCCCTTATGTTAAGTCCCTCAACCTGGCTGTTACCGTAAGTCCAAATCCTGGCTCTTATGTCCTTCATCCTGGCCCTTATTTCTCCCATCCTGGCCTTCATGCTCTAATTCTAGCCCTTATTTCCCTCATCTTTGCCCTTATGTCTCACATTCTAGCTCTTATGTACTCAACCTTGGCCCTTATGTCATCCATTATGGCCCTTATGTCCCTCATACTAGCTCTTATGTCCCTAGCCTGGCCCTTACGTCATCCATCCTGGCCTTTATGTCCCTCATCCTGGCCCTTTATGTTCCCATCCTGGCCTTTATGTCATCCTTTCTTGTCCTTATGTCGACACCATGGCTCTTATGTCCCTTATCCTGTCCTTTATATCCTGATTTTGGACTTTTTTCTTCCAACCTGGTCTGTTTGTTGTGTCCCTCAACTTGGCTCCTATGTCCCCATTCTGGACTGGATGTCCCTCATCATGGCTTTTTTTCTCCCTTCCTGGCCCTTATGTCCCTCATCCTAGCCCTTATCTCCCCATCTTGACTCTTATGTCAGTCATCCTGAGCCTTATGTCCCTCATCCACCCCCTGGTCTACAACTCATCATTTTGGCATGAATACATCACCTTCATTCACTGTAAACTGTAACATGAGAATTACAGTCAAAATAATATATATTTGTTTCATTAGCTTAAAAAAAACACGGATATTTTACATTTTTTTTAAGGACAGGGCAAAAAACTACCTTATTTTTATGGACTGTCCTGGAATTTTACAACAGTTGGCAACCCAATAGTCTGAACATGCTTGTTTTTATTGACTGCTTGCAACTGAAGGCCCGGAACACTACTCAGATCATACTGTCACAATATCGGACTGTCTCACCTGAGAAGCCACTAACAGTGAGCCAAGTGAGCCAAACTGAATGCCTCCTCTGTAGTCCAGATATGCCCTAAAAAGCACATTTTCAATTTTGTTTTAATAACAGCAAGATGCTACAGCCAGGTATATACACAAGTGGCTCTCTGTTCACATGAGGCGCTACGATTTTTGTGCTTGAAGTGTCCTCTTGCAGTTGTTGCCTTTGTGTATCTTATTTAACTACAGTGCTTTATAAACATATAGACAGATAAAAGGAAATTATATGGAAAATGCCTCACCGTGCTATTGTAGATATCAGGACTTGTTGGTGGATGCAGAGATCCAAAACCATTTAACCCTGTTAATTAGCACAAAAAAGTTAAGATGATCAGCACTTCCTTAAAATAATGTGTCCAGTTTTTATTAGTGACAAAAATCTAAAAAATATTCAATACAAACTATGTCCATCCATTAAAAATGTATCATTTCTTTGATACGTTTCTGACTACAAGCCCTTAGTCATAGAGTACAATACAACATACTAAAGTTACATCAAATAGAAAAATTCCCTTCCTTCACCAAGTGAAATTAATCAGCACAAATTACAAACAAGGACCCTCATCGGTATGCAGTGTCAGTATATGTTACATTCCATTGCCACAGACATTTAATACACATATGATGAAAATATTCAAACACAGCATCACAAACAAACCACTGACATTTCATCGATAAATGTACATTGTATCCCTTGTGTAATTCATACTATGTGGCTGTCTGGAGATTAGCCGCATGATTCAAAACGCCTCTGCCAGTCGCCTCCCCTGGTAGCTAAATACACATTCTCTAGCCCTTAAAAAACAAAGTTGTTAGTCGAACATCCATGGACTTCAGCAAAATGTTTTGTTGCTCCTGAATAACCATTGTTGCCATTGTTAATATTTTGGATGTGCTTAGAGATTCTAATTTTCAATGTTTGGTTGTATGTCATATACTGTATATTTCAGACTGAGGAAGAAAGAGCGCAAATAGGGTCTTACCAAATATAAAAAGAGCAGTGTGTAATAATGTACACTCACTTAATGGGGTTGTGAGGGTCACAACAACCAGAGATAGCATACAGATAATGGCGGCTGCCACAGTCTCACTTGTATGACTCTTCAATGCTGGAGTGGAGAAGAGGTTAATGCCATGCTGTCGCCAAAAATGATGAAAAGAATTGTTGATTTATTAATAAATATTTTATTCCATAAGTCTACGCGTTTCAAGGTTCAAGACCTCTTCTTCAGAACCAAAAAAAATAAGAACTTGGTATTGTTGATATTTCTTCTTTTTTTGAGTTCTGAAGAAGAGGTCTTGAACCTTAAAACACGTAGACTTATGGAATAAAATATTGATTAATAAATCAACAATTTTTTTCATCATTTTTGGCAACAGCACGGCATTAACCCCTTCTCCTCTCCAGCATTGAAGATATACTGTATATTTGACATTGCATGAAGTGCAGTGAAAGTTTAAACAACAATGTCACTATCACAATTAATAAATGAGTTTATATTCCATGTATCAATTTTCTGTATCTTTCTTGCAAATTTATACATGTTGCATTTATTTCCAGCGCATTTAAAAAATCCTTTCACTGAAAGGCAATTGTTGATTAGACTAGACCTTTTGTGAATAGTAGGTGACAAAATGTTACCAAGGGAGCAGCTTTTCTTTGCTACACAACTACATCCCTTTTTTAAAATTGGATTAACTGTGTCCTCCTGATAAAGTAGTAGAACATATTTTAACCCCTTAAGGACAAAGCCAATTTTGTACTTAATGACCAGGCCATTTTTTGCAATTCTTACCTGTGTCACTTTGACAGGTTATAACATTTCAACAGATCCCAGTGAGTGTGACAGTGTTTTTTGTTTGTGACATATTGTACTTTATGATAATGGTGAATTTAGGGTGATATTTTTTGCATTTATTTGTAAAAAAAAATCAGAAATTTGACAAATTTTGAAGATTTTATGTTTTTCAAACATTTAATTTTTATACCCTTAAACCAGACAGTTATGTCACACAAAATAGTTAATAAATTGCTTTATCAACATGTCTAATTTACATCTGCGCAATTTTGTGAAGCTACAAAATCAGGGTTCAAAATTCATCAGAAATTTCCACATTTTTCAACAAAATTTTTTAGGAACCACATCACATTTGAAGTGACTTTAAGAGGCCTATGTGAAAGAAAAAACCCAAAAGTGATATGACTTTAAAAACTACACCCCTCAAACTACTCAAAATCACACCCAATAAGTTTATTAACCCTTCAGGTGCATCACAGGAACTAAAGCGATATGGAATGTAAAAAAAATATATATATCATTTTACCTAAGTGTTGATTTAGCCTCAATTTATACACTTTTAAAAGAAAAAACACAACAATGTGGATCCCAAAATGTGTTACCAAGTTTTGTCTGAGCGCGCTGATACCCCTACATGTGGTTTTAAACCTCTATTTGGACAAATGGGTGGGCCTGGAACAGAAGGAGCAATATTTGAATTTTGGAACACAAATTTGGCTGAAAAAGATTGCGGGCACCATGTTGCATTTGCTGGGCCCCTAAGGTACCTAAGCAGCAGAAACCTCCAACAAATAATCCCATTTTGGAAATTAGACGCCTTATGGATTTTTTCTAGGGGTATAGTGAGCATTTTGAACCCACAAGTAGGTCACAAAATTTGAAAACATTAGGCCATCAAATTGAAAATTTTAATTTTTTTCATAAAATTGTTGTTTTAGCATTAAATTTCTCCTTTTTTCAAGAGGTAATGCCAAAAAGTGGACCCAGCAGTTTGTTACCCATTTTCTTATGAGTGCGGTGATACCTCATATGTAGTCAGAAACCTCTGTTTGGACATATGGGAGGACTCAGAACAGAAGGAGCAATAGTTGAATTTTGGTAAGGAAATTTGGCTGAAAAAGATTGTGGGTACCATGTTGCATTTTGGGGGCCCCTAAGGTACCTAAACAGCTGAACCCCCCCAAGTGACCCCACTTTGGAAACTAGACCCATCAAGGAATTTATCTAGATGTTTGATGAGTACCCTGAACCCCTGGGTGCTTCACATAATTTTATAACGCTTAGCCGTGAAAATTAAAAAAATACATTTTTACCACAAAATTGTTACTTCAACCAGATCTTTTTTTTCACAGGAGTAACAGAAAAAAAAAGCACCATAAAGTTTATTATGCAATTTCTCCTGAGTACACGGATATCTCATATATGGTGGAAATAAACAGTTTGGGTCCATGGCAAGGCTCGAAAGAGAAGGAGCGCCATTTGACTGTAACATTGGCTGGAATCATTAGCGGACACCATGCCATGTTTGGAGTGCCCCTGAGGTGCCTAAACAGTAAAGCTCCCCAACATTTGACCCCATATTGGAAACTAGAACCCTCAAGGAATTTATCAAGATGTTAGGTGAGAACGTTGAGCCGTGAAAATAAAAATATACAGTTTTACCACAAAATTGTTACTTTAACCAGATAGATTTTTTTTTCAGAAGAGTAACAAGAAAAAATTCACCATAAAATGTATTATGCAATTTCCTCTGAGTACGCCAATACCTCATATGGTATCAATACCAAAACGGAGGTCACCCCACGCTTTTATTGTTTAAAATTGTTTATAAATAAATAATTTAAAAAAAATGGGATCCCCTTTAATTGGATTGTCAGCCAAGATAAAGCAGACAACTTGGGTATTCTCAAGGTGGGAAGGTCCATGGTTTTTTGGACCTTCCCTGCTTAAAAATAGTAGGCCTCAGTCACCCCAAAACTGGCGCATCCATTAGATGCACCAATCCTGGCACTTTGCCCCAGCTCATCCCATTGCCCTGGGGCAGTGGCAAACAGGGTAATATACGGGGGTTGACACCAGCTGTAATTTCCCCTGGCATCCAGTCCAGCGGTTAATATTGTTGCTGCATCTATCAGATACCTGACATTACTGTCAGTAATAAAAAAAAAGATTTTTTTTTTATTTGAACAAACACTCCCAAACACATTCCCTTTTGCACCAATCTATTGAAAAGAAAACAAAAATCCGGACCGCCGTATTCCATTTTTGAGGTCCCATAGCGAATCTGTGTTGCAGGATATGGGAGGCATGCTCAGCGAATGTATCACCCATTTTCAGGCGTTGCAGACACTCCATGTGAGGTGTGTGTGTGCAGTGACCCCACTGAGAATACTGCAGCCACACTCCCCAGGTCCAACTGAGGGCAGTGTGAACTGCAGTAACCTCAGTGTAACTACGTGCAGGGAGCTGGCTGAGAGACGCTCTCTGCGCATTTAGCCACCGTTTTTTGATAAGGAGGAGAAGAGATCACAGGAGATAGGTGCAGCAGTTACTGGGTGGTACTGAGGAGCAAATAGAGGGAGACCCGTGGGAAACTTTTCTGTCTCATCTGACATGACAGATCAGACAGAAATAAGAGAAGGATGAATGCGGCTGCCATTTTAGATGATTGGCAGAGGGAGGGGGGACTTTGGCCACAATGGGAGACTGAGGGGAACTGGGTGAGGACATTTATCTCCCATCTGACATGTTTGATCATGCCAAGTGGGAGATAAATCATTATTTACCGGCGCTGCTATTTACTGTAACTTCATCACGGTTATATGGTGTACAACTGGGATCAAGTGACCGGGGATGTTAAAAAGTGGCTCCAGGGTCTCAACTATCCCTGGTAGCTGAAACCCCGGAGATTTTCCAATGCTGGGGGCGCTATTCACTTTTTTCTTGCTACCATTTTAAAATGGAGGATCAGAATAAGTACCCTTTTTTGCAGCTGTTTTAATCCATAAAGCCATCATAATGGGGTTAAGACAATTTTTTTATGTCATTAAATTGACAGCTGTATACAGTGCTGAAAGTGACACCCTTGTTATTGCAGTTGCATTGTTTTTGTACTCATTATTTAAAATGTATTTTTATACTGATAATTTTGGCTTTCTGAAAATATCTTTTAATAGTGCTGTATCTCTACTAGCCTCTTTTATGCAGTCTATTTTCAGTGCTCATACTTTCTTTGTGCTGATTGATTTCACTTGGTGAAGGAGGTGCATTTTGCTACTTAATCTAAGTTTAGTATGTTGTATTGTACTCTATGACTAAGGTCTTATAACGAGAAACGCATCAGAGAAATTATACATTATTATTGGAAGGAAATAGTTTTTAATGGATATTTTTGTCACTAATAAAGATTAAACACACAATTTTAAGGAAGTGCTGATCCTCAACTCTTTGTTGTGTTAAATACATACAATTGAAACCAGAAGTTTACATACACTATCTAAAAAGACACATATGCATGTTTTTCTCACATCTGACATGACATCAGAATTAACCTTTCCAGTTTTAGATCAATTAGGTTACCAAAATAATTTCCCAAATGCCAGAATAATGAGAGAATGTTATAAGGCATTTTTATTACTTTCTGCAAAGTCAAAAATTTACATACCCTACGACTACCATGCTTCTAAACAATATGGCTGGTAACAGAGAGTAAACGGGAAATGGGTTGTAAATCCGTGCCAAGGACTCAATGTATTCAGGAGGAGATTCATGCTTCTTCTAATGGCATGCACAGGTCAACGCGTTTCAGGAGTCACAGTTCCCTTCATCAGGACAACAGGCAAGGATGTTCCTTTGATGTTCCTTACCTGTTGTCCTGATGAAGGGAGCTGTGACTCCTGAAACGTGTTGACCTGTGCATGCCATTAAAAGAAGCATAAATCTCATCCTGAATCCATTGAGTCCTTGGAGCGGATTTACAACCCATTTCCCGTTTACTCTCTGTTATCAGCCATATTTTGGGACTGCTGCCGGACCCGGATTCTTACATGTGTGCATAGTGGTTGTGACTGGCACAACCATTATAGGTGAATTTGATACAATTTTTACCCTTTCCATCACCAGTGTAAGACCCTATTGCTCTTTCTTGTTCCACAGCATTTTTTTTTTAAACAATATGGGACAGTCCACATGAGGATGGCATGTCTTCGGAAGCTTCTGATCGGTTTATTGGCAACATCTGACTTAGAGACACACCTGTGGATGTATTTTAATGCACATCTGAAATATACTGATTCTTTGTGTAGCATCATAGGAAAGTCAAAAGAAATCAGCCAAAATCTCATGAAGAGAACTGTGGACTTTCACAAGTCTGGTTCATCCTTGGGTGCAATTTCCAGATACATGAAGATGCTGCTTTCATCTCTACAAAAAATTATATGCAAGTACAAACAAGATTGGAATGTCCAGCCATCATGTCGCTTAGAAAGCAGACAAGTTCTGTGTACCAGAGATGAATGTGCTTTAGTCAGACATGTACATAACATCCCAAGAACAAAAGCAAAAGTCCTTGTGAAGATACTGGCGAAAGCTGGTAAGAATGTGACATTATCCAAAGTGAAATGAGTATAGTATCAACATGGGCTGAAAGGTCACTCTGCCAGGAAGAAGCCATTACTCCAAAAGAAACATAAGAAGCCAGATTAATGTTTGCAAATGCACAAGGAACAAAGACATTAATTTTTGGAGACATATCCTATGGCTGATTAAACTAAAATTGAACAGTTTGACCATAATGACCATTGATATGTTTGGAGGAAATAGGCAGAAGCTTTGAAGCCTAAGAACACCATCCCAACTGTGTGAAACAAAGGGATGACAGCATCATGTTGTGTGGTTGTTTTGCTGCAGGAGGGATTGGTGCACTTCACAAAATAGATGGCATTATAAGAAAAGAAGATTATGTGGCAACACTGAAGCAACATCTCAAGACATCAGCCAGGAACTTTAAGCTTAGGCTGAAATTTGTCTTCCAAATGGACAATGACCAAAAGCATACTGCCAAACTGGTTACAAAATGGATTAGGGATAACAAAGTCAATGTTTTGGAGTGAGCATCACAAAGCCCTGATCTCAATCCAATTGAAAATTTATGGGAAAAGTTGAAAAGGCAGATGAGAGCAAGGCAAGCTACAAACATTGCTCAGTTACACCAGTTCTGTCAGGAAGAATGGGTCCAAATTCCTGCAACTACACCGTGTGCAGAATTATTAGGCAAGTTGTATTTTAGAGAATTTTATTTATTATTGATCAACAACTATGTTCTCAATCAACCAAAAAGACTCAAATATCAAAGCTTGATATTTTTGGAAGTTGGAGTGGGATTTTTTTTAGATTTGGCTATCTTAGGAGAATATCTGTTTTTGCAGGTAACTATTACTGTGCAGAGTTAATAGGCAACTTAATAAAAACCAAATATATTCCCATCTCACTTGTTTATTTTCCCCAGGTAAACCAATATAACTGCACAAAATTTAGAAATAAACATTTCTGACATGCAAAAACAAAAACCCCAAAAATTAGTGACCAATATAGCCACCTTTCTTTATGATGACACTCAACAGCCTACCATCCATAGATTCTGTCAGTTGCTTGATCTGTTTATGATCAACATTGGATGCAGCAGCCACCACAGCCTCCCAGACACTGTTCCGAGAGGTGTACTGTTTTCCCTCCCTGTAGATCTCACATTTTATGAGGGACCACAGGTTCTCTATGGTGTTCAGATCGGGTAAACAAGGGGACCATGTCATTATTTTTCAATCTTTTAGACCTTTACCGGTAGTTGGATGCATGTGATGGAGCATTGTCCTGCATAAAAATTATGTTTTTCTTGAACGATACCGACTTCTTCCTGTACCTTTGCTTGAAGAAGTTGTCTTCCAGAAACTGGCAGTGGGTCTGGGAGTGGAGCTTCACTCCATCCTCAACCCAAAAATGTCCCACAAATTCATCTTTGATGATACCAGCTCATACCAGTACCCCACCTCCACCTTGCTGGCATCTGAGTCGGAGTGGAGCTCTCTGCCCTTTACTGATCCAGCCTCTGGCCCATCCATCTGGCCCATCAAGAGTCACTCTCATTTCATCAGTCCATAAAACCTTTGAAAAATCAGTCTTAAGATATTTCTTGGCCCAGTCTTGACGTTTTATCTCTTGTTTCTTTTTCAAAGGTTCAGCATTCCTTACCTTGGCCATGTCCCTGAGTATGGCACACTTTGTGCTTTTTGATCCTCCAGTAACGTTGCAGCTCTGAAATATGGTCAAACTAGTGGCAAATAGTATCTTGGCAGCTTCACGCTTGATTTTCCTCAATTCATGGGCAGTTATTTTGCACATTTTCTGCCCAACACGCTTCTTGCGACCCTGTTGGCTATTTGCCATGAAACACTTGATTGTTTCGGTGATCACGTTTCAAAAGTTTGGCAATTTCAAGACTGCTGCATCCCTTTGCAAGACATCTCACAATTTTGGACTTTTCAGAGCCCGTCAAATCTCTCTTCTGACCTGTTTTGCCAAAGGAAAGGAAGTTGCCTAATAATTAAGCACACCTTATATACAGTGTTGATGTCATTACTAGAGTTGAGCGCGGTTCGCGGTTCGTGGTTCTCCAGTTCTAGGCTCGAGTGATTTTTGGGCTGTTCGAGATCGAACTAGAACTCGAGCTTTTTGCTAAAAGCTCGATAGTTCTAGATACGTTTGAGAACGGTTCTAGCAGCAAAAAGCAGGGCTTTTTACAGCTACAGTGTGCAGGAGCCATCGCTGGCAGCCTGCCAGAAGCTGGTAACCAAGATAAACATCGGGTATCCAAGCAAAGCGCTTTGGTTAGTAACCCGATGTTTATCTTAGTTACGTGCAGGAAGCCCACACTTCCCGCTCAGCTCACTCCGCCCCCTCCTGCCCGCGGCATCTATACATACATACACACACACACAAACACTCTCACTCACGCACACCCCCCCCTCCTCCCAGCTACAGTGTGCAGGAGCCATCGCTGGCAGCCTGCCACAAGCTGGTAACCAAGATAAACATCGGGTATCCAAGCAAAGCGCTTTGGTTAGTAACCCGATGTTTATCTTAGTTACGTGCAGGAAGCCCACACTCCCCGCTCAGCTCGCTCAGCCCCCTCCTGCCCGCGGCATGTATACATACATATACACACACGCACACACACACACACTCTCACCCCCCCCCCCGCTCGGCTTACCTGCGGTGAAGAAGTCCCGCCATCCCGACCTCAGCGCTGTCACTGTCCTCCATGGCCGCCGCTTGTCACATCACCTATCGCTTCCGACCCGAGACTGACACTGGCGGTGACGTCACGGACCTCTCGCGATACTTGATGTGAAGGCGCCGGTCATTGACCTCAGTGACAGGGGCTGTCAGTGTGCTGGAGATCAGCGCAGGTAATGTACCTCGCTGACAGCAGCACTTGTCACCCCTCTGCAGTGACCTGGGCTGACCCATTGATGTTAGCTCAGGTCACTGCATTGCTCTCCCAGCCAATGGGGAACATCCTGCTCTTCATTGACTGGGACAGTGTGGATCGTCATGGCAACCCCTTGGATTACACCAGACCTGGATTTGTTTTTCTTTCTAATAAATTGGTTAAAGAGGGAATGTTTTGGGGAGTGTTTTTTCAAATAAAAATGTGTTTGTCGTCTATTTTTTTTTATTACTGACTGGGTTGGTGATGTCGGGTATCTGATAGACGCCTGACCTCACCAACCCCAGGGCTTGATGCCAGGTGACATTACACATCTGGTATTAACCCCATATATTACCCCGTTTGCCACCGCACCAGGGCGCGGGATGAGCTGGGGCGAAGCACCAGGATTGGCGCATCTAATGGATGCGCCACTTCTGGGGCGGCTGCGGCCTGCTATTTTTAGGCTTGGGAGAGTCCAATAACCATGGACCTCCCTAGTCTGAGAATATCAGGCCCCAGCTGTCTGCTTTACCTTGGCTGGTGATCCAATTTTGGGGGACCCCTACGTGTTTTTTTTTTTTAAATTATTTATTTAATTTAAAATAACAGCGTGGGGTGCCCTCAGTTTTGGATTACCAGCCAAGGTGAGGTTGCCAGCTGTGGTCTGCAGGCTGCAGCCGTCTGCTTTACCCTAGCTGGCTACAAAACTAGGGGGAACCCTACGTCATTTTTTTTTTCATTTTTTTGGCTAAATACAAAGCTAAGCACCCCTTAGTGCCACATGAAAGGCACCAAAGGGTGCTCCACTTTTTCTCCAATTTTTCTCCACTTTTTCTCCACTTTTTCTACACTTATTCTCCACTTATTCTCCACTTTTTCTCCATTTATTCTCCACTTTTTCTCCACTTTTTCTCCATTTATTCTCCACTTTTTCTCCACTTTTTCTCCATTTTTTTTCTCCACTTTTTCTCCACTTTTTCTCCACTTTTTCTCCACTTTTTCTCCACTTTTTCTCCTCTTATGCTCCACTTTTTCTCCACTTTTTTCTCCACTTTTTTCTCCACTTTTTCTCCACTTTTTCTCCTCTTATGCTCCACTTTTTCTCCTCTTATGCTCCACTTTTTCTCCACTTTTTCTCCTCTTAATCTCCACTTTTTCTCCTCTTATGATCCACTTTTTCTCCACTTTTTCTCCACTTTTTCTCCACTTTTTCTCCACTTTTTCTCCTCTTATGCTCCACTTTTTCTCCACTTTTTCTCCACTTTTACTCCACTTTTTCTTCTCTTTTTCTCCACTTTTTCTCCTCTTATGCTCCACTTTTTCTCCACTTTTTCTCCTCTTAATCTCCACTTTTTCTCCTCTTATGCTCCACTTTTTCTCCACTTTTTCTCCTCTTATGCTCCACTTTTTCTCCACTTTTTCTCCACTTTTTCTCCACTTTTTCTCCTCTTATGCTCCACTTTTTCTCCACTTTTTCTCCACTTTTTCTCCACTTTTTCTCCACTTTTTCTCCACTTCCTCTCCACTTTTTCTCCACTTTTTCTCCACTTTTTCTCCTCTTATGCTCCACTTTTTCTCCACTTTTTTCTCCACTTTTTCTCCACTTTTTCTCCTCTTATGCTCCACTTTTTCTCCTCTTATGCTCCACTTTTTCTCCACTTTTTCTCCTCTTAATCTCCACTTTTTCTCCTCTTATGCTCCACTTTTTCTCCACTTTTTCTCCACTTTTTCTCCACTTTTTCTCCTCTTATGCTCCACTTTTTCTCCACTTTTTCTCCTCTTATGCTCCACTTTTTCTCCACTTTTTTCTCCACTTTTTTCTCCACTTTTTCTCCACTTTTTCTCCTCTTATGCTCCACTTTTTCTCCTCTTATGCTCCACTTTTTCTCCACTTTTTCTCCTCTTAATCTCCACTTTTTCTCCTCTTATGCTCCACTTTTTCTCCACTTTTTCTCCACTTTTTTCTCCACTTTTTCTCCTCTTATGCTCCACTTTTTCTCCACTTTTTCTCCTCTTAATCTCCACTTTTTCTCCTCTTATGCTCCACTTTTTCTCCACTTTTTCTCCTCTTAATCTCCACTTTTTCTCCTCTTATGCTCCACTTTTTCTCCACTTTTTCTCCTCTTATGCTCCACATTTTCTCCACTTTTTCTCCACTTTTTCTCCACTTTTTCTCCTCTTATGCTCCACTTTTTCTCCACTTTTTCTCCACTTTTTCTCCACTTTTTCTCCACTTTTTCTCCACTTTCTCTCCACTTTTTCTCCACTTTTTCTCCACTTTTTCTCCTCTTATGCTCCACTTTTTCTCCACTTTTTTCTCCACTTTTTTCTCCACTTTTTCTCCACTTTTTCTCCTCTTATGCTCCACTTTTTCTCCTCTTATGCTCCACTTTTTCTCCACTTTTTCTCCTCTTAATCTCCACTTTTTCTCCTCTTATGCTCCACTTTTTCTCCACTTTTTCTCCACTTTTTCTCCACTTTTTCTCCTCTTATGCTCCACTTTTTCTCCACTTTTTCTCCTCTTATGCTCCACTTTTTCTCCACTTTTTTCTCCACTTTTTTCTCCACTTTTTCTCCACTTTTTCTCCTCTTATGCTCCACTTTTTCTCCTCTTATGCTCCACTTTTTCTCCACTTTTTCTCCTCTTAATCTCCACTTTTTCTCCTCTTATGCTCCACTTTTTCTCCACTTTTTCTCCACTTTTTCTCCACTTTTTCTCCACTTATGCTCCACTTTTTCTCCACTTTTTCTCCTCTTAATCTCCACTTTTTCTCCTCTTATGCTCCACTTTTTCTCCACTTTTTCTCCTCTTAATCTCCACTTTTTCTCCTCTTATGCTCCACTTTTTCTCCACTTTTTCTCCTCTTATGCTCCACTTTTTCTCCACTTTTTCTCCACTTTTTCTCCTCTTATGCTCCACTTTTTCTCCACTTTTTCTCCACTTTTTCTCCACTTTCTCTCCACTTTTTCTCCACTTTTTCTCCACTTTTTCTCCTCTTATGCTCCACTTTTTCTCCACTTTTTTCTCCACTTTTTTCTCCACTTTTTCTCCACTTTTTCTCCTCTTATGCTCCACTTTTTCTCCTCTTATGCTCCACTTTTTCTCCACTTTTTCTCCTCTTAATCTCCACTTTTTCTCCTCTTATGCTCCACTTTTTCTCCACTTTTTCTCCACTTTTTCTCCACTTTTTCTCCTCTTATGCTCCACTTTTTCTCCACTTTTTCTCCTCTTATGCTCCACTTTTTTCTCCACTTTTCTCTCCACTTTTTCTCCACTTTTTCTCCTCTTATGCTCCACTTTTTCTCCTCTTATGCTCCACTTTTTCTCCACTTTTTCTCCTCTTAATCTCCACTTTTTCTCCTCTTATGCTCCACTTTTTCTCCACTTTTTCTCTACTTTTTTCTCCACTTTTTCTCCACTTTTTCTCATCTTATGCTCCACTTTTTCTCCACTTTTTTCTCCACTTTTTCTCCACTTTTTCTCCTCTTATGCTCCACTTTTTCTCCTCTTATGCTCCACTTTTTCTCCACTTTTTCTCCTCTTAATCTCCACTTTTTCTCCTCTTATGCTCCACTTTTTCTCCACTTTTTCTCCACTTTTTTTCTCCACTTTTTCTCCATTTTTTCTCCACTTTTTCTCCACTTTTTCTCCATTTTTACTCCACTTTTTCTCCACTTTTTCTCCTCTTATGCTCCACTTTTTCTCCACTTTTTTTCCTCTTAATCTCCACTTTTTCTCCTCTTATGCTCCACTTTTTCTCCACTTTTTCTCCACTTTTTTCTCCACTTTTTCTCCTCTTATGCTCCACTTTTTCTCCACTTTTTCTCCACTTTTTCTCCACTTTTTCTCCTCTTATGCTCCACTTTTTCTCCACTTTTTCTCCACTTTTTCTCCTCTTATGCTCCACTTTTTCTCCACTTTTTCTCCACTTTTTTCTCCACTTTTTCTCCTCTTATGCTCCACTTTTTCTCCACTTTTTCTCCACTTTTTCTCCACTTTTTCTCCTCTTATGCTCCACTTTTTTTCCACTTTTTCTCCACTTTTTCTCCACTTTTTTCTCCACTTTTTCTCCACTTTTTTCTCCACTTTTTTCTCCACTTTTTCTCCTCTTATGCTCCACTTTTTCTCCACTTTTTCTCCACTTTTTCTCCACTTTTTCTCCTCCTATGCTCCACTTTTTCTCCACTTTTTCTCCACTTTTTCTCCACTTTTTCTCCACTTTTTTCTCCACTTTTTTCTTCACTTTTTTCTCCACTTTTTCTCCACTTTTTCTCCACTTTTTCTCCTCTTATGCTCCACTTTTTCTCCACTTTTTTCTCCACTTTTTCTCCACTTTTTCTCCATTTTTTTCTCCACTTTTTCTCCACTTTTTCTCCACTTTTTCTCCACTTTTTCTCCACTTTCTCTCCACTTTTTCTCCACTTTTTCTCCTCTTATGCTCCACTTTTTCTCCACTTTTTTCTCCACTTTTTCTCCACTTTTTCTCCTCTTATGCTCCACTTTTTCTCCTCTTATGCTCCACTTTTTCTCCATTTTTCTCCTCTTAATCTCCACTTTTTCTCCTTTTATGCTCCACTTTTTCTCCACTTTTTCTCCACTTTTTCTCCTCTTATGCTCCACTTTTTCTCCACTTTTTCTCCACTTTTTCTCCACTTCTTCTCCACTTTTTCTCCACTTTCTCTCCACTTTTTCTCCACTTTTTCTCCTCTTATGCTCCACTTTTTCTCCTCTTATGCTCCACTTTTTCTCCACTTTTTCTCCTCTTAATCTCCACTTTTTCTCCTCTTATGCTCCACTTTTTCTCCACTTTTTCTCCACTTTTTCTCCTCTTATGCTCCACTTTTTCTCCACTTTTTCTCCACTTTTTCTCCTCTTATGCTCCACTTTTTCTCCACTTTTTCTCCACTTTTTTCTCCACTTTTTCTCCTCTTATTCTCCACTTTTTCTCCACTTTTTCTCCACTTTTTCTCCACTTTTTCTCCTCTTATGCTCCACTTTTTTTCCACTTTTTCTCCACTTTTTTCTCCACTTTTTCTCCACTTTTTTCTCCACTTTTTTCTCCACTTTTTCTCCTCTTATGCTCCACTTTTTCTCCACTTTTTCTCCACTTTTTCTCCACTTTTTCTCCTCCTATGCTCCACTTTTTCTCCACTTTTTCTCCACTTTTTCTCCACTTTTTCTCCACTTTTTTCTCCACTTTTTTCTTCACTTTTTTCTCCACTTTTTCTCCACTTTTTCTCCACTTTTTCTCCTCTTATGCTCCACTTTTTCTCCACTTTTTTCTCCACTTTTTCTCCACTTTTTCTCCATTTTTTTCTCCACTTTTTCTCCACTTTTTCTCCACTTTTTCTCCACTTTTTCTCCACTTTCTCTCCACTTTTTCTCCACTTTTTCTCCACTTTTTCTCCTCTTATGCTCCACTTTTTCTCCACTTTTTTCTCCACTTTTTTCTCCACTTTTTCTCCACTTTTTCTCCTCTTATGCTCCACTTTTTCTCCTCTTATGCTCCACTTTTTCTCCATTTTTCTCCTCTTAATCTCCACTTTTTCTCCTTTTATGCTCCACTTTTTCTCCCCTTTTTCTCCACTTTTTCTCCACTTTTTCTCCTCTTATGCTCCACTTTTTCTCCACTTTTTCTCCACTTTTTCTCCACTTCTTCTCCACTTTTTCTCCACTTTCTCTCCACTTTTTCTCCACTTTTTCTCCTCTTATGCTCCACTTTTTCTCCTCTTATGCTCCACTTTTTCTCCACTTTTTCTCCTCTTAATCTCCACTTTTTCTCCTCTTATGCTCCACTTTTTCTCCACTTTTTCTCCACTTTTTCTCCACTTTTTCTCCTCTTATGCTCCACTTTTTCTCCACTTTTTCTCCTCTTATGCTCCACTTTTTCTCCACTTTTTTCTCCACTTTTTCTCCACTTTTTCTCCTCTTATGCTCCACTTTTTCTCCTCTTATGCTCCACTTTTTCTCCACTTTTTCTCCTCTTAATCTCCACTTTTTCTCCTCTTGTGCTCCACTTTTTCTCCACTTTTTCTCCACTTTTTTCTCCACTTTTTCTCCACTTTTTCTCCTCTTATGCTCCACTTTTTCTCCACTTTTTCTGCACTTTTTCTTCACTTTTACTCCACTTTTTCTCCACTTTTTCTCCACTTTTTCTCCTCTTATGCTCCACTTTTTCTCCACTTTTTCTCCACTTTTTTCTCCACTTTTTCTCCTCTTATGCTCCACTTTTTCTCCACTTTTTCTCCTCTTAATCTCCACTTTTTCTCCTCTTATGCTCCACTTTTTCTCCACTTTATCTCCACTTTTTTCTCCACTTTTTCTCCACTTTTTCTCCTCTTATGCTGCACTTTTTCTCCACTTTTTTCTCCACTTTTTTCTCCACTTTTTCTCCACTTTTTCTCCTCTTATGCTCCACTTTTTCTCCTCTTATGCTCCACTTTTTCTCCACTTTTTCTCCACTTTTACTCCACTTTTTCTCCACTTTTTCTCCTCTTATGCTCCACTTTTTCTCCACTTTTTCTCCTCTTAATCTCCACTTTTTCTCCTCTTATGCTCCACTTTTTCTCCACTTTTTCTCCTCTTAATCTCCACTTTTTCTCCTCTTATGCTCCACTTTTTCTCCACTTTTTCTCCACTTTTTTCTCCACTTTTTCTCCTCTTATGCTCCACTTTTTCTCCACTTTTTCTCCACTTTTTCTCCACTTTTTCTCCTCTTATACTCCACTTTTTCTCCACTTTTTCTCCACTTTTTCTCCTCTTATGCTCCACTTTTTCTCCACTTTTTTCTCTACTTTTTTCTCCACTTTTTCTCCTCTTATGCTCCACTTTTTCTCCTCTTATGCTCCACTTTTTCTCCTCTTAATCTCCACTTTTTCTCCTCTTATGCTCCACTTTTTCTCCACTTTTTCTCCACTTTTTCTCCTCTTATGCTCCACTTTTTCTCCACTTTTTTCTCCACTTTTTTCTCCATTTTTTCTCCACTTTTTCTCCTCTTATGCTCCACTTTTTCTCCACTTTTTCTCCACTTTTTTCTCCACTTTTTCTCCACTTTTTCTCCTCTTATGCTCCACTTTTTCTCCACTTTTTCTCCACTTTTTTCTCCACTTTTTCTCCACTTTTTCTCCTCTTATGCTCCACTTTTTCTCCACTTTTTCTCCACTTTTTCTCCACTTTTTCTCCTCTTATGCTCCACTTTTTCTCCACTTTTTCTCCACTTTTTCTCCAATTTTTCTCCACTTTTTTCTCCACTTTTTTCTCCACTTTTTTCTCCACTTTTTCTCCACTTTTTCTCCTCTTATGCTTCACTTTTTCTCCACTTTTTCTCCACTTTTTCTTCGTTCTTTTTCTATGGTCGGTCTACCCATTAGCTCTGCCATGCATACTGTAGCTCTACACCTACTGCACATGTTACTTTATGATTGACATCTCTTTCGTACCAGAGCTGTCTAAGCCTACTCTGACCCCATATTTGTCATTACTATATTGTCCTTGTACTGTATTATGACATTTGTATCATGTGTTTCATTTCTTGCTGTGTTGCAATTTTTTTGCTGCATCCCAATTGTACCTCTACATTGTTCGAGTTTATGTTATTGTTCTCTCACTCTTATGTGATACTGATTATTGTCATTTTTTATGATTAAATGCAGATAAGTCCAATCTGACGAAGGCTCAGGCCGAAACGTCATTTGTAACTTGTTTTGGACAAAAACATATATGCTTATGAAAAAAAAAATTTCTTAATACGGACCAATAAAGAGTGATTTTGCATTACTATCCATTGTGACTTACTGACTTAGTCTGGGAGATATAGAGTGCCGAGGTTACTCACTAATTTTATCTATTATTACCTCTGAGCACCTATATACCAGTGAGCAGAGCTTCCTCTACAGTAGTTCTCCTGATTAGGCATGCCCTTACCTCATGAGCAGGGCATTGCAGCTTTGGTAGCAACCATTACGACATGGACTCTGCTGCTGTGGACCCGGGGAGAGTGAGTGCAGATTCATTGCACCCACACTCCTCACATGAAGGGTCCGCACTCCTAGAAAATGGGGGATACAATCCCTGAGTGTCTCCCCCCCATATTCTAGACGGTCCAGAGTCGTCGTGGGACCCCTTTATTTTTTTTCTTACAATAAATTGGTGAAAGAGGAAATGTTTTGGGGACTGTTTTTTCAAATAAATTTCTTTTGTCGATTTTTTGTTTTTGTTAGTACTGACAGTTTATGATGTTGGGTATCTAATAGACGCCATGACATCACAAACTGCTGGGCTTGATCTCAGGTGACTTTACAGCTAGTATCAACCCGATTTATTACCCCGTTTGCCACTGCACCAGGGCACGGGATGAGCTGGGGTGAAGCGCCAGGATTGGCGCATCTAGTGGATGCGCCACGTCTGGGGTGCCTGCGGCCTGCTATTTTTAGGCTGTGAAGGCCCAATAACTATGGACCTTCCCACCCTGAGAATACCAGACCACAGCTGTCCGCTTTACCTTGGCTGGTGATCCAATTTGGGGGGGACCCTACTTTTATTGTGTAATTATTAATATTTATAAAATAATTATAAAAAAGAGCCTGAGGGGACCTCCACATTGGATCCCCAACCACGGTAAAGCTGCCAGCTGTGGTTTTCAGGCTACAGCCGTCTGCTTTACCCTAGCTGGCTATCAAAAATGGGGGGACCCAACGTAATTTTTTTTTTTTAACTATTTTTTAAATAGAAAAAATTAATGGGCTTCCCTGTATTTTGATTGCCAACCAAGGTAACGGCAGGCAGATGGGGGTGGCAACCCATAGCTGTCTGCTTTATCTGCGCTGAGAATCAAAAATACCGCGGAGAGCTACGTCATTTTTTTAAAGATTTATTTTTACAGCACTGTGATGTCCAGCAATCAAAATACAGGGAAGCCCATTTTATTTTTAGTTATTTAAATAAATAATTAAAAAAAATATATATGGGCTCCCGCTGCATTTTTTGTATTGCTAGCTAAGGGTAATCCAAGCAGCTACTGGCTGCTAACCCCCACTGCTTGGTGTTACCTTCACTGGCAATGGAGAATCCAGGGAAGCATTTTTTATTTTTTTTTGCCAAAAAACTACAAAAAAAGGACGTGAGCTTCGCCATATTTTTGTATGCTAGCCAGGTATAGCAGGCAGGTGCTGGAAGAGTTGGATACAGCGCCAGAAGATGGCGCTTCTATGAAAATGCCATTTTCTGAGGTGGCTGCAGACTGCAATTCGCAGCAGTGGGGCCCAGAAAGCTCAGGCCAACCGGTGGTGCGGATTCCAATCCCCAGCTGCCTAGTTGTACCTGGCTGGACACAAAAATGGGGCAAAGCCTACGTCATTTGTTTTCTAATTATTTCATGAAATTCATGAAATAATAAAAAAAGGGCTTCCCTTTATTTTTGGTTCCCAGCCGGGTACAAATAGGCAACTGGGGGTTGGGGGCAGCCGTACCTGCCTGCTGTACCTGGCTAGCATACAAAAATATGGCGAAGCCCACATAATTTTTTCAGGGGGCAAAAAACTTCTGCATACAGTCCTGGATGGAGTATGCTGAGCCTTGTAGTTCTGCAGCTGCTGTCTGTCTGTATGGAGAAGAGCAGACAGCAGCTGCAGAACTACAAGGCTCAGCATACTCCATCCAGGACTGTATGCAGAAGTTTTTTGCCCAACCAAAAAAATGACGTGGGCTTCGCCATATTTTTGTATGCTAGCCAGGTACAGCTGGCAGCCACGGGCTGCCTCCAACCCCCAGTTGCCTATTTGTACCCGGCTGGGAACCAAAAATATAGGGAAGCCCGTTTTTTTAATTATTTCACTTATTTCATGAAATAATTAAAAAACAAATGACGTGGGCTTCGCCCTATTTTTGTGTCCAGCCGGGTACAACTAGGCAGCTGGGGATTGGAATCCGCAGCACAGGTTAGCCCGAGGTTTGTGGGCGCCTCTGCTGCGGATTTCAGTCCGCAGCCGTCCCAGAAAATGGCGCTCTCATAGAAGCGCCATCATCTGGCGCTGTATCCAACTCTTCCAACAGCCCTGGAGCCGGGTGGCTTGTTGGGTAATCATGAGTTAATACTGGCTTTGTTTTACCAGCCAGTATTAAGCCAGAGATTCTTAATGTCAGGCACGTTTGACCCGGCCATTAAGAATCTCCAATAAAGGGTTAAAAAAAAGACACCACACAGAGAAAAAATACTTTAATACAAATAAATACACAGACACATTAGAGACTCCATCTTTATTACCCCCTGTCAGCCCTCCACGATCCTGCTCTTCTGTCTTCTTTCTTTCTAGTGTAGTAGTAGTGACGATTGTAGTGAGGAAGGATGAGATTCACCAGCTCATCACTTGGGGCTGGGGAACCTCCATCCTCACTACAATGCTCACTACAATCGCGAAGCAGCGTGCAGCCTTCACTCCGTGAGTGATCACTGCTGGCTGCTAGCGGTAACGCTGACAGACGCGTTACCATAGCAACGGTGCTCTCGGAGCCGCGGTTAGCGGTGACGTCACCGCTAACTGCGTTGCTATGGCAACGGTGATCTCCGTTAATGACCGGCTGTGTCAGCCGGTCCCTAACGGAACGGGGAGTCGACCGTGTGCTAGAGCATGTCGCCGGTACACGGCGATACACATATGTGCACCGTGTACCGGAGAGATGCACTCGCAGGTCCTACATGACGTGTCATAGTCATGTGACCAGTCTGTAGCCAATGAGATAATAGCCACGTGACTGGTCACATGGCTATTTTGACGTCACGATAGGTCCTGCTTCTCTGCTGGCAGTGCAGGTCACCGGGAGGATTCAGCGATCATCGGATGGAATAGCGGCAGGAGACAGAGTGCAGAAGGGATCGCGAGGACCGGTAAGTGTTATGGCAATGTTTATTAACTGTTTGTGTACATTTATAATGCATTTTTATGTGTTTGTGATTGCCTTCCATTATAGCCTATACGTTCGAGTTCGGTTCGTCGAACGTTAGACGAGCAGAACCGCAAACGGGACCTCCGTTCGGCGAACCACCTCGAGCCGAACCGCGACCGGTTTGCTCATCTCTAGTCATTACACCACACCCCTCCTCATTACAGAGATGCACATCACCTTATTTACTTAATTGGTAGTTGGATCTCAAGCCTATACAGCTTGGAGTAGGACAACATGTATAAAAAGTATCATGTGATCAAAATACTTACTTGCCTAATAATTCTACACATGGTATATTGTGACAAGCTTGTGGAAGGATATCCAAAATATTTGACCCATCATACAGTTTAAGGGTATTGGTTCTAAATACCAATGAAATGTATGTTATCTTTTAACTTTGCAGAAAGTAAAAAAGATGTTTTAAAAATTCTCTCTCTCTCTCATTATTTTAGCATTTTGAAAATAGAAATCATTTTGGTAATCCTAATTGTCTTAAAATGGGAAAGTTTTAGTCTGATTTTATATCCAAAAGGGGGAAAAACATACATATGTCTTTTTTGATCATGTATGTAAACTTCTGGTTTCAACTTTATACTCTGCCATTCAAACGTTTTTTTTTCGTGAGTATTATTTTTTCTTTTAATTTGCTGACACAGATCAGTTTTGATGGACTAGCCTCATTACATACATGCCTATCGTTAATGTTAATAACTCCTGCACTTCCTTTAACCACCAGGGAAGATTGAAGTGCTAAAAAGTCTTTGCTTTCATATTTTCATTTGTGTAAACCTGGGATTTGTCTTATTGTCAGGAATGTCTTAAAGTCCTAATAATATGATATATAATATAAAATATGGATCTCGTTTTTAACACTTGTATAATTGACCAACTGCTGTGCTAAAAATGGGACACACATTCATTTCATCGAAAAAGCACATGCAAACAAAAAAAACAGCTACTAACAGTTGTTTTATGCTAAGATAGCTGTTATTTGTAAAGTGTGGAAATTATACACAATATAAAGCATACAGCCAGTGAAAAGTAAACTCTTCGATCCTCAAGATAAACATGAATGGATATTTACAGAAGTGTTCTAAAGTTTGTCAACTCTTCAGAATGTTCGTTATTTATGAAAAAAATTTACTTAAAAGTTAGTCAGGTTTTCTAACAAGTCAGAAAAGTAAACAAAACCAAATCAAACAAATTAGTAAAATATACAGTATTAGATTTTGGCATTTTTTAATTAAGGAAATATATCCAATATAACATGCCTGTCAGTGGCAATAGTATATGAACCTTTGCTTTTACTATTTTGTGTGACCCACTTGCGCAGCCATTACTGTAATGAATTGTTAATTGGTAGTGATGAGTGAGCATTAAATTGCTTGAGTGCTCATTACTTGAATCAAGCAGATCAGACACTCAGATGCGCTCGATACGAATGACAAGTATAATGGAAATCAATAGGGAACTCAAGCATTTTTCCAGAAGACCCTAGCAGTAGGATTGGGGAGTGTAGGAAAATTGCTTAAATCAATGGAAAAAAATCATGGGGAAGATGCCTTGGCTCCCAGGTCACTGCTGGGAACTAAAAAATTACTTGAAGTCCTCCTCATTTTTGATAACCAGCTAAGACAAAGCAGACAATTTGTGTCTGATCTGATCAGAATATGAAGATCCATGGATGTTGGTTCCTTCCCAGCCTAAAAATACCAGCCTGTTGCAAATTTTGGCACTTTTCCTGGCTCTTCCTGCTTGTCCTGGTTTGGTGGCAATCTGGGTAATATTTTTTTTGGTTGATGTCAGCTGTGTAATGTCAGCTAGCATCAAGTCCAGAAGTTAGAAATGGAGAGGTGTCTATCAGACAAACCTATTGCTAACCAAGTAAATCAAAAGAAAATAAAGTCAGAAACAGAAACACGTTATTTGAATAAAGACTCCCTTATTCTCCAATTCACTATAAAAAAATGATCACATGAAGCTCCTTCATCATAGTCCACAATCCAAAAATGCAGCTTTGGTGACCATGAATAGCAATAAAGAACAGCTATTCATAGACATAGCTAGTAACTACAACTGTAATCAGTGTTACCAGATCTCGCTGAATGCACCATTGAACCGTCAGCTTTGATGAGCGATGTCTCAATACCCGGCACCTGTGAATAGTTGTACTTTTCTTGCTATTCATAGTCACCAGAGTTGCATTTGTGGATCGTGGACTATGAAAGAATTTCTTGGAAAACTTTTTTAATAATAAATTGGTGAAGGGATAGTGTCGGGAGTCATTATTCAAATATATTTTTTTCCTTTGTGTGTCTTTTATTTTTACTTACTGGGTTAGTAATGGGGG
This sequence comes from Anomaloglossus baeobatrachus, assembly GCF_048569485.1. Taxonomy (NCBI): domain Eukaryota; kingdom Metazoa; phylum Chordata; class Amphibia; order Anura; family Aromobatidae; genus Anomaloglossus; species Anomaloglossus baeobatrachus. The sequence continues at coordinate 563,207 of NW_027441779.1, read as the reverse complement.
TGTCTGATAGAACGATGCCTCTCCATTATTAACTCCTTGGCTTGATGCCAACTGACATTAAACAGCTGACATCAACACCAAAAAATATTACCCCGATTGCCACCACAACAGGGTTATAGGAAAGAGTCGGGGAGAGGCTCCAGAATTCACAGCTTTAATCTGATGCACCAATGCTTGGGTGGCTAATTGCTGATATTTTTAGATTGAGAATGGCCAAATAACCATGGGCCTTCCCAGCATAAAATAGCCCACAGCTGTCTGCTTTACCTTGACTGACTATGAAAAATAGTGGGAACCTCATATAGTTTTTTTTAACCCCTTCACCCCATGCAATTTTTCATTTTTGTTTTTTCTCCCCTTCTTCTGACGGCAATAACTTTTTCATTTTTCTGTCAATATTGCCATGTGAGGTCTTATTTTTTGCTGGATGAGTTGTGCTATTGAACAACATCATTCATTTTACCATATAGTGTACTGAAAAACTGGGGAAAAAATCCAAATGAGAAGAAATTGTGAAAAAGGGACATTTTTGTTTTTATTCACCATGTTATTATTATTATTTTTATTATTATTATTATTATTATTATTACAGTGCCATTTATTCCATGGGGTTTTACATGTAAAAAGGGTATACATAGTAGGAACAAGTACAATAATCAGAAACAAAACAAGGCACAGACTGGTACAGGAGGAGGACCCTGCCTGTGAGGGCGATTTTCCATTTTTTCTTTTTGCTTTTTTTTTCTCCCATTCTTCCAAGAGCCGTAACTTTTTTATTTTTCTATCAATCTTACCATATAAAGGCTTGTTTTTTTGCGAGATGAGCTGTACTTTTAAATGAACCCATACGTTTTACCATATAGTGTACTGGAAAACAGCAAAAAAAAGTGTGATTGCGCAAAAGTTTTCAGGATATTTTATTCATCATGTTCACTATATGATTAAACTGTTGTGTTGGTGTGAGGTCTCAGGTTGGTATGAGTTTCTATACATCAAACATGTATAGGTTTACTTTTATCCAAGGGGTTAAAAAAAAATCACAAGCCTGTCCAAAAAAAGGGAACACTTTTTGCACCATTTTCTGAAAATCGTAGTGTTCTAATTTTTTGGGATCTATTGCTCAGTGATGGCTTATTTTTTGCGGCTTAAGCTGACGTTTTTAACAGTATCATTGTTGCGCAGATGCTACATTCCTATCGCCTATTATTGCATTTTGTGCAAAATTTGCAGTGACAAAAAAAAAGTAATTTTGGCGTTTGGAATTTTTTTGCTGCTATGCCGTTTACCGATCAGATTGATTGATTTTATATTTTGACAGATCGGGCATTTTTGACCACGGCAATACCAAATGTGTGTGTATTTTTAATTTTTTTAACCCTTTAATTTTCAATGGGCTGAATAGGGGGTGATTTGAACTTTTTTTTTTTTTATTTTATTTTAATTTTTTAAAACTTTTTTTTCAACTTTTTTGTTTATTTTGCTGGTCTCCTTAGGGGACTATAATGATCAGCAGTCTGATCGCTCTTTTATATCTCCAGATCACAGCTACACAGCTAAGATCTGCAGAAAAGCAGCTCTCCTATTACAAATGACAGTCTGCTGTGTGTAAGAGGAAGTGACTCATGATAGCTACAGGAGTCATCACATGACCCTGTGCTACCGTGGCAACCACCGGTTGTGGTGGGTAAGTTATACTTACGGCGGTGTGCTGTTTTATCTCGCTGTCAGAATTTGACAGCGAGATGTAAGTGGTTAATAGGTGCGAGTGGAATGTGATTCCACTGGTGCCTGGTAGGCACACATGTAAGCTGTTGAAATCAGCTGACATGTCCGTGAATTCTCGCAGACTCCTCACTGCAGGCGGCGGTTGGTTAACCTCACACGATCCATGACATACCCAGTCATGTGTTGTGAAGACGTTAAAGAACAGCAAGTTGTGTAAAAAGTACTGAAACATTGAAAAGTTGGACATGTGCATTCAAATGTTTAGAGAAGGTCACATTAAGTTCACCTGGAAAGGTTAGAGGGCATTTTAGGATCATCATGATTTTCACTCAAATGCCAATTATCCCTATCTTTTTGAGAGTAGTATATAAGTCAAATTACAAAGCTTTGTATTTTTTAATGCCAATTTTGTTTTCAGAAAAACATTAAAAATATAGTTGTATAAAAGTATAATTGTCTTTAAAGTATTACATTTATGCTAAAACTTTCAATTTTATGAGGTAATTGATCATATTTGCACAGTATGAAGTATAATGAGGAAAAGAGTAGTCAAAATATTTATTCATTTATATAGCGCTATTGATTCCGGAGCACTTTACATACAATGGCAACACTGTCCCCATTGGGGCTCACAATCTAAATTCCCTATCTCTATGTCTTTTGGAGTGTGGGAGTAAACCGGAGAACCCAGAGGAAACCCATGCAATCATGGGGAGAACATACAGACTGCTTGTAGATGTCCTTGGTGGGATTTAAATCCAGGACCCCAGCGATGCAGTGCTACCCACTGAGCCAATGACCTTTTGTCTCATCAGCTGCATTTAATTTTGTATTTATACATTTTTAAGCATTTCACATATTAACTGCTACCCAGGCTTTAAATGTGGTTTAAAGGAATCCTTTATCATTTAATCTATTAACCTCAAAAGCATAACATTTTGATATGAATGCTGTTTTGCATTGGATTCCACATATATCTGCAAAGAGCATTTTAAGAAAGTTGTTATGTGAATTGATTCACCTTTAAATCTTTACATAATGAAAACATTAAAATTAGAAACAATAAAAATTAAGTCAGGGATCATTTATAATGTAGCAATAAAATACCATTACTAAGTAAAGCCTGTTGGCAGAGAAGTTCCTTTAGCACATCTGGTGAAGCAGCATCTTTAAATTGTGATGCATTAGATGGATGAGTTTAGGACAGGCCTTGCCTGCCACCGGCTGCATGTGCCAGCAGGAGTCCTTGCCAAGCCCACTAGGCTCATTAAACTCAATAGAACCCTGCAGGAAAAAACAATTTCTTTAATAGCCTTTAAAATTTCCATGGGCTTACCAGCCGATTTGCAGAATCATTTTATTCTACTTGAAATACAAAACAATTTATGTACTAGAAATACATCTGCCGTACATTACAAAATATGGGCAAAGTATTACAGTCTATGCTACAAAAACAAGTCACTTATTATTTTTTACTGAATAATTTATTACAATTCACGCTGATTTTGACTTGTTTCAGCTGTCAGCAGGGATTTTTTTTTCTCTTTTTGCTATTGAAATGATCTGTAATATAGGCAGTTAATTTGAACTCACATATGTAGTGTTACTTTTAAAATGTATCCAAATGCTGGAGTTTATTTTTATACCGCCATAGCATTTAAGTATATTCCGAATTTATATGCACAAATGGGCAATTGTAGTGAATTGAAATCTGCAGGTGCTAACAAGAAGACAGCAATTTGTTCTTAACTATGTGTATATTTAAACATAATAAATGAGTATAAAAATGTTAATGTGAGTAAAATAAAAAGATTCAGCTTTTGTTATTTTTTTCATGTTTTTCATGCATTAGACTGCAAATAGCTAAGATAAACCACTACAAAAATATCACAAAGTAACTGTACAGGATAGAAGCAGTTGCATGAAGCATGGTTACACTTACTTTGTATGCTGCTCTTCTTCCTTTCCATCGACAATGTAAGATGCGGTAATAGATTGACCATGATAAGGCATGTTGCTGTGATTTTACACAAATGTAAGAGTTGCTGTGCAGTAGAAAGGATCAAATAAAGTGGAATTGAATTATGCACCTATTTTACAAAAATCTGCATTTTCCAATATTGTAAATTTTGTAAATCGCTACTGCGCATATTCAGCAAGATGGCAGCCGCTGGCAGCCATTTTTCTGCATTGTAAAAGGCCATCAAAAGCTAAAAAAAATTACTTATACTCACTTTACTGCTCACCTCTCTCCTTCTCACCATCACCTATCTGGTCTGCATGCACTAAAATCCAGAGACCTGTTATAGTGAGCCAGAACTACTGATGATGCCTGGGACAGTTCTGTGCATGCACACACAAAATTAAGGTGGCATCATGACCTTGTGTCCTTTCACACACTTGCACAGTGCTCTTGGATCTTACCAAACTCAGAAGTTTCAGCTCAGTGTGAAAGGCTTAGCAATTTTAGCATATATGGCGGAGATCCAAGTATGCAGCAAGAACTAGACGGGTGATGGTGAGGGACCAGAAAGATGAGAGGTAAGGTGAGAATAAAGTGGCTTTTTTTATTTACATGTTACATTTATTATGCTCTGGGGTCTGGACAGATCCCAGAGAATAATAAGTGACATTCAGCTAGCAGCGAATAAATCATCTGCAAATCAAATTGCCTAAAAATATTTGTGAACAGGTGAATTTGAATTTTGTCTGATTTTGTTCATCTTTATTACTGGATTTTTTTTCTAGATAGTTTAATAAGCTAAATGAACCACAACCTCTTGCAAAAAAATATATTTAATACATTGTAGCACATTTATTATGTGTTTTAAACATAGTGTCTGCTTCATCTAACAAGGAGGCATGGGTTCAATGAAAAATAATGTGGTTTCACTTAATTTGAAGCATTACTTAACCATCAAATATAGCATTTTGCATTTAGCCCAAAAGGTTCTCATCTGACTGCATCACCTTCCACATACCATGTAGAAGACATATCTAATATTTAGAAGAAAGTGCTCTGGTCAGATGAGACCAAAATAGAATATTTTGGGCAAAATGCTATGTGTGGGTGAAAACTGATTGATTGCTCTCAGTGAGAGAAACATAATTATAATTTTGTAGTTGTGATAACTTTTAATGGCTAACTAAAATAACATAAAATGGTATTACAAAGCAAGCTTTCGAGACTTCTCAGGTCACTTCAACAGACATGGTATGACAAAATATCTGAAGAAACACAAATATATGCACAAACAGAGCAGAGGGATGGCATAATAAAAGGACATTTAAATAAACAAACACTGAGCTTTGAGAGTGAATCCTTAATTAGCTTTGATTAGTGGTATGAAAGTTTTATTGTCCCAATATCCATGTAGGATCAGAGGTCTGTCCTATATGTCCTATTGGGGGCCTCTATGTTTGAGAAACAGGACAGAGACAGCGAGCAAGAATGAGATCTCACCGACACACACTAACAGACAAAAAACTCATTTACCTGTGGTCAAAGATTTCTGTGCTCCAGGACACAACATAAACCACATGAAAGTCATCATATTAAAAGGCAACTTCAGATCACAAAATCATCGAAGGGTCTGGGAATACAAATTCATTAAAATGTTTAACTCTGTGAACACAGTACTCAACCTGTTAGGAAGATTTATGACTCACTACAAAATCTGAGGTGTCTGTTCTAGAGACTGCTAGGGTACCATGCCTCTGATCATACATGGATATTGGGACAATAACACTTTCATACCACTAATCAAAGCTAATTAATGATTCACTCTCAAAGCTCAGTGTTTGTTTATTAAATGTCCTTTTATTATGCCATCCCTCTGCTCTGTTTGTAAATATATTTGTGTTTCTTCAGATATTTTTTCATACCATGCCTGATGAAGTGACCTGAGAAGTCTTGATAGCTTCCTTTGTAATACCATTTTATGTTATTTTAGTTAGCCATTAAAAGGTATCACAACTACAAAATTATAATTTTGTTTCTCTCACTGAGAGCAATCAATCATTTTTCAACTGGCTAACACAGTACCAAAACGTTTTCTCTTGGTGGAAAACTAACACTGCACATCACCCTGAAAACACCATTCTCACCAACAAAGATGTTGGTGGTAGCATCATGCTATGCAGATGCTTTTCTTCAGCAGGGATAAGGAAGCTGGTCAGAATTGATGAGAAGATGGTTGGAGCTACAGTAAATACAGGGCAATTCTAGACGAAAACTTGTTAGAGACAGCCAAAGACATAGGACTGGGCATTGATTCACATCCCAGCAGGACAAGGACCCTCACCATACTGTCAAAGCTGTGGTGGAATGCTATGGTGGAATGGTTCACATCAAAGAAAATTCATGTGTTTGAATGGCCCAGTCAAAGCCTAAACTTAATTCCCATTGAGAATTTTTTGCAAAATTTGAAAATTGCTATTCGCAGATGCCCTTCATTTAGTCTGACTGAACTATAGCTATTTTGCAAAGAAGAATGGGCAAAAATGTCAGCCTCTACATGCGCAAAGCTGGTAGAGACATAATCTAACTTCGTGTGGATTCCATCTGACCTGGGTGTTTTGGGGTTAATAAATTGGTGAAAGATGATGGAGATTTTATTTCAAATATAGATTTTTTGATTGTTTATTTCTTTTCACTTACAAATTAGTAATGTAGGATCTCACAGATTCCTCCTATTACTAATCTACAGCTTAGTGGCAGCTGTAAGCTGTTATTAACCCCTTTTAACTTCAATTTCCACCACACCAGGGCAATCAGGATGAGCCAGGAAAAGTTCTAGGTGATAAGAGCTACAGGCTGCAACCCCTAGCCATGCGCTTATCTTGGCTGTGTATCAAAAGAGGAACCGCATGCGGCTTTTTGAAAACTTATTTAAATAAAGAATTATAAAATCTGGCTTGCGGTCCCCCCTAATTTTGATACCCAGTCAAGATAAAGCCCTACAGTTGGGAGTTTGTATTCTCAGGCCGAGGAGACCCATGCTTATTGGCCTCCCCAGCTTAAAAATAGCAGGCTGCAGCCGTACAAGAATGCCGCATCCATGAGTTGGGACAATACTGGCATTTTACCGACTCTTCCCAATTGCCTTGATAGAGGAGTTAATCACAGCCCACAGCTTTCACTAAGCCCTATATTAGTAATGGGAGGCGTCTATCAGACACCCCATTACTAATCTGTAAGTGAAAAGAAATAAACATAAACACTGAAAATCCCTTATTTGAAAAAAAAATACATAAAAACACCTTCTTTCACCCCTTTATTAACCCAAAAATATCCAAATTTAACATAATCCACACGAGGTCACATGATAATTCCTGCTCTGATATATATGAAGTCCCAGTGTGCGGCCAAAGTACAATGACTGCCCTCTGTGAGCTTCAGGCAGAAAATGAATGAGCCATGTGATGAGCAGTGATGTCCCTCAGGCTATTTGCAGTCACAGGTGGAATCAGACACTCTCACAGGCTGGGGGCACGTCTGACGGCAACCAATCACAGATGCCTGGACTGCTGGTGAGGAAGCAGTGAATATGGATTAGCAATATGAGCGGTCCCAGAACTGGAATGTGAAGCCGCGGGAGCAGTTACGGCCACACTGGAGACTCGATAAGTATAAAGAGCTTGCTCAAATTCCCCTATCCTTTCTACAGCCATTTTTACACTCCACATTCTGGTTCCCATAGACTTATATGGGGACCGGCATCCATCCAGAAATCTGGCATCAATTCCAGGCTGGAACAAGATTTTTTTAATCCGTTAGATCCGCCGGTCCCACTTATCTGCGAGTCCCCTCATCACTACTATCAGACTCTGCTGCAGGCTGGGTCTGACAGGCCACAATACATAAAAAGGTCCGTGAAGCCTCTGTTAGGAGTCTCGACACAGAGAATAGCTAGATATCCCTCTGGGAAGGACCTAGTCTTCTAAATAGAGCCACTCCTTGGCTAGGTCCTTCCCAGAGGGATATCTAGATATTTTCTGTGTCGAGACTCCTAACAGAGGCTTCACGGACCTTTTTTAATTTGCATACTTCTTAGGGGGCAATGCACCTAGGATTTCACTTTGTTGAGTGCCTTTTCTGGCTGCCGGCATTTTTTTCTCTGGCTGGTTTCCCCGAGATCAGTGATTGTTTTGTCTTGCTGGTCTACTAAGCATTGCTCCCACCTAGCCAGAATCCTACTCCACACTGATGAGGGGCAATACCCTGAAACAGCTGTCTGTAGATGGATACCTGGCCTTGGTATTTCCCTTGTCACATCTTTAAACTTGTCAAAGAGTTGCATACTGACTAAAAGGGCCACTTAATATGGTGGTTATGGTGGTCTCCTAAAAAGAGCCACTCCTTGGCTAGGTCCTTCCCGGAGGGATATCTAGCTATTTTCTGTGTTGAGACTCCTAACAGAGGCTCCACGGACCTTTTTTGATTTGCATACTTCCCAGAGGGCAATGCACCTAGGATTTCACTTTGTTGAGCACCTTTGCTGGATGCCGGCAATGTTTTCTCTGGCTGGTCTCCCCGAGATCAGTGATTGTTTTGTCTTGCAGGCCACCATACATGGCAGACCCGGAGGTCATCATGTGACCTCCGGCTGTCATGACAACTCTCAGCTCCCCTATGGTCATGTATTAGAGGAGCCGGAGAGGTAAGAATAGGAGCTCACTGCTTCTCTCTAACGTCTGTGTGCCATGATCACTATTATTTGAGGAACATAGAAAATTGCAAAGGGTTAACACCATCATCAGGACCAGATCCAATCAGGTACTGATGATGTTTCCGGGCAGAACTACCTTTCTGCACCGGAAACCCAAAAATTGCGACGTGCAGGAGGTCACAATCCCTACTTGACCACCGACCATAATTACACCATGGCTCTGCACAAAGCCCAGCAGAAGTTGATGTATATTTACTGTTGGCAGTCTTGAACTGTTTAAATCAAGATGAGAATGAAAGTTCAATATTACTTGTTCTTCACAATATTTCTATGCACAGTACAGAATTTTACTTTTAAACTGCATTGGCTGCATCCTTGAGACAAACAGTCTAAATTAATCAAATTGTAATTAGTTATGCATTAATTCAAAACACTGTATGCAACCCAAAAATCGTAGTTGACTGTTGCTCACGTTTTAGCTCTGTTCATTTAAAGTATTTTATGTGTTTTATTTCCTCAAAAAACATAATAATCTACTTTTGGTGAGGTTGTCCATATGTTGTCTTTGAAATATTTGAGGCAAAATAAAAGATTTACTTCTCTTACTAGATATTTCATCAAAAGTTTTAACAACACTCGATAAATCATTAGACAGAAGCTCAAGTGGTTTAAAAATGTCAACAAACAACCAAAATATGATTACCTATTTTGCTTACCATCTGCTGCTTTGTTAATGTGTAACTCTGGGGCATTGCAAGCAAAACTTGAAATTGAACCAAATAATTGTTTCCCACTTATGACAATAGAAAAATCTCATTAATGTTTCTGCTTCTAATATACATACATATATGTATACTTATAAGTATGAGATATGGTGCGGTTTAAATAGCTTGGGTCATTACAGATGTGATGATAACATATTTGCACTGTACTTTTTTCATTTTATTTAATTTATATATATAAAAAAAATGTAATTGGTAAAAAAAATTGTCATAGTTTATTTTATTTATTTAATAATAATAGTAATAATAATAATAATAATAATAATAATTACATAATTTTTACATTTTATCCCCTTCATGTAAGAAATATTGTCTTACAGTTAGCACCATACAGTATTTTTTTATATATAACTGACTATTTATTGATATTTCAACAAAAGCTTAAGGGGTTAGATAACACCAAAATTTGAGTCCATACAAAAATTCTATGTATTCCATGTAACAAATATAATAAGAAATAGAATAACATGAGGAAGGAAAAAGGGAAAAGAACCTATGGGGTTGATGATACTGTTTGCTAAGTAATTACCTTTATCAAACCTTCAGAGCCCAGTATACATCTCACAGATTCCATGTTGCTTCAAATTGTTCAGATGTGTTATTTATTAAACTATGAAATGCTCCATACCTGAGTGTCCTGCACCTGAGAATGCAACTCACTGAGTGAAGGAGAACAAGCCAACCTCAAATTCTTTGCTATTAAATATCTTGTGGCTGCAGTCAAGTGCAGAAGAATCTGTTGTGTCCTACTTCCAATCCGAAATGGGGGGATATTAAGCAATTAGAATTTAAGGTCTAGCAGAATGTGGAGGCCCACGACCTCAAAGATTAAATTTTTGGCCTTATGCCAAAACCTTTGTATAGCGGAACACGCCCACAAAATATGGGTTAAGTCTCCATCAATGGATCCACACCTCCAACACTGGTTAGGTATATTATGATTAAATTTATGCAATAACGAAAAAGTGATACCAGAACATAAGTAATTTATCTTGGTTTTCCTTATACATACAGCAAATGAAGGTCTTAGCTGCTCTTCTAGAGATCCCCTGCCAGGCTCTTCTGGATCCAAAAAAATCTTATAAATGTCAGAGATGAGACCCTTGGTCAATACTCCTAGCCTACAAAGCTCCTCAAAGCGAGTTGGTATAGAAACAACCAAGGAGGAGTAAAGAAACTGCATATAATGTCTAATTTTTGTATATATTGGAAGAAAGAGTTTGAAGGCAAGTCGTAGCTTGATTGTATTTTATCAAAATGTTGCAAGAACCTGGACTATCAACTATATTAGCAAAACAGAAAAGTAATTTATCATAACGTTGGTTAGATTACCTCTCAATTGATCTGGTAGATTTGGATTAAACAAGAAAAAAGTTAGTGGGGAGTGTTTCGACTTTAATGGGAACATTTTCATACAGGTAACCCACATTTTGTTTTGTGAAAGCCTATTGGTCCGAAAGTGTGAGAGTCAGGATTATTTGAGGTAGTTGCCCATAGGTAAGAGTTTGAATGGACTAGAACTGCCCACAACTTTTCTATCTCCATCCACATAGACAATACTCTAAGCAGAATGTAATTAAACAAGGCACTCCCGAACTTGAAAGTGATGTATTTAATTTAATGTGCATAAAAAAATGTTTGCAGCGGTGGATACTGCACCTCATGCCATCTTATGCCTCCAGTCCACTCCACTAATGTGCAACTGAGGAAGGTCCGTAGTGGACCAAAAACGTTTTTTTTATTCACATTAAATATACTTGCATCACTTTCAAGTTCGGGAGTAGAGATGAGCTTCGTTCGATGAACGTTCGACAAACCACTCGAACCCCATTGAAAACAATGGAAGGCAAACACATAAAAACACATTATACATATACACAAACAGTTAATAAACATTGCCATAACACTTACAGGTCCCCGCGACGCGTCTTGCACTCTGTCTCCCACCGCTTTTCCTTCCGATAATCGCTGCGTCTTCCCGGTAACCAGCACTGATGATAGGACCTATCGTGACGTCAAATTAGCATGTGACCAGTCACGTGTCTATTATCTCATTGGCGACAGACTGGTCACATGGCTAGACGTCATGCTAGGTCCTGTCAGTGCATCTGTTACGGTTGCTGTGGATCTGGAGACTATGTCCGGATTTCTTGCTACTGCACATGTGCAAGCGCTGGAGACTAAGTCCTATCTTGGAGCCATTGCACATGTGCGGGTGACATCATCGCTGACACGAGGTCACATGTCTCTGACACCTTCTAAGCTGATTGGCCACTGGTCATGTGCTTGTGACACGTGGTCACATGTCTCTGACACCTTCTATGCCGATTGGTCGCTGGTCATGTGCTTGTGATGCTTTGCTCGGTGATAGGCCAGCGTGACGTCATTGCTGTCATTCTGGCAGCGGATTGGCTCTGGTGTCCTCCATCTTGGATGAGGCACAGAGTCTATATAAGACCCTGATGCATGCCGCCCGGCGCTCAGTCCTCTTGGTTCATGCATGAGGGTAGACGCCCTGTGCACGTCCCTCTAGGCATCTCTCTGTCTATGTTAGGTGAGCGCTACCGCCAGGGTAGAGTTCTTATACCTTACAGCTTTGGCTGCAGTCCGTATCCTTACCTCTTAGTGGAGCGGACATAGGCAGGTGCCTGAGGCACATGATCCGGCTGGGCCTTGTCATTCTACTCGTAGGTGGACGTTGCCGCTAGGGTAACGTTTCTTATACTGCGTCTGGCAGTTGTTCGTATCCTCGCACACTACGGGAGCGAACAGAGGTAGGAGCTTTGTGCGGCTTATGCTGCTGTCCATCTCTTTTGCACCACTAGAAGAGCGGACCTAGGCAGGTGCCATATCTAGTGGTTCGTGTCCTCGCACACTAGTGGAGCGAACGCAGGTAGGAGCTTTGTGCGGCTTACGCTGCTGTCCGTCTCTTTTGCACCACTAGAAGAGCGGACCTAGGCAGGTGCCATATCTAGTGGTTCGTGTCCTCGCACACTAGTGGAGCGAACGCAGGTAGGAGCTTTGTGCGGCTTACGCTGCTGTCCATCTCTTTTGCACCACTAGAAGAGCGGACCTAGGCAGGTGCCATATCTAGTGGTTCGTGTCCTCGCACACTAGTGGAGCGAACACAGGTAGGAGCTTTGTGCGGCTTACGCTGCTGTCCGTCTCCTGGCACCGCTAGAGGAATGGACCTAGGTAGGTGCCATTTTACACTCACTGCTTTTGTCTCTGTGACCATTAACAGAGACCATTCCACACGCCCTCAAAGTAAGGGAGGAATTGCTTTATTTTCTAATTATATTCCTCTGTGAGTTTAACAGAGGTATTGCACTCTGCACTTGTGCTATTATTTTTTACAGTGGTACACTTATATACCCCTTATCCTCTGCCATAGTCTGCAGCAGAGTCTTTGCACGGTGGACCCTGACTGTCTGACATTCCTTTAGGTTATATTATCAGACAGCCCCCCGTAACATTAGGACTGAGCCAAGGGTCTGGCAGTTATGGCAGAATATCAGCAGTTACACCGTTACGTACAAGTACTTGAGTCGCGGCTCAAGAGTATAGAGGATAAACCTCAGACCATGGTGACATCTGCACATGATCCTCGACTTGCTCTGCCAAACAGATATTCTGGCGATGCCAGATCATGTCGTGATTTCATTAGTCAGTGTCAGATATACCTAGAGGTCAACTTTTCTCGCTTCTCTACGGAGAGGTCCAGAGTAGGCTTTATCATCTCCTTACTTCAGGACAAAGCCTTAGAATGGGCGACTCCCTTATGGGAGCGCTCTGATGTGGTTACTCTGAGACATCAAGACTTTCTTGATGCTCTTAAAGCGGTATTTATGGGTCCGCAGGTTACCCATGATGCGGCCCTGAGACTCTTAGATCTATCTCAGGGTTCGTTATCCACTAGTTCTTATGCCACTGCTTTTAGAACTCTGGTGGCAGAACTAGATTGACATGAGAAGGTGTTGATTCCTATCTTCTGGAAAGGGTTGGCAGGCTATGTCAAGGATGCCCTTGCTACTCATGAGGTCCCTGCTTCTCTGGAGAACTTGATCACAGTAGCAACGAGGATCGACGTACGCCATAGGGAACGTGGACTCAAGGTCTCTTCCTCACGCCCTAAGCATCGGGCTATTCCAGTTGTTGAGGGTCCACTACCATCTTCCTCAGCATCTGAGACCTCTCCCACTCCTATGGAGCTAAGAGATACGTCCTCCAGACTACGCAAGTCTGGTCCTCCTATATGTTACGTATGTCGTCAGGCTGGGCACTATGCCAACAAGTGTTCTAGTCGTCAGGGAAACTCCCAGGCCTATTAACCATTAGAGGGGGGTTACTAGAGACGTCTTCTGCACCCTCTAAGTGTAGTATCCCAGGTCAGCTCTCATTCTCTGAGAATACATGGCCTATTATGGCTTTTGTGGATTCCGGAGCTGACGGGACTTTTGTGTCCTCAGGATTTGTAAAGAGACACAATATTCCCTCTATCATGTTAGAGGCGCCTATTCCTGTCCGTGTTGTTAATGGGGCTATGTTGTCTGACTCCATTACATTGAGGACAGTTCCCTTGCGCCTTTCCCTGCCTCAGGGTCACATAGAGGAGATTTCTTTTCTTGTTTTGCCTGAGGGTATAGACGACGTCCTTCTGGGTCTCCCATGGCTTCGGACTCATGCTCCTCACATTGACTGGGAGTCCGACAGCATCATTAGTTGGGGTTCAAAATGTCAGTCCCGATGTCTTCCCTTACCACCTAAGGTCGTTGCAGTTGCATCAACTGATCTCTCTCCCATACCTACACCCTATTTGGATTTTGCTGACGTGTTCTCCAAACAGGGTGCTGAAGTTCTTCCACCCAATAGGCCGTATGACCTTATCCCAGGTTCGGTTCCACCTAAGGGCAGGGTTTACCCCCTGTCGATACCTGAGTCGGAGGCCATGTCGACCTATATAAGAGAGAGTTTAGAGAAGGGGTTCATTCGTAAGTCTGTCTCTCCCGCGGGAGCTGGGTTTTTCTTTGTTCGGAAGAAAGAGGGTGATTTGCGTCCCTGCATAGATTACAGGGGTCTCAACGCAATCACAATAAAGAACAAATACCCGTTACCTTTAATTTCGGAGCTCTTTGAGAGACTGAGGGGAGCTCAGGTTTTTACGAAGTTGGATCTGTGGGGTGCGTATAACTTGGTACGAATTCGAGAGGGTGACGAATGGAAGACCGCTTTTAACACCCGAGACGGTTACTATGAATACCTCGTCATGCCTTTTGGTTTATGTAATGCACCCGCAGTATTTCAGGACTTTGTAAACGATGTGTTCAGGGATTTACTGTTATCCTCCATCGTGGTGTCTCTGGACGACATCCTGATTTTTTCTCCTGATCTGAAGACTCATTGTCAGGATGTCGTTCGTGTCCTTTCCCGTTTAAGGGAGCACTCTTTGTTTGCTAAACTGGAAAAATGTGTATTCGAGCAGTCATCCTTGCCTTTTTTGGGCTACATTATCTCACAAGAGGGTCTGGCTATGGATCCTGCGAAGCTCTCTGCTGTCCTGGAATGGTCCGAACCTCATTCCTTGAAGGCGGTACAATGCTTCTTAGGATTCATAAATTATTACCGGCAGTTTATACCCCATTTCTCTACTTTAGTGGCCCCTTTGGTGGCCTTGACTAAGAAAGGTGCTAATCCAAAAGTCTGGTCTACTGAGACATCCCAGGCTTTTGAGGCAGTAAAAAGACACTTTTCAACTGCTCCCGTTCTTCAAAGACCCGATGAGAATAAGCCCTTCCTCTTGGAGGTTGATGCCTCTTCAGTGGGTGCTGGTGCGGTCTTGTATCAAAAGAACGGTGCAGGTAGAAAAAGGTTGTGTTTCTTCTTTGCTAAAACCTTTTCACCGGCAGAGAGAAACTATACCATTGGGGATAGGGAACTGCTCACCCTGAGATTAGCCTTGGAGGAGTGGCGTTACTTGCTGGAAGGAGCGAAACATCCTTTCCAGGTCTATACAGACCATAAGAATCTGACGTACTTACAAATCGCTCAGCGTCTGAATCCTCGCCAAGCCCGCTGGTCCTTGTTTTTCTCCCGCTTTCACTTCTCCATCAACTATCTGTCTGGGAGTAAGAATAACAAGGCAGACACTCTGTCTCACTCTATGGTTTCTACCCAGGAAGAGATTGACGAACCTCATCTTATCCTTCCCTCCAGGGTTTTTCATACGCTCTCCCCTGTGACGTTAGACCAAATCCCACCAGGCAAGACCTTTGTGCTGCCTGATCGACAGAATGATATACTGTCGTGGGCCCACACCGCAAAGGTGGGTGGGCATTTTGGTATTAGGCGGACACGAGAGTTACTGGAGAGGTGGTATTGGTGGCCACACTTAGCCAGCCACGTCAAGAGATATGTCGGTTCCTGCTACTCGTGTGCACGCAACCGTCCATTACGGCAGAGACCGGCTGGGCTCTTGCATCCTTTGCCATTGCCAGATAGACCATGGAAGATGGTAGGCATGGACTTTGTGGTTGATCTTCCATGTTCACAGGGACATAGATTTGTGTGGGTCATTACGGACCATTTCTCCCGGATGGTTCATCTCGTACCGTTATCGAGAATCCTGTCTTCCAGGGTACTAGCCAAACTATTCCTCAAGCATGTCTTTAGGCTTCACGGGATGCCAGATCGTATCATTTGTGATAGAGGCCCGCAATTTGCTTCCCGTTTCTGGCGAGATCTTTGTAGCCTTCTGCAAATTGAGTTGAATCTCTCTTCGGCATACGATCCGGAGACCAATGGTTTGGTTGAGCGTACCAATCAATCCATGATTATATACCTTCGACACTTTGTTGCTGAGAACCACGATAACTGGTCCTCCCTCCTACCCTGGGCAGAATTTGCCCTTAACAATTCGCTGGCTGAGGCCACTGGGCAGACACCATTCGTACTCAATAATGGGCAACACCCTAGGGTATCGGTACCGTTTCCCACTGCTGCACCTTGTCCTCTTGTGGCCGACTGGGCAACTAATGCCAGAGAGGTTTGGGATCGGACTCAAGAGTTGATCCAAGCAGCTAAGAACCGTATGAAGACGGTGTCCAATCGGTTTCGTCGCCCGGCTCCTGTCTTTTCTCCAAGGGACTTGTGTGGCTCTCTGCAAAACACGTGAAACTTAGAGTGAGCTCTATCAAATTTGCTCCTCGCTTCCTGGGTCCTTATGAGGTTCTTCGACAGGTAAATCCTGTAGTCTACCAATTGAAGTTACCCGTCCATCTTAGGATCCATGACAAATTCCATGTTTCACTGCTAACGCCGGCTATTTTACCTCACGCTCGTGAAGTGCACTCTCCTGCCTCTGATTCCTCTCGCTCTAGCTATGAGGTACGAGCCATAGTTGGTTCTAAGATGGTTAGAGGGCGCAGGTTCTTCTTGATAGATTGGGAGGGCTATGGCCTGGAACATCGCTCTTGGGAGCCTGAGGAGGCTGTCCATGCTCCCGACTTAGTTGCTGATTACCTGCGTCGCCAGGAGGGGGGCCCTTGAGGGGGAGGTACTGTTGCGGTTGCTGTGGCTCTGGAGACTATGTTCGGATTTCTTGCTACTGCACATGTGCAAACGCTGGAGACTAAGTCCTATCTTGGAGCCATTGCACATGTGCGGGTGACATCATCGCTGACACGAGGTCACATGTCTCTGACACCTTCTAAGCTGATTGGCCACTGGTCATGTGCTTGTGACACGTGGTCACATGTCTCTGACACCTTTTATGCCGATTGGTCGCTGGTCATGTGCTTGTGACGCTTTGCTCGGTGATAGGCCAGCGTGACGTCATTGCTGTCATTCTGGCAGCGGATTGGCTCTGGTGTCCTCCATCTTGGATGAGGCACAGAGTCTATATAAGACCCTGATGCACGCCACCCGGCGCTCAGTCCTCTTGGTTCATGCATGAGGGTAGACGCCCTGTGCACGTCCCTCTAGGCATCTCTCTGTCTATGTTAGGTGAGCGCTACCGCCAGGGTAGTGTTCTTATACCTTACAGCTTTGGCTGCAGTCTGTATCCTTACCTCTTAGTGGAGCGGACATAGGCAGGGGCCTGAGGCACATGATCCGGCTGGGCCTTGTGATTCTACTCGTAGGTGGACGTTGACGCTAGGGTAACGTTCCTTATTCTGCGTCTGGCAGTTGTTCGTATCCTCGCACACTAGGGGAGCGAACAGAGGTAGGAGCTTTGTGCGGCTTATGCTGCTGTCCGTCTCTTTTGCACCACTAGAAGAGCGGACCTAGGCAGGTGCCATATCTAGTGGTTTGTGTCCTCGCACACTAGTGGAGCGAACGCAGGTATGAGCTTTGTGCGGCTTACGCTGCTGTCCATCTCTTTTGCACCACTAGAAGAGCGGACCTAGGCAGGTGCCATATCTAGTGGTTCGTGTCCTCGCACACTAGTGGAGCGAACGCAGGTAGGAGCTTTGTGCGGCTTACGCTGCTGTCCGTCTCCTGGCACCGCTAGAGGAACGGACCTAGGTAGGTGCCATTTCACACTCACTGCTTTTGTCTCTGTGACCATTAACAGAGACCATTCCACACGCCCTCCAAGTAAGGGAGGAATTGCTTTATTTTCTAATTATATTCCTCTGTGAGTTTAACAGAGGTATTGCACTCTGCATTTGTGCTATTATTTTTTACAGTGGTACATTTATATACCCCTTATCCTCTGCCATAGTCTGCAGCAGAGTCTTTGCACGGTGGACCCTGACTGTCTGACATTCCTTTAGGTTTTATTATCAGACAGCCCCCCGTAACAGCATCTCTCCAGTACGTGGTGATCGTTCCAGCATCTCCGTGTACCGGCGAAATGCTCTGGCACATGGTCGGTTTCCCCGTCCATGCATGTGGGTGCTCTTTACAGAGTCAGCCCACATGCAAGAACTAGATGCCACAGCCGGTGAATTGCAGCACCAGGAATCACGTGATCAGAACACCGTTGCAAGGGTAACTCGCCTGTCAGCGGTGACGTCACCGCTTACAGAATGCAGCTTTTGCTCACTCCCTGAGTGAATAGACTGCACGAGAGCAGCAGCGTTCTTCCTCCCATGCAGTGCTGTCTGATGTAGCAGAGCTGCAGGGGTTGAAGGAGAAAGAAGACAGAAGAGAAGGATCGTGGAGGGTTGAGAGGGAGTAATAAACATGGAGTCTCTAATTGTGTCTGTGTATTTATTTCTATTAAAGTATTTTTTCTCTCTGTGGTGTCTTTTTTTAACCCTTTATTGGAGATTCTTAATGGTCGGGTCAAACTTGCCTGACAATAAGAATCTCTGGCTTAATACTAGCTAGTAAAACCAAGCTAGTATTAACTCATTATTACCTAAAAAGCCACCGGGCTTCAGGGCTGCAGGAAGAGTTGGATACAGTGCCAGATGATGGCGCATCTATGAAAGTGCCATTTTCTGGGGCGGCTGCGGACTGCAATTCGCAGCAGAGGGGCCCAGAAAGCTCGGGCCAACCTGTGTTGCGGATTCCAATCCACAGCTCCCTAGTTGTACCTGGCTGGACACAAAAATTGGGCAAAGCCTATGTCGATTTTTTTTTTTAATTATTTCATGAAATTCATGAAATAATTAAAAAAATGACTTCCCTATTTTTTTAGTTCCCAGGTACAAATAGGCAGCTGGGGGTTGGGGGCAGCCGTACCTGCCTGCTGTTCCTGGCTAGCATACAAAAATATGGCGAAGCACACGTCATTTTTTGGGGGGGCAAAAAACTCCTGCATACAGTCCTGGATGGAGTTTGGTGAGCCTTGTAGTTCTGCAGCTGCTGTCTGCTCTCCTGCATACAATAGTGAATTGAGCATGCTGAGCCTTGTCGTTCTGCAGCTGCTGTCTGCTCTCCTGCATCCACTAGTTAAGGGAGCATGCTGAGCCTTGTAGTTTTGCAGCTGCTGTCTGCTCTCCTCCATACAGACAGACAGCAGATAGCAGCTGTAGAACTAGAAGACTCAGCATACTCCATCCAGGACTGTATGCAGGAGTTTTTTGCCCCCCCCAAAAAATTACGTAAGCTTCGCCATGTTTTTGTATGCTAGCCAGGTATAGCAGGCAGCTACAGGCTGCCCCCAACCCCCAGCTGCTTATTTGTACCCGGCTGGGAACCAAAAATATAGGGAAGCCCTTTCTTTTTTTAATTATGTCATGAATTTCATGAAATAATTAAAAAAAAAAAAAAAAGACGTGGGCTTCACCTAATTTTTATGTCAAGCCAGGTACAACTAGGCAGCTGGAGATTGGAATCCGCAGCTCAGGGTGCCCAAGCTTTCTGGGTACCCCTGCTGCGAATTTCAGTCCGCAGCCACCGCAGAAAATCGCGCTTTCATAGAAGCACCATCTTCTGGCGCTGTGTCCAAATCTTCCAGCTGCCCTGGTGACGGGTTGCTCACTGGGTAATATGTTGTGAATGTCAGTTATATTTTTGCTGCTGTGAGGCTCCCTCTTGTGGTTAGGAATGGTTTGGACAGAGTCCAGGTGTGCTGGAGCAATAGGTGTTTCCATTGCTAACTCTCTGCCTATTTAAACCTTGGTCTGCTGGCTGTCTAAGCCGGTTGTCATTTGTTCTTTAGTTTACCAGCCTTCTCATCTTCCTCCAGACGACATCTACCCCAGATAAGTGCTTGGTTCTTTCTTATGTTATTTTGTTCTTTTGTTCTTATCTGGGTTTGTCATTTTCTGTCGTTATTGTCAGTTTATTTGCATGCAGGAATCTTCCCTCTCTGTTGCTTAGCTGGGAAGCTCCCTACAGCTATGTTTGGAGTTTTGCTCCTATAAGTCCTTGTGTTTGTTGCTTCTTGAATTTGTAATTGTTCCTGTTTTCTGTTCATTGGTTTGGCAAGAGCACCTAACATAGGACGGAGTTCAGATCGTGCTATCTGAGGACTTTTTGTACTATCAGGTATTTGGATTTTTGTAGGGTTTTTCTCTGGCCACCATCAGCATCACCTTTCCTATCCTTTCCTATTTAGTCAAAGGGGCTTCACCTTTGCTAATCCTATCATCCATCTGTGTATTGTAGAGATGAGCGAACTGGCCGTGGTTTGGCTCAAGTTCGGTTCGCCGAACGGGGGTCTCGTTCGAGTTCGGCGAACCGGTTCAACGAACCGCATAGGAAACAATGTGAGGCAATCACAAACACATAAAAACACCTAGAAAACACCCTCAAAGGTGTCCAAAAGGTGACAAACAACTCACAACACAAACACATGGGAAAGTGACAAGAACAAATTCTCAGGCGAAAACAAAACAGCGTTACAAGGAAAAGAGGATGAGACACAGATATAGGCATGGCATGCCCTTCTAAAATCATGTAAAATACCGCAAGGTTACTCCAAGTAAAGTCTCCCTTTTTTCCAAAAATTGGGCCACTCACACACCCACCCCTTCAGTGGCAGCACTTTTGCTCCAGTTGTACACTTCACAGGTAGATTTGCATCAAGCACATTCAAAAATACGCCATACTTAACCGTCCCCAGGATGACAGCGGGGTAGGTAGCTAAGTCTTTCCTGATCCCAGCTCTGTTCATCTTGGATCATTTGTAAAAACAATGTAAGCAAGGGTTACTCTAAGCGGAGTCTCCCTTTTTTCCAAAAATTAAGCCACACACATACCCACTTATTCAGTGGCAGCACTTGTGCCCCAGTTGTACACTTCACAGCTAGATTTGCATCAAGCACATTCAAAAATACGCCTTACTTAATCGCCCCCAGGATGACACCGGGGTAGGTAGCAAAGTATTTGCTGAACCATGAATTGTTCATCTTGGATAATTTTTAAAAACATTGTAAGCAAGGGTTACTCCAAGCGGAGTCTCCCTTTTTCCAAAAATTGGGCACCACACACCCTCACCCCTTCAGTGGCAGCACTTGTGCCCCAGTTGTACACTTTACAGCTAGATTTGCATCAAACACATTCAAAAATACGCCATACTTAACCGTTCCTAGGATGACCCCGGGGTAAGTAGCAAAGTCTTTGCTGAACCATGACTTGTTCATCTTGGCTCCATTTAAAAAAGCACAGCAAGCAAGGGTTACTCCAAGCGGAGTCTCCCTTTTTTCCAAAAATTGAACCCCACACACACCCACCCTTTCAGTGGCAGCACGTGTGCCCCAGTTGTACACTTCACAGCTAGATTTGCATCAAGCACATTCAAAAATACGCCATACTTAACCGTTCCCAGGATGACCCCAGTGTAGGTAGCAAAGTGTTTGCTGAGCCATGACTTGTTCATCTTGGCTCCTTTTAAAAAACACAGCAAACAAGGGTTACTCCAAGCGGAGTCTACCTTTTTTCCAAAAATTGGGCCACACAGACATTCACCCCTTCAGTGGCAGCACTTGTGCCCCAGTTGTACACTTCAAAGCTAGATTTGCATCAAGAACATTAAAAATTCAGAAGCATTTACTCTCCCCAGGATGACACAGGGGTAGTAAATTCCTTGTGGATCCATGACTTGTTCATTTTGATGAACGTTAGTCTGTCCACATTGTCACTGGACAGACGCGTGCGCTAATCTGTCAGCACACACCCAGCAGCACTGAAGACACATTCAGAGACAACGCTGGCAGCTGGACACGACAAGATCTCCAAGGTGTAAGTGGAGAGCTCTGGACATTTTTCAAGATTTCAAGCCCAAAATGAGCAAGGCTCCATTTGCAAAGTCATGGCATCGATGTTCATTTGGAGATACTCCTATATCACCATCTCCAGCCATTGACTATGTGTCAGACTTGTTGTCTCTTGTGGCCTTGCAAAGGATGGTCTAAAAAAATTATGAAAAGATTCAATAAAATTGCTGTTACCAGCACCAGATACGATGCTGCTGGTATGGGTAGACTGTTGAAGATGACGAGACCGTCCCATGTTTGTCAAGTTAAAACTGGGAGATTCACTCCCTGCACCAGGGTTGTTTGGTGGAAAAGCCGAGCTAAGATCGAGTAACAGCTTTTGCTGATACTCCTGCATATGTGCGTCCCTTTCTGTGGCTGGAATTATGTCACAAAATTTGGACTTGTACCAGGGATCTAATAGTGTGGCAAGCCAGTAGTCATCATCACTTCTAATTTTGACAATACGAGGGTCATGTTAGAGGTAGTGCAGCAAGAAGGCGCTCATGTGTCTTGCGCAACCATGCGGAACATTCCACGCTGTGTTTGTGGCATAGAGGTGCTAACCGTTCTTTCTTCCTCTGACATCTCCCCCCAAACTCTTTCAACTGAAATTTAACCAAGGTCTCCCTCATCCGCTGAGTCTTCCATGTCCATGGACAGTTCGTCCTCCATTTCTTCATGTTCTCCTGCACCTTCCTCAACATTTTGCCTGCTACCATGCACCTTATCTCTTGCGCATATGAATCCTCCTTTAGTTCCTCCCCTTCCTGTTGTCCCACCCCCTGACACCGAATAGTGTTTAGCGTGTGCTCCAGCACGTAAATGACTGGAATTGTCATGTTGATAATGGCATTGTCAGCGCTAAACATATTCGTCGCCATGTCGAAACTGTGCAGAAGGGTGCATAGGTCATTGATCTGAGACCACTCCATCAGGGTGATCTGCCTCACCTCTGCAGCTCGTTGGCCCAGACTATACGTGATGACGTATTGCACCAGGGCTCTACGGTGCTGACACAGTTGCTGTAACATTTGGAGAGTCGAATTCCAGCGTGTCGGCACATCACATTTCAGGCGATGAACCGGCAGGCCGAAAGACTTCTGGAGCAATGCAAGTCGCTCAGCAGCGGTGGTTGAACGGCGGAAGTGAGCAGACAGTTTTCGTGCCCTGTTCAGAACGCCATCTAGGCCGGTATAGTTTGTTAAAAATTGCTGGACAACAAGGTTCAACACGTGAGCCATACAAGGCATGTGTGTCACCTTGCCCAGGTGAAGGGCCGCACCCAGTTTTGCAGCATTGTCGCACACGGCCTTACCAGGCTGCACGTTGAGTGGAGACAACCATTTATTAAACTCAGTCTCCAGAGCTGCCCACAACTCAGCCGCTGTGTGACGCTTATTTCCAAGACATTTCAAGCTAAAGATGCCGTTGCGCTCTGCTGGCAGCATAGTAATGAGGGGTGCGTGATTCCTTCTGCGCAGTTAGAACGCTGGTGGCCTGACCAGGCAGGCTTAGGTGGAGGACCCAGACGAGGTGGAGGAGGCAGAAGCAGTGGTGGAACTTGGAGAGACAGAGGATTGACACACAAGTCATGGGGACGGCAAGACTTGTGCATTAGACCCTTCACCATCTATTACCATAGTTACCCAGTGCCCTGTCAGTGACATGTAACATCCCTGTCCATTCTTACTGGTCCAAGTATCGGTGGTGAAATGCACCCGTTCACACACAGAGTTTCTCAAGGAAGCGGTGATGTTGTGTGCGACATGCTGGTGTAGCGCAGGCACACCTTTCTTAGAGAAGAAGTAGCAACTGGGCATCTGGTACTGGGGCACAGCGACAGACATAAGGTCTCTAAAATCCTGTGTTTCCACCAGGCGGAAAGGCAGCATTTCGGTAGCCAAGAGCTTACAGAGGGATAAAGTCAACCTCTTAGCTTTTTCATGGGTCGCAGGAAATGGCCTTATATTTGTCCACATCTGAGGGACAGAGATCTGGCTGCTGAGTGGAGACGGTGTTGAGTAGGGTGTCACTGGAAAAATGCAGGCTTGTGAGGAAAGTGCAGGCGTAGACATGATGTTGCCTTCATCCAACGTTGGTGCTATCGATGTCTGAGAGAGCTGTACACACGCACTTGTTTCCCCTTCCAAACCAGCTGACGATCTACCAAGCTAACTGCCTGTTGCGGTTACAGTGGTGGAAGTTGTACGTGGAAAACCAGGTGTGACAGCTGTCCCCACAGTCCTAGAAGATGAAGAGCGCGTGGATGCCCTGGAAGGGGCAGGCGGTGGATGGTTCGCTCCGCTAGGCCGCATTGCAGCACGGTGAGCTTCCCACTGGGACATATGATATTTATTCATGTGACGATTCATGAAAGAAGTTGTCAAACTGCTGAGGTTTTGCCCTCTACTAACAGAATCACGACAAATTTTACAGATCACATAATTTGGGCGATCTTTTGCTATGTCAAAAAAGGGCCAGGGTAGGCAAGGCTTAGAGGGCATGCGACCTGCTGATCCACCCCGACTAGTGCTCAGAGGCACAGTGGTGGCTGAGGATGTAGTTGTAGATGTGCTACCAGTACTCCGACTCTGTCCAGGAAGGCGCAAGGTAACTTCGTCGTCAGTTACTTCCTCCTCCACCGCCTCTGTTGACCTCCTCGAGTGCCTGACTGTGGGTTGACAGTATGTGGGATCTAGAACTTCCTCATCAATTGTTGTGTTTGCACTCCCCTCACCCTCAGACCGAGCCTCTTCTTGCCCTGACCGAATATTTAAGTTGTCATCCCAATCTGGTATCTGCATCTCATCGTCATCAGTATGTTCCTCATTGTCTATAACAACAGGTGTTACAGTTTGTGAAAAAGGGTCAACATTATGCTCAGAAACTTGGTCCTCATGGCCTGAATCAGAGTCACAAAGGTTCTGGGCATCACTGCAGACCATTTCCTGGTCTGCACTTACTGTAGCTTGGGAGCACACCTCTGATTCCCAGGCTATAGTATGACTGAACAGCTCTGCAGACTCAGCCATCTCAGTTCCACCATACTGTGCAGGGCGGATGGAGACTTCAGAGCTGGGAGAAAGCAAGTGTGATTGGGATGACAACTCAGAGGACTGGTGTTTTTTGGATGCGGTAGTTGAGGTGGTGGAGAGGGCACTTGTTGGACTAGTTGAGATCTATTCAAGCATTTTCTTTTTTTGGCCATCATCTACCTTTGTTCCAGTTGTTCGTCTCCGTAAAAAAGGGAGCACATCGGATTGTCCACGGTAAGTAGTAGACATTAGTGATGAGCGAGTATGCTTGTTACTACTCGGTACTCGCACGAGTATTACTGTACTCGGGCTACTCGGCGGGTGCCGAGTAATTTCGCGATACTCGTGCTGTACTCGTGGTCTTCATCCCTGCATGTTGGCGCTCTTTTGAGAGCCAGCCCTCATGCAGGGATTGGCTGGCAGACCACTGCAATGCCACAGCCCTGTTAGTTGTGGAATTGCAGTGATTGGCCGGCCTGCACAGCGTGACCGAGCCTTTATACCGGCGGGCGCGCTGTGCTCTGCACACAGCCATCTCATATTCCCTGTTTTCCCCGCCCACAGGCGCCTATGATTGGTTGCAATGAGACACACCCCCACGCTGAGTGAGAGGTGTCTCACTGCACCCAATCACAGCAGCCGGTGGGCGTGTCTATACTGTGCACTAAAATAAATAAATAAATAATTAAAAAAACCGGCGTGCGGTCCCCCCCAATTTTAATACCAGCCAGATAAAGCCATACAGCTGAAGGCTGGTATTCTCAGGATGGGGAGCCCCACGTTATGGGGAGCCCCCCAGCCTAACAATATCAGTCAGCAGCCGTCCAGAATTGCCGCATACATTATATGCGACAGTTCTAGGACTGTACCCGGCTCTTCCCGATTTACCCTAGTGCGTTGGCAAATCGGGGTAATAAGGAGTTAATGGCAGCCCATAGCTGCCACTAAATCCTAGATTAATCATGTCAGGCGTCTCCCCGAGATACCTTCCATGATTAATCTGTAAATTACAGTTAAAAAACACACAACTGAAAAATCCTTTATTAGAAATAAAAAACAATAACAAAGTCCCTCATCACCAATTTATTAACCCCGACAAACCCTCCATGTCCGGCGTAATCCACGGACCTCCAGCGTCGCGTCCAGCTCTGCTGCATGCAGGTGACAGGAGCTGCAGAATACACCGCCTCTCCGGTCAGCTTCAGACAGCAACTGAAGTGAGTAGCGCGATCAGCTGCTGTCAGTCAGGTAACTCACGGCCACCGCTGGATCCAGCGGTGGCCGCGATTAACCTCAGAGACAGCTCAGCTGATCGCTATACTCACCTCAGTTGCTGCGTGGAGCTGACCGGTGCGGCGGTGAGTAGCGCGATCAGCTGAGCTGTCACTGAGGTTACCCGCGGCCACCGCTGCATCCACCTCTGGATCCAGGTAACCTCAGTGACAGCTCAGCTGATCGCGCGGCTGTCTTCAGTTGCTGTGTGAAGCTGACAGGAGCGGTGGTTTCTTCTGCAGCTCCTGTCACCTTCATGCAGCACAGCTGGATGCGACGCTGGAGGACTGTGGAGTACGCCGGACATGGAGGGTTTGTCGGGGTTAATAAATTGGTGATGAGGGACTTTGTTAGTGTTTTTTATTTCTAATAAAGGATTTTTCGGGTGTGTGTGTTTTTTAACTGTAATTTACAGATTAATCATGGAAGGAATCTCAGGGAGACGCCTGACATGATTAATCTAGGATTTAGTGGCAGCTATGGGCTGCCAATAACTCCTTATTACCCCGATTTTCCAACACACCAGGGCAAATCGGGAAGAGCCGGGTACAGTCCCAGAACTGTCGCATATAATGTATGCGGCAATTCTGGGCGGCTGCTGACTGATATTGTTAGGCTGGGGGGCTCCCCATAACATGGAGCTCCCCATCCTGAGAATACCAGCCTTCAGCCGTATGGCTTTATCTGACTGGTATTAAAATTGGGGGGACCGCACGCCGTTTTTTTTAATTATTTAATTATTTATTTCACTGCACAGTATACACACACCCACCGGCTGCTGTGTTTGGGTGCAGTGAGACACCTGTCACTCAGCGTGGGGGCGTGTCTCACTGCAACCAATCATAGGCGCCGAAAAGCAGGAAAGCAGGGAATACGAGATTGTTTAATGAGCGGCCGGCTTTTTCAAAAGAGGAAAAGCCGCCGGAGTTTAGTGAACAGCTGTGCAGCGCCGCGGCAGTGATCGGGGAACGGTAAGTAAGAGAGAGGGGGGAGAATGACCGACAGACTGTGAGAGGGGGACAGACAAGACAGAGAGAGACAGACAGAGCGAGACCGACGGGAGATAGAATGAAAAAAAAAAAAGACCGACATCGCTAGTAAAAAGCACAAAACGTGCGTTTTGTACATCAGAGTGACACACAATGTTTTACGTAAAATCTTTCATGTATTAATCTCAAAAAGTAACATACACTAGCTCTATCTCACTATTGGGTATGTGCCCTTAACATTTCCGCCATGAAAATTCATTTTGGTGTCATTTTGGAAGGTTTTCTGGTGAGTCCGTAAAAATGGCGTAAAACTCGGACAAAATTGTTCACAGCTGTGACTTTTGAGTAATAAATGCTTAAGGGGGTCTTCCCCATGCTGTTGCCATGTCATTTGAGCACTCTTCTGAGACTTTTGTGACATTTTTAGGGTTTCTACATGCTGCCGGGGGTCATTTCAGAAAAATTTCTCGGGTCTCCCATAGGATAACATTGGGCTCGGTGCTCAGGCCGAGTACACGAGTATCTTGGGATGCTCGGCCCGAGCCTTGAGCACCCGAGCTTTTTAGTACTCGCTCATCACTAGTAAACATCTTACTTTTGCTGGAAGATGGTCTATCTTCAGCAGATGTTAATGGAGGTTTGCCACCTTCCCCACGAACAAACCCTTTTTTTCCTTTTCCAACACGCCTCTTCCCCTTTCCACCAGCATCTGTCATTTTGCCACTCATTTTGATTGCGACAAGATTGTGCACTTGAAATGTGGTAGTAAAAATTGAGAGGTGGTGTAGATTGCAGCGGTGATCTATCTTTATTAACAGCAGAATAAACAACAATAACTATCTCTGACAATGCAACTACGGCCCTTATACTGGCAGCATAGTTTGCTATTAGAATGGCTTAGTAACAATGAGTTTGAGTGTGCAATGCAGTGGTGCTGCAAATAGATTTGCACTAGTGGAACACTAATGGAAGTCCAACAGCCACTTTTAGGATGCCACTAAGTTTACTCAGTGTTTGCTAGTATAATGGCTTAGTAACAATGAGTTTGAGTGTGCAATGCAAGTGGTGCTGCAAATAGATTTGCACTAGTGGGACACTAATGGAAGTCCAACAGCCACTTTTAGGATGCCACTAAGTTTACTCAGTGTTTGCTAGTATAATGGCTTAGTAACAATGAGTTTAGTGTGCAATGCAGTGGTGCTGCAAATAGCTTTGCACCAGTGGGACAATTATGGAAGTCAAACAGCCACTTCTAGGATGCCACTAAGTTTACTCAGTGTTTGCTAGTATAATGGCTTAGTAACAATGAGTTTGAGTGTGCAATGCAGTGGTGCAGCAAATAGCTTTGCACAAGTGGGACAATAATGGAAGTCCAACAGCCACTATTAGGATGCCACTAAGTTTACTCAGTGTTTGCTAGTATAATGGCTTAGGAACAATGAGCTTGAGTGTGCAATACAGAGGTGCTGCAAATAGATTTGCACTAGTGGGATGCTAATGGAAGTCAAACAGCCACTTTTAGGACGCCACTAAGTTTACTCAGTGTTTGCTAGTATAATGGCTTAGTAACAATGAGCTTGAGTGTGCAAAGGGCAGGAGGGTACAGTGGCAGGGTTGTGGGTCAGTGTACATGAAAGGAAGCCTCACTTTCTATCCCTCCTAATGGGGAAATGCAGTGAGGAAGTCCCTGAGCTTAGCTATACAGACGCTGTTATCTTCTGTAGCTGTTAAAATCTGTTTTCACGGACCTGACTGTCACCTATGGCTCTGAGCCTGCTGTTATTAGCCCTTACAAGGGCTAATAGAAACTTCTATCCCTATTCTGTATAGCGCTGTGTGTAGAGCGTACACAGCAGTATCGGAGACAGGATCTACGCCAGCGGTGACTGACACCCAGACACAGAAGGCAGATAATGACGTCCGGATGGGCAGATACCCGTTTTTATAATGCAGGGACATGTGACATGGACATCCTATCACACATGCTGTTGCTTCTCTGGCTAAAAGTCCACTTAGCTGTGTGTGTTTGTCTGGGATTGGCTGACATGCTGGCCCGCCCCACTACATGCGTGCGCCTAGGGAAGGAAGTCAAGGTAAAAAAAAAAAAAATGGCGATCGCCATTATCCCAGCAGCAGTGATCTGAATGCGCTGTTCCCGCACACTATACGCTGAAATTTCATAATAGTGTGAGTCATAGAGTGACTTCCACTATTACAGCGGAAAGCCAGCTAGTAATTAGCTTGGCTTTTGCTGCTAGAACCTTTCTTGAACGTAACTAGAACTATCAAGCTTTAGCAAAAAGCTCGAGTTCTAGTTCGATCTAGAACAGCCCCCAAAATCACTCGAACCGCGAACTGGAGAACCACGAACCACGAACCGCGCTCAATTCTAGTGTATTGTATTTTCTCATATCACCGTAGTCTTTGAATGTGGGGGGCTTACTATACCTTTGCGGTCTATTTCTGAGGCAGAGAGTTATTCATCTTTCCTTCCTTTAGGATAGCTAGTTCTCCGGCTGGGTCCGCAGTGCATAGGATGTTAGTTCACCCCTCAGCTACTTCTAGTGTTGATGGGTAGTAAGGGGATGGCGGCCAGATTAGTTTCCAATGTTTTTGTCACCTTTTTTACCAATGATCTATTGTGATCTTCCATGGTTCCAGATCATAACAGTACAACTGGCCTAAAAATTAAAGGGTACTCTTAAGAAGGAAAAAAAAAAATAAATAAGTCTGTTGAAAGAATTTGTTTGTTTTTTTTTAGTATTTTTCCTCTTTTTCGCTGGGTTCCGTGGAAGATTTTTTTTTTCTAGCATGGATGAATTGGGTGAGCGTGTTGCTCATCTTGATGCTAAGGTTCGTCGTATAGAGTCTTATCTTGCACAGACTCCCCTTGCAGAGCCTATGGTCCCCGTTCCTGAATTTTTTTGTGAGATAGGTCGATATTTTTGAGCTTCAAAAATAATTGTAAATTATTTTTTGACCTGCGCCCAAAGTCCTCAGGGAATCCCATCAGCAGGTCAAGATTGTCATCTCCTTACTGCATGGTGATCCTCAGGACTGGGCCTTCCCTTTGGCGTCTGGTGATCCGATTCTCAGTGATGTGGACTCCTTTTTTCAGGCCTTGGGATTATTATATGACGAACCCAAAATTGTGGACCAAGCAGAAAAGGCCTTGTTGTCCTAAACTCAGGGTCTGGATTCTGCAGAAACTTTTTGTCAAAAATTTCGAAAGTGGGCGTTCCTTACCAAATGGAATGATGACGCGCTTGCGGCTCTTTTTCGGAAGGGTATTGCTGAT
The DNA here is from genome assembly GCF_048569485.1 of Anomaloglossus baeobatrachus. Classification (NCBI taxonomy): domain Eukaryota; kingdom Metazoa; phylum Chordata; class Amphibia; order Anura; family Aromobatidae; genus Anomaloglossus; species Anomaloglossus baeobatrachus. The sequence goes on along the minus strand of NW_027441779.1, from coordinate 532,782 downwards.
AATGTGAAGGATGTAATGGTGTGATTTCCCGTCCCTTCTGGTCTTGATGCCTCTATGACCTTGGCCATTCAGATCGATAGGACGTGATATCAACGTGACCGCAGGAAGATACCTGCTGATTTTGTGCCTGTGGAACAGCCTTTGGAGCCTATGGAGTGCGATAGGATCCTTTCTAATGCTGGTCGGCAGGGCTTCAGATGGAAGAATAAACTGTGCTTCTATTGTGGAGACGCTTCTCATAATATCTCTATCTGCCCTAAACGTGAAAGGAGATTGTCTAGTTCTGTTACTGTGGGTTCTTGCAACCAAAGTTTCTTTTGTCTGTCACACTGATTTGCTCATTGTCTTCATTTTCTGCACTAGACTTTGTGGACTCAGGGACAGCACTCAATTTGATGGATTTTGGGTTTGCTAGGGATTGTGGTTTCCCCATGGTTCCTTTGCAAACTCCTATTCCTTTAACACTAGAACTACTGAGGTAGTCATTTTGACTACTTTGCACCATGTATTTCTATTTAGGTGTCACGAGTCCAGTAGTTCTAGTGTTAAGGGGCATTGATGCTACCCCTTTGGCAGAAAATAAACCCCAATTTTGGACCCAGGTGACTATGAGAGTAGCGCCAGTGCATCAGGAAACTTGTAAATTTTTAGTATTGCATAATTTACATGATACTTTGGTATTAGGATTTCCGTGGTTGCAGACTCATTATCCAGTCCTTGACTAAAGATCCTTGTCGATAGCTTGTTGGGGTTGTCAAGGTGTGCATCAGAACCTTTCCTTGTCATCCACATCTGCTCAGACAGTTGATGTTCCGGCTTTCTTGTCTGATTTCCGTGATGTATTTAACCCCTTCAGCCCCGGGCACTTTCCGTTTTTGCGTTTTTGTTTTTTGCTCCCCTTCTTCCAAGAGCCGTAACTTTTTTATTTTTTCCATCAATCTTGCTATATGAGGGCTTGTATTTTGCGGGACAAGTTGTACTTTTAAATGAAACCATATGTTTTACCATATAGTGTACTGGAAAACAGCAAAAAAATTCCAAGTGTGGAAAAATTGCAAAAGAAGTGTGATTGCACAATAGTTTTTGGGATATTTTATTCATTGTTCTCACTATATGGTAAAACTGATGTATCATTGTGATGCCTGAGGTCGGTGCGAGTTTGTAGACACCAAACATGTATAGATTTACTTGTATCTGAGGGATTAAAAAAAAATCACAAGTTTGTCCAATAAAAGTGGCGCATGTTTTGTGCCATTTTCTGAAACCCGTAGCGTTCTCATTTTTTGGGATCTATGGCTCATTTATTACTTATTTTTTGCATCTCAATCTGACGTTTCTAATGGTACAATTTTTGTGCAGATGCTACATTTTGATCGCCTGTTATTGAATTTTGCGCAAAACTTGCGGCAACCAAAAAATGTAATTTTGGCGTTTGGAATTTTTTTGCTGCTACGCCGTTTACTGATCAGATTAATTGATTGTATATTTTGATAGATCGGGCGTTTCTGAATGCGGCGATACCAAATATGTGTATATTTTTTAATTTTTTAACCCTTTAATTTTCAATGGGGCGAAAGGGGGGTGATTTGAGCTTTTAGGTTTTTTTATTTTTTTTAAACTTTTTTTTTACTTTTTTTTTATTTTACTAGTCCCCCCAGGGGGCTATAGCGATCAGCAATCCGATCCCTCTGCACTATCTGCAGATCTCAGCTACAGAGCTGAGCACTGCAGATACGGTGCTTTACTTTCAATGCCGGCTGTATTCCGGCATTGAGAGGAAGTGAGTCATGTTAGCTACAGGTGTCATCACATGACCCTGTGCTACCATGGCAACCACCGAAAGTCACGTGACCGCGCACGTGACTTCTGGTGGGGGCGGCGGTAGGTGAAAATCATGGCCGCGTGCATATACATCTCACTGCCAGACTTTGGCAGCGAGATGTAAGGGGTGAAATGTTCCGGGTGGAATGCGATTCCACTCGAAACATGCAGGCACACATGTCAGCTGTTAAAAACAGCTGATATGTGCGCGGATCGCCGCATCCTGCCGGCGGCAGGGGGCGGGGCTTAACCTCTTACGTTCCATGACGGATAGATCTGCCAAAGGTCGTGTAGGGGTTAATTAACAGGAATCTGATTCTCTGCCCCCACATCGGGACTATGACTGTACCATTGAGTTGGTGCCTGGTTGTAAATTTACCAAGGGGCGGATTTTCAACTTGTTTGTGCCCAAACATGATGCCATGCCATCATACATCAGGGAATCATTGGAGAAGGGGCACATTCGGCCCTCATCTTCTCCTTTTGGTGCTGGCTTTTTCTTTGTTGCTAAGAAAGATGGGTCGTTGAGACCTTGTATTGATTACCGCCTTCTTAATAAGATCACGGTCAAATATCAGTACCTTTTGCCTCTGATGTCTGATCTTTTCTCTAGAGTGCAGAGTGCCAAATGATTTACGAAACTGGATCTTAAGGGGGCGTACAATCTCATTCGTATTAAGGAGGGTGATGAATGGAAGACGGCTGTTAATACTACTGAGGGGCATTTTGAGTACCTAGTGATGCCTTTTGGGCTCACTAATGCCCCCTCTGTCTTCCAGGCCTTCATGAATGACATTTTCCGGGACCTTATTGGTAAATTTTTGATTGTCTATTTGGATGACATCTTGATTTTTTCTGATGATTGGGACTCTCATGTTGAGCAAGTACGGGCTGTTTTTCAGATACTCAAGGATAATGCACTGTATGTTAAGGGCTCAAAGTGTCTCTTTGGTGTGCAAAGGATTTCCTTTTTGGGGTTCATTTTGTCTCCCTCCGCTATCAAAATGGACCCGGTTAAGGTTCAGGCTATTTTTGACTGGGTGCAACCAACCTCTCTAAAATCCCTGTTTTTGGGGTTTGCAAATTTTTACCTTAAATTTATAGCCAATTTTTCTGCCATTGTCAAACCTCTGACAGATTTGACCAAGAAAGGAGCTGATACTGAGAATTAGACCCCAGAGGCAATTGTGGCCTTCCAGGAGCTTAAAAAGCGGTTCACTTCTTCCCCAGTCCTTCAGCAACCTGATGTTTCTCGCCCATTTCAAATTGAGATCGATGCTTCCAAGATCGGAGCAGGTGCTGTTCTGTCTCAACGAGACTCTATTTCGGGTAAACTTAAGCCCTGTGCCTTTTTCTCTTGGAAGTTTGCTCCTTCTGAACGGAATTATGATGTGGGCAACCAGGAATTATTGGCTGTGAAGTGGGCGTTTGAAGAATGGAGACATTGGTTGGAAGGGGCTAGACATCAAGTTGTGGTGCTTACGGACCATAAGAATCTTACCTATCTGGAATCTGCCAAGAGGTTGAATCCTCGGCAGGCCAGGTGGGCTTTGTTTTTTACTCGGTTTAATTTTGTGGTCTCTTTTTTGCCAGGCACCAAGAATGTTAAGGCCGATGCCCTTTCCAGGAGTTTCTGTGCTGACTCTTTGGAGGTTGCCGAGCCGTCTACTATCCTGAATCATGGTGTAGATCTCTCGGCCATTTCGCATGATCTGCGGTTGGCACTGGCGGAATTTCAGGGGGATACACCTGAGAGATGTCCTGTTTGTCCCGGACCAATGGAGAAACCGAGTTGTCTCTAAGGTTCATTGCTCTATTTTGGCGGGTCGTCCTGGCATTTTTGGTACTCGGGATCTTGTGAGCCGTTCTTTTTGGTGGCCTTCCCTGTCCCGGGATGTCTGTAATTTTGTGCAGTCGTGTGGAGTTTGTTCTAGGTCCAAGCCCTGTTGTTCACATTCTAGTGGGCTATTATTGCCTTTGCCGGTACCTAAGAGACCTTGGACGCACATCTCTATGGATTTTATTTCAAAGCTTGCCATCTATCAGAAAATGACTGTGGTTTGGGTAATCTGTGATAGATTCTCCAAGATGGTCCACTTAGTTCCCCTATCTAAGTTGCCGTCTTCATCAGAGTTGGTGTCTTTGTTTTTCCAACATGTTGTTCGTTTGCATGGTATTCCCAAAAACATTGTTTCTGACAGAGGAGTGCAGTTCGTCTCCAGATTTTGGAGGATTTTTTTGTTCCCAATTGGGTGTTCAGCTGTCTCTCTCCTCGGTGTTTCATCCTCAGACCAATGGTCAGACTGAAAGGGCTAACCAGACCCTGGATACCTATTTACGGTGTTTTGTTTCTGCGGATCAGGATGATTGGGTTTCGTTTTTGCCTTTGGCTGAATTTGCCCTTAAAAATAGGGCTAGCTCTACCACATTGATGTCCCCATTTTTCTGCAATTTTGGGCATCATCCCAGGTTCTTCTTGGGGCAGCTTCAGGCGTCTGACTGTCCAGAGGTGGATTCTGTGGTAAACAGAATGCAGCAGATTTGGGGGCAGGTAGTGGATAAATTGTTTCGATCCCAAGAAACTGCCCAAAAGAATGCCAACCGGCGTCAAACTGTTGGTCCCCGGTTTAAAGTGGGGGACATGGTGTAGTTGTCCTCTAGAAATATTCCTATGAGGGTTCCGTCTCCTAAATTTAAACCCAGATTTATTGGACCTTATCACATTTCGGAGATTATCAACCCTGTATCTTTCCGTTTGGCTCTGCCTGCGTCATTTAAGATTCACAATGTCTTCCATAAGTCCTTGTTGAAGAGACATGTGGAGCCAACAGTTCCTGTAGCAGCGCCTCCTGACCCTGTTTTGGTACAAGGGGATCTGGAGTATGAGGTTGAAAAAATTCTGGATTCCCGTCGCTGTAGACGGAGGCTTCAGTACCTTGTAAAATTAAAGGGTTATGGACAGAAGGATAACTCTTGGGTTGTGGCTTCTGACATTCATGCGGACAGGTTGGTTCGTGCCTTCCATCATGCTCATCCTGAGTGACCCGGTGGCGTTGGTGAGGGTTCGGTGACCCCTCCTCAAGGGAAGGTACTGTTGTGAATGTCAGTTATGTTTTTGCTGCTGTGAGGCTCCCTCTTGTGGCCAGGAATGGTTTGGACAGAGACCAGGTGTGCTGGAGCAATTGGCGTTTCCATTTCTAACTCTCTGCCTATTTATACCTTGGTCTGCTGGCTGTCTAAGCCGGTTGTCATTTGCTCTTTAGTTTACCAGCCTTATGATCTTGCTACAGACCACATATACCCCAGATAAGTGCTTGGTTCTTTCTTATGTTGTTTTGTTCTTTTGTTCTTATCTGGATTTGTCATTTTCTGTGGTTATTGTCAGTTAATTTGCATGCAGTAATCTTCCCTCTCTGTTGCTTAACTGGGAAGCTCCCTGCAGCTATGTTTGGAGTTTTGCTCCTATAAGTCCATGTGTTTATTGCTTCTTGAATTTGCAATTGTTCCTGTTTTCTGTTCATTGGTTTGACAAGAGCACCTGATATAGGATGGAGTTCAGATTGTGCGATCTGAGGACTTTTTGTACTATCAGGTATTTGGATTTTTGTAGGGTTTTTCTCTGGCCACCATCAGCCCCTTTCCTATCCTTTCCTATTTAGTCAATGGGGCCTCACCTTTGCTAATCCTAGCATCCATCTGTGTATTGTGTTTTCCTATATCACCGTAGTCTTTAAATGTGGGCGGCTTGCTATACCTTTGCGGTCTATTTCTGAGGCAGAGAGTTATTCATCTTTCCTTCCTTTAGGATAGCTAGTTCTCCAGCTGGGTTTGCAGTGCAGAGGATGTTAGTTCACCCCTCAGCTACTTCTAGTGTTGATGGTTAGTAAGGGGAAGGCGGCCAGATTAGTTGCCAGTGCTCTTGTCACCTTTTTTGCCAATGATCTATTGTGATCTTCCATGGTTCCGAATCATAACAGTAATAATGGGGTTAGGGCTAACTGTATATTATCAACTGGCCCTAAGCCCGAAATTCATGGTGTCACGCCAATATTACACATGGCCACCATGAATTTCTAGTACAGATAAAAAAAAACACAGAACAATATTTTTATTAGAAATTAAACACAACACAATTAGTGACTCCATCTTTATTGAAATAAAGAACCCCCCTCCACAGTAATACTGGGTCAAGGGTCCCGCGCCGTCCAATCCGGATCCAATATCATCTGATCGGTTTGTTGGAAGGCAAAGCGATCAGATAATGTGTCAGGTTCAAGGGCCTGAATCACATGGCACAGCAGCTGATTGTATGAACAGCTGTTATACAATCAGCTGATGCATCAGTGCAAAAAAAACCCCAAAAAACTACACACTTCTGTGCAGACTCCTGTCCGACAGCATCAGCTGACAGTTTAGCCGGTCGGGTGATAAAAAGCCGGCCTCACCGCTCGACTTATAGTGTCAGCTGATTCCGTCAGGTGACCGCATCAGCTGATCATCGCCAGGTCTGAGAGAGAGAGAAAGAAGAGAGAGCGAGAGAGAGAAGATAGAGAAAAGACAGAGAGAGAAAAGAGAGAGAGGAAAGAAAGAGAAAAGAGAAGAGAGAGATAGAGGGAGAGAGAGGGAGAGAGAGAAGAGAGAGAGAAGAGAGAGAGAAGAGAAAGAGGAGAGAGAGAGAGGGAAAAAGAGAAAAAGAGAGACTGAGAAAAAGAGAGAGAGAAAAAGAGAGAAAGAGAGAAAAAGAGAGAAAGGGAGAGAGAGAGAGGAAAAAAGAGAAAAAGAAAGACTGAGAAAAAGAGAGAGAGAGAAAAAGAGAGTGAGAAAAAGAGAGAGAGGAGAGAGAGGAAGAGAGAGAGAGAGAAAGAGAGAGAGGAGAGAGAGAGGCAGAGAGAGAGAAAAAGAGAGAGAGAAAGAGAGAGAAAGAGAGAGAGAGAGAGAAAGAGAGAGAGAGAGAAAGAGAGAGGGAGAGAGAAGAGAGAAAACAGAGAGAGAGAGAAAGAGGGAAAAGAGAAAAAGAAATACTGAGAAAAAGAGAGAGAAAAGAGAGAGAGAAAGAGAGAGAGAGAAAGAGAGAAAAAGAGAGAGAGAGGAGAGAGAGGAGAGAGAGAAAGAGAGAGAGACAAAGATAGAGAAAGCAATGCAGCCTCATTCCGTGAACTGCTCCGATTTTAGAGGTGTGTCCAACGGCTCACAGCTGATGTCTGGCTCCTCCCCTCAGTGCATAATTAAATTAATAAAATAATAAATTAATAAATTTAATAAAAATAAAATAAATTATATTTAAAATTTAAATTAAAAATAAATTTATTTTTTTACCGGCACAGCCAGGACTTGAACTCGTGAACTAATTCTCTTTATGCAGTAGCTCTATCCATTGAGCCACTGCCTCTAATGAACAGTATAGGAAGATTTGGTAATCTTGACCTCTGTATTGCACTTGAGAATCAAGGAAGGATGGATGGATGGAGGGATGGAGGGATGGATGAATGGATGGAGGGATGGAGGGATGGATGGAAGGATGGATGGAGGGAGGGATGAAGGGATAGATGAATGGATGGAGGGATGAATGGAGGGATAGATGGATGGATGGAGGGAGGGATGAAGGGATGGATGAATGGATGGAGATATGGATGGAGGGATGGATGGATGAAGGGCTAGAGGGAGGGATGGAGGGAGGGATGAATGGATGGAGGGAGAGATGGAGGGATGGATGGATGGGAGGGAAAACACTGGCACTACCGCACTCATCACCGCACACAAGCAGGCACTACAACCCGCATCATCACCGCACACGCAGGCATTACCTCAGTGATGTCCCCGCTGACAGCGCGGCTCACGTCAATTGCTGCGTGGATCTGACACAGAGCGCTCGTGTTTTACGGTGCTCCCTGTCAGCTTCATGTAGCAGAGCTGATAGCGTTGTGGGACCTCTGTGGATTACCTCGGACCCGGAGGAGTATTTGGGGATTTTAATAAAATGGTGAAAGAGGATTTTTTTGTCTTTTATTCGAAATAAAGGATTTTTCGTTGTGTGTGTTTATTTACTTTCGCTTACAGGTTAATCATGGAAGGTATTTCGGGGAGACGCCTGCCATGATTAACTCCTTATTACCCCGATTGCTACCGCACCAGGGCAATTTGGGATGAGCCGGGTAGAGTCCCAGGACTGTCACATCTAATGGATGCAGCAATTCCGGGTGGCTACTGGTTGATATTGTTAGGTTGGTGGGCTCCCCATAATGTGGCGCTCCCCACCCTGACAATACCAGCCTCCAGCCATGTGGCTTTATTCTGGCTGGTATCAAAATTGGGGGGGACCGCAGGGTTTTTTTTAAATTATTATTTATTTATTTTACTGCACGATATAGACCCGCTCGCCGGCGGCTGTGATTGGTTGCAGTGAGACAGCTGTCACTCATCGTGGGGGCGTGTCTGGCTGCAACCAATCATGGGCGCCGGTGGGTGGGGAAATCAGGGAATACTAGATTGAATATTGAGCGGCAGCCATTTTCAAAAGAGGAAAAGCCAAGGGAGCTTTGTGACAGCGCCCGTGATTGGTGAGTAGGAAAGAGAGAGGGATTGTGCTGGGGACGCAGGACACATGCAGATACGCAACATGCGCACATAGCCTTACTGTGAAAAGCCACGCTTTTGGTGATTGAACCGCTATCGAATGGTAACTCGAACTGCCGAACTTGAAGCAAATCATTCGAGTTCGTCGAACACCGCCCAAAATCACTCGAATTTGAAATTGGCGAACGGTTCAAATCAAACATCGTTCAACTCTAGTCAACATCACCACATGCGCCGCAGCCCTTTAGGAAGAGATACAAGAGGAAAGAGGAATAACTAAGACTAGACATTAATTCACCACAACAGACAGAATACAATAATACCAATGATTTTACAAAAAAAAAGACCGAAGAGAGAAGGGAGAAAAAGGAGTTTAGACTAGGAAAGGAACTGGTTAAAACAACATTTTTAAAAATCCTGTGTGGGGAAGTTGTGTTAGCAGTCACCTGACTATGGTGCCTACCAATTGATGTGGGACACTAAAGAATAAGGGGCACTTTGCACACTACGACATCGCAGGTGCGATGTCGGTGGGGTCATGTCGAAAGTAACGCACTTCCGGCGTCACTCTCGACATCGTAGTGTGTAAATCCTACATGATACGATTACCGAGCGCAAAATCGTCATAATCGTATCATCAGTGTAGTGTCGGGGAATTCCATAATTACGCTGCTGCGACGGTACGATGTTGTTCCTCACTCTTGCGGCAGCACACATCGCTGTGTGTGAAGCTGTTGGAGCGATTAACGTCACCTTACCTGCATCATCGCAGCTCATGCCGACTATGCTGAAGGAAGGAGGTGGGCGGGATGTTTAAGTCCCGCGCTGCTCCGCCCTTCCGCTCCTATTTTCCGCCTGCCGTGTGACGTCACAGTGATGCCGCACGACCCGCCCCCTTAATAAGGAAGCGGTTCGCCGGCCAGAGCGACGTCGCAGGGCAGGTGAGTGTATGTTAAGCTGCCGTAGTGATAATTTTCAATAGGGCAGCTATCACAATGATATTGCAGTTGCGACGAGGGTGGGGACTATCGCACTCGGCATCGCAAGCATCGGCTTGCGATGTCGTAGTGTGCAAAGTGCCCCTAAGGGTGGCTTTGCATGTTGCGACATTGCACGTGCGATGTTGGTGGGGTCAAATCGAAAGTGACGCACATCCGGCATCGCAGTCGATATCGCAACGTGCAAATCCTTTTTGATACGATGAACGAGCGCAAAAGCGTCGTTATCGTATCATCGCTGCAGCCTCCGACATTTCCATAATGCCGGTGCAGCGACAGGTGCGATGTTGTTCCTCGCTCCTGCGGCACCACACATCGCTGTGTGTGAAGCCGCAGGAGCGAGGAACTTCACCTTACCTGCCGCCGGCTGCAATGAGAAGGACGGAGGTGGGTGGGATGTTTACATCCTGCTCATCTCCGCCCCTCGGCTTCAATTGGCCGCCTGCCGTGTGACGTCACTGTGACGCCGCACGACCCGCCCCTAAGGAAGGAGGTGGGTCGCCGGCCAGAGGGACGTCGCACGGCAGGTATGTGCGTGTAAAGCTGCCGTAGCAATAATAATCACTACGGCAGCTTTCACTATATATCGAACGTGCGACGGGGGCGGGACTATCGCTGCAGCATCGGTAACACATTGTTACCGATGTCGCAGCGTGCAAAGCCCGCCTAAGAGTACCCGTCCCATCCATCGCCCACCGTCCAAACCAAACACGAGAAAGTAGCAACAAAAAGTTCCAAAATAGCTGAGAGGATATGTAATCACAAAATTTAAACTATTACAGACAGAGGACCAGTACAAGTGCAGCTTCCAAAAGAAAAAAGTTGTAGAAGCATATATGGAAAGAACTGCCAAAGATCAAAAAAGGTCCGGAAAGACCCAATCACACAACCTGAGCCCAGTCATGTGATGTCCTGAGATGAGGGGCCTCTTTGGCTTCACAATTCTGCTAGACCTGTGGTGGGGCTGTAGGAGGCGTGACCAAGTCCCAGTCCTCCTGGTCAGGAAGGGGGATTTCCAGGTCTGTACAGAAAGTTAGAAGGTCCTTGAAGGAGCATAAAGTATTTCACTCTCTATTTCTCATGACTATGAGAGAAAAGGGGTACCCGTAGTGATATTGTAGATTGTTATTCTTCAGTCCACAGAGAAATAGCTTCAGGTGTCCTCTCCTTTGGAGAGTGATCCATCACAGATCAAGATACAGTTGGATAGAAGCTCCATTAAATTCAAGCTTGCGGACGGTTTGAACCTTGGACATGATGGACTCTTTTGTTTAAAAGTCATCCCCCCAGAACTCCGGGGCCATGGGTATCAGAATAAATGCAATGTAAGGTGATTCTCTGACTTGGCAAGATGGTGCCAGCGCCTGTTCATTAGGCTGGGAGCATGGTCTTCTTCCACTGGACAGCTGTTTGATTAGGTTAGATGAGGGAGTGCTCTCCTTGTCTTCCTGGGTACTTTGTTTAATGTCTCCACTCTCTTTTTAGCCAGTTTGCTATTCAGTAAAGCTTATAATACTCATTATACGGATGGCAGGTTTAGGAGCAGAGGTTCTATGCGCCCATTGGGTCCAGCACCCAGACACCAGCACCAAATAGCAAAATTACCAACATATTGTAGTAATGTTCCAATTCTAGTCTTCATCTTGTAGTAATGTCACCCATCCTGTTCTCCTTCTTGTAGAACTGTACCCCATCCTATTCCCCATATTGTAATAATGTTTCCATCATGGTCTCCTTTATGTAATAATGTGCCCATCCTTGTGCCAATCCGGTAGTAATGTTCCTATCCTGTAGTAATGTGCCCATCCTGTAGTAATGTCCCATCTTGGTCCCCTTCTAGTAATTTGTCCATCCGGTAGTAATGTGCTCTTCCTTCTCTCCATCCTGTAATTATGTGCCCATCCTGTAGTATTGACTCATCCTTGTAGTAATATCCCCATTTTTGTCCTCATTGTCTAGCAATATGCATTTCCTTGTCCTCATTCTGTACTAATGAGCCCATCCTGTAGTAATGCCCCATTCTGGTATTCTTGTATTAATTTGTCCATCTTTGTTGCCATTGTACTGCCCCGGGGCTCGGCCGGCTGCCGAGCCGCTCGAATCCGTGCTCGTCGGTGGGTGGCTCGAGCTCTCCACGGACCCGGGGGTCACATTGCTCTGAAAGGGGGTTGGTGCTACACGTAGGGACTTCGGTGGGGAGGTTGACGGCTGGAGCCAAGGTGGTTTGCAGGGGATTTAAGTTCGTGATGCCACCCATGGGTTGTGGTGAATGGATGGACACCACCATTGCCGTTGACTAGGCTCCCGGGGATGGTGTTGCGCAGCTTGGTGTTGCGCAGCTTGGTGTTGACCACCTCCGTGGGTAGGTGGATGATGGTCCCGGGGGCCCGAGGGTGGTGCTGAGGCGAGGGGATGGATGCGTGCTGGGGTGTTGGTGCGGTGCGGCGGTGTACTCATTATGATAAACACGCTGGAGTCTCTGGTAAACCAAACAAGGTGGTGAACGGTGCCCGCAGCCAGCTGCAGTTTCCCCTTAACAGGTTGGTGGTCTCCGCCTTTCTCCTGCACCTCTCTGTTGTAAAAGTTGCGACTCTTATGCCTAAGCAACGGTAGTCCGCTCCCCGGCTTGCTATGTGTTGGGAGAGCCCTGTTTGCCCACAGATGCTGGCCCCTTGGGTCTTTATGCCTTGGCGGTGGCTTTACCCTAATGGTTGGGCTGTTATCTTCAGTCGGGTCTTGTGTGGGAAAGGTCCTAAAGTCCAGTCCTCAGTCAGTTGATTTGACTTAGCCTAGTTGTTTCTGGGCTTCGTACTGGGTCTGAGTACCCCTCCTGGTGCTCCGGTTTCCAATCGGTTCCCCGGTTCGGTACCGTTGGGCCACCGCCCATTCCCGGTCCCTACGGTTCCACCGGCTGTAATCCTAGCTCATGCAGGCAGCCACCACCGTCTGTCTCTTTGCCAGAGGTGACTGGGCTCCAACCCAGACACCTGGTGTAGACTTTGGCAGACCTGAGCACAGGTCTGCCATTGAACTTGACTCCACTTCACTCGACTGTCAAGACTAATCTATACTGTTTTCCCACCTCCGGGCCTGTGAACTCCTCGGTGGCTGGAGCCAACCGCCTGGTTCCGCCCCCCTGGTGTGAACATCAAACCCGGAGGGTGGTGACAAAAGTTTGTAGTTTGGCTGCTGTCACCTTACTAAGGGGAGGGGTGTGTGTGCATGGGACTACCTGGGACGATCTGACTAGTCCAGGGCATCACATTCCCCCTTGGTTTAATTCAGACCATCCGCAGGCTGCCTGTCCACCACCGGTTTATTTTCTTTATAACTGTAAAAGATTTGAAACATGTTACAAGTATAATAACATTGGTATAAACTTCAAGGATTTGTCTCAATTCTTCCCTTGCAGAAGGCACATACTTAAACTTTGCAAACCATAATATTTTTATTAATGCGGGAACGGGACCGGGTCCTTCAGTCACCCACCCAAACAAACCTAGCCTTGATGCTGCCCCTAAGAAATGGGCAGCACCCCTTTTCCCCAGTCCAGGAACGGGCCCAGGTGTTGTTATACGGGATGGGTGCAGGGTTTCACACCTGTTTGTCTTTCAGAGGCCCCACATCCAGGGGGCCCCTGACCTGGAGGATCGCCACCGGTTGCAATGGTGGCGGGCCTCGGCCATCACTTTCCCGCAGGCCCATCCTGCCGGTGCAGCCTTCTCCAGTCACTTTCCCACAGTCCACTACAGGGCAGCATGGGTCCCCAATGCCACATTTACTCACAGTGACACTGTCCAGAAAGACCCCTTCTCCACTGCCTGCGGTGCGGGTATGGTGAACCGGGATCTGTAACGGGAACTGTCCTCACTCCTCACAACTCCCTGCCATCCTCCACCAGGGGCTCCGACCCCTGATGGCACCCACTGGGACTCCAACTGCAGCGGCGTTCAACAAGTCAGGCAGGGTCCGGCTCCTTCCACCCGGCGCACCGGATAGCGTCTCCCGGGAACATGAGGACGTTGAACAAAGGAACACGGGACTTCGCAGCAGCGGGCCCTTAAAACATTTAAAACTTGTTAAACTTGCAACTTCAGGGCGGCTACCACTGCAGGGGACCATACTGGCCGACGGTCTGACAATCAATTGGGCTCCCCATCCAGGTACAGTATTTTCCTGGGCTGTAAACTTCCAGCGGGAACGGCGGCGGGGGCAGCGTACACGGTACTTCTTCCTCCATGAGTTGTGCTACCTCGGGCTCACTGGTCATGGTACTGTTGGGCTCCAGCTCCCAGCTGATGAGGGACGACATGGGGGTCTGCGTGGCTTTATCTCAGCGCTCCACGGCTGCGGAGGCCCTCTGCTCACAGGCCCACACCACGGCAACCATCCTGCGGCCCTCCGCCTTCCAGTCGAGTACCTGCTGCAGACTCTGCGCCCTCACCTTCATATAAATAAACAATACCAATATATACGGAGGGTCCCGTGCCATAATCGAGATATGGAAGAAGCCATATACAGAAAATTAATAAGAAGAGAAAAGAAAATCTGTACAACGACTTGGTTGCAAAAAAGTATATAAATTGTATTGATTTATTAATATAATACCAGTACACAAAGTTTAAAAATAGCAAAAGCAGATAGTGAGTGCCAGCAGGTGGCGACCTCACATCACATAGGCACATAGGAGCACACTACAAAAAATCGGCAAAAGAGCCCAGCAGGACATCACCTGTGGAGGTGAAAAAAATCCACATGTGGCCCAGACACATGGGAGATGCCGACAGATAGATAGTGTCCTGCAATCACTGTGCAACAGTACAAATACACAATTAGAAAAATATAAATATCATCCAATGCAGCACAATATCAAGATAAATCAATTACACGCCCTGCGTACCTGTATGTGAAGTGAGGGGTTCTGTATGTGATGTGAGGTCGCCACCTGCTGGCACTATCTGCTTTTGCTATTTTTAAACTTTGTGTGCTGGTATTATATTAATAAAATCAATAAAATGTATATACTTTTTTGCCCTCACCTTCATGCAGAACCGACCCAGCTCCCGCTCCAACCAAGCAGCGGTTCCGGCGGAAAGCTCACCCGGGCCGCAGTTCTCAAAGGCTACTCCACCTCTGCTCCTTCCGAGTCCCGCCGCTCCCAACATAATCAGGGGAGACTGATTGTTGACAGGGAACCCAAGGTTGGGTCACTCAGCTGCGTCATACCTCTAGGACCATACGTTTTATCGCATATTGCGATGCATTTTTTAGTGCAGTTCTGTAACTGCATGCAAATACTTACTGAGGAGTGTAATTTCCAAAATTTGGTCACTTGAGGGAGTTTCTGCTGTGTTGCACTTAGAAGCTCTGCAAATGGAGTCCAAAACTATTTTAGAAAAATCTGTGCTCCAAATTCAAGCAACACTCCTTCCCTGCTGAGCCCAGTGGTGCAGCTCAACAGTACAGGCCTTTTTTACTATTCCCTTGTGTAAATTGAAAATCTGGGGTTAAAACAACATTTTAGTAATGTAATTTTTTTTTTCATTGCCCACGAGGATAACATTTTTCACACACCTGTTGTGCCAGTATGCTCTCTGCAGCACTAGATGAATTCATTGAGGAATGCAGTTTGTAAAGTGTGGTCATTTGTGGGAGATTTCTGTTGTTCTAACACCTTAGCAGCTCTGTGTAAAGGCACCTGTAATCAATTCCAGCAAAATCTGAAGTCCAATATGGCACAACTTCCCTTCTTAGCTTTGCACTGTACCTTAAATGTAGTTTCAGATTATATGGAGAGTACTGGCTCAATCAGAAAAAATGACACAACAAATAATGATGGTCCATTTTTTCTTATTAGCCCTTATAAAATTAAAAACATGAGGCTAAAATAACCTTTAACTGAAAAAAAAATGTAATTATTCTTTGTTCACTGCTCAGTGGTATAAAATCAATGACTTACCAGTGATGTCAGTATGCTCACTTCACCCCTAGATGAGTGAAGTTTGTTAAATTGGGTCACTTGTGGAGGTTTGGTTTTCTAGGATGTCAAGGGCTCTACCAATGTGACATGGCACCTCCCAAACCATTCCAACTAAATCTGCACTCCAATATGGCACTTCTTACCTGCCAAGCCCTGCCGTGTGCCCAACTAGTAGTTGTCAACCACATGTGGGATAATGTACTCACTAAACATTACACATCAAATTGGATTGTTCATGTTTTCCTTTAATCCTTTTAAAAATTAAAAATTGTTGCAAAAGCAACATGTTGGTGGGAAAAATGTATTTTTTAATTTTTAGGGCTCAATGTCATAAAAATCTGTGAAGCACCTAGGGGTTTAAATTGCTCAATACACATCTAGAAAAATTCCTTAAGATGTCTAGTTTCAAAAACAAGATCACATGTGGGTGGTTTTTACTATTTAGGCTCTTTAGGGGTTCTCTAAACACAAGATGGTGTCCGATAATAAATCCAGTCCCTTGTTCATTCCAAAAGTCAAATGTTGCTCCTCTGCTTCCAAAGCCCGACCGTATGGCAAAACATGACCGGGAGAAGCCTGAAAACTGTTCCCCAAAGTTGGTGTTCCATTTTTTCAGTGTATTCCCATGCACAACTTCCTAACCAAAAAAGCGGAAAAAATTCATTGTTTAATATTTTTCTTGTCATCTTCTTCCACCATATGAACAGGGTCATTCTTGACAATTTTTTTAGAAAGCCATCAAGCGTCCCTCACTCAAACATTTTTCAGAACCCTTAGGGTGCCACCACTCAACTGACAAAACGTTGAAGACTCAACCAAGTCGATGAACGGTGAAGATGCCATAATCAGAGTAACTATCTGGCTTCTCTGTCTACTGAAACGCTTGCTGTTTACAATTAAAGTGGAAGCTTTGCATGTGGTCCATGTGGAGATGGAAAAGTACACAAGGTGCTACATGCTGCATATCCTAATTGCTAGCCCTGGAAATGTTGCTGTTTAGGTTTATGGACTCTGAGGGTTTCACCAACTGATATTGATGTCCATCCCGCAGTACTCAGTCCGCAGTTGCCAGTATTCCATTGCCAGTGTTCCATTGCTGCCCTACAACTGCATGTGTCCAATAACATCACCTGTGCCCTGAGCAATGCAGTTAGGTTGTAGGAGAAGTATACATATAGAAGGACTGTAAAGCAATATACCCTAAGTATATGCCTGTAATGTAAAACTATCCTTTCTCCAGCAGCTATCCCTACGCTGAATGCAGCTAATAAAATAAGGAATAAAAGAGATGTAAGTTTGAAAAGGACTTTTCATTTTAGGTTGCAGCAGCAAGGTCTGTAAGGCTAGAATCCCTTCCTAAATCCCTTTAATACACTGTTGTTTGTCTAGCAGCTTACCCTACATTAAATGCTACTAAGAGTTGTATTATTATTGAATAGAATAGATTTTTCAAGTAGCAGCAGCAAGATCTGTACAGCTAGAATCGTTGCCTACATGCCTCTAATACATTATCCCTTCTCCATCAGCTTGCCCTACACAAAATGCAGCTAGGAGTGACATTATTAGCATATAGAATATATTATTACATAGCAACAGCAAAGTCTATAAAGCTTGAATTCCTGCCTACATACCTCTCCGATGCTATCTCTTATCCAGCAGCTTGCCCTACACTAAATCCAGGTAAGAGCTGTATTTGTAGAGAATAGAATATTTATTTTTATGTAGTAGTAGCAGCAAGATCTGAAAGACTAGAATCCCTGCCTAAATGGCTCTAATACACTAGCCCTTCTCCAGCAGCTTGCCCTAAACTAAACACAGTGAAGAGTATTATTAGTATAGAATAATCTCTGAAAAGGACTTTTGGTTTAATGTTGCATGAGTAGGTACATTGACGTGAGAGCATACTGTCCCTTCTCCAGCTGAAACTCTACTTAAACTATTTCCGAATACAGTACGCTGAGCATGTCACCAGGTGTTATATAGCCCTGATGATTCAATGTGGCCAGCCAATCACAGTATTTCCAGTAGTCAACATGACTACGACATTACCGTGATAGGCAAGCAATCTCCACATGTACGAAGGCTTAAGAAAATCTGAGAAAGATGCTTGGTGGGGACTACAGAATGGCGCCTAAGCACCAGTAAACTCCATGAAGTATATAGCTTCTTCAGCAGTACGATGCTTGATGGAGTTTCAAGCAATGCTGAGCATGCCTCCGACCACCCATCAAAATTGCATCTTACGTTTGGCTTTTCTGGCTCATGAGTCAGGAAGTATTCTTTCTCAGACAGACAAGCCTTGGTTTCTATATTTTTGTTTAGTAGGAAAATTAGGACTGAGGAGACTTTCACTACAAACAAGAAGGGCAGTTAATATGGGATTAAAAAATTGTGTTAGGAAGGTGTTATTCTGCAGTGTATCATGGATTAATCAATTCACAATCAATTAAGCTCTAGAGGTCCAGCAACTCCCAATAACTTAAAGTACCACTCTACCATTTTGTTTTGATTTTTTTTTCAGCGCTGGAGTGGTGCTTTAAATATAATCCCTGATCCCTGTCTTCTAATACTTATCCTCTTGTGGCTTCACCCTTTTTTGGTGCTGCTCTGGTCACAAGGCACCATCTTATATCCATAACCTCTGACTGGCTGGAAGACAGAAGTAACACCACAAATGCGCAATGGAACTCTACGAGAGCCAGAATGAGGCTCTCATAAAGTTCCATTGATTTGGGACCTTCGGCATGCTTCATTAATCACTGCTGATCACAAATTGCAGGCGGCCTATGAAAGCAATCCAGGAAACAGATCAAGATGGTGGCAGGTGAGTATAAGAAACGGGGCAGGGGAATTACATTTATAGCACCACTCCAGCGGTGAAATATAAAAAAAGATTGTAGACTGGTGCTTTAAATCTGTGTATTATTATTCACAGACTGAGAATACCACTCCATTTTTCTATGTTCTTTGCACTGTAATAGTACACCACACTCCTATTTAAGTCTTTCAATTACTATCTGAATAGATGAGTTGTGTGATCTGACCCCTTATACTTAAGTTGTTAAACCCTAAAATAGTGATTTTTTTTCCTAATCATATTTATTTTACCTGTAATAATCCCTCTTCATTGCGCTAGACCTTGTAATGTGATGTGATAGCTGCAAGGCATTACAGAAAAGTCCGCATGGTTATGCCTGATGTAAGATGAATTCTCCAAATTTAAATATGTCAATTATCAGGCTCACTAAACTGTACAACTTCCAAAATCAAAGACCCAAATCACATTCAAAAATGAATAATCTTTATTACACAAAACATAAACATACCAATACATTGATAAAATGTACAGAGAAAAGATAAGAATACCAAGTTGCCAGGCAGACAAATAAATCACAGTAAGTTATTTTAAATAAATATACGGAAGATTCATGCAGTAACTGTAGTACAAATGTCCAAAAATCCCCCCAAAATTTTTTTATTTATATATCAAATTTTTATAGTTGGTCTCTTGATTCATCAGTAAATACCACTATCAGCATTCCATAAAACTACAGTAAGTACACTGCTCAAAAAATTAAAGGGAACACTACTTTGTTCTGTACAAAGTTGAATGTGCTGACACAACACAAAAAAATCACACAAAAATCATCAATTGAAATCAAGTGTTTTAACCAATGGAAGCCTCGATTTGAAGACACACACAAAATGAAAGTGGAAACAAGTCAAAATGAAAACCAAAAGAAGACAAAACAAGACAAAATTAAAGTGGAAACAAGTCAAAATGAGGTTCAGTATTGTGTGTGGCCTCCTTGTGCCTGTATGACCTCCATACAACGCCTGCTCATGCTCCTGATGAGGTTGAGAATGTTTTTTTAAGGGATATCCTCCCAGACCTGGACTAAAGAATCCGCCAACTCCTGGACAGTCTGTGGTGCAACTGTTGCTGGATGGAGAGAGACATGATGTCCCAGATTTGCTAGTATCGGATTTAGGTCTTGGAAACAGGTGGGCAAGTCCATAGCTTCAATGCCTTCATCTAGCAGGAACTGCTGACACACTGCAGCCACATGAGGTCTGGCATTGTCCTGCATTAGGAGGAACCCAGGGCCAACCGCACCAGCATATGGTCTTGTAGCACCCCACGGGGCAGGTGGTTAACCTACTAGTTGCCAGGCCATTGAGGGTTGGGTCAGGTGATGTCACAGGTGGCCTTGCCAAGTCCCATTGACCCGAGGCATACAGTAAAAGGAAGGGAAAGCAGGGTGATTGGGAAAGTTTGTCGTGATGCCACCTGTGGTATGCGGCCAGGAAGTAGCCACCACTGCAGAATTCTTCACCGAGGCAGGTGTTATAGCAGCCAGGGTGGTGTCGCTCCCCACAGGTGGAGCGGGCCCCAGGTGGATGA
This sequence comes from Anomaloglossus baeobatrachus, assembly GCF_048569485.1. NCBI lineage: Eukaryota > Metazoa > Chordata > Amphibia > Anura > Aromobatidae > Anomaloglossus > Anomaloglossus baeobatrachus. Next base: position 513,005 of record NW_027441779.1, on the reverse strand, counting down.
CTGAGGGAGAGGTTGGGGCCGTCGGCACCAAAGCGCTGGGCGGTGACGCCAGTAAGGACAAGCCAACACAGTCTTTGCGGTTTCAAGGTGACTTTTACTCACACCTTCATTGCCAGCCCAGTAGTATCGGTCACCACCGTGATGGGCTCCAGTCAATCCCAAGCATGTAAGGGGCCACCACCGGTGTTTGAAGAGAGAGAGAGAGAGTCCTTTTCCTAGGATGTCCCCCTCAGCAGTTAGGAACCCGGGCTGAGCTCCCGCTCCAAACCCCGGGCCTAGTGAAGATCAAAGAGTTCCAAGAGTGTCTTTTCAGAACTATAGTCCTGACTTGTCTGTCTGTGTGAGTGTGTTTCGCCTACCTCTACCCCAATGGTGCCCGCCCCCTGGCGGTTGCCCTAGCAACTGGAAAGACCCATGTCTCTGTATGGCCACCCCCCCATTTGCCCCAAGACAGCTCCCCAGTGGGAAGCACCTGACTGTATGTAAGATGAAATGTGATGACACCGATGGTTAACCCCCAATTGCCTGAGATGGATACCACACCTTAACTGAGGTGCAGTACCCTGTGGTGAACAAAGCCTTAGGGGCGCCACAGTCTCATAAGGGGTCTGAGGATCTCATCTCGGTACCTAATGGCAGTCTGGCTACCTCTGGCAAGCACATGGAGGGCTGTGCGGCCCTCCAAAGAAATGCCACCCCATACCATTACTTACCCACTGCCAAACCGGTCGTGCTGAAGGATGTTGCCGGCAGCAGATCACTCTCCACGGTGTCTCCAGACTCTGTTATGTCTGTCACATGGGCTCAGTGTGAACCTGATTTCATCTGGAAAGAACACAGGGCACTGTTGTTAATGTCATCTCAGTGGGTGCTGGTGTGGAGCTCCCTCTGGTGGCCAGGAATGGTAATGAAGCTGAGTCTGAATCTGTGACTCAAACAGGTGTTGATGTTAATAGGGAATCCAGGAAGTCATATTGCTGAACAGCCTGGTATATATAGGAGAGCAGTTTCTGCGTAGTTGCTGCCAGTGATAAATGTTTGCTTCTGCCTCTGAAGCTGTCTTGGAGTTTGTCCTTCAATTTCCTCAATTTATCCTGTGCCAGAATTCCCTCCAGATAAGTCTGCAAGTTTTCTTTGCGTAATTGATGATTTTGCACATACGGGTGTTTGTGTTTTGTTTCTATTTTGTTCTGTGTTTGCTTTCTTGTATGTGAGGATTTGGCTCTCTGCTATTTTTGGGAGGGCAGTTCCTTCAGCAAGAAAGGGAGTTTCTCCTTGTTCTGATTTTGATTATTTGCTCTTTTTGAATACTATTTGTTCTGTGATTTTGTTTCTTCCCATTATATCTGCAGTTCTGATTAAACTGTCTGGCACAAGAGTACCTGATAAAGTGGGGGAAAGACCGTGTGGTCTCAGAAAAAAAAACCTTTTAGGAGTTTGGTATTTTTTGCAGGGTTTCTTGCTGGCCGAAATCAGTTATCTTTCCCATCTTGTTGCATCTAGTAAGTCGGGCCTCACCTTTGCTAATCTATATTTTCTATCTGTGTATTGTGTTTTCTTACATCACCATCGTTACATGTTGGGGGTTTGCTATTCCTTTGGGGACTGCTCCGAGGCAAGTTAGGATTCCTCATTTCTATCTTTGAGGTGTAGAAAGTTTCTCAGGCAGTGACGAGGTGTCTAGGTGTGTTTTCAAACATCCCACTGCTTCTTCTAGTGTTCTCCGATAGATAAGGGATTGCGGTCACCTTAGTTTCCAACTACTCTTGTGGTTTTTGTTTTTACCTGATTAATGGGATTTTTTGTGATCATCCACAGTTACCAGTTCATAACAGGGCACCAGTAGCGAATTTGCCAATCCTGGTGTTCTATGGCAAATGCCAAGCATGCTACATGGTATTAGGCAGTGAGCACAACCCCCATTTGTGGACGTTGGACCCTCATGTCATCCTCATGGAGTCGATTTTCTAACCGTTTGTGCAGACACATGCACATTTGTGGCCTGCTGCAGGTAATTTTGCAGGGCTCTGGCTGTGCTCCTTCTGTTCCTCCTTGCACAAAGGCGGAGGTAGCGGTCCTGCTGCTGGGTTGTTGTCCTCCTACGGCCCCCTCCATCTCTCCTGGTGTACTGGCCTGTCTCCAGGTAGCGCCTTCATCCTCTTGACACTACGCTGACAGACACAGCAAACCTTCTTGCCACAGCTCGCATTGATGTGCCATCCTGGATGAGCTGCACTACCTGTGCCACTTGTGTGGGTTGTAGAGTCCGTCTCATGCTACCATGAGTGTGAGAGCACAATCAGCATTCAAAAGTGGCCAGAACATCAGCCAGAAAGCATTGGTACTGAGATGTGGTCTGTGGTCCCCACCTGCAGAAGCACTCCTTTATTGAGTGTGTCTTGATAATTACCAATAATTTTCATCTGACGTCTATTCCATTTACACAACAGCATGTGAAATTGATTGTCAATCAGTGTTGCTTCCTAAGTGGACAGTTTGATTTCACAGAAGTTTGATTAACTTGGAGTTATATTCAATTGGTTAAGTGTTCCCTTTAATTTTTTGAGCAGTGTAAATCTCTATTTTATTGGTCTTCCAAAAACTCATGTGCAAAATCTATCAATATAGTAAAGTGTAAGTGCTTACTAGAATAAATATTCTTTCTATGTATTAAATCAAATAAAAATTCAATACATATAAATAAATCTAAACCAATGATTAATGCATTTTAATTTATCTAAAAGACCAATAGTAAAAACAGTATATAAAGATTTCTAAACGGGGATAATTAATTCATATATTGAAAAATTCAAATAGAATATAGTTAAAAAGTCAAAATTCTGTGCTAGAAAAAATATGGGTGAAAACAGGAACACTATACATATTTCACCTACCTTTTGAATATACAAACTTTAAAAACATTAAACAAAACTATCGCTCTGGGGAACCTTATATTCACTGTATGTTGTTATAATATACACTCCTCAACTTTAAAATTGTAACACCAAGAAGGAAAAGTCATGGAGTTCTGAAAATCACAGGTTCCATAGATATGTTATTGATCTGTAAATGTTGAAGCAATGGAAACAAAACTTTGAAAACATCTTGATTTTTTCAGCTTCAAGAAACACAAGCAGAAACACAGTTGCTTACACATCTTAGCTGCTATCTGCCTTGCTCAATGTAGTTGAGAATGCAAATTATCAAATTTGAGGCTGGTATCTGCCTTTGCAATTGCCAACCAATGATATCCCAGATCTGCTCAATGGGGACAAGTCTGGAGACTCTACAGGGCATGGTCACAAGTGTAGGTCATATCAGCCATAGCTCAAGCAATATGCAACCTGCAATCGCTTTGTTAAAAATAGCTCCTAGGACATTTTGGAGAAATTGCGATATACTGGTTCCATCACATTATCAATGAAATGCCATCCAGTTAGTGTAACTGCAATGAAGTCTAGACATTGTCTATTTCCATACATTATGCCACCCCAAAAATCAGTTAGTTTTCAAAATTTAGTTTCCATTTTTTTTTCTAATTTGCATATCACATAACATGTTTATCAGTCCTATGATTTTCATAAATCCACACCCATCCATCTTCGTGTTGCAACTTCAACATTTAGGAATGTACATCCCAAAACTGCAGAATGTAACAGACAAGATGAAAACTAATAAGAAAGGAGAATAAAGAGAGATACTGACAGTGAATTGAAAGCACATTGAAGAAAATGAAAAGGTATTAGATTTTTCAAAGTTAATATATATTACAGCATTCCTGTTGAAGTTCCACAACTAACAAATACTTTATGCTATGTGTTATATTCCAACCAGCAGGTGTTCTTCTACTCAAGCATAGATCCAGAAAGCTTCCCTATTTAGCATGTAAACATTTTCTGGCTCCTCTCCATTTTGAAGGTTAAAGCAAATCTTTCAGCAGGGTTTTGCTATGTAAGCTGAAGGCAGCATGATGCAAGGGTTAAAACATAGAATTCAGTGATACTGGTTTGTTACAGTCCGATCTGTTGTTTATTTGCTATGTTTATTTAAGTGTCAGGACCCTTATCATTGCTGTGACAATCTGGTTGTCAGTGGTGAGGAGTCTTATAGCTGCAATAATTATACCTTCCTCCCTGAAGAGACAATTTGAATTCTTCCCAGAGGAGCATTGCAGCTATTAAACTCCTCACCACTGGCAGCCAGATTGGTTTGTCAGTCTCCACAAGAAGAAATGTTTTCCCCTTAGACTCGAGTAGAGCTTCTCATACAGCCAGATCAGACCTCATACTTTGCACTGATGAGGGACAATCATCACAAAACTCCGTGTCTGCAAATTGAGGTTCTGGTCTGGAATAAATCCTAGGTCATATCAAAAGGCTCGGAAAGGGGCCACTTTTGACTTTTAGTATTGCTACTTCCTATAGGTGGCACTAGAGTTCATCTCCTTCCACTTACATCCTGTTTTAAAACAATATTTTAAACTAGATGGAATTCCAAATCTAAGGCCTCTGTTCCACTTGCGTTTTGCAATTTGATAAAACATCAGATTGCACTGACACCAGTGCAAAACAATGGGGCAGTGTTTAACTGCGATTGATTTCTCATGCCATATCAACATGAGAAAATAATTGCAGCATGCTGCGTTTGGCAGTGAGTCACGGCTCACACGCACCCATACAAGTCTATGGGTATGTGTGAAACATGGCACTGTACTCACATACCATCTGACCGCAATGCAATGTAAGCAGAGACCGACAGCGGAGGAGATGGGGACAAATTGCTGCCTCCCTCTTTTCCACAGCTGTCTTCCAATTGGATCACAGTCACATGACCCTGAGTTCTCACTCGCAGCACATGGTCATTAGTATATATCGCTCCCGATGCTCTCGTATCGGAAGTTACGCGCAAGTGGATCCGAGGCCTTAGGATGGGAAACTCGAGGTTATTCTGCATCCCTTGGTGTTTTTTATATTTTAGGCTTTTTTGAACAAATCTTTTCTGTATCTTTTATCCACTTTATTTTGGACCATTATTAAACTCCAATCCGGGGAACACATGTCCTGCAAGTATCCTGACTGCTATGTCTCATTCAAGGAAATCTGCGTGATCATAAAAGCAATTTATTTTCATTGTCATTAATTCTTCAACTGCTATAACCTCTTTCACATGTGATGAATGACAAGCATCAGCTTTAAGGATTGTGTTATCCAACACTGGCTTAGGCCTGCGCCACACATCCGTGCCTCCGGCACGTGTTTGTCATTTTTTACACGTACCGGCGGCACGGAGAAATGTACAGCAATGCTACCCTATGGTAGCAGGCACACACACGTAAAACCACACGGAACGTGTGTCCGTGTGCGTTTGTACGTGTGTGCGATTTTCAAAGCGCTGACATGTCAGTGTTTTCTCCCGCAGCACGGGTGTTACACGGCCCGCACCCGTACCACACGGGTGTAGTGTGGATGCGGTCCCGTGTGACACGCGCCGGAGAAAACACACATGTCAGGGAAAAAAATAAAAAACATTAACTCACCTTCTCCAGCCCTCCTGTCTCTGCCGCTGCTGCCTCTTGCTGCCGACCGCCGCTCATTAATCTCATAGAATATTCACTTCACTGCCTGGCAGCAGCAGCAGCGGGGAGACGGGAGGGCTGGAGACCGAGGATCAGCACCACGGACAGCAGCGCGGACATCAGGAAGGACCAGGTGAGTATAATAATTACTGATTCTACGTGTGCTATCGCGGATAGCACACGTAGAACACACGTGTCACGCACGTACCAGAGACACGTACTTACCTGCACGCAACACGCAGGGAAAATACGTGTCTCTCGGCACGTGCGTGAAATTCACGTGAGTGTGGCAGAGGCCTTAGAAAAAGTCATGGTAAATACTTATACAAGTATCACTATTTCAGTTTATAAATAAATTTAAAAAAATAATTGTACACACTTTTTTGTCTCATTTATAAAAAAATATTAAATGGATTGTTCTTTGGGTATTTAATAATAATTTAATATTGTATGAGCTAAAAATAAACAATATTTATCTTAAATTTATATTTTTTTTACTTAAAAAAACAATATGGCTTAAAACAATCAGTTTTTTTTACTGCAAAGTTATTTTTTTCTTCTCAAACCTTTAGAGAAAATCTACTGCAACAAACAATTTTCTGTACTTATAAGTAATAATCTTGGACACCAAGTTACATCTCTGCCTATAACTCAATTCACTGTAATTGCTCAGCAGATATTGATCTATATACAGCAGGATCTGACTTACATTGAAAATTCACTTTAAAGACTTTATCTGGATAGTCAAAACTTTATAAAAAAAAGTTTTATAACCGAATATATACTTTATACTACATGTTAATATTGGTTTTGCTTCAGACACTATTTCTATGAATAAAGAATATTTTATTCAAACAGATGTACTGCAGCAGGCACTGTTTTTACAGGACATTTTCTATGAAAACATAACACATGTGAGCCAAAATAAAGACAATCTCTGATATTTTGTGGCTTTTTTTTTAAATATTCATCTATTTTAGAACACATCGCTTTTATATACATTTCTACATTATGCAATAAATATCAGCTGTAAATGACAATGTACACTGGAAGAGACCTCTATGTATAACAACCCACATGCGTAAATGTATTTTATTAGGATTTTATGTGATATATCAACACTAAGTAGCAAGTATTTGTAAAGTGTATACAAAATGATATATAGTTTTCTAAATATATTATAAATCAAAATCTGAAAATGGTGACATGCATTTGTACTCAGCCCCCTTTAGTTTATACTCTGTAAAAAAAATCCCTAAAATTACTGCTGAGCATCTTTTAGGGTATGTCTCTACCAGCTTTGCACATCTAGAGGCTGAAAGTGTTGCTTTTTCTTCTATGCATAATAGCTCTAGCTCAGTGAAATTGGATGGAGGCATCTGTAAGCAGAAATTGTCAAGTCTTGCCACAGATTCTCAATAGAATTTATTTAGGTCTGGACTTTGACTCAGCTATTCACACACATGAATATGCTTTGATCCAAACCGTTCCATTGTAACTCATACTCTAACCGTATGTTTAGGGTCATTGTCCTGCTGGAATGTGACTCTGCAGACCAGTCTAAACTCTTTTGCTTTCTCTAACAGTTTTTTTCAGGATTGCCCTGTGCTTACCTCCATCCATCCATCTTCCTATCAACTCTGGCCAGCTTACCTGTCCCTAATGAAGAAAAGCCTCCCGACTGCATAATGCTGCCACCACCATGTTTGAAGGTGGGGATGGTGTTTTCAGTGTAATGTACAGTGTTAGTGTTCTGCCACAAGTAGCATTTTGCTTTTAGCCCAAAAAGTTCTTCTTTGGCTTCATCGGCCAGAACATCGTCTTCTACATGCTACTTGAGTCCACTAAAGTTGTGAAAGGTCTGCTTTTAACAAATACAGAAATGCCACTAAGCCTTAAAGGAAATATGTTTTTTGCAATTTAATCTGACAGTAGCATGATGTAGGTGCAGAAACACAGACTACAACCATGTGTCACTTACTGGACTGCTTGTTGCAGTTTCCATTAAATTAGCGTTTTATCAGCAAGATATTATCAGCATAGAACTAGTTGTCTAATACTATGTAGTCCTCCTGCTCTGTATAAGACCCCCATCACATGTCAGTAATTCTCTGGTAAAAAAGTTTTTATATGTATCAGAATCATGAATATATGCAGACACATTAAAATCAATGAGCCTGCACACACATCAGTGATTTCTCACTGACTGTGTTTCTGTGTGGCGTAGACGCGTGTCCGTGTGTTCCACACAGCGACAAGTCCATTTTTTTCTGGCATCACTGATGTCCCATGACCACACAATGGTGTGGTCCATGAAACCTGTATCACAAAAATCATGTACATTTAAAATAAAAAGCTTTTTATACTCGCCTCTCTCCAGCGATGCTGTCTTCAGCCGCTGCTATCTCCAGCTTCCATGCCAACTAATTATGCTCATACATTTGCACTACACCGCGACCCGGAAGTAGCTGCAGGGGGGAGACAGTGGTGGCTGGACACAGCATCGCGGGAGACTTCAGCACCACGGACAGCAGTGGTGTGGATAGGTGAGAAAAAGTGCCTGATCTCTGTGTATTAGCATGGATAGCAAACAGAGATCACACGTGTAGTAAAATCACGGCACAAGGAGAGATATATGCACCTTTATCACATACATGAAAAAAGTCTGTGTTTTTCACTGACATGTGAAGGGGGCCTAACCTTGCACTCACCGCTGATTAGCAACTTTTTGACAATGTAATGTGTACACAGAAAGCTGCCTATCAGTGATGTGGATGGAGTTGTAAAGAGGTAAGCATTAAGAGAAGTGGTAGATCTGCAACAGAGAAAACAAATAATTTATCAAAACTGCAGAAAACAGTCAACTAAGGGCCCCATTACATGCAATAACGTATCTAACGATATATCGCCAGGGTCACGGATTCCGTGACGCACATCCGGCATCGTTAGCGATGTCGTTGCGTGTGACACCAACGAGCGACAGTTAACGATGGAAAATACTCACTAAATCGTCCATCGTTGACACGTCGTTCATTTTCAAAAAATCGTTTATTGTTGAGGACGCAGGTTGTTCGTCGTTCCCGAGGCAGCACACATCGCTATGTGTGACACCTTGGGAACGAAGAACAACAGCTTACCTGCGGCCGCCGGCAATGAGGAAGGAAGGAGGTGGGCGGGATGTTACGGTCGCTCATCTCCGCCCCTCCGTTTCTATAGGGTGGCCGTTTAGTGACACCACTGTGACGCCACACAAACCGCCACCTTAGAAAGGAGGCGGTTCGCCGGCCACAGCGATGTTGCTAGGCAGGTAAGTCCATGTGATGGCTCCTAACGATATTGTGCGCCGCGGGCAGCGATTTGCCCGTGACGCACAAACGACGGGGGTGGGTATCACTGCATGTAAAGCCCCCTTAAGTTACACATTGCTAGACTCAAGGTCTCTGTCTTTACATCATGCTGCTGCCAGGTTACATTGCAAAAACCTGGAAATTAAATTCTTTACTGTCATTCCTGCCTTTATGTTGAAAAAAATCTGCTATTATGTCATAATGAAAACTACATACAGTGAATTTTCAGTTTGACCTTTATATACTTTTATTTATCATGTAGATAGAATAATGACATTATTATTTTCTCAGTATTTTAGTTCCAAAAAAAAATGTTACATTCTTTCACATATGCAATTGTGCTAAACTCAGGCAGATTTATAATATGTCTACCCATTTTGGAAAGTAGGAATTCTCATGTAGTAAAAACAATCGTAGATGAATATATATTAATTGCCCAGTCAAAATTGACATATCTTTGAGTGTTTGGTCTGATAAAAAAGTTGAGAAGGGTATAAAATTGAATCCTAACTGGTATGTGCACACTAGTATGAGCTATTTTTTTTAATAGATATCCAAAAACGTTTTCCAAAACTGAAAAATGGTTTCCAAAAATTGACAAATGCCTGTTCAAAATATTAATTCCAAAACACAGAAAGATAAAATAAGAAACTGGAGATAACCAAATCTTTTGAGATTCAAATTTTCTAGCTTCACTGAAATTTTTCCAAAAGTGTGCTTCTCAATAACTGATTTGTGCCAAACACTCTAAGGCCCCCTTCACACGTCGGTGAAAAACAGACACGTTTTTCACTGACATGTTAAAGGTATGTCCCTCCATGTACCATGATTTTGGCACACATGTGATCTCCATTTGCTATCCGTGATAATACACGGAGATCAGACACTTATACTCAACTATCCATTCTACTGCTGTCCATGGTGCTGAAGTTTTCCGCGATGCTGTGTCCGGCTGCCACTATCTCCCCTATGCAGCTACTTCCAGGTTAGCTGTGCAAGGCATCATATGTATGAGCATAATTAGCTGGCCTGAAAACAGGAAACAACAATGGCTGAAGACAGCGTCACTGGAGACAGGTGAATTTATAAAGCTTTTTATTAAAATGTACTTAATTTTTCTGGTACGTGTTTCAGGGAACACACCATTGTGTGGTCCGTGGGAGATCAGTGATGCCAGAAAAAAACAGACTTGTTTCCACATGGACACCCATGTGCACCACAAAGTAACACGCCAATGAGAAATCATTGATTTTAATGGGTCTGCGTCTGTCCGTGGTTTTGGTACATATAAAATCTGTAACATATGTACCAGAATCACTGATGTATGAAGGGGGCCTAAGGTATAGTAAACTCACCCAACCACTTTCTTTAACATAAGCAATATTTAGTAATGTCAAAGTGAGTGTTCTCAATAAGGATGAGCAAACCCATGGAAGTTCGGTTCTGTGGGTTCAGCCAGACTTTAGATAAAGTTCAGTTTGGGACCCAAACTTGACCTGAACCCCAATTAAAGTCACTAATTGGGAAGTTTGAGGTCTCTGCCCACATGCACCCAGCTATAAACATATCAGTGTTGGGGGCTAAATGGGCAGGGTTTTTCCATATTTTTTTAGTGCACGCTACATCCGATCATGCTGTTGTTGCCCCCAGTGTGAGCGGATCAAACACTGCAAGTAGCTCCCACTTGGTTGAGCAACAAGCGTACCTGAGCACAGCGATGATCAGGCGAGTGGTTTTCATACATAAATCACTAATAGCAAGATAAGGTACAGCCACAGTGTAGGAGATGTTGAGGTGCACTTGTAAGTTTCCACACCATTTGTCCAGATAATTAGAAAAAGGCACTCTCAAATGGTGATACAAACAAAGAATTTATTCCATAAGTCTTAAATCAACATGTGACGTTTCGGCCGGGTGGCCTTCATCAAATAACTTGTTATTAAGACTTTCAGGGTAGTGGTAAAGGCAGTGGTATCCACCGTATGCAGCATAGTGGTGGATACCACTGCCTTTACCACTACCCTGACAGTCTTAATAACAAGTTGTTTGATGAAGGCCACTCGGCCGAAATGTCAAATGTTGCTTTAAGACTTATGGAATAAATTCTTCGTTTGTATCACCATTTGAGAGTGCCTTGTTTCTAATTCTCTGTTCATACATAAATCATCTGAACTACGAACCCAAACTCTGTTTTTTTGTGTATGAACACCGAATCTCAGGTTCACTCATCCCTTGTTCTCAACATATATAGGTAACCTGCTTGCTGACAGTAATCAACAGCTGATTTGTAACACTAGAGATGTTTTATTTCAAATGAAATTTAAAAACAGTCCAATCTTTCTTTGATGATCACATGGACCATTATGTCACTGTCTGTAAGTCAAGGAGAATGACAAAAATTTCTGAATCTGTTCACATTACACTATTTTTGGTCTGAATCCTGTCAGTGGAAAACAACTGATATCATACAAACAGCACCAAATGTTATTAAATTGGGATGTTCACATGTCTTTTTGTACATGGACCAAATGTCCATGTGAAAAAAATTCCAGCCTTGTGCATTTTAAATGAGACTCGCTCATTCAAGTCTATGAATGTGGAAAAATAATTGGATTCTATACAAATCAACTTTATAGCATTCAATTTTTACTGATACGTTGGGTGATTAACAAAGGAAATGTTTTGATCTTGAAAATTGTATTCACTGCTAATATATATATATAAAAAAATGCCATAAGGATGACAGTTGTAAACAACAAAAATAAAAGTGTAGAAGCTGCTAGAGCAAAATAATTTTAAATGATTAAATAAACATCAACAAGGTCTGTAAAGAAATACAAGTGCATCTCAATAAATTAGAATATCATCAAAAAGTTAATTTATTTCAGTAATTCAATACAAAAAGGGAAACATATAGTATATAGCTTTATTACAAACAGAGGGATTTATTTCAAGTGTTTATTTCGGTTAATGTTGATGGTTATGGCCATTTTCCACATATGTACTTACTTTTATATACATTGGTTCAACACACTTTTTAATACACTTTTCTCTATAATAAAGTTTATTTTCTTTTAATTTGATTTTCTTCTTTGTAATCAATCCCTTGGTGTTTCACCAGCTCAAACACTCACTATTCTTGTGATAAAAGTAAAGACCAGCCTTCTCTCCTCTAATCCATGTCACAGGTTAGGGCTCTCCTTTTTATCCACACTTCCCAAAAATTGTGAAACATTTCTACTTATTATCACCCAGAATGTTCAGTAGCTATCCTTTCTGTATTATATCTCTTCTATGTCCTTTCTCTCCCCATCATGTAGTATAATTTTGTACCAAGGAGATATTTGTTTTTCATCAGTATATAATAAAGCTTCAAAAATGCAGGCCTGTCCAGTACCAATATTACTATATGCGCCGCCGCACTCTATAGCAATGAATGGGTGAGAACTTTCTTCTTTTTTTCCCACGTGTTTGACAGACGCTGAACCCTGATAACATTGCACACCCAGTGTAATCCTTAGCTGTCATTCTCACTATCCTCAGAGAAGCGAAGCCATAGATTCAATGTAATGTTAAATCAGTGATTTACTGCAATGAGGTTAAATATAACCTCCCAGGCAGCCTCTAAATATTTGGTTAAATATACTTTATATACATACAATTAACCCCTTCACGACCATGGACGGAAAGATCCGTCCTTGTGCCCTGGGCCTTAACGACCAAGGACGGATCTTTCCGTCATGGCGGAATCGCGGCACCGGAGCCTCCGGTGACTGCAATATGTTAACAAAAACCGCAGATTCGGGGAGGAGGGGACCTGTTCCTGACCTTAGGAGGGGTGGTGCCTCCTCCCCGGACCTACGGAGGCTGTGATTGGCTGACGAACGCCGCTCAACCAATCACAGCCACTGTAATGTTCCAGCCATTTAAAATGACTGAAACATTGAAATCTAGCCCTGGCCAGTGCAGCTGTAGCACTGGCCATTGGCTGGAGCTGGGTGACCTCACTGGATCACCCTCCCCCAGCTCCAATGCTCTGATTGGAGAGATCGGCCTTGTGACCGATTTCTCCAATCACAGTGGACCTGTTGCCGGTGACCGCCCCCATCAGCTTCGCTTGTCCCTGCAGCACGCCAGAACACTGAGCACAGTGAGTGTACACAGTGCAATGGCAGGGCGACAAGCTCCGGTCCCATGCTGTTATGAGACCGGAGCATGGGACCCGGAAGTTGCCGCGCTGCCATTGCACTGTACAAAAAGCGTCCCGATCCGCCGCCGTTGCCACTGCCCTCCGTGATATGCCACCTGTCTCCCCGATCTCCTGCCCGAACCCGAACCCCCACACCTCCCTATCCGCTGCCGCCGCCCTCCATCTGCCACAGTGCCACTGCTCCCCCCAATCTGCTGCCCGGCCCCTCACCTCCGTGCAGCAGATCGGAGGGAGCGGTGGCACTATGACAGATGGAGGAGGACAGGGATCGTGCACCCTGTCCTCCATCTGTCATAGTGCCACCGCTCCCTCCGATCTGCTGCCTGGCCCCTCCCCCTCGTGATCGGTGCCCGCCCCCTCCCCTCCGTGATGTGCTGCTCGCCCCCTCCCCTCCGTGATGTGCTGCTCGCCCCCTCCCCTCCGTGATGTGCTGCTCGCCCCCTCCCCTCCGTGATGTGCTGCACGCTCCCCCCACCTCTCACCCCCGTGGTCAGCTACCCGCCCCCTTCCCTGTCACCGCCGTGATGTGCGCTCCTTCCCCTGTCACCGCCGTGATGTGCGCCCCCTCCCCTGTCACCGCCGTGATGTGCGCTCCCTCCCCTGTCACCGCCGTGATGTGCGCCCCCTCCCCTGTCACCGCCGTGATGTGCGCCCCCTCCCCTGTCACCGCCGTGATGTGCGCCCCCTCCCCTGTCACCGCCGTGATGTGCGCCCCCTCCCCTGTCACCGCCGTGATGTGCGCCCCCTCCCCTGTCACCGCCGTGATGTGCGCTCCCTCCCCTGTCACCGCCGTGATGTGCGCTCCCTCCCCTGTCACCGCCGTGATGTGTGCTCCCTCCCCTGTCACCGCCGTGATGTGCGCTCCCTCCCCTGTCACCGCCGTGATGTGTGCCCCCTCCCCTGTCACCGCCGTGATGTGCGCTCCCTCCCCTGTCACCGCCGTGATGTGCGCTCCCTCCCCTGTCACCGCCGTGATGTGCGCTCCCTCCCCTGTCACCGCCGTGATGTGCGCTCCCTCCCCTGTCACCGCCGTGATGTGCGCTCCCTCCCCTGTCACCGCCGTGATCTGTGCTCCCTCCCCTGTCACCCCCGTGATCTGTGCTCCCTCCCCTGTCACCCCCATGATCTGCTGTCCACTCTCCCTCCACCTCTCACCCCCGTGATCTGCGCTCTGCTCACCTGTCTCCCCCGTGATCTGCGCTCTCTCACCTCTCACCCCCGTGATCTGTGCTCCCTCACCTGTCACCCCCGTGATCTGCTGTCCGCTCTCCCTCACCTCTCACCCCCGTGATCTGTGCTCTGCTCACCTGTCTCCTCCGTGATCTGTGCTCTGCTCACCTGTCTCCTCCGTGATCTGCGCTGCGCTCCCTCCCCCACCTCTCACCCTCCCCGATCTGCTGCCTCCTTCATCTCCTGTGATCCAGCTGCCTAGATCCATCCTGTAGGGTAACTATCCCCAATCTCACCTCCCACTCCCCTTCCCACCCATCCCCCTACCCGCCCCCTCCCCCCATCCTCTGCCGCTCCTGCATCCACTGCGCCCTCTCCCATCTGCCCCCACCCTATCCCAGCCACCGTCTCACAATCACAGATGCTCCCTTTATATGCCGCTGCCCCCCCATCTGCTGCCGCCCCATCTGCCGCCCCCCCCATCTTCTGCTGTTTTTTTTTTCTATGCCATGGGGGTCTAGTTTCCAAAATGGGGTCACATGTGGGGGAGCTCCACTGTTTCGGCACCTCAGGGGGTCTCCAAACTGCATGGAATACGCTAATTATCCCAGACAATTTTGCGTTTGAAACGTCAAATGACGCTCCTTGCCTTCCGAGCCCTGCTGTGCGCCCAAACATTTGAGTTCCACCACATATGAGGTATCTGCGTACTCAGGAGAAATTGCACAATACATTTTATGGTGCAATTTTTCCTGATACCCTTGTGAAAAAAAAAGCTACCTGGTTGAAGTAACAATTTTGTGGTAAAAAATTTTTTTTTTATTTTCACGGCTCAACTCTATTAACTTTTGTGAAGCCCCCAGAGGCTCAAAGTGCTCAATAAACATCTAGATAAATTCCATGAGGAGTCTAGTTTCCAAAATGGGGTCACATGTGGGGGAGCTCTACTGTTTCGGCACCTCAGGGGGTCTCCAAACGCAACATGGAATACGCTAATTATCCCAGACAATTTTGCGTTTGAAACGTCAAATGACGCTCCTTGCCTTCCGAGCCCTGCTGTGCGCCCAAACATTTGAGTTCCACCACATATGAGGTATCTGCGTACTCCCTTGTGAAAAAAAAAGCTACCTGGTTAAAGTAACAATTTTGTGGTAAAAAATAATTTTTTTTATTTTCACGGCTCAACTCTATTAACTTTTGTGAAGCCCCCAGAGGCTCTAAGTGCTCAATAAACATCTAGATAAATTCCATGAGGGGTCTAGTTTCCAAAATGGGGTCACATGTGGGGGAGCTACACTGTTTCGGCACCTCAGGGGCTCTCCAAACGCAACATGGTGTGGCTAACGATTCCAGCTAATTTTCTGTTTAAAAAAGTCAAATGGCGCTCCTTCCCTTCCGAGTCCTGCCGTGCGCCCAAACAGTGGTTTTTCGCCACATATGAGGTATCTGCGTGTTCAGTAGAAATTGCCCAACAAATTTTGGGGGTTCATTTAATCCTGCTACCCTTGTGAATATGCAATATTTGAGGCTAAATTAACATTTTTGTTGCAAAAAGTAAAATGTTCATTTTTTCCTTCCACATTGCTTTAGTTACTGTGAAGCACCTGAAGGGTTAATAACCTTCTTGAATGTGGTTTTGAGTAGCCTGAGGGGTGCCGTTTTTGGAATGGTGTCACTTTTAGGTGTTCTGTGTCATGTAGACCTTTCAAAATTGCTTCAAATGTGATGTGGTCCCTAAAAAAAGTGGCTTTGTAAATTTTGTTGTAAAAATGAGAAATTGCTCATAAACTTTGAACCCCTATAACTTCCTTAAATTTTTTTTTTTTTCCCAAAATTGTTCTGATGTAAAATAGACATGTGGGAAATGTTATTTATTAATTATTTTGTGTCATATGTCTCGTTGGTTTTAGAGCATAAAAATTCAAAGTTTAAAAATTACAAAATTTTCAAAATTTTCGCGAAATTTCCGTTTTTTTCACAAAGAAATGCAAAAAATATCAGCCTAAATTTACCACTAACATGAAGCCCAATATGTCACGAAAAAACAATCTCAGAATCACCGGGATCCGCTGAAGCGTTCCAGAGTTATAACCTCATAAAGTGACACTGGTCAGAATTGCAAAAAATGGCCTGGTCTTTAGGGTCAAAATAGGCTTGGGGCTGAAGGGGTTAATATATAATAGATACCTTTCTCTGTACGTACATGATAAGATTTATTAGATGACATTGATTAGTCCTTTTTATTAGATAAGGTATGAATTAATACTTATGTCACACACATTTCTCACTACCGCTGTTCTATCTAGCATAATGCACTTCTGCCTGGATGCACTGACTTCCTCACTATGATGTGGGACATTAACCATCTTCAATAAATTAACCCCTTAATGACTGCGGGCAGTAATATTACATCCTAGCAGTCATAGTATTACTGCCCGCGGTCTGCCGCCAGCAGCATTTCGCGACCAGTGCACATCTCAGATGATTTTCACAGATGAGATGTGTTCCTGATAGGTACAAGCAGAATCGTTATCTGCTCGTGCCATTTAACCCCTTAAATGGCAGTGTCAATATGTGACAGCGCCATTATAATAGCATCGGCGGTAAACATTTACTTACCAGCCGATACCGGAAGTCACTTGACGTGATCACGTGACTTCCGGTGGTTGTAATGGTAGCACAGGGTCATGTGATGACTCCTGTAGCTGACATGAATTACTTCCGGTTTCAATCAGCCCAGAGCCGAGTGAAGCAGAAAGTGAGCATATCTGCTGTTTACAGCTGTATAGTTGTGATCAGCAGATGTGGCAGAGTGATCGGATTGTTGATCCATATAGCCCCCTAGGGGGACTAGTAAAAAAAGAAAAAAAAAGTAAAAAAAAAATAAAAAAAAAACCCTAAAATTTCAAATCACCCCCCTTTCGCCCCATTGAAATTTAAAGGATTAAAAAAATAAAAAATATACACACATTTGGTATCGCCGCCTTCAGAAACATCCGATCTATCAAAATATAAAATCAATTATTCTGATCAGTAAACGGCGTAGCAGGAAAAAAAATCCAAATGCCAAAATTACGTTTTTTGGTCTCCACACATTTTGCGCAAAATGCAATAACAGGCGATCAAAATGTAGCATCTGCGCAAAAATGGTACCGTTAAAAACGTCAACTCGAGACGCAAAAAATAAGCCATCACTGAGCCATAGATCCCGAGAAATGAGAACACTATGGATCAAGGAATATGGCGTAAAACGTGCGCCACTTTTTTCCGCCAACCTTCTGTTTTTTTTTAACCCATTATAAACCTATATATGTTTGGTGTCTACAAACTCACACTGACCTGAAGCATCACACCCACACATTAATTTTACCATATAGTGAACACAGTGAATAAAATATCTAAAAAACAATAGTGCACACTTTTTTGCAATTTTTCTGCATTTGGAATTTTTTTGCCATTTTCCAGTACACTATATGGTAAAAGTTATGGTTTCATTTAAATGTACAGCTCATTACACAAAAATTGAGCCCTCATATGACCATATTGACTGAAAAATAAAAAAGTTACGTCTCGGAAAAAGAATGCCAAAAAACGAAAACGGAAAGCAAAAAATCGGACAGTCGTAAAGGGGTTAAATAAGAAGAACACAGACATTGTAGGTTGTAGTAGAGATGAGCAAACCTGTTTGATAAAAGTTCACCAATTTCTATTCGACATTTAGCCTGTTTGGATCGGGCTCGGTAATTAGAGCACTTTCCCTAAAAGTTGGCAATGTTCAGTTTTGTTTGATTCCTAATCATGTTTTATAAAACGCTTTTCTAATAATATGTTATGCTTTTGGGTAGGACTTTGTTGCTGTATGAGGAATGGGGGGATGTGTTTAATGAGTGGAGGAGGTGGGGACTCGGGAGAAACCAGATGCTCCCTGCACCGTTTTTTTTTTCTTAACTGCATTTGCAGATGTTCCTACAGTCAATCATGGTGCCTCAAACATCCACAAGGTTCAGACACAAGGGCTTGTGTCATTGGCTGCCTACATCACATGTCCATCTGCATATAAAATGCAGATATGCGGTGTCAGCGCCATTTTGTGAATGTTAAACATTAGGGAAGATGCTGCCATCAGTGGTCCTGCCAGTGCTGCTAGACATTTAGCTTAGCTAGGAGTTTAATGATAGGTAGTTGAGATAGATAGGAGAACAATAGCGTAGAATAGGGACATGCAGTGTAGGGAATGCTGTGAGCCACAAATTGGCATTTAAAGATAGAAATAAGGATAGGTATTTATCAATGCCTGCTTAAGAGTTGCCAGTGAAGGATCTAAAAAGCTATTGCTACTTATTAGAGATGAGCGAACCGGTCGCGGTTCGGCTCGAGGTTGGTTCGCCGAACGGACCTCCCGTTCGAGTTCGGTTCGTCGAACGTTCGACGAACCGAACTCGAACTGCATAGGAAACAATGGCAGGCAATCACAAACACAGAAAAACACCTAGAAAACACCCTCAAAGGTGTCCAAAAGGTCACAAACAACTCACAACACATGGGAAAGTGACAAGGACATATACTCATGCGAAAACAAAAGAGCTGGACAAGGAAAAAGAGGAGGACACACAGATATATGAGTATATGCAAGGAAACATCGATTCCATTAATGTGCAACTTGAGCCCTGCTCATTCTTGGCTTCCAATCTTGATAAATTGCCTGAGCTCGCCACGTACGTCTTGGGGATCTTGTCGTGTCCTGCAGCCAGCGTTCTCTCGGAACCTGTCTTCAGTGCTGCTGTGGGTCTGCTGGCAGATAAGCACACGTGTCTGTCCACTGACAATGTGGACATGGCTCTCAGAGGACTTTTCTTCCCCTGGGTCAGCCAGGGGACGGGAAAGGCACGCGTATTTTTGAGAGTGCTTCATGCAAAGCATCTTTTTCTTTTTCAAAAGGGAGCTCAACCGATGCCAGTCAAGTGGGGTGTGTGTGGCCCAGTGAGTGGCAACCAGGGAGACTGTGGTTGGAGTCCCCTCGCTGTGTCTCTAAAAGAACCAAGATGAACAAGTCATGGCTCTCAGAGGACTTTTCTTCCCCTGGGTCAGCCAGGGGACGGGAAAGGCACGCGTATTTTTGAGAGTGCTTCATGCAAAGCATCTTTTTCTTTTTCAAAAGGGGGCTCAACCGATGCCAGTCAAGTGGGGTGTGTGTGGCCCAGTTAGTGGAAACGAGGGAGACTGTGGTTGGAGTCCCCTCGCTGTGTCTCTAAAAGAACCAAGATGAACAAGTCATGGCTCTCAGAGGACTTTTCTTCCCCTGGGTCAGCCAGGGGACGGGAAAGGCACGCGTATTTTTGAGAGTGCTTCATGCAAAGCATCTTTTTCTTTTTCAAAAGGGAGCTCAACCGATGCCAGTCAAGTGGGGTGTGTGTGGCCCAGTGAGTGGAAACGAGGGAGACTGTGGTTGGAGTCCCCTCGCTGTGTCTCTAAAAGAACCAAGATGAACAAGTCATGGCTCTCAGAGGACTTTTCTTCCCCTGGGTCAGCCAGGGGACGGGAAAGGCACGCGTATTTTTGAGAGTGCTTCATGCAAAGCATCTTTTTCTTTTTCAAAAGGGAGCTCAACCGATGCCAGTCAAGTGGGGTGTGTGTGGCCCAGTGAGTGGAAACGAGGGAGACTGTGGTTGGAGTCCCCTCGCTGTGTCTCTAAAAGAACCAAGATGAACAAGTCATGGCTCTCAGAGGACTTTTCTTCCCCTGGGTCAGCCAGGGGACGGGAAAGGCACGCGTATTTTTGAGAGTGCTTCATGCAAAGCATCTTTTTCTTTTTCAAAAGCGAGCTCAACCGATGCCAGTCAAGTGGGGTGTGTGTGGCCCAGTGAGTGGCAACCAGGGAGACTGTGGTTGGAGTCCCCTCGCTGTGTCTCTAAAAGAACCAAGATGAACAAGTCATGGCTCTCAGAGGACTTTTCTTCCCCTGGGTCAGCCAGGGGACGGGAAAGGCACGCGTATTTTTGAGAGTGCTTCATGCAAAGCATCTTTTTCTTTTTCAAAAGGGAGCTCAACCGATGCCAGTCAAGTGGGGTGTGTGTGGCCCAGTGAGTGGCAACGAGGGAGACTGTGGTTGGAGTCCCCTCGCTGTGTCTCTAAAAGAACCAAGATGAACAAGTCATGGCTCTCAGAGGACTTTTCTTCCCCTGGGTCAGCCAGGGGACGGGAAAGGCACGCGTATTTTTGAGAGTGCTTCATGCAAAGCATCTTTTTCTTTTTCAAAAGGGGGCTCAACCGATGCCAGTCAAGTGGGGTGTGTGTGGCCCAGTTAGTGGAAACGAGGGAGACTGTGGTTGGAGTCCCCTCGCTGTGTCTCTAAAAGAACCAAGATGAACAAGTCATGGCTCTCAGAGGACTTTTCTTCCCCTGGGTCAGCCAGGGGACGGGAAAGGCACGCGTATTTTTGAGAGTGCTTCATGCAAAGCATCTTTTTCTTTTTCAAAAGGGAGCTCAACCGATGCCAGTCAAGTGGGGTGTGTGTGGCCCAGTGAGTGGAAACGAGGGAGACTGTGGTTGGAGTCCCCTCGCTGTGTCTCTAAAAGAACCAAGATGAACAAGTCATGGCTCTCAGAGGACTTTTCTTCCCCTGGGTCAGCCAGGGGACGGGAAAGGCACGCGTATTTTTGAGAGTGCTTCATGCAAAGCATCTTTTTCTTTTTCAAAAGGGAGCTCAACCGATGCCAGTCAAGTGGGGTGTGTGTGGCCCAGTGAGTGGAAACGAGGGAGACTGTGGTTGGAGTCCCCTCGCTGTGTCTCTAAAAGAACCAAGATGAACAAGTCATGGCTCTCAGAGGACTTTTCTTCCCCTGGGTCAGCCAGGGGACGGGAAAGGCACGCGTATTTTTGAGAGTGCTTCATGCAAAGCATCTTTTTCTTTTTCAAAAGGGAGCTCAACCGATGCCAGTCAAGTGGGGTGTGTGTGGCCCAGTGAGTGGCAACCAGGGAGACTGTGGTTGGAGTCCCCTCGCTGTGTCTCTAAAAGAACCAAGATGAACAAGTCATGGCTCTCAGAGGACTTTTCTTCCCCTGGGTCAGCCAGGGGACGGGAAAGGCACGCGTATTTTTGAGAGTGCTTCATGCAAAGCATCTTTTTCTTTTTCAAAAGGGAGCTCAACCGATGCCAGTCAAGTGGGGTGTGTGTGGCCCAGTGAGTGGCAACCAGGGAGACTGTGGTTGAAGTCCCCTCGCTGTGTCTCTAAAAGAACCAAGATGAACAAGTCATGGCTCTCAGAGGACTTTTCTTCCCCTGGGTCAGCCAGGGGACGGGAAAGGCACGCGTATTTTTGAGAGTGCTTCATGCAAAGCATCTTTTTCTTTTTCAAAAGGGGGCTCAACCGATGCCAGTCAAGTGGGGTGTGTGTGGCCCAGTTAGTGGAAACGAGGGAGACTGTGGTTGGAGTCCCCTCGCTGTGTCTCTAAAAGAACCAAGATGAACAAGTCATGGCTCTCAGAGGACTTTTCTTCCCCTGGGTCAGCCAGGGGACGGGAAAGGCACGCGTATTTTTGAGAGTGCTTCATGCAAAGCATCTTTTTCTTTTTCAAAAGGGAGCTCAACCGATGCCAGTCAAGTGGGGTGTGTGTGGCCCAGTGAGTGGAAACGAGGGAGACTGTGGTTGGAGTCCCCTCGCTGTGTCTCTAAAAGAACCAAGATGAACAAGTCATGGCTCTCAGAGGACTTTTCTTCCCCTGGGTCAGCCAGGGGACGGGAAAGGCACGCGTATTTTTGAGAGTGCTTCATGCAAAGCATCTTTTTCTTTTTCAAAAGGGAGCTCAACCGATGCCAGTCAAGTGGGGTGTGTGTGGCCCAGTGAGTGGAAACGAGGGAGACTGTGGTTGGAGTCCCCTCGCTGTGTCTCTAAAAGAACCAAGATGAACAAGTCATGGCTCTCAGAGGACTTTTCTTCCCCTGGGTCAGCCAGGGGACGGGAAAGGCACGCGTATTTTTGAGAGTGCTTCATGCAAAGCATCTTTTTCTTTTTCAAAAGGGAGCTCAACCGATGCCAGTCAAGTGGGGTGTGTGTGGCCCAGTGAGTGGCAACCAGGGAGACTGTGGTTGGAGTCCCCTCGCTGTGTCTCTAAAAGAACCAAGATGAACAAGTCATGGCTCTCAGAGGACTTTTCTTCCCCTGGGTCAGCCAGGGGACGGGAAAGGCACGCGTATTTTTGAGAGTGCTTCATGCAAAGCATCTTTTTCTTTTTCAAAAGGGAGCTCAACCGATGCCAGTCAAGTGGGGTGTGTGTGGCCCAGTGAGTGGCAACGAGTGAGACTGTGGTTGGAGTCCCCTCGCTGTGTCTCTAAAAGAACCAAGATGAACAAGTCATGGCTCTCAGAGGACTTTTCTTCCCCTGGGTCAGCCAGGGGACGGGAAAGGCACGCGTATTTTTGAGAGTGCTTCATGCAAAGCATCTTTTTCTTTTTCAAAAGGGAGCTCAACCGATGCCAGTCAAGTGGGGTGTGTGTGGCCCAGTGAGTGGCAACCAGGGAGACTGTGGTTGGAGTCCCCTCGCTGTGTCTCTAAAAGAACCAAGATGAACAAGTCATGGCTCTCAGAGGACTTTTCTTCCCCTGGGTCAGCCAGGGGACGGGAAAGGCACGCGTATTTTTGAGAGTGCTTCATGCAAAGCATCTTTTTCTTTTTCAAAAGGGAGCTCAACCGATGCCAGTCAAGTGGGGTGTGTGTGGCCCAGTGAGTGGCAACGAAGGAGACTGTGGTTGGAGTCCCCTCGCTGTGTTTCTAAAAGACCCAAAATGAACAAATCATGGCTCTCAGAGGACTTTTCTTCCCCTGGGTCAGCCAGGGGACGGGAAAGGCACGCGTATTTTTGAGAGTGCTTCATGCAAAGCATCTTTTTCTTTTTCAAAAGGGGGCTCAACCGATGCCAGTCAAGTGGGGTGTGTGTGGCCCAGTTAGTGGAAACGAGGGAGACTGTGGTTGGAGTCCCCTCGCTGTGTCTCTAAAAGAACCAAGATGAACAAGTCATGGCTCTCAGAGGACTTTTCTTCCCCTGGGTCAGCCAGGGGACGGGAAAGGCACGCGTATTTTTGAGAGTGCTTCATGCAAAGCATCTTTTTCTTTTTCAAAAGGGAGCTCAACCGATGCCAGTCAAGTGGGGTGTGTGTGGCCCAGTGAGTGGAAACGAGGGAGACTGTGGTTGGAGTCCCCTCGCTGTGTCTCTAAAAGAACCAAGATGAACAAGTCATGGCTCTCAGAGGACTTTTCTTCCCCTGGGTCAGCCAGGGGACGGGAAAGGCACGCGTATTTTTGAGAGTGCTTCATGCAAAGCATCTTTTTCTTTTTCAAAAGGGAGCTCAACCGATGCCAGTCAAGTGGGGTGTGTGTGGCCCAGTGAGTGGAAACGAGGGAGACTGTGGTTGGAGTCCCCTCGCTGTGTCTCTAAAAGAACCAAGATGAACAAGTCATGGCTCTCAGAGGACTTTTCTTCCCCTGGGTCAGCCAGGGGACGGGAAAGGCACGCGTATTTTTGAGAGTGCTTCATGCAAAGCATCTTTTTCTTTTTCAAAAGGGAGCTCAACCGATGCCAGTCAAGTGGGGTGTGTGTGGCCCAGTGAGTGGCAACCAGGGAGACTGTGGTTGGAGTCCCCTCGCTGTGTCTCTAAAAGAACCAAGATGAACAAGTCATGGCTCTCAGAGGACTTTTCTTCCCCTGGGTCAGCCAGGGGACGGGAAAGGCACGCGTATTTTTGAGAGTGCTTCATGCAAAGCATCTTTTTCTTTTTCAAAAGGGAGCTCAACCGATGCCAGTCAAGTGGGGTGTGTGTGGCCCAGTGAGTGGCAACCAGGGAGACTGTGGTTGGAGTCCCCTCGCTGTGTCTCTAAAAGAACCAAGATGAACAAGTCATGGCTCTCAGAGGACTTTTCTTCCCCTGGGTCAGCCAGGGGACGGGAAAGGCACGCGTATTTTTGAGAGTGCTTCATGCAAAGCATCTTTTTCTTTTTCAAAAGGGAGCTCAACCGATGCCAGTCAAGTGGGGTGTGTGTGGCCCAGTGAGTGGCAACGAGGGAGACTGTGGTTGGAGTCCCCTCGCTGTGTCTCTAAAAGAACCAAGATGAACAAGTCATGGCTCTCAGAGGACTTTTCTTCCCCTGGGTCAGCCAGGGGACGGGAAAGGCACGCGTATTTTTGAGAGTGCTTCATGCAAAGCATCTTTTTCTTTTTCAAAAGGGAGCTCAACCGATGCCAGTCAAGTGGGGTGTGTGTGGCCCAGTGAGTGGCAACCAGGGAGACTGTGGTTGGAGTCCCCTCGCTGTGTCTCTAAAAGAACCAAGATGAACAAGTCATGGCTCTCAGAGGACTTTTCTTCCCCTGGGTCAGCCAGGGGACGGGAAAGGCACGCGTATTTTTGAGAGTGCTTCATGCAAAGCATCTTTTTCTTTTTCAAAAGGGAGCTCAACCGATGCCAGTCAAGTGGGGTGTGTGTGGCCCAGTGAGTGGCAACGAAGGAGACTGTGGTTGGAGTCCCCTCGCTGTGTTTCTAAAAGACCCAAAATGAACAAATCATGGCTCTCAGAGGACTTTTCTTCCCCTGGGTCAGCCAGGGGACGGGAAAGGCACGCGTATTTTTGAGAGTGCTTCATGCAAAGCATCTTTTTCTTTTTCAAAAGGGGGCTCAACCGATGCCAGTCAAGTGGGGTGTGTGTGGCCCAGTTAGTGGAAACGAGGGAGACTGTGGTTGGAGTCCCCTCGCTGTGTCTCTAAAAGAACCAAGATGAACAAGTCATGGCTCTCAGAGGACTTTTCTTCCCCTGGGTCAGCCAGGGGACGGGAAAGGCACGCGTATTTTTGAGAGTGCTTCATGCAAAGCATCTTTTTCTTTTTCAAAAGGGAGCTCAACCGATGCCAGTCAAGTGGGGTGTGTGTGGCCCAGTGAGTGGAAACGAGGGAGACTGTGGTTGGAGTCCCCTCGCTGTGTCTCTAAAAGAACCAAGATGAACAAGTCATGGCTCTCAGATGACTTTTCTTCCCCTGGGTCAGCCAGGGGACGGGAAAGGCACGCGTATTTTTGAGAGTGCTTCATGCAAAGCATCTTTTTCTTTTTCAAAAGGGAGCTCAACCGATGCCAGTCAAGTGGGGTGTGTGTGGCCCAGTGAGTGGAAACGAGGGAGACTGTGGTTGGAGTCCCCTCGCTGTGTCTCTAAAAGAACCAAGATGAACAAGTCATGGCTCTCAGAGGACTTTTCTTCCCCTGGGTCAGCCAGGGGACGGGAAAGGCACGCGTATTTTTGAGAGTGCTTCATGCAAAGCATCTTTTTCTTTTTCAAAAGGGAGCTCAACCGATGCCAGTCAAGTGGGGTGTGTGTGGCCCAGTGAGTGGCAACGAGGGAGACTGTGGTTGGAGTCCCCTCGCTGTGTCTCTAAAAGAACCAAGATGAACAAGTCATGGCTCTCAGAGGACTTTTCTTCCCCTGGGTCAGCCAGGGGACGGGAAAGGCACGCGTATTTTTGAGAGTGCTTCATGCAAAGCATCTTTTTCTTTTTCAAAAGGGAGCTCAACCGATGCCAGTCAAGTGGGGTGTGTGTGGCCCAGTGAGTGGCAACCAGGGAGACTGTGGTTGGAGTCCCCTCGCTGTGTCTCTAAAAGAACCAAGATGAACAAGTCATGGCTCTCAGAGGACTTTTCTTCCCCTGGGTCAGCCAGGGGACGGGAAAGGCATGCGTATTTTTGAGAGTGCTTCATGCAAAGCATCTTTTTCTTTTTCAAAAGTGAGCTCAACCGATGCCAGTCAAGTGGGGTGTGTGTGGCCCAGTGAGTGGCAACGAAGGAGACTGTGGTTGGAGTCCCCTCGCTGTGTTTCTAAAAGACCCAAAATGAACAAATCATGGCTCTCAGAGGACTTTTCTTCCCCTGGGTCAGCCAGGGGACGGGAAAGGCACGCGTATTTTTGAGAGTGCTTCATGCAAAGCATCTTTTTCTTTTTCAAAAGGGGGCTCAACCGATGCCAGTCAAGTGGGGTGTGTGTGGCCCAGTTAGTGGAAACGAGGGAGACTGTGGTTGGAGTCCCCTCGCTGTGTCTCTAAAAGAACCAAGATGAACAAGTCATGGCTCTCAGAGGACTTTTCTTCCCCTGGGTCAGCCAGGGGACAGGAAAGGCACGCGTATTTTTGAGAGTGCTTCATGCAAAGCATCTTTTTCTTTTTCAAAAGGGAGCTCAACCGATGCCAGTCAAGTGGGGTGTGTGTGGCCCAGTGAGTGGAAACGAGGG
The DNA here is from genome assembly GCF_048569485.1 of Anomaloglossus baeobatrachus. Lineage (NCBI taxonomy): Eukaryota > Metazoa > Chordata > Amphibia > Anura > Aromobatidae > Anomaloglossus > Anomaloglossus baeobatrachus. Next base: position 486,446 of record NW_027441779.1, on the reverse strand, counting down.
AGACTGTGGTTGGAGTCCCCTCGCTGTGTTATACATGCTTTTAGAAGGGCATGACATGGCTTGGAGGTTGACTTTCATAAAATGCAAACTGTTGGCTACCAAAATGCTGCCTTTCCAACAACTGTGGTTATAGGCAATGAGGAACATACTGATGAAGATGAGACGCAGATACCCGATTGGGATGACAACTTAAATATTCGGTCAGGGCAAGAAGAGGCTCGGTCTGAGGGGGAGGGGAGTGCAAACACAACAATTGATGATGAAGTTCTAGATCCCACCTACTGTCAACCCCCAGTCAGGCACTCGAGGAGGTCAACAGAGGCGGTGGAGGAGGATGCACCCGACGACGAAATTACCTTGCGCCTTCCTGGACAGAGTCGGAGCACTGGTAGCACGTCTACAACTGCATCCTCAGCCACCACTCTGCCTATGAGCATTATTCGGGGTGCATCAACAGGTCGCATGGCCTCTAAGTCTTGCCTAGCCTGTTCCTTTTTTGACATAGAAAAAGATCGCCCAAATCATGTGATATGTAAAATTTGTCATGATTCTCTTAGTAGAGGTCAAAACCTCAGCAGTTTGACAACTTCTTCCATGAATCGTCACATGAATAAATATCATAGGTCCCGGTGGGAAGCTCACTGTGCTGCAATGCGGCCTAGCGGAGCGAACCATCCACCGCCCGCCCCTTCCAGTGCATCCGCGCGCTCTTCATCTTCTAGGACTGTGGGGACAGCTGTCACACCTGTTTTTCCACGCAAAACTTCCACCACTGTAACCGCAACAGGCAGTTTGCTTGGTAGGTCGTCAGTTGGTTTGGAAGGGGAAACAAGTGAGTGTGTACAGCTCTCTCAGACATCGATAGCACCTACGTTGGATGAAGGCAACATCATGTCTCCGCCTGCACTTTCCTCACAAACCTGCATTTTTCCAGGGACACCCTACTCAACACCGTCTACACACAGCAGCCAGATCTCTGTCCCTCAGATGTGGTCAAATAAAAGGCCACTTCCTCCGACCCATGACAAAGCTAAGAGGTTGACTCTATCCCTCTGTAAGCTGTTGGCTACCGAAATGCTGCCTTTCCGCCTAGTGGACACACAGGATTTTAGAGACCTTATGTCTGTCGCTGTGCCCCAGTACCAGATGCCTAGTCGCCACTACTTCTCTAAGAAAGGTGTGCCCGCGCTACACCAGCATGTCGCACACAACATCACCGCTTCCTTGAGAAACTCTGTGTGTGAACGGGTGCATTTCACCACCGATACTTGGACCAGTAAGCATGGACAGGGACGTTACATGTCGCTGACTGGGCACTGGGTAACTATGTTGATAGATGGTGAAGGGTCTGCTGCACAAGTCTTGCCGTCCCCACGACTTGTGTGTCAATCCTCTGTCTGTCCAAGTTCCGCCACTGCTTCTGCATCCTCCACCTCATCTGGGTCCTCCACCTCCGCCCCAAGCCTGCCTGGTCAGGCCACCAGCGTTCTCACTGCGCAGAAGGAATCACGCACCCCTCATTACTATGCTGGCAGCAGAGCGCAACGGCATCAGGCGGTCTTTAGCTTGACATGTCTTGGGAATAAGAGTCACACAGCTGAGGAGTTGTGGTCAGCTCTGCGGTCCGAGTTTAATAAATGGTTGTCTCCACTCAACCTGCAGCCTGGTAAGGCCGTGTGCGACAATGTTGCAAACCTGGGTGCGGCCCTTCGCCTGGGCAAGGTGACACACGTGCCTTGTATGGCTCACGTGTTGAACCTTGTTGTCCAGCAATTTTTAACACACTATCCCGGCCTAGATGGCCTTCTGACCAGGGCACGTAAACTGTCTGCAGTGCTCACTTCCGCCGTTCAACCGCCGCAGCTGAGCGACTTGCATCGCTCCAGAAGTCTTTCGGCCTGCCGGTTCATCGCCTGAAATGCGATGTGGCGACACGCTGGAATTCAACTCTCCACATGTTACAGCGACTGTGGCAGCACCGGCGAGCCCTGGTGCAATACGTCATGATGTATAGCCTGGGCCAACGAGATGCAGAAGTGGGGCAGATCACCCTGATGGAGTGATCTCAGATCAAGGACCTATGCACCGTTCTGCACAGTTTCGACATGGCGACGAATATGTTTAGCGCTGACAATGCCATTATCAGCATGACGATTACAGTCATTTACATGCTGGAGCACACGCTAAACACTATTCGGAGTCAGGGGGTGGGACAACAGGAAGGGGAGGAACTACAGGAGGATTCATATGCGCAAGACACAACAACATCACCAAGGTCCAGACGTTCATCATCACCAACGCGGCAGGCATGGGACCATGGGGGACAGGGATCAACAAGGGCGCATGGTAGCAGGCGAGATGTTGAGGAAGGTGCAGGAGGACATGAAGATATGGAGGACGAACTGTCCATGGACATGGAAGACTCAGCGGATGAGGGAGACCTTGGTCAAAATTCAGTTGAAAGAGGTTGGGGGGAGATGTCAGAGGAAGAAAGAACGGTTAGCACCTCTATGCCACAAACACAGCGTGGACTTGGTCCGCATGGCTGCGCAAGACACATGAGTGCCTTCTTGTTGCACTACCTCCAACATGACCCTCGGATTGTCAAAATTAGAAGTGATGATGACTACTGGCTTGCCACACTATTAGATCCCCGGGACAAGTCCAAATTTTGTGACATAATTCCACCCATAGAAAGGGACGCACGTATGCTGGAGTATCAGCATAAGCTGTTACTCGATCTTAGCTCGGCTTTTACACCAAACAACCATGCAGGTGAAGGGAGTGATTCTCCCAGTTGTAACTTGACAAACATGGGACGGCATCGTCATCTTCAACAGTCTACCCGTACCAGTAGGACCGTATCTGGTGCTGGTAACAGCAATTTTATGGAATATTTTCATAATTTTTTTAGACCCTCCTTTGCAAGGCCACCAGAGACAACAAGTCTGACACATAGTCAACGGATGGAGAGGATGATACAGGAGTATCTCCAAATGAACATCGATGCAATGACTTTGCAAATGGAGCCTTGCTCCTTTTGGGCTTCAAATCTAGAAAAATTGACAGAGCTCTCCAGTTACGCCTTGGAGATTTTGTCGTGTGCAGCTGCCAGCGTTGTCTCTGAACGTGTCTTCTTCAGTGCTGCTGGGTGTGTGCTGACAGATAAGCGCACGCGTCTGTCCAGTGACAATGTGGACACACTGACGTTCATCAAAATGAACAAGTCATGGATCCAGAAGGAATTTACTACCCCTGTGTCAGCCTGGGGAGAGTAAATGCTTGTGGATTTGGAATGTGCTTGATGCAAATCAAAACATCCTGTTTGCAACTAGGGCACAAGTGCTGCCACTGATGGGGTGTCTGTGTGCCCAATGTTGGGAAAAAAGGTAGACTCCGCTTGGAGTAACCCTTGCTTGATGTGTTTTTTAAAAATGATACAAGATGAACAGATCTGAAGGCAAGATGAAGGCAACATCATGTCTCCGCCTGCACTTTTCTCACAAACCTGCATTTTTCCAGGGACACCCTACTCAACACCGTCTACAGACAGCAGCCAGATCTCTTTCCCTCAGATGTGGTCAAATAAAAGGCCACTTACTGCGACCCATGACAAAGCTAAGTGGTTGACTCTATCCCTCTGTAAGCTGTTGGCTACCGAAATGCTGCCTTTACGCGTAGTGGACACACAGGATTTTACAGACCTTATGTCTGTCGCTGTGCCCCAGTACCACATGCCCAATCACCACTGCTTCTCCAAGAAAAGCATGCCCGCGCTACACCAGCATGTCGCACACAACATCACCACTTCCTTGAGAAAATCTGTGTGCGACAGGGTGCATTTCAACACAGATACTTGGACCAGTAAGCATAGACAGGGTCATTACATGTCACTGACTGGGCACTGGCAAACTATGGTGAGAGATGGAGAAGGGTCTGCTGTACAAGTCTTGCCGTCCCCACGAGTTGTTTCAATCCTTCTTCTGTATGTAGAAGTTAATACACTGCTTCTGCCTCTTCAACCTCGTGTGGGTCCTCTACCTTGGCGCAAACCCTGTGTGGTCAGGCCACCCTTCCTTGCAACTGCGCACAAGGACTACCACACACCTCCTTACTATGCTGGCAGCAGAGCTCAATGCCATCAGGCGGTCAAAGCTTTACTTTGAAATGTATGGGAAATGTGAGTCACACCGCTATTACAGAGAATAGTAGTCAGGCAGGGTCAAAACATTAATTGAGGAACAGGAACAGAATGGGACGGCCAGGAAAGAATCAGAAAACAAGCAGAGTTGAAATGCGTATCGGCCAACAAGGTACATAAACAGCAAGCAGGAAAAGTAGTCAGGTAACAAGCACACAAAATCATAAAACTGAACTGGGGGTAAAATTAACCAGAGGTTCATAGCTATGTCTGGCAGTGGTCTGCAGACAGGATGGGCATAAAAAAGGGTGTGGTGTCTTCCCATTGGTTGTAGCTGAATGATGGTATTTCATCTGTGAGATACCCACCAGCTACATTCAGCCAGAGATTCTGCATCTGTCAAGGTAATGCAGCCCAGTGGGTGAGCATAACCTGCGTCCACCTGCGCCGCTGGCATCGACTACTCTCCCATCATCAGCACTATTCATGAAAGGAACACGTTGTCACCTGGCAACCGGAGTACAAATTGACGGAGCGGACTACGTTGGTGACTTAACAGCCGTGTGCGGCAATGATGCAAACCTGGCTGCGGGCCATCCTCAGGGCAATGTGACACACGTGCCTTTTAGGGCTCACGTGTTGAACCGAATTCGCCAGCAATTTTTAAAACACCATCACGGCCTACATGGCCTTGTGCAGTGGGCACGCTCGCTATGTGCTCACTTCCATCGTGCGCACACAGCAGCTCAACAACTTTCATCACTCCGGAAGTCTTAGGGTCTGGCAGTTAAACGCCGTAAATGCGATGTTTCGACACGCAGGAATTGGAATCTGCACATGTTGCAGCGTGTGTGGCAGCACCGCAGAGCCCTGCTGAAATACGGTAAGACATATAGCCTGGGATAACTTGATCCAGAGGTGGTGCAGATCACGCTGCTGGAGTGGTGTCAGATCAAGGACCTATGCACCCTGCTACACAGTTTTGAAATGTCGACGAAGATGTTTAGCACTGGCAATGTCATTTTCAGCGTGACAATTCTGGTCATCTACATGATGGAGCACACTGTAATTATTATTCTGAGTCAGGTGTTGGGACAAGAGGAAGGGGAGGAAGTACAGGAGGAGTCATATGCGGAAGGGATAACAAGATCTACGAGGTCCAGATGGTCAGCGGCACCTATGCGGCATTCATGGTGAGGGAGAGGGATTAACAAGGGCGCATAGTATCAGCAAAAAGTGTTGATGAAAGTGCAGGAGCCCATGAAGAAATGGAGGACGAACTGGCGATGGGCATGGAAGACTCAGCAGATGAGTGAGAGCTTGCTCACATTTCGGTTGTGCGAGGTTGTGGGTAGAGGGCAGAGGAAGGATGCACGATTCTCACCTCTCTGCCACCAACACACCAAGGACTTGGTCCTCCTGGATGCACAAGACACATGAGCGCCTTCTTGCTGCACTACCTACATGACCCTCGGATTGTATGAATTTGAACTAATCCTGAATACTGGGTTGCCACACTGTTAGATCCCCGGTACAAGACAAAATTTGGCGAACTAATTCCTGCCATAGAAATAGACGCACGTATACAGGAGTATCTGCAGAATGTGGTACGCAATCTTAGATCTACTTGTCCACTAAACACCAGTGCTGCACAGAGTGAATCTCAACGCTTTGTCATGGATAGGAGGAAATGGTCTTTTACTTGTCCACATCGGAGGGACCGAGGGATGGCTGCTGTGCTGAGATGGCGTTGAGTACGGTGTCCCTGCACAGTTGCACTTTTGGTCATATCCCAAAATGAGTTGAAAAAGGACAGATGCTGTTGGAAAGGGGAACAGGTGTGTTGGAAAGGGGAAAAAAGTTTTGGTCCGTGGATTTGGTGGTTAAGCAACTGTAACATTTGCTGAAGAAACAACATCTGTTACAGTGGGACTGGCAGATTTGGATAAAGTGGTATATAATCTGTGACCGCTATATAACGAAAATTAATAAGAAAAGAAAGAGAAAGGTATATATCCCCATCAGCAGTCAGTGTCCACCGTGCTCCCAGTTGGAAAAGGAGAGGTTGGCAACTTGAAGGTTTGGTGGAGGATACAGAGCTGTGTGGCTATGAAACTAATAGTAGCCTGAACCGAGTTAGACGCCATTCGGATCTGGAGACTGTGAGCCCTGTTAGCGTCACAGGGTCCACATGCCCACCCAGCCCAGGAACTCCCTGTTAACAACACAGGGGCCATTGAGTACGCTGACCGTGTGCGTAGGGGCCACACCTGTGGACAGCAGGCGCATCAGCAGCAGCAGGCCTGTTAATGCCACTGGGCTGCACAAGCAGGACTGTTAGGACAGGAGCTGGTCTTAACCGTTCTGCGTTACCAACTGTGGTGGTGGCCTGCATCCACCACCCGATCCCTGCCTACCTCTGGCCTAAAGCCGCAATGGGTTCAACACATGGAGGTGTGCTCTTTCGGAGCATAATAGAAGACTGCGCACCTCCTTGTTGGCTCCAGCCCCTTTTATAACCTGGGTCCGCCCCAAACCAGGGTGAACCACAATGCACCTCCTGGAGACAAAAGTAGAGTGACACGTCATGAGTGGCATAACTAGCGTCCTATTTGGAAACGCAACTTCAATGATGACCTCATGGCTGCCATGACCCAAACACCTCACCAGTCATCGTCTGAGCATCAATAATGCGGTGACAAGTCATAGGTGTGGGCCTCTGCAAGCCATTTGGGAGGACACCTGATGCCCTGTGGTCTATATGGGACCCCCACATCAGGGCCAGGGCCAAAGAGTTCATTACCGGACCTAGTCTCTGATGCAGGAAGTGCCTGAGCATGCTCAGTAGCATGAAATACAGTCTCTGAAAAAAGACTATCAGCTTTAGCATGGTGTCTATGCCCAAAACAGGACTTAGACCCGGCACGGAATGCAAGCACCTGTGCAAAGAGGCTTTTCACACTTAGTGTGGGAGCATGCGCTGTATCCCGAAATGAAAACTTAGCGTCAGGAATGGCACAGTCAGGCTGAGCATACTCACTAGGCGAAACACTGTAATTATGCTGCAGCTGGGGTACATCGGCACACGCATGCGCACTAGCTGCCTCTCCACACTTAGACGTGGAGGGGAAATTTGTCTTGGAGATGCTGTCTATGAACAGAAGGAAAAGCTAAAGGAAGCCTGACTTTCTATCCCTCCGAATTATGAAATGCAGCAATGAATTCCATGAGTTTGCTATAACATTAGCGTAGCAAAATGTGCATGAGGGTGTGATGTAGAGGTGCTAGAAATAGCTTGTCACCAGTGGGGCACTAATGGAATACAACAGCCAGTTCTATGATGCCACAAAATGGCAGTATTTTGTGCTATCATTATAGCTTATTAAAAACAGAGCACGAGGTTGTCATGCAGAGGTGCTGCACATAGATTTGCAGTAGTGTGAATTGACAAAAGTACAATAGCCACGTTTAGGATACAACTAGGTACAGTGAGTGTTTGCTAGTAAAATTGCTTAGTTTAAAAAAGTTGTAGTGTGCAATGCAGGCAGACGTGCTATGCAAATGTCTTTGCACTAGTGGGACTATAGCAAAGTCCAATAGCCACGTATAGGATGCCACTAGGTACACTGAGTGTGTGCTAGTATAATGGCTTCGTTATAATTTGTTGGAGTGTGCAACGCAGGCAGATGCGCTCTGCAAATGTCTTGGCACTAGTGGGACTATAGCAAAGTCCAATAGCCACGTATAGGATGCCACTAGGTACACTGACTGTTTGCTAGTATAATGGCTGAGTTTAAAAAAGTTAGAGTGTGCAATGCAGGCAGACGTGCTGCAAATAACGTTCCAATACTGTGAATTGACAAAAGTACAATAGCCACGTATAGGATGCCACTAGGTACACTGACTGTTTGCTAGTATAATGGCTGAGTTTAAAAAAGTTAGAGTGTGCAATGCAGGCAGACGTGCTGCAAATAACGTTCCAATACTGTGAATTGACAAAAGTACAATAGCCACGTATAGGATGCCACTAGGTACACTGACTGTTTGCTAGTATAATGGCTGAGTTTAAAAAAGTTAGAGTGTGCAATGCAGGCAGACGTGCTGCAAATAACGTTCCAATACTGTGAATTGACAAAAGTACAATAGCCACGTATAGGATGCCACTAGGTACACTGACTGTTTGCTAGTATAATGGCTGAGTTTAAAAAAGTTAGAGTGTGCAATGCAGGCAGACGTGCTGCAAATAACGTTCCAATACTGTGAATTGACAAAAGTACAATAGCCACGTTTAGGATGCCACTAGGTACACTGACTGTTTGCTAGTATAATGGCTGAGTTTAAAAAAGTTAGAGTGTGCAATGCAGGCAGACGTGCTGCAAATAACGTTCCAATACTGTGAATTGACAAAAGTACAATAGCCACGTTTAGGATGCCACTAGGTACACTGACTGTTTGGTAGTATAATGGCTGAGTTTAAAAAAGTTAGAGTGTGCAATGCAAGCAGACGTGCTGCAAATAACGTTCCAATACTGTGAATTGACAAAAGTACAATAGCCACGTTTAGGATGCCACTAGGTACACTGACTGTTTGCTAGTATAATGGCTGAGCTTAAAAAAGTTAGAGTGTGCAATGCAGGCAGACGTGCTGCAAATAACGTTCCAATACTGTGAATTGACAAAAGTACAATAGCCACGTTTAGGATACAACTAGGTACAGTGAGTGTTTGCTAGTATAATGGCTGAGTTTAAAAAAGTTAGAGTGTGCAATGCAGGCAGACGTGCTGCAAATAACGTTCCAATACTGTGAATTGACAAAAGTACAATAGCCACGTTTAGGATACAACTAGGTACAGTGAGTGTTTGCTAGTATAATGGCTGAGTTTAAAAAAGTTAGAGTGTGCAATGCAGGCAGACGTGCTGCAAATAACGTTCCAATACTGTGAATTGACAAAAGTACAATAGCCACGTTTAGGATGCCACTAGGTACACTGACTGTTTGCTAGTATAATGGCTGAGTTTAAAAAAGTTAGAGTGTGCAATGCAGGCAGACGTGCTGCAAATAACGTTCCAATACTGTGAATTGACAAAAGTACAATAGCCACGTTTAGGATGCCACTAGGTACACTGACTGTTTGCTAGTATAATGGCTGAGTTTAAAAAAGTTAGAGTGTGCAATGCAGGCAGACGTGCTGCAAATAACGTTCCAATACTGTGAATTGACAAAAGTACAATAGCCACGTTTAGGATGCCACTAGGTACACTGACTGTTTGGTAGTATAATGGCTGAGTTTAAAAAAGTTAGAGTGTGCAATGCAGGCAGACGTGCTGCAAATAACGTTCCAATACTGTGAATTGACAAAAGTACAATAGCCACGTTTAGGATACAACTAGGTACAGTGAGTGTTTGCTAGTATAATGGCTGAGTTTAAAAAAGTTAGAGTGTGCAATGCAGGCAGACGTGCTGCAAATAACGTTCCAATACTGTGAATTGACAAAAGTACAATAGCCACGTTTAGGATGCCACTAGGTACACTGACTGTTTGCTAGTATAATGGCTGAGTTTAAAAAACTTGGAGTGTGCAATGCAGGCAGATGTGCTCTGCAAATGTCTTAGCACTAGTGGGACTATAGCAAAGTCCAATAGCCACGTATAGGATGCCACTAGGTACACTGAGTGTGTGCTAGTATAATGGCTTCGTTATAATTAGTTGGAGTGTGCAACGCAGGCAGATGCGCTCTGCAAATGTCTTGGCACTAGTGGGACTATAGCAAAGTCCAATAGCCACGTATAGGATGCCACTAGGTACACTGAGTGTTTGCTAGTATAATGGCTTCGTTATAATTAGTTGGAGTGTGCAACGCAGGCAGATGCGCTCTGCAAATGTCTTGGCACTAGTGGGACTATAGCAAAGTCCAATAGCCACGTATAGGATGCCACTAGGTACACTGACTGTTTGCTAGTATAATGGCTGAGTTTAAAAAAGTTAGAGTGTGCAATGCAGGCAGACGTGCTGCAAATAACGTTCCAATACTGTGAATTGACAAAAGTACAATAGCCACGTTTAGGATACAACTAGGTACAGTGAGTGTTTGCTAGTATAATGGCTGAGTTTAAAAAAGTTAGAGTGTGCAATGCAGGCAGACGTGCTGCAAATAACGTTCCAATACTGTGAATTGACAAAAGTACAATAGCCACGTTTAGGATACAACTAGGTACAGTGAGTGTTTGCTAGTATAATGGCTGAGTTTAAAAAAGTTAGAGTGTGCAATGCAGGCAGACGTGCTGCAAATAACGTTCCAATACTGTGAATTGACAAAAGTACAATAGCCACGTTTAGGATGCCACTAGGTACACTGACTGTTTGCTAGTATAATGGCTGAGTTTAAAAAAGTTAGAGTGTGCAATGCAGGCAGACGTGCTGCAAATAACGTTCCAATACTGTGAATTGACAAAAGTACAATAGCCACGTTTAGGATGCCACTAGGTACACTGACTGTTTGCTAGTATAATGGCTGAGTTTAAAAAAGTTAGAGTGTGCAATGCAGGCAGACGTGCTGCAAATAACGTTCCAATACTGTGAATTGACAAAAGTACAATAGCCACGTTTAGGATGCCACTAGGTACACTGACTGTTTGGTAGTATAATGGCTGAGTTTAAAAAAGTTAGAGTGTGCAATGCAGGCAGACGTGCTGCAAATAACGTTCCAATACTGTGAATTGACAAAAGTACAATAGCCACGTTTAGGATACAACTAGGTACAGTGAGTGTTTGCTAGTATAATGGCTGAGTTTAAAAAAGTTAGAGTGTGCAATGCAGGCAGACGTGCTGCAAATAACGTTCCAATACTGTGAATTGACAAAAGTACAATAGCCACGTTTAGGATGCCACTAGGTACACTGACTGTTTGCTAGTATAATGGCTGAGTTTAAAAAACTTGGAGTGTGCAATGCAGGCAGATGTGCTCTGCAAATGTCTTAGCACTAGTGGGACTATAGCAAAGTCCAATAGCCACGTATAGGATGCCACTAGGTACACTGAGTGTGTGCTAGTATAATGGCTTCGTTATAATTAGTTGGAGTGTGCAACGCAGGCAGATGCGCTCTGCAAATGTCTTGGCACTAGTGGGACTATAGCAAAGTCCAATAGCCACGTATAGGATGCCACTAGGTACACTGAGTGTTTGCTAGTATAATGGCTTCGTTATAATTAGTTGGAGTGTGCAACGCAGGCAGATGCGCTCTGCAAATGTCTTGGCACTAGTGGGACTATAGCAAAGTCCAATAGCCACGTATAGGATGCCACTAGGTACACTGACTGTTTGCTAGTATAATGGCTGAGTTTAAAAAAGTTAGAGTGTGCAATGCAGGCAGACGTGCTGCAAATAACGTTCCAATACTGTGAATTGACAAAAGTACAATAGCCACGTATAGGATGCCACTAGGTACACTGACTGTTTGCTAGTATAATGGCTGAGTTTAAAAAAGTTAGAGTGTGCAATGCAGGCAGACGTGCTGCAAATAACGTTCCAATACTGTGAATTGACAAAAGTACAATAGCCACGTATAGGATGCCACTAGGTACACTGACTGTTTGCTAGTATAATGGCTGAGTTTAAAAAAGTTAGAGTGTGCAATGCAGGCAGACGTGCTGCAAATAACGTTCCAATACTGTGAATTGACAAAAGTACAATAGCCACGTTTAGGATGCCACTAGGTACACTGACTGTTTGCTAGTATAATGGCTGAGTTTAAAAAAGTTAGAGTGTGCAATGCAGGCAGACGTGCTGCAAATAACGTTCCAATACTGTGAATTGACAAAAGTACAATAGCCACGTTTAGGATGCCACTAGGTACACTGACTGTTTGGTAGTATAATGGCTGAGTTTAAAAAAGTTAGAGTGTGCAATGCAGGCAGACGTGCTGCAAATAACGTTCCAATACTGTGAATTGACAAAAGTACAATAGCCACGTTTAGGATGCCACTAGGTACACTGACTGTTTGGTAGTATAATGGCTGAGTTTAAAAAAGTTAGAGTGTGCAATGCAGGCAGACGTGCTGCAAATAACGTTCCAATACTGTGAATTGACAAAAGTACAATAGCCACGTTTAGGATACAACTAGGTACAGTGAGTGTTTGCTAGTATAATGGCTGAGTTTAAAAAAGTTAGAGTGTGCAATGCAGGCAGACGTGCTGCAAATAACGTTCCAATACTGTGAATTGACAAAAGTACAATAGCCACGTTTAGGATGCCACTAGGTACACTGACTGTTTGCTAGTATAATGGCTGAGTTTAAAAAAGTTAGAGTGTGCAATGCAGGCAGACGTGCTGCAAATAACGTTCCAATACTGTGAATTGACAAAAGTACAATAGCCACGTTTAGGATGCCACTAGGTACACTGACTGTTTGCTAGTATAATGGCTGAGTTTAAAAAACTTGGAGTGTGCAATGCAGGCAGATGTGCTCTGCAAATGTCTTTGCACTAGTGGGACTATAGCAAAGTCCAATAGCCACGTATAGGATGCCACTAGGTACACTGACTGTTTGCTAGTATAATGGCTGAGTTATAATTAGTTGGAGTGTGCAACGCAGGCAGATGCGCTCTGCAAATGTCTTGGCCCTAGTGGGACTATAGCAAAGTCCAATAGCCACGTATAGGATGCCACTAGGTACACTGAGTGTTTGCTAGTATAATGGCTTAGTTATAATGAGTTGGAGTGTGCAACGCAGGCAGATGCGCTCTGCAAATGTCTTGGCACTAGTGGGACTATAGCAAAGTCCAATAGCCACGTATAGGATGCCACTAGGTACACTGAGTGTTTGCTAGTATAATGGCTTAGTTATAATGAGTTGGAGTGTGCAACGCAGGCAGATGCGCTCTGCAAATGTCTTGGCACTAGTGGGACTATAGCAAAGTCCAATAGCCACGTATAGGATGCCACTAGGTACACTGAGTGTTTGCTAGTATAATGGCTTCGTTATAATGAGTTGGAGTGTGCAACGCAGGCAGATGCGCTCTGCAAATGTCTTGGCACTAGTGGGACTATAGCAAAGTCCAATAGCCACGTATAGGATGCCACTAGGTACACTGAGTGTTTGCTAGTATAATGGCTTAGTTATAATGAGTTGGAGTGTGCAACGCCGGCAGATGCGCTCTGCAAATGTCTTGGCACTAGTGGGACTATAGCAAAGTCCAATAGCCACGTATAGGATGCCACTAGGTACACTGAGTGTTTGCTAGTATAATGGCTTCGTTATAATTTGTTGGAGTGTGCAACGCAGGCAGATGCGCTCTGCAAATGTCTTGGCACTAGTGGGACTATAGCAAAGTCCAATAGCCACGTATAGGATGCCACTAGGTACACTGAGTGTTTGCTAGTATAATGGCTGAGTTTAAAAAACTTGGAGTGTGCAATGCAGGCAGATGTGCTCTGCTAATGTCTTTGCACTAGTGGGACTATAGCAAAGTCCAATAGCCACGTATAGGATGCCACTAGGTACACTGAGTGTGTGCTAGTATAATGGCTTAGTTATAATTCGTTGGAGTGTGCAACGCAGGCAGACGTGCTGCAAATGTCTTGGCACTAGTGGGACTATAGCAAAGTCCAATAGCCACGTATAGGATGCCACTAGGTACACTGAGTGTTTGCTAGTATAATGGCTTCGTTATAATTTGTTGGAGTGTGCAACGCAGGCAGATGCGCTCTGCAAATGTCTTGGCCCTAGTGGGACTATAGCAAAGTCCAATAGCCACGTATAGGATGCCACTAGGTACACTGAGTGTTTGCTAGTATAATGGCTGAGTTTAAAAAACTTGGAGTGTGCAATGCAGGCAGATGTGCTCTGCTAATGTCTTTGCACTAGTGGGACTATAGCAAAGTCCAATAGCCACGTATAGGATGCCACTAGGTACACTGAGTGTTTGCTAGTAAAATTGCTTAGTTTAAAAAACTTGGAGTGTGCAATGCAGGCAGATGTGCTCTGCAAATGTCTTTGCACTAGTGGGACTATAGCAAAGTCCAATAGCCACAGATAGGATGCCACTAGGTACACTGAGTGTTTGCTAGTATAATGGCTTAGTTAGAATGAGTTGGAGTGTGCAGAGGACAAGAGGGTACAGTGGCAGGATTGTGGTGCTCTGGGTAGAGGAATGGAAGCCTGCCTTTCTATTCCCTCCTAATGGTGAAATGCAGGGAGGAAATCCCTGACCTGGGCTACACAGACGCTGTTGCTGTTTGCAGGACCTGTCACCTATGGCTCTCTGACCCTGCCGGTACGAGCCCTTAAAAGGACTGCTAGAATGTGCTCTCCCTAAGCTGTCTAACGCTGTGTATGCAGCGCATACAGCTGTATCGGCTATAGGACTCAGGAGGACGGAGCTGCGACACTGATGTCTGACACCAAAGACGCAGAAGGCAGATAATGGCGATCGTGAAGAAAATGTCCGGTTTTATAATGCAGGGACATGTGACATGCAGATCCTATCACACATGCCGTTGCTTCTCTGCCTCAAAGTCCACTTAGGTGTGTGTGTGTCTGTGATTGGCTGACATGCTGGCCAGCCCCACAAGACGCGCGCGCTTAGGGAAGGAAGACAAGAAAAAAAAAAAAAAATGGCGATCGCCATTATAGAAACAGCAGTGATCTGAAGGCGCTGTTCACGCACACTATACACTAAAATGTGATAATAGTTTGATTCACAGAGTGACTTACACTATTACAGCAGAAACCAAGCTAAGATTTAGCTGTTTTTTGGCTGCTAGAACCGTTCTCGAACGTTTCTAGAACTATCGAGCTTTTGCAAAAAGCTCGAGTTCTAGTTCGATCTAGAACATGCCCCAAAATCACTCGAGCCTAGAACTGGAGAACCACGAACCACGAACCGCGCTCAACTCTACTACTTATAACTGCAAGCTCCAAATTATGCAGTAAAACACATTTCTAGCTATTGCTAGGCAGTACTGAATACGCCCATTTAGCCAGTGAAACATATTTCTAGGTATTGCTATGTATTACGGCCTGCTCCCAATTGGACAGTGAAACACATTTCTAGAACAAAGAGAGGGAGAGCCAGCACTGTCTGAGAATGGCATGCAAAAAAATTTTTTTACTGTAAATTCACAAATATTCCAACTGTACTATAATGCAAATTGAGATTTTTAGCAAATAATTGATCAATAATTTGAGCCGCCCCAGCCAACGTCAAGGCAAATCTCTTTAGGGGGTGTCCTACTCTATATTTATATTTTCAATGTGCCATACGGCTAACTAATTAAATTAAAAGCAGGACCATATTAAAGCACACATATACCTGATGTCAGAACCGCTCCCATGCTGCAAAGACAGGCTAAACTGCAAATAAAGGCAGTCCACATCCCAGCACGTGCATCTGTGTGTCACACACACTGGGACAATGTCAAGACTAGTCCTCATAGTACCCACCCAGCAGCCATGAATGAAGGCGGAACAGGCCCAAGCATATGGTGCTTAAATAAAAATGCCCGTGGAAAGGGGCATGGTAGCTGTGTGTGAACAGACACCAAATTATATATATATATAGATAGAAACAGAAGGAATATACAAACCAAAGTCAAGCATGCACAGTATAGCGGGAGTCAGCCACCAAACCAAAATATAACAAAGAGAGGGGGCGCCAGCACTGCCTGAGAATGGCATGCAAAAACATTTTTTTAGTGTAAATTCACAATTATTTCAACTGTACTATAATGCAAATTGAGATGTTTAGCAAATAATTGATCATTAATTTGAGCCGCCCCTGCCAACGTCAAGGCAAATCTCTATAGGGGGTCCTACTCTATATTTATATTTTCAATGTGCCATACGGCTAACTAATTAAATTAATAGCTGAACCATATTAAAGCAAAGATATACCTGATTCATGTCAGAACTGCTCCCATGCTGCAAAGACAGGCTAAACTGCGAGCATTGCAGCATGGGAGCGGTTCTTACATGTATCTGACCTAGCATAAAGATGAATGCTTAAAAAAAGGCCCTGAGGATTGTATTGCAGCCAGTGGCACCAGAGGCACTGATGGTGCAGTACTAGTGTGTTGAGTATTAGGTTTTTTAAAAACTTTTACATTAAATTTATTTTGCTCAGGATGTCTGAAGAGATGACATGGCATAATAACATAATATTCTCTTTTCATGGAGAATGGCTTTGCTGTAAATCAAATTTCCTGCAAAATTTGTGCAATTCAGCAAATATGGATTTTATGACATCCGATCATCTCTGACAAGAGTACAAAGAAATCTAAATCTTTTTAAAAACACACTTTGAAATTAGAAAGTTACATTTCTTTTACGGTGATGTTGAGATCTTTCTTTTATCCTAAAAATAGCTAATAAAAATAGATATTGCTTGTTTCCTTTCCATCTTTTTGATTGAGAGACCGCTTTATTGGCTGCTTCAGACCATGAGACCATGTGATAGCCGCAATGTTTATTGTGAAGTTTATGTGCTTGATGTCATGTGAACCCACTCTTTGTATGATGAAATATTTTGCAAAGTGTGAAATGGCACTAAAGGGGGCTTTACAAGGTAGCGATATCGCTAGCAATTTGTAGCGAAAGTGAGCGTGTAAGTACCCGCCCCCGTCGCACATGCGATTGTTTGTGATCGCTGCCGTAGCGAACATTATCGCTACGGCAGCGTCACACATACTTACCTGGTCGTCGTCGTCGCTGTGAGTGCCGAACAATCCCTCCTTCAAGGGGGAGGGACGTTCGGCATCACAGCGACATCACCGCAACGTCACTAAGCGGCCGGTCAATCAAAGTGGAGGGGTGGAGATGAGCCGGACGTAACATCCCGCCCACCTCCTTCCTTTCGCATTGTAACCGGCGGCAGGTAAGGAGACGTTCCTCGCTCCTGCGGTGTCACACACAGCGATGTGTGCTGCAGCATGAGCGATGAACCACCTGGATAAACAACCCTTACCGATTTTTGAGTTTGGGACGACCTCTCCATGGTGAACGATTTTCACCATTTTTGAGGTCGCTTAAGGTCGCTGGTCAGGGTCACACGCTGCGATATCGTTAATGATGCCGGATGTGCGTCACTAACAACTTGACCCCGACGACAAACCATTAACGATATCGTAGCATGTAAAGCCCCCTTAAGTGTTTAAATCTGTGCAAATCCAAATGCTAATTGTTTGAATTTTGTGAGATGTGCAAAATTCAGGACCTGTGGTCACCTGCAGTTGTGTCTTGCCATTTTTTTTATTTTTCTTTATTTTTACTACTTAAGGCCCTGTGCGCACACTTTGTTTTTTTTTACTGCGGATTGGCCACGGTTTTTACTGCAGAATTGGTGCGGTTTTTGTTCATAAAGTTCATGCAGTACTTCCCCAGCAAAGTCTATGGGAAATCCAAGATGCTGTGCGCATACTGCATTTTTTTTCCTACAGGTTTTTCTGCAGAATTTCTGCAGCAAAAAGAAGCAGAATGTCACTTCTTTTCCGAAGGTATCTGCAGTTTTCCCGTGTTTGGCCCTTAGTGATGGTTAAAAACCACAGGGACAAACATGTGACAAAACCACAGCAAAACCGCACCAAAAACCGCATCAAAAACTAGTGGCAGTAAAACCGCATGCGAATTTTAAGTGCGTTTTTTTGCTGCAGGTGCGAAATTCTGCCAGAGAGGGCGTATTTTGCTGAAGAAACACATCTACCCACTGTGCACAGGGCCTAAAACATCCTTTTTATTGTAATTTTTGTTTTACAATTTAGCACTCAAGGCTTACTGTGGCTTTTTGCGGCATCACAACTATATGTGTGAAGGACGAAATGTTGTGCCTAGATTAGTGCCTAGATCAGTATCAACTACGGCCCTGAATATGGCTATGCTTATATAACTAGTTACCTGAAATGCTGAAATGTGATTATAAAATGTTTCTTATGTTTGAATGTCTTTTACATTAGAATGGGAAAACCCTTGCCATATACGTGTAGATATATTGATTGTAAAATATTTTAACATATTTGTTAAGTATTACATGGTTCATATAAAAATTTGAGTCAAACTATTATTTTCTCATGATAGACACCCTTTACAACCATATAACTTCATCTAGTCTAGAACTTACATTCAACAAATCAGATTTTTTCTTCAAAGCCAAATGATACTTTACATGTGTTCGTCGTCCGCTCTTGCAGGCAATTTCAGCAACTCATCCCTAGTCATAATCTCACGCAACATTTCTATCCAACATTAAAATGTTCTTAATATTTAATCTTGTCTAAAATACAATAAAATTAAACATTAGTGTTATAGTTTACAGTTGTTTTTCTTTGTAAAATGTGGGCACTGCCAAGATTAGTTTCATTGGTTTTATGTAGTTTTCAAAGTGTTGCAGTTTAATTTAGCTAACCCTGCTGTGATAACGCTTCAGCACAGATGGCATAAAAGATCACCTACTGTTCAAAAATCCCATGATAGAAGACCATATGTGTGACTATTCCAACACAATGGGTGTTAAGTATGTCATCACAATAGAAATTATTTTAATTGTATTGCTTATTTGACATTATGTTTAATCATTATCTGTATTTTACTGTCTCTTTGAAGCAATATACTTTGTCTGATGCTTTAATTTATTAGATAAGCTTTACAACAAATTAGGAAAACTAATTATAACAAATATAGCATTGTAATCACAATTTATAAATGATCACTTTTATCTCTAATTAGACTCACTTTAAGGAAAACTATCATGATTGATTTTTATGATTGTAATTTAATGTAATCACACTATGTTTTAAAGTAATGTTGTATTAACTGCATAGTCGATTTGCATGTATACTCAGTAACAACAGAGATTAACAGTACTTTATTTTAAAGGAAAATGTATGTTATTTATGGAAAATATGTAAAGCTAACTATATATTTAATGTAATGATCTCTCAAAATGCAGAATGGAGTGCAAAATATTCAGTGGCATATATTAGCGTTATCTATGTTACTATTGTATCATAAGGAAATTTAGAAAACTGCTCTAACAGAAGTAAAAAATAATATATTATTTATAATCCTAAATAAGTTTACATTATGGCTTTTAAATTTCAGAAGAAAAATTACATGAAGGCAGCATTTCTATATATAGACCAAAAAGAAAAACCTCTAAAACGTCACATTTATTAAATTCATTAAAAATATTATTTGTAATATAAAACGCTGAATTAAAACCCAATTGTTTTCGTCACTACCAAGTCGTGATATATAATGTGAGGTCCTGAAAAAGGAGGGGGGAGGGGGTATAGTGGCAAGGGGCGTGCACCACCTGTTAATACTAAATAGGTATGATGATAGTAGGATAGGGGGATCTAATATTCCCTGATACTTGTCCCTACCTAACCACGGAGGTAATCACACATTAATTTTTTGGGTGCCCCCCGTTCCTCGGCGGCTTGCCCTCTAAGTCCCTGTCTCCTATTTCAGACCTAAACCCACCACCAGGTGCCGTGTGCTGGGGTAATTAAATTGTCATGTGTCATAAGTCAAATAAACACAACTCAGATCTCATGTAAAAATTCAAAAATCTCAACACCCAGTTATATAATTACCTATACGGCTATAACAACTAGGGAGATACATGAAAAGTGAGTCTTAGTAAAGATATGATGGGCCCGAATGTCCCAGTACTCATCCTACCAGGACTGTTCTTGATCCCGACGCGTTTCCCCCCGATTTAACGGGGTTCGTCAGGGGATGTATATATTTCGAGATGTCTCAGTTTAATTTAGGCCATCAATCTCCTCAAAATCATTCATGTCCTAGAAGGGGTGGATCATATTGTCTTTCCCCTGAATGGGTCCAATTTCTGTCCTGGATGACCTTTTAATATACTGGTTATGGAACGATGCCTCCTCTTAGCACAGCAGTGCAGTCCATGGGAGGCTCTGTCAGCCGTGAGTGCCTGAATTGGTAGCGTGTCACACTGATTCCTTACTAATCTACTAGTACTAGTGAGACTAGTAAGGAACTGAATCAGTGTGACATGCATTCAAAAAACTGATAGATCTGCGGAAGACAAAATAGTGATTTTAACAAATTGATAGCATTCAGCACAGTAAGTGGTACATCACTGGAATCAGGCTCTCTTCTCCTACATCATACTGCTCTCAGATGAGGTAGCAAAAATCTAGTGTCAGATTCATTTTAAGTATAAGTATACATTTGTGTGTGTGTTATCTCCTCCAAAAAAAAAATGTGTTTAACTAACACTGAAAGGTTAAAATCTGTATACCTTACAGGAATCATTCTGCATTTTCTTTCTTCCAATTAATGGAAAGATTTATGACTGATGCAAAAGATGTTATAAATGATTCTACTACGTGGTATGAATGGATACATTACAAAAGTGTTAGCTTAACTAAAAAAGAGACGATTTTACTTTTTACTCTATGCAACCATAATTGATCACCGCTTTAGGCTTTATTTTTCCAGAGTCCATTCTTCTTCACCTGTAACCACGATTAAACCTCTTTACTCTGGCTATTGTTCAGTGCACTTAGTCTTGAATCTATTTGTAATTCTCTGGCTGAGATGTTTTTATGTCCATTTCCTTCGATCTCCTTTACATTCCATAACACCATTGTCACGTCGACTCTTCGCAGTACATAATGTTATGTTATTTTGTTTTTGAAAATTCTGGAAATATTCTGCTCTTCTGGCTGTTGCTACGTTTGTCCACCTCAACATGGGAGTATACCCTCCTATATAATAAAGTGTTTGGTTTTTTTCATAGGCCTCATATATTAGGTGAGTGGGGTAACCAATTTCTTCCTCCAGTAGAAATACATCATTCATGTCAGTCAAGTTTGCAATTTTTACTCTTTGATTAAAGTTAAAGCACTTTTTCCTTTCTGGCAAAATAGCTTTATTTATGATCAAACAGAACATGGCAATAAGCTTTTGAAATTCCACTGGAATGATTAAACTAAGTAAATTGTTAAAATAGAATTAGGTAAAAAAGGAAAGAATTAGATTTTGTAATGTGACATTTCAACTTTTCACACGAAAATAAAACTGCTGAAGGGAAAATAATGTATAAAGCTGCAACAGAAAACATACGCTGTCTGATTAGAAATAAGAAATAATGTAAGGAAGAAGAACTTGTTGCCACAGCAACAACATTAAAACACAGTATCAAAGAAATAAACATCATTAAAAAACAAAGTTGAATTCTGAATGGCTTGAGCAGTAGATGTTAAAAATTTTCATTTAGGCATAAGAATTTTTTATGTTGTCTATCTGCATGTGCTACTAATCACAAGAGTATACAAATCATTTAATATTCTTCAAACCTTTGGTAATTTAGGCTTTTTTTAATATTTTTACATTTGCCTATTTTAGAAGACTTGATCCTAGTTGAGATAGTAGCAGTAAAACTTAAGTTTAAGTGACTTGTAAATAGAGATGAGCAGACCCGTGGAAGTTCAGTTTGGCTAGTTCAGCCGGAATTTAGATAAAGTTCAGTTTGGGATCTGGACTTGACCTGAACCCCAATGTAAGACAATGATTAGTCAGTTCAGCTGTCCACCCACCTGCAGCCAGCCAAAAACAGATCACTTCTGGGGGTAGATGGGGGGGGGTCATTTATTTTTTTTGGTACACACTATATCCTATCAGGCTGTTGCTACCCCTAGTGTGCAGCGATCAACACTGCAAGCAGCTTGCAGTGAGCTGAATACTAAGCTTACCCAAGCACAGCGATTAGTGGTCCGCATATATAAAGCTCCCAAACTCTGAGCCCAAACTCTTTTTTTTTGTAAAGTCTGTATTTGGTAAGAACTAGTATTTATTAAAAACAACTAACCTTGGGTTCATTCATCTCTACGTGAAAAGTATGACCTTCTATATATTTGTCCTTTATAACAGAGCCCTATTAAAATCCTAACTTTAGTGTCAAAATCTATGGGTTAATTTGCCAGATATCATGCACTATTCAAAATTAAGGTGCTGGGTGCACCTTTTCTGTAAAATAGCATTTTAGTGTGCCTTTCTCCCAACTTGTTTTCAATCTATTTATGTCCTTCTGATTGTCAGCTTTAGCTCTACAGTAGTCAAATGAAATGATGGCAGAGATAGGTGGAAAACATTTTGTTGAGAAGGTGCACTGGACTCTGAAGCATTGCGAAACGCAAGTTGGGGTGCAGCTCGACATACCTGAAGGGGATTATGATATTTAAGTTTCATCTTTCTACTATGGGAATTATCCCATTGTTTAACCCCTTAATTTCAAAGCTTGCTTTCACCTTCATAACCAAGCCAAACTTTTAAAATCTGGCCAGTGTCATATTTGATAGAAATTTTTTTAAAAAATTTCACAATTTTAGAAATGTAATTTTTTTTTCCTTTGAAAACAGACATTTATTCAACTAAAAATAAATACTAAGTAACACTTTTCACATGTCTACTTTCCTTCAGAATTATTTTTGAAACTTTTGTTAGAAATCTGGAAAGGTTAATAATGTAGTAGCAATTTTTCATTTTCTAACAACATTTAGAAAACCTATTTTATTATAGACCACTTCACATTTGAAGTGACTATTTGTGCCAATATGTCAGAAAATGCCTATAATTGCACAATGTGAACTGCCCCTTTAAAGTATTCAAGTCCACATTTACAGTTAAAACCAGAAGTTTACATACACTATCTAAAAAGACATATTTGCATGTTGTTCTCACTATCTGACATGAAATCAGAATAAACTTTTCCCATTTTAGGTCATTTAGGAACCAAAATTATTTATGTTTGCCAAATGCCAGAATAATGAGAGAGAGGGAATGTTTTAAGGCATATGTGTCTTTTCTGTTTTCAACTGTAGATAGATTTTCAACTCTTCAGGTGCTTCCCAGGAATTAAAACAAAGTGGAATAAAAAAATTAAAAATTAGCTTTTCTTCCACAAAAATATTGTAAACTTTACATCAGTATCATTTTTAAACTATTATTGGGGTAGAACTCTAGAACGGTTAAAAGTTTAGAAGCAATTTTTCATTTTTGTATTCAAATTTATAAAATCTATTTCATTTGGGATCACATCGAATTTGAAGTGACATTTCATGCCAATATGTCAGAAAAGTGACCACATAAGTGACTACATTATAAAAGCTGAACCCTTCAAGGTATTTAAAACCACATTTAGATAGCATGTCAACTAGTGATGAGCGAGTACTAAAAAGCTCGGGTGCTCGAGGCTCGGGCCGAGCATCCCAAGATACTCGTGTACTCGGCCCGAGCACTGAGAGCCCAATGTTATCCTATGGGAGACCCGAGTATTTTTGTGAAATGACCCCCGGCAGCATGTAGAAACCCTAAAAATGTCACAAAAGTCTCAGAAGAGTGCTCAAATGACATGACAACAGCATGGGGAAGACCCCTTGAAGCATTTATCACTCAAAAGTCACAGCTGTGAACAATTTTGTCCGAGTTTTACGCCATTTTTACGGACTCACCAGAAAACCTTCCAAAATGACACCAAAATGAATTTTCATGGCGGAAATGTTAAGGGCACATACCCAATAGTGAGATAGAGCTGGTGTATGTTACTTTTGGAGATTAATAATACATGAAAGATTTTACGTAAAACATTGTGTGGCACTCCGATGTCCAAAACGCACGTTTTGTGCTTTTTACTAGCGATGTCGGTCATTTTTTTTTTCATTCTATCTCCCGTCGGTCGGTCTCGCTCTGTCTGTCTCTCTCTGTCTTGTCTGTCCCCCTCTCACAGTCTGTCGGTCATTCTCCCCCCTCTCTCTTACTTACCGTTCCCCGATCTCCGGCGCGGCGCTGCACGGCTGTTCACTAAACTCCGGCGGCTTTTCCTCTTTTAAAAAAGCCGGCCGCTCATTAATCAATCTCGTATTCTCTGCTTTCCTGCTTTTCGGCGCCTATGATTGGTTGCAGTGAGAAACGCCCCCACACTGAGTGACAGCTGTCTCACTGCACCCAATCACAGCAGCCGGTGGGCGTGTGTATACTGTGCAGTGAAATAAATAATTAAATAATTAAAAAAAACGGCGTGCGGTCCCCCCAATTTTAATGCCAGCCAGATAAAGCCATACGGCTGAAGGCTGGTATTCTCAGGATGGGGAGCTCCACGTTATGGGGAGCCCCCCACCCTAACAATATCAGTCAGCAGCCGCCCAGAATTGCCGCATACATTATATGCGACAGTTCTGGGGCTGTACCCGGCTCTTCCCGATTTACCCTAGTGCGTTGGCAAATCGGGGTAATAAGGAGTTAATGGCAGCCCATAGCTGCCACTAAATCCTAGATTAATCATGTCAGGCGTCTCCCCGAGATTCCTTCCATGATTAATCTGTAAGTGACAGTAAAAAAACACACACACCCGAAAAATCCTTTATTAGAAATAAAAAACAATAACAAAGTCCCTCATCACCAATTTATTAACCCCAACAAAGCCCTCCATGTCCGGCGTAATCCATGGACCTCCAGCATCGCGTCCAGCTCTGCTGCATGGAGGTGACAGGAGCTGCAGAATACACCGCCGCTCCGGTCACCTCCACGCAGCTAATGAGATGAGTATAGCGATCAGCTGAGCTGTTACTGAGGTTACCTGGATCCAACGGTGGATGCAGCGGTGGCCGCGGGTAACCTCAGTGACAGCTCAGCTGATCGCGCTACTCACCGCCGTTCCAGTCAGCTCCATGCACCAACTGAGGTGAGTATAGCGATCAGCTGCTGTCACTGAGGTTAATCTGACTGACAGCAGCTGATCGCGCTATTCCCTTCATTAGCTGCGTGGAGGTGGAGGTGGAGGTTACCGGAGCGGCAGTGTATTCTGCAGCTCCTGTCACTTCCATGCAGCAGAGCTGGACGCGACGCTGGAGGACTGTGGAGTACGCCGGACATGGAGGGTTTGTCGGGGTTAATAAATTGGTAATGAGGGACTTTGTTAGTGTTTTTTATTTCTAATAAATTATTTTTTCGGGTGTGTGTGTTTTTTAACTGTAATTTACAGATTAATCATGGAAGGAATCTCGGGGAGACGCCTGACATGATTAATCTAGGATTTAGTGGCAGCTATGGGCTGCCATTAACTCCTTATTACCCCGATTTGCCAACGCACTAGGGTAAATCGGGAAGAGCCGGGTACAGTCCCAGAACTGTCACATATAATGTATGCGGCAATTCTGGGCAGCTGCTGACTGATATTGTTAGGGTGGGGGGCTCCCCATAACGTGGGGCTCCCCATCCTGAGAATACCAGCCTTCAGCTGTATGGCTTTATCTGGCTGGTATTAAAATTGGGGGGGACCGCACGCCGTTTTTTTAATTATTTATTTATTTTACTGCACAGTATAGACCCGCCCACCGGCTGCTGTGATTGGGTGCAGTGTGACACCTGTCACTCAGCCTGGGGGCGTGTCTCACTGCAACCAATCATAGGCGCCTGTGGGCATGGAAAGCAGGGAATATGAGATGGCTGTGTACAGAGCACAGCGCACCCGTCGGTATAAAGGCTCGGTCACGCTGTGCAGGCCGGCCAATCACTGCAATTCCACAACTAACAGGGCTGTGGCATTGCAGTGGTCTGCCAGCCAATCCCTGCATGAGGGCTGGCTCTCAAAAGAGCGCCAACATGCAGGGATGAAGACCACGAGTACAGCACGAGTATTGCAAAATTACTCGGTACCCGCCAAGTAGCCCGAGTACAGTGATACTCGTGCGAGTACCGAGTAGTAACAAGCATACTCGCTCATCACTAATGTCAACCCTTAAGAATTAACATTTAACCATGCCTAAGAATTAAATCAAAGTTGAAGCAAAAATGAAAAAAAAAAATTCCATAAAAATATTACGTTAGACCCCCAAATTTTTCATTTTCACAAGAAAAACAGTAGAAATTTGTCAGAAATTACTGTTTGGGCACATAGCAGGAATCGGAAGGGAAGGAGCACTCTTTGACTTTTGGAGTGCAATTTTGTCTGGAATAGATTGTGGAAACCTTTTGGCATATGAAGAACTCAAGAAATGCCAAAACAGTGTAAATCCAGCACAGTGGACCCCATTTTAGAAAATACACACTTTAAGGTGGGCTTTACACGCTGCAACATCGCTAGGAATTGCTAGCGATGTCGAGCACGATAGCACCCACCCCCGTCGCACATGCGATATGTGGTGATTGCTGCCTTAGTGAACATTATCACTACGGCAGCTTCACACACACATACCTGGTCGGTGACGTCGCTGTGACTGCCGAACAATTCCTCCCTCAAGGGGGAGGTGTGTTCGGCGTCACCGCGACGTCACCGCGATGTCACTAAGTGGCCGGCCAATAGAAGCGGAGGGGCGGAGATGAGCGGGACATAACATCCCGCCCACCTCCTTCCTTCCGCATTGCCGGTGGAGACAGGTAAGGAAATGTTTGTCGTTCCTCGGTGTGACACACAGCGATGTGTGGTGCTGCAGGAACAACAAACAACATCGTACCGGCAGCAGCAGCGATATTATGAAAAGGAGCGACGTGTCACCGATCAATGATTTTTGACGTTTTTGCGATCGGTAATCGTCGCTCCTAGGGTTTACACGCTGCGATGTCGGTAACGGCGCCGGATTTGCATCACTAACGACGTGACCCCGACGATATATCGTTACCAATGTCGCAATGTGTAAAGACCGCCTAAGGCCTCTTTCACACGTTCGCGAAAAACCACGCACGTTTTTCACGGACGTGTCAGAGGTGTGTTTTGCCCTCCGTGAGCCGTGTTTATGGCACATGTGTGTTCTCCGTGTGTTATCCGTGATAACACATGGAGAACGGTAACTTTCTGCTCACCTGTCCCTGGTGTTGCTGTCCTTGGTGCTGATCTTCGGTCTCTGGTCCTGCCGACTCCCTGCTGCTGCTGCTTCCGGCCACAGTGAAGTGAATATTCAATTAGCATTATGAGTGGCGGTCGGCAGCAAGTGACAGCAGCGGCAAAGACTGCAGGGCTGGAGAAGATGAGTAAAGTTTTGTTTTTTTCTCGCAGACACATGTCTTTTCTCTGGTGCGTGTCACACGGAACACATCTGTGTGGTCCGTTTGTGTTATGTGTGACCCGTTTGCGTTCCGTGTCACACCCGTGATGCCAGAGAGAAAACGGACATGTGGCCGTGAGAAACACACGGACACATGTATGTCTGGAACGGACACACGTTCCGTGCGTAAATACATACGTGTATCCAAATCCATTGAAATACCGAGGTCTACGTGTGTACGTGTCTCCAATACGTGCGGAAACTGACCAAACACATACTGGAGGCACGTACGTGTGAAAGAGGCCTAAAGAATTCATCTAGGGGTGTGGTGAGCATCTTATTCCCATAGCTGCTTCACACAATCTTATAACAATTTTTTTTTTCATTTTCACAAATGTAAAAGGAGAAACCAGACCATTCAATTTGTTCTTCAATTTATCCTGAGTATGATGATACGCCATATGTGGTCAGAACAACTGTTCAGTCACACAGTGAGGTTTGGAACGGTGGGAGCTCCATTTGAGTTTTGAAGTGCAGTTTTGCAACAGCAAATTGCAGATGCCATGGGACATTTTATGAGATGCCTTTGATGTGTGAACATTGCACAAACACTTTTCAAATGACCCTTTTTAGAAACTACTTATTTCAATGAACTCATATAGACTGTAATGAGCACAACGATTTTTCTCCACTAATATGTTTCAACTAGTGATGGGCAAACCCGAACTGTAAAGTTTTGGGTCCTTACCAAACACATAGTGTTCGTGCGCACGATCCCGAGCATGAGCTTTCTGGGAAGCTCGTGTTACAGTTTGGATACAGTTTGGGTCCAGGGGCTGTAAAAAAAAGCACATTTTTACTAAAAAAACATTTTTTTACTAAAAAACATTTTGATTATACTTACTGCTCCCATGACGCGTCCTGCAGATTTTGTCTCCCAGCCGCTTCTGCTTCCAGGTCCGATCATTAAATTCCAGTGGCATTCACTGCACTGCTCATCACTCGGCAGTTTTCGTCTTTTTTTTGTCGTGTTCGTGGTGACGTCAGGGTTCACCGGAGTCTATGAGCCATGGACTCGATTGAACTTTGACTGTCACTGTGCGAGTCTTGCATTGGTATCACTCTGCTGACAGGAGCAGGTCGGCTGCATGTATTTCCATGCAGCTGAGGTGCTCCTGTCTGGAGAGTGTGCCCCGTGCTGAGTGATATCGATGCGAGACTCACAGGAGTCATACGCAAGCCTCCACTCTGCACTCGGGGGAAGTCTCTGACAGCTCTCAACTGAATCTGTGTGAGCAGACCTATGTTTGTCTTCTCGCACAGGTGTAGCAGAGCTGAAGATGCTCGCCTGCCTTTGGACTACATCAGAAGGTTTTTTTGGGGTAACAAAGATGGAGTCCTAAATGTCTTCTGTTTTATTTATGATAAAATATTTTTTTCTCTGTGTTGCTGTTTTATTTTACTGTTAAAATAACAGACAATCACATACGCTGTCACAGAGTGGGCGTCTGTGATTGGATTTTGGAGTAACCTTAAACCAGCCCATACATTCTAGCATCTATAATATATAAGGGCAGTTTTCAGGTTACTCCAACAACCAATCACAGATGCTCATTCTGCATGACATCGTCAGAGATTGGCTGTTGGGTCCCTCACACATGTAGTAGTGTAAAAAATAAATAAATAATTAAAAAAGGACAGCACTCCACGGTATGTTTGATTCTGAGCACAGATAAAGCGGATAGCCACGGGCTGCCTCCACCATCTGCCTGGCTTTACCTTGGCTGGCAATCAAAATACAGGGAAGCCCATTCATTTTTTCATTAGTCAGGTAAAACCAGGCAGCTGGGGGTTGGGATTCTTCGCAGCCCGCAGCCACCCCAGGAAATGGTGCATTGTTTCCTAGCACCATTTCCAAGCACTTTACCCAGCTCATCCAGTGGCCCTAATGGCGGTGGAACGCTGGATAATAAAAGGGTTAATACCAGCTTTGTATTCTCAGCTGGTACCAAGCCCGAAATTCATGGTGTCATGATAAATTAGACATGGCCACGATGAAGTTCTAGTAAACAGTAAAAAGAAAAACACAACACATAGACATTTTTTTTATTAGAAATAAAATAAAAAAACATTTAGAGACTAAATTTTTATAAAAAAAAATCCTTTGTCCGACGTATTCCATAGGTAGAGCAATGTCACCTCTTCTTCATCGCTCTATATAGACAAACTTCTCTACAAAGCAAGAAACAGGCTAACACTAAGGATATGATTCCACTTCCGTATGACTCCTGCGAGTCTCGCATCGATATCACCCGGCACGGCGCATTGTCTCATGACAGGAGCACCTCAGCTTCATGAAAATACATGCAGCCGACCCGCTTCTGAAAGGAGAGTGTGCGCCATGCCAGGGAATACCGAAGCGAGACTCTCACTGTGACAGTCAAAGTTCAATCGAGTCCATAGCTCTTGGACTCGGATGAACCCTGATGTCACCGTGAACACAGCCGAAAACAGCCGAAGACTGCAGAGTGACGAGCAGTGCAGTGAATACCCCCGGAAGTTAATGATCGGACCCGGAAGCAGAAGCAGCTGGAAGACCGAGTCTGCAGGACACGTCGCAGGAGCGGTAAGTATAATCACAATGTTTATTATTAACTATATTCTTTATTTTACAGACCCCCCCCCCGCCCCATCCCATAACTGTAAAGTCAAAGTTCGGGGTTCGGACGCAAGTTCATCTTACCTCAGAACCCAAACTCAAACTTTACAAAAAGTTTGGGTGAATCTCCCGAACACAAACATCACAGGGTTCGCCCATCACTAGTTTCAACCACTAGTGGACCACAAAATGTTATATGCAATTTCTTCTGTGTACGCCTTGTCAGATGGTGAAAGCTCCTTATGTTCCAGAAAAGCAGAAACTTCCCATAAGTGAAGCGGTTTTATAAACTAGATCCCCTTAATAATTCATTTAGGGGTGCAGTGAGCATATTTACATAACAGATGTTTCCAAGACTGTTTTATTATTTTTTCATTTAAGAAAGGATAATTATGTTTTTACCACTAATTTGTTGTTTTAGCCACACAAACAGCATTGTGATAAAGGGAAATAGGTAAATACGACTCCTTAGTTTGTTACACAAATTCTCCTGAATGTGGCAATACCACATAAAATGACAAGCGAAAGGGTAACAATGTTTTGAACTTTTCACTTTCAAGCCCCATATTTTAATGCTATGGTAATGATGGAATGACCAGACCGCAGGTCATCAAACACAGTATGCCAGAAACACTTTGAGCTAGCTGTCATGCAACTGTACACCTATGGTATTTTTCACCTGCCTTCCAATCCTGGAAGGGGGCTTCAGCAGAGCCCTTCACAGGTGTCAATATCAGGGTAGCTGGTGGCTGGACACATGGACCACAGTCGGATGAAACACACCAATACAAAGAAAAGAAGTGGGGTAAGGTTAAACAAGAATTAGGTAAGGCTAGGGACAAAGACTAAAAAAACAGAGCAAGAGAACAAACCAGAAAAAAAACAATAACTACTAACTTTACAACCCAAGCACAACTGAAAATATTTAGCACTGACCCAGAGAATGTGGCTTGTTTAAATATCCCTCCCATGGATCCGCTGACACTGCTAAGGTAACACCCAGTCTCCACCTTCTGCCCAGAGTGACAAAGGAAGGGATGAAGTAGGTTGGGTGAAAGGAACCTCCCACAACATTGCTGAGCCAGAAGACTTGGCGTCCCATATCTCTTGGCAACAGCAGATGCTAGAGGACCTTGCATCCCTGGACCTCTGTACCGCAAAATCGCTGGGAGCAATGGCATTCCACGCCCCAGCAATACCACAACCTCAAGTGAGTATCTTAGAGCACAAAACATGGCCAATATAATAGCAGGTCTGCTAAGCAGAAGATGTAATGCCCAATAGTCCAAATATTAATAGAAATACAGCAGGGACTAAAACTTAACTTTTACTGATGGCTAGATAAAATCAATAATAATAACAATAATAGTAAAGTGCTAGTGCATAAAGTGTGCAAACAACAAAATGCCACATGGCAACGCATAGGCTTGATCTCACCCAAGCTTCATCCATGAGCTGGATTGCACATCGGTCCCAAAATCAGAGGTCACAGACCGGAAGGATAAGGTGGAAGGGTATACTACAAACCCTGTCGTGCTCCGTGAATAAACTTCCGCCCTGACAAGGGCAGCACCCAAATAGAATGTCTGCCCCACAACCAAAAAACAACAAACAAATAGTTCCTCCCGATGCGTTTCCCTCTCAGTAGTGAGAGTTCCTCAGGGGAGACGGAGGAAAAAATTGGGAAAGATCGACCTGCAGTGGCAGGGATCAGCACAGGCCAAAAAGGTGATGGACCTATGTGTGCTGGGCAAATGGTGGGGCTCAGTCTCTGATAGAACTGATGCCTTTATACACCCTTAATCAGTGTAATACCCCACATATGTGCAAAAAGCCATACTTACAGCGAGCATGATGGAAACGATTAATCCCTACCATGCCGGCTTCTGAGGTCACTACCAAGGCGACAGGTACCGCCCTCTTGCGTTCCAGGTTGGAGCGCATCGCGCCCAGATTGCGCACAGTTAAAGGCTGCAAACCACCGTGCGTGTTGTGTATTTCCGCGTTCCACACTGGAACGCAGAAGAGCCAATAGGAACCCTGCACGGGAGCCCTCCCACAAACAGGTATAATTCTGGGAGATCCGGACCGGAAGTCAGCGCAAATCCATCAGCTGATGGCTAGGTCCACCAATCAGAGATGAGACTTTGGAAAAAAGGTAATTTCCGGTTGCACTGACAGGAGCGTCCTTGGTGACATGTAAATAGATCACAGTGGACCATCCCAAATCCAGACATAGCGACCGAAACCGGAAAGCTGCTCACTGTGCATGGAACCTAGCAACAGGCATGATTAACCCCATAAGGGGCGGTTGTACACAAAAAATAAAGCACGGATTGCAGTAGTCGCCCCTGGTAGCCAGCGACCAAAAGGCACAATGGTGCCCATAACGATCATGCAAGGAGGGAAAAGGAACGTACACTGAAGCATGACTGCCATATGATAAACACAGGCAGGGGGAAAGGGGAGAAGAAGGCTGCCACAACATTTGTAAATAGAAACATGCAGGCAAAACATAAACATGAACAGCATGGCAAAGCACCATAATAAGAGGGAGAACAAGTAAAGAAAAGAAAATAATCTATCCTTATTATATCTATAACTGGACCTAATCATGATACAGGAAAGCCCAGATAAAATGCAGGCTCCCTAAGGACCCCTGTCATCTTATAATAAAGAAGGGCCACAGTTGTGGGCTACAAAATATGTATTGGTTAGGAGGCAAGGCTAAATCTTCCACAAGAACGAATCAGCCAGCGGCCAAAAGGGGGGGAGGAGACCTATCAAATAAAGCAGCCATAGTTGATTTGATCATTGAGGCCATCAGGATGGCAGGTTTTAAGACGAAAAATCATCCTGGCCTCTTTTTGTAGTAATACACGATCCAAATTGCCACCTCTGGTGGACATTTTGACTTTGATGATACCCATAAATTCGATGGCTTCCATGTTGGAGCTGTGACGTGTATTCATGTGCCTGGCAATAGGGGTGTCACGATCATTTCTGATGTCCCCCATGTGTTTGCCAATACGTCTACGAATTTCACGCACAGTTTTGCCGACATATTGCAATCCACAATGACACATGGCAAGGTACAGCACCCCCTT
The DNA here is from genome assembly GCF_048569485.1 of Anomaloglossus baeobatrachus. Classification (NCBI taxonomy): domain Eukaryota; kingdom Metazoa; phylum Chordata; class Amphibia; order Anura; family Aromobatidae; genus Anomaloglossus; species Anomaloglossus baeobatrachus. The sequence continues at coordinate 453,525 of NW_027441779.1, read as the reverse complement.
CGTTTTGCAATTGATGACCTCCCTACTAGTCAGGGATTCACCCGTAGAGGTACTGGCGTATTCCTTACCTATCTTGACATTTTTACAGGCGACACATGATCCACACTTAAAACAACCAGATGGTTTACCTGGAAGCCAAGTGGTTTCCACATTAGGGGGTGCAAAGTGGCTGTGAGTCAACCGATCACCCAACGAGCAATTCTTCCAGAATGTGATCGCCAGTTGAGGTTTAATACAGTTAGCAATGTCCATGTCCATTCCAAGGATACCCCAGTGTCGCTCAAGTATCCTTCTAATGGTTGGGACACCTTTAGTATACGTGGTGATGAGTCTCACAACGCCCCCCCTCATCATTTTGTCTAGATTGAGGGGAAAGGAGTTTTGTGCGGTCCTGATCAAGGGAAAACTTATATGCCTGCTTGAGGACCCAATCTGGATACCCTTTCTCCAAGAAACGGGACCTCAAGTCAGCAGCTTTGGCCACAAATTCACTCCGATCCGAACAGTTCCTCCTCAGACGAAGATATTGTCCCTTAGGGATACCCCGCCTGAGGGGCAATGGGTGGTGACTGTCCCATCTAAGGAGTGAATTTGTGGCAGTAGGCTTCCTATAAATCGTAGTCCCGAGCCTGCCACTAGGGTCAACCGACACAAGCAGATCCAGAAAAGGTAAGCTCACAGGATGGAGGACATAAGTGAAGGTTAGTCCTAAGGGGTTCATATTCAAGTTGTTAACAAATTGATGTTAACAAATTCCGTGAATGTCTCAAGGTGACCCCTCCACAAAACAAAAACGTCATCAATAAAACGGACCCACAAATCAATCATGTTGGTAAATGATGACATTGACTCTTCAAACACAATGGTGTCCTCCCACCAGCCCAGGAACAAGTTGGCGTAACAGGGAGCACAGGGGCTCCCCATAGCCGTGCCCCTGAGCTGGTGGTAGGTGGAGCCATCGAACAGAAAAAAGTTGTTATGTAAAACAAATTCCAGCAAGGAAATAACCAACTTGTTGTGGGCCTCAAATTGTTTGCCCCTAGTGGCCAGAAAAAACTGGACGGCCTCAACACCCCGATCATGTGGGATGGATGAATAGAGTGTTTCCACATCAATGCTCGCCAAAAACGCGTTGGGACCAACCGTAATATCCTCAATCCTACTGATGAAGTCTAGACTATCACGAATGTAAGATGGTAAGGATGTTACAAACGGGTTAAGAATCTTATCTAAATATACTCCCACATTTTGTGCGATATTGCCAACACCGGAAACAATCGGTCTCCCCCTAAGGGGGTTAACCCCCTTATGTATCTTAGGGAGGGTATAAAAAGTAGACATCAGGGGGTGATCCGGCAACATAAACGTTAATTCCTCCTTACTGATTAGCCCCTCGATCTCAGCCCTATTCAGTAGGTCCCTAAGGCAGTTTTTCGCAGTGATGACAGGATTACCAGAGATTTTACGGTAAGTGTTAGCATCCTTCAAGATGTTCAAACAAACATCATGATAATCGATCGCATTCATTACCACTATATTTCCCCCCTTATCGGAGGGTTTTATGGTGATGGTGGCATCCTTTTCCAAGTCACAAAGTGCTCGCATTTCAATCCTGGATAAGTTGTTTCTTTCCTCCTGTAAGGAGGTTATACCCATCGTACTCAATTGGGTTTTGGTCAGGGCAAGAACCTCTTTTGTCACCTGGCTGAGGAAGATATCTATAGCAGAAACATCAGTAAGATTAGGTGGCATTTTGGTTCTAGGATTTTTTAGAGTGGTGAAGGGACCTTTACCAGTGATGGATGTAGTAGGCTCATCCAATCCTGCCAACAGCCTGACATCATCCAGCATATCCATCGGTATATCCAGACCCATGAATATTTTATTATCTTTTTGCCTAAAAAACTTCTTCCAACGCAGTTTGCGCACAAACAAATTAAGGTCTTTAATGAAGTCGAATGTCGAAAAGTCACTTGTAGGGACAAACGACAAAAATTAAAGTCAACAAGTTGGCTCATCAGAAAATCTATCTGTTTTGGTGCAACAAACATGGTAGTGGAGCTGGTGTGTATGCTTCGTAATAGTGAGATCACAAACATCCATGCAAGTACAATGCATTGCACATTATACAATATAAGTATGGAGTGATGGCCCAAAAAAAGTTGAGGAATCCTCGTCTTCAATATCATAAGAAGTGTCGGTTCGACTTTGCAAATAAGTAAGAAAAAGTGACAGAAGATTGGAAACGAGTGATCTGGAATAATGAGACGAAAGTCAATAGATTTTGGTTGCAAATGGTTCTTAAAATACAATGGAAAATGGGGCTAATGGATTAAGAAATTGAAAGAATTGTCAAGTTCAGTGGAGGAAGCCTGGTGATGATAAGGGGTTGTTTCATGGTCAAAGGTATTAGATACTTGACTAGTATTGATGGTGGTCTCAATGCTGACCTAAATGTGAGTATTTTACTAGACAAGTGACTTCAAACTTTGAGTACTATGGGTTTGAAAAGAACGATTTACTGTTCCAGCAGAACAACGGCTCAAAGTATACATCAAGAAAGGACTGAAGAAGTCCTTCAATGACAATGAAGAAAAGGTGCTGGATTGACCCCCCCACACTCTTCAGACCTCAACCCAATCAAACACTTGTGGGCAGAGTTGAATAAAAAGCTGTAAGTCAACCAGTATGCATCAACATTGGGAAAGTGTACAAGAGACCTTGGTCCTTTTTAGGTTTTGTTACTATGACACACTAAAAAATGGGGAGTTTTGTTTTTTGCAGGATCAGATGACTATTTTATTCTTACCATTTTGCGGTAAATAACTATTTTTGATCAATTTCTATTCCTATTTTCAAAAGTCAGAGTAAACATAAAACAAAATTTAGTATTGTTTTACTTTTTATGTCTTTTTATGCTGTTTAAAATGATAGGATAGCATTAGTTTACATGTCAGTGCGATTGCAGGGATACTACAATTATAAGGTTTTTTTATGTTTTACATCTCTTACACAGTAAAAACACTTTTATAGAAAAAAAATTACTTTTACATTGCCATATTTTGAGAGCCATGGCACTTTTAATTTTTCCCTCACAGAGCTGATTGATTGGGTACTTTTTTTGTGTGATAATATGCCATTTTCAGTTTATATACATAATATCTTTTGATCAGATTTGCACTCTACTTTTCGCTCAGTGGTATGATAAAAAATAATACGTTTATTTATCTGTTCACTATTTTATTACATTACAATATAAAGTACATGCATTGTAATTCACTTGACCTATTCAAATTGCATAGGCAGAAAGTTTGCTCAACCCTTCTTCTGGCTAGTTTTTTTGACCACTTGCTGCTATGACTACTATTGACTCCCTTACCTTATATGAGGCCCTTTTTGAGAGACATATACATTTTCATCCAGTTTATTTACTTTAATATATATATATATATATATATATATATATATATATATATATATATATATATATATATATACAGTTAGGTCCAGAAATATTTGGACAGTGACACAAGTTTTGTTATTTTAGCTGTTTACAAAAACATGTTCAGAAATACAATTATATATATAATATGGGCTGAAAGTGCACACTCCCAGCTGCAATATGAGAGTTTTCACATCCAAATCGGAGAAAGGGTTTAGGAATCATAGCTCTGTAATGCATAGCCTCCTCTTTTTCAAGGGACCAAAAGTAATTGGACAAGGGACTCTAAGGGCTACAATTAACTCTGAAGGCGTCTCCCTCGTTAACCTGTAATCAATGAAGTAGTTAAAAGGTCTGGGGTTGATTACAGGTGTGTGGTTTTGCATTTGGAAGCTGTTGCTGTGACCAGACAACATGCGGTCTAAGGAACTCTCAATTGAGGTGAAGTAGAACATCCTGAGGCTGTAAAAAAAGAAAAAATCTATCAGAGAGATAGCAGACATGCTTGGAGTAGCAAAATCAACAGTCGGGTACATTCTGAGAAAAAAGGAATTGACTGGTGAGCTTGGGAACTGAAAAAGGCCTGGGCGTCCACGGATGACAACAGTGGTGGATGATCGCCGCATACTTTCTTTGGTGAAGAAGAACCCGTTCACAACATCAACTGAAGTCCAGAATACTCTCAGTGAAGTAGGTGTATCTGTCTCTAAGTCAACAGTAAAGAGAAGACTCCATGAAAGTAAATACAAAGGGTTCACATCTAGATGCAAACCATTCATCAATTCCAAAAATAGACAGGCCAGAGTTAAATTTGCTGAAAAACACCTCATGAAGCCAGCTCAGTTCTGGAAAAATATTCTATGGACAGATGAGACCAAGATCAACCTGTACCAGAATGATGGGAAGAAAAAAGTTTGGAGAAGAAAGGGAACGGCACATGATCCAAGGCACACCACATCCTCTGTAAAACATGGTGGAGGCAACATGATGGCATGGGCATGCATGGCTTTCAATGGCACTGGGTCACTTATGTTTATTGATGACATAACAGCAGACAAGAGTAGCCGGATGAATTCTGAAGTGTACCGGGATATACTTTCAGCCCAGATTCAGCCAAATGCCGCAAAGTTGATCGGACGGCGCTTCATAGTACAGATGGACAATGACCCCAAGCATACAGCCAAAGCTACTCAGGAGTTCATGAGTGCAAAAAAGTGGAACATTCTGCAATGGCCAAGTCAATCACCAGATCTTAACCCAATTGAGCATGCATTTCACTTGCTCAAATCCAGACTTAAGACGGAAAGACCCACAAACAAGCAAGACCTGAAGGCTGCGGCTGTAAAGGCCTGGCAAAGCATTAAGAAGGAGGAAACCCAGCGTTTGGTGATGTCCATGGGTTCCAGACTTAAGGCAGTGATTGCCTCCAAAGGATTCGCAACAAAATATTGAAAATAAAATTTTTTTTTTTGGGTTTGGTTTATTTGTCCAATTACTTTTGACCTCCTAAAATGTGGAGTGTTTGTAAAGAAATGTGTACAATTCCTACAATTTATATCAGATATTTTTGTTCAAACCTTCAAATTAAACGTTACAATCTGCACTTGAATTCTGTTGTAGAGGTTTCATTTCAAATCCAATGTGGTGGCATGCAGAGCCCAACTCGCGAAAATTGTGTCACTGTCCAAATATTTCTGGACCTAACTGTATACTATTTACTTGATGAATTGCATTTGACCTTTCAACCAGTTGATATTAGATATTTTATCCTCTCTCTCTCTATATATATATATATATATATATATATATATATACCAGCTGTAGTACCCGGGCATTGCCCGGGATAGTAACTGTCCCTTTCCAGGTCTGTCTCTTTCCAGGTCTGTCTCTTTGCCTATCTGCTTCTGTCTGCTTGTCTCTTTCTGTCTCTCTATCTGTCTCCCCACTGATGTCTTATTACCTCACACATAAGCTTCTTATACTAACAGTTTATTTTGTTCCTATAGCAACCACTGACAGTTGCTATTAATAGCTTGTTACTCCCACCTCCATTCAGTTTAATTGAGGCAGGATTTTTGAGAGTAACTGTATAGCGCAGGGTTAAATTTTCCCATCAAAACATAGTCTTTGACGTTCCCTGGGTCACATGGGACGTCTGTGCAAAATTTCGGGATTGTAAATGCGACGGTGCATATTCCTTTAGTGGACATACACACATACACTTAGCTTTATATTATATATACATATATATATATATATATATATATATATATCTCAATCAGTCTATTATTTATTTATTTACTGGCATCTGGGGGAATGATTGTCGCCAATAATTTTCTCATTTATAAAATATTGTTTTAATATTTATTGTAATGTAATACTTAATATATTATAATTATTTTTAGTCTTGCATGGCTTTGTAAGATCAATATTATTCACAGCATTATGATCCATAATAATGCGGTTTGGTATCTACCATTGACTCCCTGTTAATACGTTTCATGGGTGTTAGTGGGATGAAAGAGAGAGCTCTTTCATAGACAATCCTTGTAAATGCTGAGATTGCTGTTGATCGTAGAAGTTCAAGGGCTAAAATAATGAATTATTGAATTTCAAGCCAGCAGAATTCCCATGTATATGTCAAAATTCCCTGACTAACCAGCCATGTATCATGTTACTCACTAAAATCAATGTTTAAAAAAAGAGTTTATATAGTGTGCTGTTTCTATGCTAAGTGAACTTTGCCTAGTCAACGGGGCATTGTTTCCTCAGACTAGTCTGCCCTATTTCCATTTTATCATACCCCTGAGGGTGTTATGACATGATTTCCATAAGGTGACGTCACCACAGCTCTTGAAAATCTTGCACCTGTGAGTGGTCATTTTGGCAACGTCAGTAAACCTTAGAAGCTAGGTGTATGTATGTCCTGGTTTCAGAGAGGTGCACTGCGCATAATGAGAAGAATAGTTTCTGCACTTCCAATCATGTGCAGTGTGCCTCTCTGATGCCGGGGTACGTACATTTGGCTTCTGAGGCCCACTGATGCTGCCAAAATGAGCCGCGTGCATGTGCAACATGTCCAAGAGCAGTTGTGATGCCAGCTAGAGGAAATCATGTTATCACAGGGATAACATGAAAAGAGTGATGACTATACTGTGGAAACAACACCCCTTTGACTAGTCAAAGGTTGAAATAGCATAGGAACAGCGCAGCTTATTAATGTTTTTTTAAATATTGATTTTAGTATATAGCATTATACATGGCTGGTTAGGCAGGTAATTTTTGCACATGTGAATGCTGTGAGGTTGGAGAGCACAATGGACCTAACATGTTCCCTTTAAGTCGAATACCCTTTGGCCCTTGTGTGGGCTGAGTTTCTGTGCCGCATAATTACCAAGACATACTGGTATGTCCATTTGCAGGAACACACAACAAAATATAATGTACCAATGTGTCTAGTGTCTGGAAGGGGTTAATAATTAGACAATATGGGCATGTAACATTTCATCCTTATATGACTAGTAACCACAATATACAATTTGTACATTCAGCTATTTTTTTCCTGTGCCTATGATATAAATATAATAATTGAACTACTTTGTTTTTCGGGAAAAAAAAACTCAAAACCCACAGATAATGAGAAACAGCACTGTGAGACAAATCCAGCTTGAAGGGGTTCAAGCATCCACAAGGTTAACTCAAATCCATTAGGGTGATATGCAAAAGAATAGGAAAGCGCAGCACTTCCTAAAAAGCCAGTGTGCTGTTCTGTTTAATTATTTTTTTGCATTTTACTCTCTGTTACAGACTAGGGATGAGCGAGTATAGTCGTTACTACTCGATACTCACCAAGTAGCACGGTATTCGGACTAATCGTTACTCCACGAGTATCCTTGTAATTACTCGTTAAGAGTAGCGAATCCAATGTAAGTCAATGGGAAATGTGAGCAATTGTCTGCTGGACCCTAAAAAGCGGTCTGAGGGAGCGAAGCGTCTGAGGGAGCGTGCATCAACTGATTCTTTAAAAAAGCTGGCGGCTTTTTACCGCCTGGCTTTTAAACAATCATGCATCTATTTCATCCTTTTACTGAACCCCCAGACCGCTTTGTAGGATCCAGCAGACAATTACTCGCATTTCCCTTTTGACTTGCATTGGACTCTCTACTCGTAATGAGTACCCGAGTATTAGGTACTAGTATTAATATTAGAATTCGCTATACTCGTTATGATTATAGCGAGTCCGAGTATTTCACTACTCGCTCGTCCTTATTACAGATCAGTCCCAGATTAGAGATTTGCTTCCTTCTACTTAATTGCTAAACTCTGTTGTGCTCCACGTCGGGCTGTGATCATGTCATCATCTGCCCAGGCCTATATAAAGCTCATCAAATACCGAAAAACATGACTTACCAAGAAGAACCAAGAAACACTTTTTCAAAAAAGTTCCATTGTTGATGTAAGAGCGCAAAATGTTACTAAAATCTTAGCAGAATTCCAGTTTTTAATGCAGATTTCCTAGCATTGAAGGGAATGGTAAATTGCACCCTTTGCATTCTATGATTTTTTGTCTCATAAAGTGATGGTTGATGCTGCAAATGGTAAATGTTTCTTGTGATATCAGAGAGCCATATTTTGAGCAATGAAATCTCATGTCTTCACTAAGATTTAATCATATATTTATTTTCTTATGCTTATTTAGTAGCAGTATAATCAACAGAACTGTACAGATTTTTATCATTCAAATCAGTGTTCACAGAGTAGGCTTCAATACAGCTTCTTATCTCTGAGTAACGTACAATAGAGCAAGTTTCATATGGAGCCAATTATTTTCTCTGTACATTTTGGCATACATGAGGAAACTTGTTACATTGAGGAAAGACTTATATACATTGAGAAGGCGCAAACTCCATGCAGATGTCCTTGGCAGAAGTTAAACCCATGACACCAATGCTACAAGGCACCGATACTAACCACTGAGGTAGCATGCTGTTTTTTAACATTTTATAGAATATTTGTAATATCACTTAGAGTAATCAAGAATCAATTGAAGTGGAACAACTGTGGGTGGTATTGACAAGCATTATATTCCACAGAAAATAATTTTAAATGTAGGTCTTTGAAATGTTCATTAGTATGGCAGTGCAACAAAGTCTGTGACCTGCTGCGTTTTAATTATCTACATTGATTTAAAGTACTTAGTGGAGGTGTTAGAAGTCTCTAAAATATTAATCACAGTATAAATAGTCATTTATTTTATATCAAGATTACAAAGAACATTATTAATTGTTTTAACTATTGTGTTTATTCTACAATGAAATCCCAAAACCATTAAATATAAATCTGCAAGATTGTAACCTGTCTCATTTTACTTATTTTCATTTCTCACATTTTGCATTTGATACTAACTTTACTATAACTAGTGTTTTGTGTAATTTTTTCCCCCAGAATCAATTGATAATTGATGACTCTCTTTTATGTACTTTATTTTCCTTACATGTCTACAGTACACTATGGATGGGATATAAAATGCACTTTAGATCATGTTGTTACTGTTGCTTTTTATGCCTTAGGCAGATGTAGACAAATATTCCTCAATGTTTCTAAGCTAATGCTCCCTACATACATTTTACATCACTCTGTCCCTTTTGTGCTATGATACACTGTGCTCCTCATTCATGTACCTTACACTATTTGGAAGAGTAGTTGTTCCTTTGTTCCAGCAATCAAATTTCAACAGGCTATATCATACACAAGATTTTAGGAAATATACGTGTTTGATCTTTTATCCCTCTTATGGAGATGTGAGCCTAAAGGGCATCTGCCATACCCCGTAACAGTATTAACATGCAGATAAGTAGTTGATATGCAAAATAATAAAGTGCTCGATTGCTTTACTAACAGCATGGCATCCAGGAGAAAACTAACTTTATTTCTTTTGAGAGCAGCCAGCCCTTTGACTGACTGCCAGTTTAGCAGTACATAGGAGTAAAGTTGGCTTTCAGTTAATGTGTGGGTGTGTGCTTACAGCTGACGTGCACAGTATAGTGAAGTGGGTGTGTGGCTACAGCTGACGCACGCAGTATAGTGAAGTGGGCATGTGCTTACAGCCAATGCTCCCAGTATAGTAAAGTGGGTGTGTGCTTACAGCCAACGCTCCCAGTATAGTAAAGTGGGTGTGTGCTTACAGCCGACATGCCCAATATAGCAAAGTGGGTGGGTGGTTACAGCTGACGCGCGCAGTATAGTGAAATGGGCATTTGCTTACAGCCAACGCTCCCAGTATAGTAAAGTGGGTCTGTACTTACAGCTGACGCGCCCAGTATAGTAAAGTAGGTGTGTGCTTACAGCTGACGCGCACAGTATAGTGAAGTGAATGTGTGCTTACAGCCGATGCGCACAGTATAGTCAAGTGGGCGTCTGCTTACAGCCGACGTGCACAGTATAGTGAAGTGAGTGTGGGCTTACAGCCAACGCGCTCAGTATAGTAAAGTGGGTGTGTGCTTTCAGCCGACGCACCCAGTATAGTAAAGTGGGTGTGTGCTTACAGCCGACACACCCAGTATAGTAAAGTGGGTGTGTGCTTACAGCCGACGCGCACAGTATAGTGAAGTGATTGTGTGCTTACAGCCAACGCGCACAGTATAGTGGATTGGGTGTGTGCTTATAGCCAACACGCACAGTATAGGGAAGTGGGTGTGTGCTTACAGCCAGCGCACACAGTATAGCGGAGTGGGCGTGTGTTTACAGCCGACGCACACAGTATTGTGAACAAAAACTGATTCTATACCGGCATACCTGAAAGCCGGCAGCCTTTGGGATAAATAAAGTTTATTTCTCCCAGGTGCTATCAATTTCGGTACAGTGGCCAGGAACCTTCATAACATAAATAATCTGCAGATTAACCCTATATTTGCAGGGCAATAGGATTATCAAACATGACAAGACCTATTTAACTTGAGGGAACACTCAGAATTTTTTAACCCAACTTAGACTGAAATGGGAGTAGGAAGGAGTATTTGGTAAGAGTCGAGACAATGTGTTAAAGCAACAGGAGTTGGGAACATCAGGGCAGCAGAAGCACTAGAGCAAGAGAAAAATTGTAATAAGCAAATTAAGTTACTTAGTTACAGCAAGCGAAAAGTTAAACAGAAGTCTGTAAACAGTCCAGAAGTCAGCATTTACAGTATTATTATTTATTATTATAGTGCCATATACAGTAAATAAACAATATCTGCAATCATGCAATGTCTGCAGATTTGAAGCATGAAGACTTGGCTAACAGTCTACCATGGATTTTGGAGAGGGAGGTAGCTTTCCTGTCAACCCACTGCGCACAAGGAGGCATCATTGTGGACAGAGGAGCCAAGGAGGGGTGAGGACAACGAAACAGATGAGGAACTGCACATAATGGCTGTGTGAATGCCATTCAGAACTTGGGTGTGTATGTAGCACCCAGAGAAGGGGGTACTCGGTCCAGGGCGGTAACAAATGGGAATGTCACTCTGGTGTCTGTTCCCCGGTTACATGCTCTGGGCCCCTTTTGTTAATGGGGGGGTATTTACAGGGGAGATAAGAGTTTTTGTCATGTGATGCCACCTGCGAGTTGCGGTTAGTGATGGGAAACCGCCACTGCTCAATGTGGGAACTCCCAAGGCTGGTTGTAATGGCAGCTATGATGGTAGGCCCTCCACAGGTAGGGCTGTGCCTGGGAGATGTAGAGGGGCAATAATGGAGACCACTCCAGGTTGTCTTTAATGGTCTCTACTCACTGTGGACCCAGGGGTTGCTGGTTCATGTCCCCGGAGGACCAGTGCCAATGTAGTGACCCAAGTTGCTCTGTCCCTGGCACTCTCTATAGATTGAGTCCCCGTAGCATGGAGCATTTGGGGACCCTGACTGTCCCTTGTTTGTTACGGTCTCCTTCTCCGTACGGCAGGCAGTGCAGACCCTGCGGGGAGGTAAGTGTCCGAACCCCAATCCTAGTTTACTGCTGATGCCCCCGGATTATTTGGTTCAGTGAAGTCCGTGGAGGTGTCCTCATTGGGCAGATATTTGCCAAACAGTCCAAAACTTGCGCTTGACCTAGGACTCTGTGCCCCTTGCATGCTCCTGTCCCACTGGTATCTCAGTACCCATCCTGGCGACCTCTCTCCTGTGCCCCCGAGATCACCGCTACACGGACCCAGCTCCGGCACGTCCACATACCTCTCCTGTGTGCTCCTCAACTCTCGACTCCTCTCTGACTGACTGACCCCTCCCACCAGGCTGGCTATACCCAGGGACTCGTTCCCATAGTGACCATACCCTTACGTGGTTAACCCTCTATGCCCAGTGTGGAGGGGAGAACTAGGATTTTAGATGTGCTTTGGTGGAAAAGGCACTGATACTCCAGGTCTCAGGGGTTAGGTCCTGCATCCACAAGAGGATGCAGTTTCCTGTAGTGCCCTGAGGTTCTCAGGGGCGCTACATGTACACATCAGATGTATAAATACAATAAGTTAAGACTTACAGTATGGTTTTAGCAACAATTTTATCACAAAGCAGAAACCAGTCACCTGTGATTTTCTAAGTCTACTGAGCATCAGTGTAGAAATGCAAAAAATAAATGTGACACCCTGTTCCAGGGATCATTCAACAAGGCAAAATCAAATTCCTCGATCTTGATATAACTAATTTAACACAAGAAGAAGTACGCCGGCATCTCAGTAAACTAAATATTGAAAATTCCCCAGGCCAAATGGCATTCATCCACGGATATTGGGGGAATTGAGCTCAGTATTTGACAGACTGCTGTATTTAATCTTCTCAGGGGTACTTTGCACCCTGCAACATCGCTAGCCGATGCTAGCGATGCCGAGCGCGATAGTACCTGCTCCCGTCGCATATGCAATATCTTATGATAGCTGCCGTAGCGAACAGTATCGCTACGGCAGCTTCACACGCACTTACCTGCTCTGCGACGTCGCTCTGGTCGGCGACCCGCCTCCTTCCTAAGGAGGCAGGTCGTATGGCATCACAGCGACGTCACACGGCAGGCGGCCAATAGAAGCGGAGGGGCGGAAATGAGCGAGACGTAAACATTCCGCCCACCTCCTTCCTTCCACATTGGCGGTGGAGGCAGGTAAGGAGATGTTCCTCGCTACTGCGGCTTCACACACAGCGATGTGTGCTGCCGTAGGTACGAGGAACAACATCATATCTCCTATTGGTGCGACATTATGAAAATGTCGACGCTACACAGATCACCGATTTACAACACTTTTGCGATCGTTTGTCGGCGCATCTAGGCTTTACACGCGATGTCGTTACCGGCACCGGATGTGCGTCACTTTCGATTTGACCCCGACGATATCGCAGTAGCGATGTCGTAACGTGCAAAGTACTCCTTAGACTCTTTTGTAACAGGGTTGGTGCCTCATGAATGGAGGATTGCGGATGTGGTACCGATATTAAAGAAATGTAAGAGGGTGGATTCAGGTAACTACCGGCCAGTAAGTCTGACATCAGTAGTGTGCAAGTGGGGTATGGCAGGGATCTGTGCTAGGACCAATTCTTTTTAATCTCTTTATTAATGTCTTTGATGTCTGCAAATAGATGTTCTGGCATAAATCCTAAGTCATATGACAAGGGTCGTTGGAGAGTCACTTTTGATTTTTAGGATTGCTACTTCCAATGGCACTAGAGTTCATCTCCTTCCTCCCTGAAGAGATAATTTTCCTATTTATATAATGAAATGTCAGTTTGTGTCACACACCTTTCCCTACACTGCGCGTCCCTATTCTACACTATCGCTTTCCTATGTATCTCGGCTACCTATGATTAAAACCTTAGCTAACCTATTTAGCAGCACAGATAGCAGAACCTCAATCTAAGCTTTAAGATTCCCAAAATGGCACCAATGTCGCATGTCCTCATTTTATATGCAGAGGGACATGTGTCTTAGACAGCCAATAACACAAGCTCTTGTGTCTGAACTTTGTAGATTATTGGCTGCAGGAACATCAACAAATAAATTTAAGAAAAAAAAGTGTGCTCCTGTGGCCTCTCCCCACCCCCTCACATCATTTAACACATCATCACACAGAACCATAATCCTATCCAAAAGCATCATATGTTTTTAGGAAAGCATTTTGGAAAAGGAACATAGAGGATAATTACTGGGTTTTCACAAAAATGCTTGGGTACACGACCTAGAATCAGATAGTGAAATGCTCATATCGAATTTGAAATTGGCGAATGCAAGCCAAACAAGTTCGCTCATCTTTAATAAAGATCTTAAAATATTGATGTTGACTACAAAAGTAAAGAATGGTCTAGGTTGTTGTATTTCTTTTTGATTTTTATGTTAAAGATAATATATATAAAATGTTTATTGTTTTCAATTTTATTTGTGAGTAGTGATGAGCGAGTACTAAAAAGCTCGGGTGCTCGAAGCTCGGGCCGAGCCTCCCAAGATACTCGTGTACTCGGCCCGAGCAACGAGCCCAATGTTATCCTATGGGAGACCCGAGTATTTTTGTGAAATGACCTCCCGGCAGCATGGAGAAACCCTAAAAATGGCACAAAAGTCTCAGAAGAGTGCTCAAATGACATGGCAACAGCATGGGGAAGACCCCTTGAAGCATTTATCACTCAAAAGTCACAGCTGTGAACAATTTTGTCCGCGTTTTACGCCATTTTTACGGACTCACCAGAAAACCTTCCAAAATGACCCCAAAATGATTTTTCATGGCAGAAATGTTAAGGGCACATACCCAATAGTGAGATAGAGCTGGTGTATGTTACTTTTTGAGATTAATACATGAAAGATTTTACGTGAAAACATTGTGTGGCACTCCGATGTCCCTGAGAAGAGACGTACATGAAGGCCTCTTGAGTCTAATGTGCCCATTTTGAGGAAGTGAGTCTTTGTAGTATTTTCCTTTGCCAGGGCAGTCCAAAATTGTGAGGTTCACCAATGTCCCTGGATAGAGACGTGCATGATGGCCTGTAAACCTGAAGTGCCCATTGTAAGGAAGTGGGTCTATTTTAGTATAGCCCTTTGCCAGGGCAGCCAAAAATTGGGAGGCTCCACATTGTCCCTGGATAGAGACGTGCATGATGGCCTGTAAACCTGAAGTGCCCATTGTAAGGAAGTGGGTCTATTTCAGTATAGCCCTTTGCCAGGGCAGCCAAAAATTGGGAGGCTCCACATTGTCCCTGGATAGAGACGTGCATGATGGCCTGTAAACCTGAAGTGCCCATTGTAAGGAAGTGGGTCTATTTTAGTATAGCCCTTTGCCAGGGCAGCCAAAAATTGGGAGGCTCCACATTGTCCCTGGATAGAGACGTGCATGATGGCCTGTAAACCTGAAGTGCCCATTGTAAGGAAGTGGGTCTATTTTAGTATAGCCCTTTGCCAGGGCAGCCAAAAATTGGGAGGCTCCACATTGTCCCTGGATAGAGACGTGCATGATGGCCTGTAAACCTGAAGTGCCCATTGTAAGGAAGTGGGTGTATTTCAGTATAGCCCTTTGCCAGGGCAGCCAAAAATTGGGAGGCTCCACATTGTCCCTGGGTAGAGACGTGCATGATGGCCTCAAAACATTAAGTGTCCATTTTAAGGAAGTGGGTCTATTTCAGTATAGCCCTTTGCCAGGGCAGCCAAAAATTGGGAGGCTCCACATTGTCCCTGGATAGAGACGTGCATGATGGCCTGTAAACCTGAAGTGCCCATTGTAAGGAAGTGGGTCTATTTCAGTATAGCCCTTTGCCAGGGCAGCCAAAAATTGGGAGGCTCCACATTGTCCCTGGATAGAGACGTGCATGATGGCCTGTAAACCTGAAGTGCCCATTGTAAGGAAGTGGGTCTATTTCAGTATAGCCCTTTGCCAGGGCAGCCAAAAATTGGGAGGCTCCACATTGTCCCTGGATAGAGACGTGCATGATGGCCTGTAAACCTGAAGTGCCCATTGTAAGGAAGTGGGTCTATTTTAGTATAGCCCTTTGCCAGGGCAGCCAAAAATTGGGAGGCTCCACATTGTCCCTGGATAGAGACGTGCATGATGGCCTGTAAACCTGAAGTGCCCATTGTAAGGAAGTGGGTGTATTTCAGTATAGCCCTTTGCCAGGGCAGCCAAAAATTGGGAGGCTCCACATTGTCCCTGGGTAGAGACGTGCATGATGGCCTCAAAACATTAAGTGTCCATTTTAAGGAAGTGGGTCTATTTCAGTATAGCCCTTTGCCAGGGCAGCCAAAAATTGGGAGGCTCCACATTGTCCCTGGATAGAGACGTGCATGATGGCCTGTAAACCTGAAGTGCCCATTGTAAGGAAGTGGGTGTATTTCAGTATAGCCCTTTGCCAGGGCAGCCAAAAATTGGGAGGCTCCACATTGTCCCTGGATAGAGACGTGCATGATGGCCTGTAAACCTGAAGTGCCCATTGTAAGGAAGTGGGTGTATTTCAGTATAGCCCTTAGGCAGGGCAGCCAAAAATTGGGAGGCTCCACGTTGTCCCTGGGTAGAGACGTGCATGAGGGCCTCAAAACATTGTTCCCATTGCAAAGGAGCGGGTCTCCTGTCGTTGTAATGTCCATTCTGCAAAGAATGGGCGAAAAAATTTACCACTGGGGGTATACCTGAAACAAAGACCTAACTATTGTAACGGTCATCATGATGGCGCATGAGGAGAAGGAGGAGCAGTCCAGCGATTATCCAAAGTCGAGAAGTGTACCCATGGGTGAGTGGAGGTACATGGCAAACTTTAAACTCCGCTCTCATTTTCTGGTGGTGTGGTGAAGTCTGGCCCAATCCAACCCTTGTTCATCTTTATCAGAGTCAGCCTGTCAGCATTTTCAGTTGACAGGCGGGTGCGTTTATCTGTAATGATTCCACCTGCGGCACTAAAAACACGCTCTGACAAAACGCTAGCAGCAGGGCAGGCCAGGACTTCCAAGGCGTAGAGAGCCAATTCATGCCACGTGTCCAGCTTGGATACCCAATAATTGTAAGGCACAGAGGAATGTCGGAGTACAGTTGTTCGATCTGCAAGGTACTCCTTCAGCATCTGGGCAAACTTAGGATTTCTTGTGGCACTACCCCGCACCTCAGGGGCTGTGGTACGTGAGGGGCTGAGAAAACTGTCCCACATCTTAAAGACTGTTCCCCTACCTCTGGCGGATTGGACTTGTGCCTCTCTCGGCTGTACGCCTCGGTTGTCCACTGATTCCTGACCTATGCCGCTAGCGTTTTGTGAGGGGAATGCTTTGCCTACTTCCGTGAGTATGGCCTTCCGAAACTGCTGCATTTTGGTTGACCTCTCCTCCACGGGAATAAGAGACAAAAAGTTCTCCTTGTAGCGTGGGTCTAACAGTGTTACCAACCAGTAATGATTGTCGGCCAAGATGTTCTTAACGCGAGGGTCACGAGACAGGCAGCTTACCATAAAGTCAGCCATGTGCGCCAGACTCTTAACAGCCAGGACTTCAGTAGCCTGACCAACAAGATGACTGAACATGCTGTCCTCCTCCTCCTCCTCCTCCTCCTCCTCCTCCTCCTCATCTACCCTGTCCTCTGGCCAGCCACGCTGAATCGAGGATATGACTGGTGTGCATGTCATATCCTCAATTTGGCCGGAGAGTTGCTCCATGTCTTCATCCTCCTCCTCGTCATAGTCCTCCACTGCACGTTGTGATGAGACGAGGCTGGGCTGTGTGTTATCACCCACACCCACTACTGTTTCTTGCTGCAACTCATCGCGCTCCGCCTGCAATGCATCATGTTTGTTTTTCAGCAGGGACCGTTTTAGAAGGCAGAGTAGCGGTATGGTGACGCTAATAATGGCGTCATCACCACTCACCATCTTGGTGGAGTCCTCAAAGTTTTGGAGGATGGTACATAGGTCTGACATCCATCTCCACTCCTCAGGTGTTATGTGTGGAGTTTGACCCATTTCCCGACGGCTTAGGTGATGCAGGTACTCAACAACTGCCCTCTTCTGCTCACATATCCTGACCAACATGTGCAGAGTTGAATTCCAACGCGTGGGGACATCACACACCAGTCTGTGAGCCGGAAGATGCAAACGGCGCTGAAAGCCGGCAAGGCCGGCTGAAGCAGTAGGTGACTTTCGAAAATGTGCAGACAGGCGGCGAACTTTTACCAGCAGATCAGACAGCTCTGGGTATGACTTTATAAACCGCTGAACCACGAGGTTGAGCACATGGGCCACGCATGGAACATGTGTCAGCTGGCCTCGACTCAAAGCCGCCACCAGGTTCCGGCCATTGTCACAAACGACCTTTCCTGGCTTTAGGTTCAGAGGTGTGAGCCAGTGATCTGCCTGCTGTTTCAGAGCTGTCCACAGCTCTTCTGCATTGTGGGGTTTGTCACCTATGCAGATTAGCTTCAGCACAGCCTGTTGCCGCTTCGCCGAGGCAGTGCTGCAGTGCTTCCAGCTTGTGACTGGTGTGGAGGGCACAGTGGATGAGGATGCGCAGGAGGAGGAGGAGGCTGAAGAGCATGACATTCCGGAGCTGTAGAGTGTGGGTGAAACACTGACTGAGGTAGGGCCTGCAAACCTTGGTGTGGGAAGGACGTGTTGCGTCCCTCGCTCAGACTGGGTCCCAGCTTCCACAATATTAACCCAGTGTGCCGTCAACGAGATGTAGCGGCCTTGCCCACAAGCACTTGTCCACGTGTCTGTGGTTAGGTGGACCTTGGGTGAAACAGCGTTGTTCAGGGCACGTGTGATGTTTTGTGACACGTGGTTATGCAACGCGGGGACGGCACACCGGGAGAAATAGTGGCGGCTGGGGACCGAGTAACGTGGGACAGCTGCCGCCATCAGGTCACGGAATGCTTCTGTCTCCACCAGCCTAAAAGGCAACATTTCCAGCGCAAGCAGTCGCGAAATGTTAGCATTTAGAACTGTGGCATGTGGGGTGTTGGCAGTGTATTTGCGCCTGCGTTCAAAGGTTTGCTGAATGGATAACTGAACGCTGCGCTGGGACAAGGACGTGCTTGATGATGGTGTTCTTTCTGCGTAGGCAACTGCAGGTGCAGGAGTGGAGGAGGCTTGTTCGCAGGCAGCATGGACAGAGGATTGGCTCGCATGCACAACCAGCGAAGACGTAGCAGTGACATCAGCAAGCACTGCTCCTCGACTCTGTTGTACTTCCCACAAAGTCGGGTGCTTGGCTGACATGTGCCTGATCATGCTGGTGGTGGTCAGGCTGCTAGTTTTGGTACCCCTGCTGATGCTGGCACGGCAGGTGTTGCAAATGGCCTTTTTTGAATCATCTGGATCCAACTTAAAAAACTGCCAGACTCGTGAAGACCTAACATTTGTACAGGCACCTTGTGTCGTCGTGTTGTTCCGGGGAACGGTTGCCTGACTTCTGCCTGGGGCCACCACCCTGCTTCTTACTGCCTGTTGTGATGCTACGCCTCCCTCCCCCTGTGCACTGCTGTCCTCGCTCTGCATATCCTCCTGCCAGGTTGGGTCAGTTACTGGATCATCCACCACGTCGTCTTCCTCTTCCGCACCCTGCTCCTCCTCCTGACTTGCTGACAATTGTGTCTCATCATCGTCCACCACTTGTTGAGACACGTTGCCAACTTCGTGAGAACGTGGCTGCTCAAATATTTGGCCATCTGTACAGACGATCTCCTCATGACCCACTTCAATATGAGCTGGCGAGAGGCCAGAATGTGTGAATGGAAACGTGAACAGCTCTTCCGAGTGTCCAAGTGTGGGATCATTAATGTCCGAGGAGGACGTGTACTCAGCCTGGTGGTAGGAAGGAGGATCAGGTTCAGAAATGTGCGGTGCAGTATCACGGCTACTGACACTTGACCGTGTGGAAGACAGAGTGTTTGTGGTGGTGCCAATCTGACTGGAAGCATTATCCGCTATCCAACTAACAACCTGTTGACACTGGTCTTGGTTCAAGAGCGGTGTACTGCTGCGGTCCCCAAGAATTTGGGACAGGACGTGCGAGCGACTAGATGTGGCCCTTTGTTGTGGCGAAATTAGAGCTTGCCCACGACCTCGGCCTCTGCCTGCACCACCATCACGTCCACTTCCTTGTTCCTTGCCAATGCCCTTGCGCATTTTGCAATGCTGTGCACTGCTGACGTGTATATTCACTACTTGTGCGTTATATCAAAGTTTCTGGAAATTGCACACAAGTGCACCTGTACGCTGCCACCGACAGGCACACACGTGCGGTTTTTAAATGCAAGCACGGACGCAATAATAACCTAACACAGTTTTTAGGAGCAAAAATTAAGAACTCTGACACTATCAGCCACTGCTGACTGACGTGTATTATACACTACACTTGTGCGTTATATAATAGTTTGGTAAACGCACACCAGTGCACCTGTACGCTGCCACCAACAGGCACACACGTGCGGTTTTAAAAACCAAGCACGGACGCAATAATAACCTAACACAGGTTTTAGGAGCAAAAATTAAGAACTCTGACACTATCAGCCACTGCTGACTGACGTGTATTATACACTACACTTGTGCGTTATATAATAGTTTGGTAAACGCACACCAGTGCACCTGTACGCTGCCACCAACAGGCACACACGTGCGGTTTTAAAAACCAAGCACGGACGCAATAATAACCTAACACAGGTTTTAGGAGCAAAAATTAAGAACTCTGACACTATCAGCCACTGCTGACTGACGTGTATTATACACTACACTTGTGCGTTATATAATAGTTTGGTAAACGCACACCAGTGCACCTGTACGCTGCCACCAACAGGCACACACGTGCGGTTTTAAAAACCAAGCACGGACGCAATAATAACCTAACACAGGTTTTAGGAGCAAAAATTAAGAACTCTGACACTATCAGCCACTGCTGACTGACGTGTATTATACACTACACTTGTGCGTTATATAATAGTTTGGTAAACGCACACCAGTGCACCTGTACGCTGCCACCAACAGGCACACACGTGCGGTTTTAAAAACCAAGCACGGACGCAATAATAACCTAACAGGTTTTTTTGGGGAGCGACAATTACAGTACAGACAAGTCAGACACTATCTGGACTGTTTTACACTGTGTACACCAGCCCCAGATATGAAGGCTGGTATACGGTCACCACTACCCTGCCTGCCTGCCTGCCTGTATACTGCTACAATAGTCCTGACAAGGACTCTTTTGGTCACTAGCCTGTATTCAGACCTGGCTATACCCTGCCTGTATATAGCAACAATAGTCCTGAGAAGGACTCTGCTACTGTACGCCGACCTGGCTATACCCTGCCTGCCTGTATACAACTAGAATAGTCCTGAGAAGGACTTTTGGTCACACAGTTTGCAGCCCTGCAACTGAAAAAGCTATAAAGGGCCGCAAAGCTTTCCCTGAATCAGCGACACTCTCCCTACACTCACTGTCAGAATAGCTGTGAGCAGAGCACAGCGCGCCGGCCTATATAAAGGCTCGGTGACGCTGTGCAGGCCGGCCAATCACTGCAATTCCACAACTAACAGGGCTGTGGCATTGCAGTGGTCTGCCAGCCAATCCCTGCATGAGGGCTGGCTCTCAAAAGAGCGCCAACATGCAGAAATGAAGACCACGAGTAAAGCACGAGTATCGCGAGATTACTCGGTCCCCGCCGAGCAGCCCGAGTACAGTGATACTCGTGCGAGTACCGAGTAGTGACAAGCATGCTCGCTCATCACTATTTGTGAGTAATCAGATTTTTTTCATTATATTAATAATGGAGGATACCAATGTGGCATATTTTCAATTCTGTCTAATCACTAGGAGTGGTACTTGCAGTTTAATAAATATACCATATTATAAGACTGTCAATTCTATGTTTCACTGCCTACTAGTTGGACTACTTTGTTTCACTAATGTGCGACATTTTTGGTGTAGTGTGTTATATGTTAAACCTTGCCCTTTTTCTGGCAGCTATGTTTCTTTTTGGAAAGACCAAACTCTATTATAGGGCACAATGCTCCAGAATATAACAGCTTTTAGCTTGATAAACATGTTTAAATCAATAGGAAGTACATTTATACTCCCAGTGGTGATAGGAAAAGAAAAAACATGACATGGATAGATACAGTCAAAGAAATTGGCAAAATAAGACAGGAAAAATGTGTGACAACTGATTTAATAAGATATGACAATAATTTAGAATGTAAAAGTCTATTAAGTTCAAATAATTTAGAACATTTTTTTATTGGAAATATCTTATGTCAGTCCAGAGTAAGATAAATGAGCAGTTCAATTAGTCATTTGACAGTGATCTTCTAGTAACAGAGAACAACTTTGTTCCAAACTTCTACCTGATAAAATGAAAAATCCAGTAGACATATAATAATTATCAAGTGATGAAAAATGCAAGGAAAAAAATAACATGTATTGGAAAAAAATGTCTTACTATAAATTTGTACTATTTAGCCCATCCATCTGTTGTTATGGTATTTGTCTTATTGCATAGTTTTATATGTACATTTAAATGTGTATCAAACATGTTTAAATATGTCTTAAAAATTGATGACCTATAATAGGATCAATGTATGATCAGCCCAAGGGCGGACTGGCCCGGGAGGTAGGGGGACAAGTGCCTCCGAAGCCGCTCTTACAGCTGCTGTAAGAGGGCCGGCTGCCTGCTGCATAATGTCATTATAAAACACATGGCCACGCACAGTGAAGTGCGTTCAGCCGTCTCTCCTGTACTGTGATGTGGTGGGGCCAGCACACTGGCATTACAGGTGCAGACATTTCTGGTTGGCCGCATTATACTACAGGAGACACGGTGGCGTGCAGTTCACAGCGCGCAGCTACAGTTAGGTCCAGAAATATTTGGACAGTGACACAATTTTCGCGAGTTGGGCTCTGCATGCCACCACATTGGATTTGAAATGAAACCTCTACAACAGAATTCAAGTGCAGATTGTAACATTTAATTTGAAGGTTTGAACAAAAATATCTGATAGAAATTGTAGGAATTGTACACATTTCTTTACAAACACTCCACATTTTAGGAGGTCAAAAGTAATTGGACAAATAAACCAAACCCAAACAAAATATTTTTATTTTCAATATTTTGTTGCGAATCCTTTGGAGGCAATCACTGCCTTAAGTCTGGAACCCATGGACATCACCAAACGCTGGGTTTCCTCCTTCTTAATGCTTTGCCAGGCCTTTACAGCCGCAGCCTTCAGGTCTTGCTTGTTTGTGGGTCTTTCCGTCTTAAGTCTGGATTTGAGCAAGTGAAATGCATGCTCAATTGGGTTAAGATCTGGTGATTGACTTGGCCATTGCAGAATGTTCCACTTTTTTGCACTCATGAACTCCTGGGTAGCTTTGGCTGTATGCTTGGGGTCATTGTCCATCTGTACTATGAAGCGCCGTCCGATCAACTTTGCGGCATTTGGCTGAATCTGGGCTGAAAGTATATCCCGGTACACTTCAGAATTCATCCGGCTACTCTTGTCTGCTGTTATGTCATCAATAAACACAAGTGACCCAGTGCCATTGAAAGCCATGCATGCCCATGCCATCACGTTGCCTCCACCATGTTTTACAGAGGATGTGGTGTGCCTTGGATCATGTGCCATTCCCTTTCTTCTCCAAACTTTTTTCTTCCCATCATTCTGGTACAGGTTGATCTTTGTCTCATCTGTCCATAGAATACTTTTCCAGAACTGAGCTGGCTTCATGAGGTGTTTTTCAGCAAATTTAACTCTGGCCTGTCTATTTTTGGAATTGATGAATGGTTTGCATCTAGATGTGAACCCTTTGTATTTAGTTTCATGGAGTCTTCTCTTTACTGTTGACTTAGAGACAGATACACCTACTTCACTGAGAGTGTTCTGGACTTCAGTTGATGTTGTGAACGGGTTCTTCTTCACCAAAGAAAGTATGTGGCGATCATCCACCACTGTTGTCATCCGTGGACGCCCAGGCCTTTTTGAGTTCCCAAGCTCACCAGTCAATTCCTTTTTTCTCAGAATGTACCCGACTGTTGATTTTGTTACTCCAAGCATGTCTGCTATCTCTCTGATGGATTTTTTTCTTTTTTTTCAGCCTCAGGATGTTCTGCTTCACCTCAATTGAGAGTTCCTTAGACCGCATGTTGTCTGGTCACAGCAACAGCTTCCAAATGCAAAACCACACACCTGTAATCAACCCCAGACCTTTTAACTACTTCATTGATTACAGGTTAACGAGGGAGACGCCTTCAGAGTTAATTGCAGCCCTTAGAGTCCCTTGTCCAATTACTTTTGGTCCCTTGAAAAAGAGGAGGCTATGCATTACAGAGCTATGATTCCTAAACC
This sequence comes from Anomaloglossus baeobatrachus, assembly GCF_048569485.1. Lineage (NCBI taxonomy): Eukaryota > Metazoa > Chordata > Amphibia > Anura > Aromobatidae > Anomaloglossus > Anomaloglossus baeobatrachus. The sequence continues at coordinate 429,779 of NW_027441779.1, read as the reverse complement.
CTTTCTCCGATTTGGATGTGAAAACTCTCATATTGCAGCTGGGAGTGTGCACTTTCAGCCCATATTATATATATAATTGTATTTCTGAAAATGTTTTTGTAAACAGCTAAAATAACAAAACTTGTGTCACTGTCCAAATATTTCTGGCCCTGACTGTATGTGTGTTATAATGACATCATGGAATACGCACTGCCTCTGTCCCATCTGTAGTAAGCTCTGTTCTGCACCCTTGTCTCTGTAGCAAGCTTGGTTCTGCTCCCTTATTTCTGTAGTAAGCCAGGTTTTGATCTTGTATCTCTGAAGTAAGCTCAGTTCTGTTTCCTTATCTCTATGATAAGCTCTGTTCTGCACCCTTATCTCTGTGGTAAGTTCAGTTTTGCACCCTTATGTCTGTAGTAAGCTCGGTTCTGATCTTGTATCTCTGTAGTAAGCTCAGTTCTCAACTGGTATCTCTGTAGTAAGCTTGGTTCTCATTTCGTATCTCTGTAGGAAGCTCAGTTCTGCTCCCATATCTCTGTAGTAAGCTCAGTTCTGCTCCCTTATTTCTGTAGTAAGCTTGGTTCTGCTCCCATATCTCTGCAGTAAGCTCAGTTTTACCCCCTTATTTTTGTAGTAAGCTCGGTTCTGCTCCCATGTCTCTGTAGTAAGCTCCATGCAGTACAGGCCAAAGGTGGCCAGCTGCAACTTGAGGGCCACTGCCTTATGATTACTCCCCAGGCTAAAATGTGCCAGCCAGTCCATGGATCAGCCAGGGTCTGACACCCCCACCAATTAGCTGTTTTCTTTGCCAGTCGCTACAGTAACTTTTAATACCTTATTATATTGATGGCTGACCCATATATGACAAGCTTTGTTCCCAGCAAGAAAGGGCAACATTGTTTACCTGCCCATGCCACAGAAACAAATGCACTCACAGGATGCAGCAAAATTCCTTAATAAAGATGGATGCAACAGGTGCAAAACACTGATGTGGCAACCACTCACACACTGCCACTCCATGGAGGGGGTGATTGCTTAGTATTAAAATTGCACACAAATGGCTTGTATAGGGCGCCATTAACACATGTAAGTGCACAGTTTGTGGCTTACAGCCTATTGATGACCCCAGACACTGTGCACCTACATGTGTGAATGTCACCCTGTACAAGCCTATGCTGCATCCTGTGAGGGCATTTGTTTCTGTGGCCTGGGCAGGTAAACATTGTTGCCCTTTCTTGCTGTGAATTTTTCTGAATCTTGGGGGAAAATGTAATTTCTCTCTTTATGGTTAAGCTTTTATTCCCCCAATTTAGCTTTTGTGCCTCCTCTATTTCCTCATAGATTGAAACCTTGTGAGTAGAGCCCTCACTCCTCTTGGTATCTATTGAATTTTGTTATTCTGTAATGTCTTAATTTGTCTGTACATATCCCCTCTGAATTGTAAAACACCGCGGAATATGTTGACGTTATATAAATAAAATTTTTTATTAATATAGCTCCAGAGCTGCTCCATCTTTTGTTAGTGGCCAAGGCCGGGTACTTTATAACCACCTGCTATTGATTTGAATAGAGCAGTATATGTGATTGACCATAATGACATCGACGATGCCCATGAGACCAATTGAAGCCTACTCAGTGCTGGAAGATCAAGATAGAAGATGGCAGATAACACAAAAGTAAGAGGATGAAGAGATGGGGAACTGCGGCAGGTGGGACAGACCAGGATTGGGTCTAGGGAAAATGATTATTATCTTTTTTAAAAATTTTAACCCCTTTCCAGCTTTTAAAATAATTTAGCAAAATGGTAGATGGCTGGCTACCATTTTGATGGATTTATGCAAATATACTTTAAAAATATCATTGTGACATCCCTTTAAGCACCCTCCATGCCATGGGCAGGGTGTCCAGTAGTTGTCACCTCAGTATGGCACAGTGCATCCACCTGAATCTCTCTGGTGGAGCTTTAGGAGAATGCAGAAGGGTCTTTTTCTTCTACCATGGATTGACTCAGGATAATCCCTGTTCATGTTCTGTACAAACTCACAAGAGATGCAGATAAAACACTTAAGAGGTTAGTTTATAGGGGGATAAAAGACATAAAGGCCAAGGGTATATGAAGGAACACAAACACAGCAGATGTACAACCTTCTTAAAGGTAAAGGAGGTGCTTTGCAACTGGCCTAGGTGTTGTGATAGCATAAGGCAATGAACACATAGCTTCCACTGCGTATCTTACTTTATAATTCTGGCAAATCACTTTTTTTAATGGAAATTTGTAAGGGATTTTCTTTAATTAATTCAATTAGCTTTACTTTAGAGGTTATGCATTTTCCCAGAAAATAACCACTTAATCTTTATATGAAAATGTTGAAATTGCTGCTCTCAATGCCCAGGTTGCAGTTTCCAGAATAGTTACTAGCCAGTAGTTACCTGGTGGAAAAAGGTGATAAATTGTAAGATACTAATAGCATTCTGTCTAAAAGGTGACAAAACCAGAAGAAAAGTAGGAATCATAGAAACTAGTGGATAAATCTTACAACAGGGAGAATCAAAACATTTAATTCACCACTTCAGGTTTTTTTTTGTATTTCACTGCTTCAAATCTAAGTCCCCTGCACCCTGTCTTGTACCCACCTTCCAGCATCTCCTTTGTTTTCAGTGTTGGTCATGCTAGTCTCTGGCACTTTGTGACCTACTCGCTGTTTAATTGGTTAATGGAGTTCGTTGGAGTTCATAAATCAATACCTGTAGCGCTGGCTCCCCTAGTATACCAATGCTCCTCTGCCAGCATCCAGCACCAGTCCTGCTTGTAACCACTTATGTTCTGCTGGGCTCCTGCCTATTTCCCTGGACCTGTCATGTCTGTGCCCTGGAATACATTGTGCTGCTTAAGTCTGGTGTTCTGGCTAAAGGGTGCTTTACACGAGACGATGCATCGTCGGGGTCACGGTTTTCATGACGCACATCCGGCATTATACACGACGTCGTCTCGTGTGAAACCTCTGAGCGACGCAGTATCACTCACAAATTGTGAGTCGTGTACTCATCGCTCAGTTTCATAATATCGTTTATCTTTCCTTGTGCCGGTTGTTCATCGTTCCCGTGGCAGCACACGTCGCTCCGTGTGACATCACAGGAGCGATGAACTCTGCTTACCTGTTTCCTACGGCTCCCGCTGTCTATGCGGAGGAAAGGAGATAGCCGGGATGTTTACATCGCGCTCATCTCCGCCCCTCCGCTTCTATTGGCCGGCGGCTGTGTGATGTCACTGTGACGCCGAATGCCCCCCCCCCCATTCAGGAAGTTCGCCGCCCACAGCAAGATCGCACAGCAGGTAAGTACGTGTGACGGGGGTTTCACGACTTTGTGCGACACGGGCAGCGGTTTGCCCGCGACGCACAAACGCCGGGGGCGGGTACGATTGATTGTGAAATCACACAATCGGTCGTCCTGTGTAAAGCAGGCGTAAGTCCAATCACCTGCATGAGTCTGGTATCCTGTCTGAGTCCAGCTTACTATGCATCTGGCGTATCAAGGCACCTATATATCAGGGATCGGCATATTCAGTTACTGGCAAGACCGGAGATACCAGTTTTGTCCCTGTGTCCTGTACCTGATGTCTTGTTGTGTTCTGTACCTGAAGTCTTGATGTCTTCTGTACCTTAAGCCCTGCTATGTCTTCTACCTGAAACGTATGAGTTACTTTAACTCTGTGTCCTGTGAATATAGCCCTGTTTGTATCTGAACTTTAAGTCCTGAGCATCTACTGTACATGAACCACCTTTTTCAGTCCACATCTGCAGCTCTTGCATCACCCTGCTATGGTCCATGCCTGCTATGCCTGCATCAGCTTGCTACGGTCTACACCTGCTGTGGCTGCACCTGTGCCTGGTGATCTGTGCTTGATGACCTGTGCCTGATGATCTGTGCTTGATGACCTGTGCCTGGTCTCCTGTGCCTGATGACCTGTGCCTGATGTCTCTTGCCTGGAATCCTTTGCCTGAGGGCCCAGACCGGAACTCCCCTACAGTTAGGTCCAGAAATATTTGGACAGTGACACAAGTTTTGTTATTTTAGCTGTTTACAAAAACATGTTCAGAAATACAATTATATATATAATATGGGCTGAAAGTGCACACTCCCAGCTGCAATATGAGAGTTTTCACATCCAAATTGGGGAAAGGGTTTAGGAATCATAGCTCTGTAATGCATAGCCTCCTCTTTTTCAAGGGACCAAAAGTAATTGGACAAGTGACTCTAAGGGCTGCAATTAACTCTGAAGGCATGTCCCTCGTTAACCTGTAATAAATGAAGTAGTTAAAAGGTCTGGGGTTGATTACAGGTGTGTGGTTTTGCATTTGGAAGCTGTTGCTGTGACCAGACAACATGCGGTCTAAGGAACTCTCAATTGAGGTGAAGCAGAACATCCTGAGGCTGAAAAAAAAGAAAAAATCAATCAGAGAGATAGCAGACATGCTTGGAGTAGCAAAATCAACAGTCGGGTATATTCTGAGAAAAAAGGAATTGACTGGTGAGCTTGGGAACTCAAAAAGGCCTGGGCGTCCACGGATGACAACAGTGGTGGATGATCACCGCATACTTTCTTTGGTGAAGAAGAACCCGTTCACAACATCAACTGAAGTCCAGAACACTCTCAGTGAAGTAGGTGTATCTGTCTCTAAGTCAACAGTAAAGAGAAGACTCCATGAAAGTAAATACAAAGGGTTCACATCTAGATGCAAACCATTCATCAATTCCAAAAATAGACAGGCCAGAGTTAAATTTGCTGAAAAACACCTCATGAAGCCAGCTCAGTTCTGGAAAAGTATTCTATGGACAGATGAGACAAAGATCAACCTGTACCAGAATGATGGGAAGAAAAAAGTTTGGAGAAGAAAGGGAACGGCACATGATCCAAGGCACACCACATCCTCTGTAAACATGGTGGAGGCAACGTGATGGCATGGGCATGCATGGCTTTCAATGCCACTGGGTCACTTGTGTTTATTGATGACATAACAGCAGACAAGAGTAGCCGGATGAATTCTGAAGTGTACCGGGATATACTTTCAGCCCAGATTCAGCCAAATACCGCAAAGTTGATCGGATGGCGCTTAATAGTACAGATGGACAATGACCCCAAGCATACAGCCAAAGCTACCCAGGAGTTCATGAGTGCAAAAAAGTGGAACATATTGCAATGGCCAAGTCAATCACCAGATCTTAACCCAATTGAGCATGCATTTCACTTGCTCAAATCCAGACTTAAGACGGAAAGACCCACAAACAAGCAAGACCTGAAGGCAGCGGCTGTAAAGGCCTGGCAAAGCATTAAGAAGGAGGAAACCCAGCGTTTGGTGATGTCCATGGGTTCCAGACTTAAGGCAGTGATTGCCTCCAAAGGATTCGCAACAAAATATTGAAAATAAAAATATTTTGTTTGGGTTTGGTTTATTTGTCCAATTACTTTTGACCTCCTAAAATGTGGAGTGTTTGTAAAGAAATGTGTACAATTCCTACAATTTCTATCAGATATTTTTGTTCAAACATTCAAATTAAACGTTACAATCTGCACTTGAATTCTGTTGTAGAGGTTTCATTTCAAATCCAATGTGGTGGCATGCAGAGCCCAACTCGCGAAAATTGTGTCACTGTCCAAATATTTCTGGACCTAACTGTATCTGTTTGTACCCTTCCTGACCATTCCCCATCCAGTCTGTGCCCCTTACACTGCCATGATTGTTTCTGTTCTCCGTCTTGCTGTCTCCATGTGCCATTCAGCTACTACAGCCCCAGTCCCTGCCCTGGGAGTGATGCCTGGCATTCTGACTTTATGACAGGCACTTAGTTAAGCCTCTCCCACTAGAGAGTAAAGCGGACTTTACACGCTACGATATCGCTCAAGTGATCTCGTTGGGGTCACGGAATTTGTGAGGCACATCTGGTCGCTTTATCGATGCCATTGCGTGTGACACCTATAAGCGATTTTGCATCGTCGCAAAAACGTGCAAAATTACTCATCGGTGATATGGGGGTCCATTCTCAAATATCGTTACTGCAGCAGTCACGAAATTGTTCCTCGTTTCTGTGGCAGCACACATCGCTCGGAACGAGGAACATCTCCTTACCTACGTCCCGGCCACAATGCGGAAGGAAGGAGGTGGGCGGGATGTTACATCCCCGCTCATCTCCTCCCCTCCGCTTCTATTGGGCGGCGGTTCAGTGATGCTGCTGTGATGTCGCTGTGACGCTGAATGAACCGCCCCCTTAGAAAGGAGGCAGTTCGCTGGTCACAGCGACATCGTGGGGAAGGTAAGTCCATGTGACGGGTCCGGGCGATGTTGTGTGACACGGGCAGCGTTTGGCCCGTGTTGCACAACCGATGGGGGCGGGTATGCACGCTGGCGATATCGATACTGATATCACAGTGTGTAAAGCGGCCTTTAGAGTGGGTTCCCTCTGTGGTTTAGTGGGGCCACTCCCACTCGCTGCATCCTCCCCAGCGATGAGCGATACAATAACAGTGTATGAGAGCCTTGTTCTTCCCTTGTTCTGGCCCTTATAGACTTGTATTGAGAGCTTGTAATGAAACTTCTGACTTCCAGACAGTCAAAAGTAACAGTGACAAGCTGGCACCATGGGAGCTAAGTGGCATCAGCAAAGGATGGCACAGGTGGGTGAGTGTAAGACTTGGGGCAGGGGGCTTGGTGAAAAAAAAACACTGAAGTGATGCTTTAAAAAAAAGAGTAGTCTCACAGATTGAGAAGTAAGTAAAATGTTGTTGTTTTTTTAAAGTTAGGTCAGTAAACAGGCATGGTCAAACTTGGCAAAAAATACTCTAAAACCACATACAAGTCCAACCACTTTAAAAAAAAAAGTAATGTGGCATAAATCACTCAGAATTTTACTTGATAAATAAAAGATCTAAAATTCTATTGTCCAGTGTCCTAGGCTCCTTAACATTTCTGCTTGGAAATTATCCGTGTCATCAATTGAAATGCATGAACAACACTTGTGTCACAAGGAGGTTTTAAAAAGCATTGCCGACTGTCATGATGGCGTTAGGATCTGTGGAGACAACAGATTTTAGCACTCTGTCTGCTATCTTCTCTGATGTCTGTGATCAGTGCAGGCAGACTCGAGTGTTGACCCACAGACCAATAGTCCATGGGCAAGCTAGCAAGTGTAATCTCTGTTAGGCCCCCTTCACACATCCGTGAAAAAACACGCACGTGTGTTACGTCTGTTTTTCGGGTCCGTTTTCCAATTTTGTGTCCTTTTTTTGTGTCCATGTGCAATCTGTGTGAATGCAGTATGCTAGCTGTGTGTGCGTGTTGATTGTCCGTTTATGCGTTAGAGAAATAACGGACATGTGTATGTGCTGTCCGTGTGAATTTATGCGTGTTTGTGATGCACAATGTCGTAGATACATACCCGCTGACAGCAGACAAAGTCGCGCGTAGAGAATGAACTGGGGTGAACTTCACCCGACTTCATTGTCATACCGCGGCTCTGTCTGTGTCGCGTCCTGATTAGCGGTCACCCGTGAAGGACTCACCGGTGACCGCTAATCACCAGAGTGACTGAATGGAGTACCCCTCTCTCATACTTACCGTTCCCCGATCTCCAGCGCGGTGCTGCACGGCTGTTCTCTAAACTCCGGCGGCTTTTCCTCTTTTAAAAATCTTATTAATCAATCTCGTATTCCCTGCTTTCCCCGCCCACCGGCAAATATGATTGGCTGCAGTGAGACACGCCCACACGCCGAGTGACAGCTGTGTAACTGCAACCAATCACAGCCGCCGGTGGGCGTGTCACTATGGAGCAGAGAAATAAATAAATAATTTTTAAAAAACGGCGTGCGGTCCCCCCAATTTTAATACCAGCCAGATAAAGCCATACGGCTGCAGGCTGGTATTCTCAGGATGGGGAGCCCCACGTTATGGAGAGCCCCCCAGCCTAACAATATCAGCCAGCAGACGCCCAGAATTGCCGCATACATTAGATGCGACAGTTCTGGGACTCTACCCGGCTCTTCCCGATTTGCCCTAATGCGTTGGCAAATCGGGGTAATAAGGAGTTAATGGCAGCCCATAGCTGCCGCTAAATCCTAGATTAATCATGTCAGGCGTCTCCCCGAGATACCTTCCATGATAAATCTGTAAGTTACAGTAAATAAATACACACACACACACACACCTGAAGAAATCCTTTATTTGCAATAAAAAACACTAACACATACCCTCATTGACCACTTTATTTAGCCCGATAAAGCCCTCCATGTCCGGCATAATCCATGGACCTCCAGCGTCACATTCAGCTCTGCTACATGGAGGTGACAGGAGCTGCAGAATACACCGCCGCTCCTGTCAGCTCCACGCAGCAAATGAGGTGAGTAGCGCGATCAGCTGCTGTCAGTCAGGTAACTCACGGCCACCGCTGGATCCAGCGGTGGCCGCGGGTAACCTCAATGATAGCTCAGCTGTCGGTAAATGTTCGGATGACAAAAAAAATCATTCTCTCCCTGCCCATCGCAGCCATGTGAAGTATTGGCATAGTTGTGATTGTCCACTGTAAAAAAAAAGGAGGCAAAAGGGATAAAGCAGTACATACTGTTATGGGGTTAGCGGCTTAGGAGGAGGATGTTTATGCAATCCTAACCGCAACCCGGGTTCCACTGTGCTATGGACTGAATATAGCCATGCTAAGAGCCCAGACAGCTGGATGAACAACTACAGACTTCAGTGTAAAAAAAATAAATAAGGCGCAAATGGTCAGTGTTAATTCACACAGACTCTACCAAGAACAGCTATGGGGACGAGTGGACTAACCATTGTTGAAATAGAAGCACCTATAAAAACTCATAGATAAAGATACAACAATGACACCATTAAAAAACACGCAGGTGTATGTGCTACAAATAATACAGTTCTGGTGAGCTGCATGCTTAACCAGCGCTGTCACTGGTAGTAACTACATAAGTCATGCAAAATTCAAGCGACCTGCCTAGTAGCGGTGTTCAGTATGCTTAACCAATGCTGTTACCAGGAGTAACTACATAAGTAACGCAATATTCAAGCGATCTGCCTAGTAGCGGTGTTCAATACGCTTAACCAGCGCTGACAATGGTAATATCTGACAAGCAACTGAATATTCAACGTCCAACATTCAATCCAGCAAAGCCACGTCATCTGGACTGCTGATGTCCTACGGCGAATCGCAGAATGGGTCTCGGGCAGCTGAGAGACAGGAGGCACCCTGACTCTGACCTGAGAAGGAGGATACCTCTGGTGTACAGTCGTAACTAGAGATGAGCGAACCGGTCCCGGTTCGGCTCGAGGTCGGTTCGCCGAACGGAGGTCCTGTTCGAGTTCGGTTCGTCGAATGTTCGACGAACTGAACTCGAACTGCATAGGAAACAATGGCAGGTATTCACAAACACATAAAAACACCTAGAAAACACCCTTAAAGGTGTCCAAAAGGTGACAAACAACTCACAAGACAACACAAACACATGGAAAAGTGACAAGGACATATACTCATGCGAAAACAAAACAGCTGGACAAGGAAAAAGAGGAGGAGACACAGATATATGAGTATATGCAAGGAAACATCGATGCCATTACTGTGCAACTTGAGCCCTGCTCATTTTAGGCTTCCAATCTGGAAAAATTGCCTGAGCTTGACACGTACGCCTTGGGGATCTTGTCGTGTCCTGCAGCCAGCGTTCTCTCGGAACCTGTCTTCAGTGCAGCTGGGGGTCTGCTGGCAGATAAGCACACGTGTCTGTCCACTGACAATGTGGACATGGCTCTCAGAGGACTTTTCTTCCCCTGGGTCAGCCAGGGCATGGGAAAGGCACGCGTATTTTTGAGAGTGCTTCATGCAAAGCATCTTTTTCATCTTGAAAATTGGGTCAACTGATGCCAGTCAAGTGGGGTGTGTGTGGCCCAATTAGTGGAAACGAGGGAAACTGTGGTTGGAGTCCCCTCGCTGTGTTTCTAAAAGAACCAAAATGAACAAATCATGGCTCTCAGAGGACTTTTCTTCCCCTGGGTCAGCCAGGGGACGGGAAAGGCACGCGTATTTTTGAGAGTGCTTCATGCAAAGCATCTTTTTCATTTTGAAAATTGGGTCAACTGATGCCAGTCAAGTGGGGTGTGTGGACCAATTAGTGGCAACGAGGGAGACTGTGGTTGGAGTCCCCTCGCTGTGTTTCTAAAAGAACCAAGATGAACAAGTCATGGCTCTCAGAGGACTTTTCTTCCCCTGGGTCAGCCAGGGGACGGGAAAGGCACGCGTATTTTTGAGAGTGCTTCATGCAAAGCATCTTTTTCTTTTTCAAAAGGGGGCTCAACCGATGCCAGTCAAGTGGGGTGTGTGTGGCCCAATTGGTGGCAACGAGGGAGACTGTGGTTGGAGTCCCCTCGCTGTGTTTCTAAAAGAACCAAGATGAACAAGTCATGGCTCTCAGAGGACTTTTCTTCCCCTGGGTCAGCCAGGGGACGGGAAAGACACGCGTATTTTTGAGAGTGCTTCATGCAAAGCATCTTTTTCTTTTTCAAAAGGGGGGTCAACTGATGCCAGTCAAGTGGGGTGTGTGTGGCCCAATTAGTGGCAACGAGGGAGACTGTGGTTGGAGTCCCCTCGCTGTGTTTCTAAAAGAACCAAAATGAACAAATCATGGCTCTCAGAGGACTTTTCTTCCCCTGGGTCAGCCAGGGGACGGGAAAGGCACGCGTATTTTTGAGAGTGTTTCATGCAAAGCATCTTTTTCATTTTGAAAATTGGGTCAACTGATGCCAGTCAAGTGGGGTGTGTGGCCCAATTAGTGGCAACGAGGGAGACTGTGGTTGGAGTCCCCTCGCTGTGTTTTACATGCTTTTAGAAGGGCATGACATGGCTTAGAGGTTGACTTTCAGCATCTGGAAACTGTTGGCTACCAAAATGCTGCCTTTCCAACCTTTTTAACCGAGGGTTTTCGAGACCTTATGCTCATCGCAGTGCCCCAAGGCCGATGCCCAGGCGCCACTACTTCTCCAACAAAGGCGTCCACGCGCTACAACAGCATGTCGCACTAAACATCACTGATTCCTTGAGAAACTCTGTGTGACAGGGTGCATTTCACCACAGATAATTGGCCCAGTAAGCATGGACAGGGGCGCTACATGTCGCTGACTGGGCAATGGGTTACTGTGGGGAGAGATGGAGAAGGGTCTGCTGTACAAGTCTTGCCGTCCCCACGAGTTGTGTCAATCCTTCTTCTGTATGTAGAAGTTAATACACTGCTTCTGCCTCTTCAACCTCGTGTGGGTCCTCCACCTTGGCCCAAACCCTGTGTGGTCAGGCCACCCTTCCTTGTAACTGCGCACAAGGAATACCACACACCTCCTTACTATGCTGGCAGCAGAGCTCAATGCCATCAGGCGGTCAAAGGTTTACTTTGAAATGTATGGGAAATGTGAGTCACACCGCTGAGAAGTTGTGGACGGTTAGCTCTGGAGACCGAGTTTCATCAATGGTTGTCTCCACTCAACCAGCAGCCAGGGAAGGCCGGGTGCGACAATGATGCAAACATGGGTGCGGCCCTTCGCTGTGACAATGTGACACACGTGCCTTGTGTGGCTCACGTGTTGAACCTGGTTGTCCAGCAATTTTTAAAGCACTATCCTGGCCCACATGGCCTTCTGTAGCGAGCACGGTGTAACGCCTTCCTTGATCCACACACTCAGATGGGCTGTAAATGATAGGCTAGAGGGAAGCCACTCACCAAGCAGGACCCCTAGAACCCTGAAACCCTTTAACCCCTATACAGGGATTAGGAATTACACAGGGCCCAAGGTGATCAATACCTGTGTAAGGCTGCAGTTCCAGAGAATAGTAGTCAGGCAGGGTCAAAACATTAATTGAGTAACAGGAACAGAATGGGACGGCCAGGACTTAATCAGAAAACAAGCAGAGGTGAAATGCGGATCGGCCAACAAGGTACATAAACAGCAAGCAGGAAAAGTAGTCAGGTAACAAGCACACAAAATCATAAAACTGAACTGGGGGTAAAAGTAACTAGAGGTTCATAGCTATGTCTGGCAGTGGTCTGCAGACAGGAGGGGCATAAAAAACGGTGTGGTGTCTTCCCATTGGTTGTAGCTGAATGATGGTACTTCATCTGTGAGATACCCACCAGCTACATTCAGCCAGAGATTCTGCATCTGTCAAGGTAACGCAGCCCAGTGGGTGAGCATAACCTGCGTCCACCTGCGCCGCTGGCATCGACTCCTCTCCCATCATCAGCACTATGCATGAAAGGAACACGTTGTCACCTGGCAACCGGAGTACAAATTGACGGAGCGGACTCCGTTGGTGACTTAACAGCCGTGTGTGGCAATGATGCAAACCTGGCTGCGGGCCATCGTCAGGGCAATGTGACACACGTGCCTTTTATGGCTCACGTGTTGAACCTAATTCTCCAGCAATTTTTAAAACACCATCCCGGCCTACATGGCCTTGTGCAGCGGGCACGTTCGCTATGTGCTCACTTCCATCGTGCGCACACAGCAGCTCAACAACTTTCGTCGCTACAGAAGTCTTTAGGTCTGGTGGTTAAACGCCTGAAATGCGATGTGCCGACACGCAGGAATTTTAATCTGCACATGTTGCAGCGTTTGTGGCAGCACCGCCGAACCCTGCTGCAATACGTTATGACATATAGCCTGGGATAACTTGATCCAGAGGTGGTGCAGATCACGCTGCTGGAGTGGTGTCAGATCAAGGACCTATGCACCCTTCTACACAGTTTACAAATGTCGACGAAGATGTTTAGCACTGGCGATGCCATTCTCAGCGTGACAATTCTGGTCATCTACATGATGGAGCACACTGTAATTATTATTCGGAGTCAGGTGTTGGGACAAGAGGAAGGGGAGGAAGTACAGGAGGAGTCATATGCGGAAGTGATAACAAGATCTCCGAGGTCCAGCTGGTCAGCGGCACCTAGGCGGCAGTCATGGTGAGGGAGAGGGATTAACAAGGGCGCATAGTATCAGCAAAAAGTGTTGAGGAAGGTGCAGGAGCCCATGAAGAAATGGAGGACGAACTGGCGATGGGCATGGAAGACTCAGCAGATGAGTGAGAGATTGCTCACATTTCGGTTGTGCGAGGTTGTGGGGAGAGGGCAGAGGAAGGAGGCACGATTCTCACCTCTCTGCCACCAACACACCAAGGACTTGGTCCTCCTGGATGCACAAGACACATGAGCGCCTTTTTGCTGCACTACCTACAACATGACCCTCGGATTATACGAATTCAAAGTAATCCTGACTACTGGGTTGCCACACTGTTAGATCCCCGGTACAAGACAAAATTTGGCAAAATAATTCCTGCCATAGAAATGGACGCACGTATACAGGAGTATCTGCAGAAGGTGGTACGCAATCTTAGATCTGCTTTTCCACTAAACACCAGTGCTGCAGAGAGTGAATCTCAACGCTTTGTCATGGATAGGCGGAAATGGTCTTTTACTTGTCCACATCTGAGGGACCGAGGGCTGGCTGCTGTGCTGAGATGGCGTTGAGTACGGTGTCCCTGCAGAGTTGCACTTTTGGTCATATACAAAATTAGTTGAAAAAGGACAGATGCTGGTGGAAAGGAGAACAGGTGTGTTGGAAAGGGGAAAAAAGTTTTGGTCCGTGGATTTGGTGGTTAAGCAACAGTAACATTTGCTGAAGAAACACCATCTGATACAGTGGGACTGGCAGATTTGGATAAGGTGGTATATACTATGTTACCGCTATATACCGAAAATTATTAAGAAAAGAAAGAGAAAGGTATATATCCCCATCAGCAGTCAGTGTCCACCGTGCTCCCAGATGGAAAAGGAGAGGTTGGCAACTGGAAGGTTTGGTGGAGGATACAGAGCTGTGTGGCTATGAAGCTAATAGTAGCCTGAACCGAGTTAGACGCCATTCGGATCTGGAGACTGGGAGCCCTGTTAGCGTCACAGGGTCCACATGCCCACCCAGCCCAGGAACTCACTGTTAACAACACAGGGGCCATTGAGTACGCTGACCGTGTGCGTAGGGGCCACACCTGTGGACAGCAGGTGCATCAGCAGCAGCAGGCCTGTTAATGCCACTGGGCTGCACAAGCAGGACTGGTAGGACAGGAGCTGGTCTTAACCGTTCTGCGTTACCAACTGTGGTGGTGGCCTGCATTGACACCCTATCCCTGCCTACCTCTGGCCTAAAGCCGCAATGGGTTCAACACATGGAGGTGTGCTCTTTCGGAGCATAATAGAAGACTGCGCACCTCCTTGTTGGCTCCAGCCCCTTTTATAACCTGGGTCCGCCCCAAACCAGGGTGAACCACAATGCACCTCCTGGAGACAAAAGCAGAGTGACACGTCATGAGTAGCATAACTAGCGTCCTATTTGGAACCGCAACTTCAATGATGACCTCATGGCTGCCATTACCCAACCACCTCACCAGTCATCGTCTGACCATCAATAATGCGGTGATAAGTCATAGGGGCGGGCCTCTGCAAGCCATTTGGGAGGACACCTGATGCCCTGTGGTCTATATGGTACCCCCACATCAGGGGCAGGGCCAAAGAGTTCATTACCGGACATAGTCTCTGATGCAGTAAGTGCCTGAGCATGGTCAGTAGCATGAAATACAGTGTCTGAAAAAAGACTATCAGCTTTATGGTGTCTAGGCACAACACAGGACCTAGACCCGGCATGGAGTGCAAGTACAATTATCCAGACATTCAGTGGGACATAGAATCTTCTGGTTCTGCTAAAAGCTGTAAGTTCTTATCTACCATTCAAGACCATTTCCTCTCTCAGATGGTAGGTGAACCGACCAGGGGAGATAATTTGCTAGATCTGGTCCTGTCAAATAGACCGGATACAATTTCAGATCTACAGGTCCGGGAGCACTTGGGCACCAGCGATCATAATATGGTAAGCTTCAACATAATATTCAATAGAACATTTCAAAGGGGAAATGCTAAAACCTGGAATTTTAGGAAAGCTGATTTCAACAAATTAAGGGAAGAGCTTAAATGTGTAGATTGGGACAAAGTCATGGTACCCGGGGATACCGAACATAAATGGGGTAAGTTTAAGGATATACTGCTAGAGTCCTGTAATAAACGTATACCCTCTGGTAATAAAACGTCCCGGAATAAAAAGAAACCACTATGGATAAATAAGACTGTACAAAGTATAATAAAACAAAAACAAAGGGCATTTAAAATCTTAAAGGCTGAGAATACAGAAATAGCATTGCAGGAGTATAAAGATATCAATAGGAAATGTAAAAAAGAAATCAAACAAGCAAAATTAGCTACTGAAACAAAAATCGCCAATGACATTAAAATAAATCCCAAAATCTTTTATAAATACATTAATGCCAAAAGGAAAACAAAGGATAGTATCGGCCCCTTAAAATATAATAACAAGTTAGTTATAGAGGACAAACAAAAGACTGAGATATTAAATAGGCATTTCTCATCTGTATTCACCAAGGAACTGACTGTACCAGGGATCATTCAACAAGTGAAAAATCAAAGTCCACCACCCGATATAATTAATTTAACACAAGATGAAGTACGCCTACGTCTGAGTAAATTAAACATTGACAAATCCCCAGGGCCAGATGGCATTCATCCACGAATATTGAGGGAATTGAGCTCCGTAATCGACAGACCGCTGTATCTCATCTTTTTAGACTCACTTGTAACAGGGTTGGTGCCTCAGGATTGGAGGATTGCTGATGTGGTACCGATATTTAAGAAAGGTAAGAGGGTAGATCCAGGCAACTACCGTCCAGTAAGCCTGACATCAGTAGTATGCAAAGTTTTTGAGGGCATTTTAAGGGATGACATGCAAAAATGTATTGCAGAAAATAATATGATAACTGACAAACAGCATGGATTCATGAAAGATAAGTCGTGTCTAACCAACCTGTTGGGGTTCTATGAGGGGGTAAGTTCAAACCTGGATATTGGTAATGCAGCTGATGTGATTTATTTGGACTTTGCAAAGGCATTTGATACTGTACGACATAATAGCCTTATACTAAAGCTCCAGAAGCAAGGACTAGGGGACACAATATGCAACTGGGTAAGGAATTGGCTAAAAGATAGGAAACAAAGAGTAGTCATAAATGGTACATTCTCTAAATGGGCTATAGTCAGCAGTGGGGTGCCGCAGGGATCTGTGCTTGGACCGATTCTTTTTACTCTCTTTATTAATGACCTTGTGGATGGGATTGATCAGTATAGTACAGTGTCAGTCTTTGCCGATGACACCAAACTATGTAGGATATTAAAAACTGACCTGGATAGTACAATATTACAAAAAGATCTGGATAAGATGTCAGAATGGGCAGATACTTGGCAAATGAGATTTAATGTTGATAAATGTAAAGTTATGCACCTAGGACGGAGTAATCCTATAGCTGCGTATACATTAAATGGAAGTAAATTCGGGACTACAGAACAGGAGAAGGACTTGGGTATTCTCATTACAAATAAGCTGAGCAGCAGCACTCAATGTCAAGCAGCAGCTGCTAAAGCAAACAAGATTTTAGGGTGTATAAAAAGAGAGATTAGATCCCGTGATCCCAACGTATTGTTACCCCTCTATAAATCACTTGTAAGGCCACATCTGGAATACGGGATCCAGTTTTGGGCTCCACATTTTAAAAAGGACATTCAGAAGTTAGAGTCAGTTCAAAGGCGGGCAACTAGACTATTACAAGGAATGGAAGGCCTCCCATATGATGACAGGTTGAAAAAGTTAGATATGTTTAGCTTAGAAAAAAGACGTCTCAGAGGAGATCTCATTTATATGTATAAATACATGTGTGGTCAATATAAAGGACTGGCACATGACTTATTTCTTCCAAAGACAGTACTAAGGACCAGGGGGCACTCACTGCGAGTGGAAGAAAAGCGATTCCGACACCTAAATAGGAAAGGGTTCTTTACAGTTAGAGCAGTCAGACTGTGGAATGCCCTACCACAAGAGGTAGTAATGGCAGATACTATAACAGCTTTTAAAAAAGGGCTGGATGATTTCCTCAGTACACAAAACATTGTTGGTTATAAATGACTTAGTGACTAAATGTAGAACTGGTGGAGGAAGGTTGAACTAGATGGACCTAGGTCTTTTTTCAACCTAAGTAACTATGTAACTATGTAACCTGTGCAAAGAGGCTTTTCGCACTAAGTGTGGGAGCATGCGCTGTATCCCGAAATGAAGACTTAGCCTCAGCAATGGCACAGTCAGGCTGAGCATACTCGCTAGGCGAAACACTGTAGTTAGGCTGCGTCTGGGGTAAATCGGTGCACGCATGCGCACCAGCTGCCTCTCCACACTTAGACGTGGAGGAGAAAGCAGCCAGCTGGACAACCCAAGGCCCAGCCCTAAATGGCAGATGACGCCTGGGCGCAAATGAAACCGCAGCAGGCTTCAGGTTACAGGTTTTGTAACAACAAATACCATCCAAAAGAACAGGTGTACTTTTTCCCATGGATAATCTGATATGATCCTTTTTTTCACGGACACAACCATCGCTAACAAATGTAGATGAGGCCAAAACAGCAGCTGCTTCAATGGATCTGAAGTGCTCCATAAAGTGGCCTCTCCTCCACCCCAATTTCAAGATCCCAAATACTCCATTCCTCTGTGGTGTCAATCCAATCGCACTTGCTTCCTAACAGCTCTCAAGTTTCCACCATCCCTGCTGAGTATGGGGTAACAGAGATGGTTGAGTTTGCATAGCTGTTCAGTCGCACTATAGCCTGGGAATCAGAGGTCTGCTCCAAAGATGCAATGAGTACAGACAAGAAAGTTATTATTTTTATTATTATTGATTTATAGAGCACCATTGATTCCATGGTGCTGTACATGAGAAGGGGGTTACATAGAGAATACATATACAAGTAACTATAGACAGACTGGTACAGAGGGAAGAGGGACCTGCTCTTGCGGGATTACATTCTAAAGGGTTTTTGGGAGGAGACAGTAGAAGTGGGGTAGGTTGAGCGTCAAGTACGTATGGTGGTGGTGTCATTGAAGGTTATAGTCATTTCTGAACAGATGAGTTTTCAGATTCAGTTTGAAGCTTGCGCGTGTAGCAGATAATCTGACGTGTTGAGGTAGCGAGTTCCATGAGACAGGGGAAATGATCTGTGCAGATGGCCAGAAGCTTTGTGAGTGGGATCCAGGCCCCGATGAAGAAGGTGCTGAGCCTAATCTACACCCTCATTTCCAAAAAGTCAATCCTCCTGGTGGAGACAATGGGGAACATGATGAGGAGCACAGATACCTGATTGGAATGACAACTTTACTATTCGGTCAGGGCAGGAAGAGGTTTTCTCGGAGGTCTCAGGACGAGGGGAATGAAAACACACAGGGTTATTGATGAGGTTGGAGACCACACTTACTGTCAAACCAAAGTCAGCCAGTCGATGAGGTCAGCAGAGGAGGTGGAGGAGGATGCTACTGACGACGAGGTTACGTTGCGTCTTCCTGGCCAGAGACAAAGTACTGGAAGCAAGTCAACAACTGAATCCTGGACCACAACTTTGACTCTGAGCAGAAGTCGTGTTGGCTATGCAGGTCGCATGGGCTGTAAGCTTTGCCTAGCCTGTGAATTTTTGGACATCGCAAAGGATCACCCAAGTCATGGAATCTGTAAGATTTGTCAACAATCTGTAAGTAGAAGGCAAAAACTCACACCTTTGAGTAGTTCCTCCTTGAAGTGTCACATGGATATGAATTGATAGCGTGAAGGTGTATTGCTCAGCTTTAGCCACTGTCAATGCAACATGCTTATTTGCCATTGCATGCATTGTTGCAGACTACACACAAGGGGCTGCTGTTTTTTTTTAAACTGCCTTGGTTTGGTCCCTATAGCAATATCAAATTGCTCTTCGGATGTGGACTTGGAGATGCTGTCTATGAACAGAAGGAAAAGCTAAAGGTGTGTGTTACAGCAAGGAGCCACCGCGGAAACACTTCGTTGAATTGTGAGGGGAGTCATGTTGTACTTTGATGATGAGCCCCGTAATGCCAGTGAGCAACATCCTGTGCCACAGACCAACCTTCTTACAGTGCTGTCTATACTGTTTACCGTGAGAGGAGCGTAAAGTCTGTATTTCTGGAAACTGGACATCACAGTACCCGGGTACGGTAGGCTGTGCCCAGACAATAATGCGGACACGCAACACTTTGTTTTATTAGCAAAACACATATCTGTTCTGGGTAGGCCAACTATATAGACAATAAGACTTGCTGCCTCTGCACTGTCAAATTGTCACGTACAGTTTAAATCATAGAGGGACAGCAACACATGTTTGCATTGACTGTTCCTTTTCAAGATTTCCATGACTGTGTTGCAGAGCTGTGTGGTTTGCATTCACACTGTTATCATCTGCATTATCTGTGAGGCTTCAGCTAACAAGGGTATTCAGGGGGGGTAATGTGTTTTGACTATGTTTAGGTAGATAACTTGGATGCTCCTGTGATGCGCCACTGGTAAGTCGTGTTCTCGCACACAAGCACACACACACGCACAAACACACAATTACTGCTATGCAGAGGGATTAGCAGGTAGTAGGCAACAGATTAGATTGTTCAATTATTTAAATTGTATGCATGGTTCTTATTGTTTGTTTTGGTAAAGTTAAACAATCATTTATCAACACAACTGCCTAGAGTCCTTTTCCTGTTGCCTGGTTTTGCTGCATACTGGGGAGCCCACCCTGTACACAACTTAAAATGAAGCATAAGTCACAATGTGAATTTCACTGTGCTACAATGCGGCCTAGCGTGCCTGTGCAACCACCGCCTGCCCCATCAAGTGCATCTGCGTGCTCTTCATCCTCTGTGACTGTGGGGACAGCAGTCACACATGGTTTTTCACACTGAACTTCCACTCCTTTACCCGCAACAGGGAGTGTGATTGGCAGGTCATCACTTGTTTTGGAAGTGGAAACAGAAGGTATTGTTGAGCTGTCAGACATCAAGAGAACCATCATTGGATGCAGGCTACATTATATCCACGCCTGCACCTTCGTCACAGATTGGCTGGACTACCTGCAGTTAATAATTGCATTCCAGAAATGGAAAGGAATGTAGAATGCACATGTGTTGTACCTTGCTTGGCAGCAAAGGAACACTAACTTAGTATTCCAGACAATTTTAGGATGGCAGAAAAAGAGTCAGCTCTTTGGGCAAATTAAATAGCATGGCAAAAGTGGACAGATGGGTACAGGGGACGTGTTCTGGGGGTACAAGGACAGTAAAAGAAGCCTCACTTTCTATCCCTCCTAATGATCAAATGCAGCAAGGAATTCCCTGAGTTTGCTATAAAATTAGCATAGCTAAATGTGCATGAGGGTAGAATGCAGAGGTGCATGAGATTGCTTGGCACAAGTGGCACAATAAAGGAGTCCAACAGCCACTTTTTGTATGCCACTAAATGGCAGTATTTTTTGCAATCATTATAGCTTATTAAAAACAGAGCAGGAGGGTGTCCTGCACAGGTGCTAGAAATAGCTTGCCACCAGTGGGGCACTAATGGAATACAACAGCCAGTTCTATGATGCCACTAAATGGCAGTATTTTTTGCTATCATTATAGCTTATTAAAAACAGAGCAGGAGGGTGTCCTGCACAGGTGCTAGAAATAGCTTGCCACCAGTGGGGCACTAATGGAATACAACAGCCAGTTCTATGATGCCACTAAATGGCAGTATTTTTTGCTATCATTATAGCTTATTAAAAACAGAGCAGGAGGGTGTCCTGCACAGGTGCTAGAAATAGCTTGCCACCAGTGGGGCACTAATGGAATACAACAGCCAGTTCTATGATGCCACTAAATGGCAGTATTTTTTGCTATCATTATAGCTTATTAAAAACAGAGCAGGAGGGTGTCCTGCACAGGTGCTAGAAATATCTTGCCACCAGTGGGGCACTAATGGAATACAACAGCCAGTTCTATGATGCCACTAAATGGCAGTATTTTTTGCTATCATTATAGCTTATTAAAAACAGAGCAGGAGGGTGTCCTGCACAGGTCCTAGAAATAGCTTGCCACCAGTGGGGCACTAATGGAATACAGCAGCCAGTTCTATGATGCCACTAAGTTTACTAAATTTTTGGTATTATAACGTCTTAGTAAGTAACAATGAGTTTGAGTGTGCAATGCAGGCAGAGGTGCTGCAAATATCTGTGCACTAGTGGGACTATACAAAAGTCCAATAGCCACGTTTAGGATGCCACTAGGTACACTCAGTGTTTGCTAGTATAATGGCTTAGTAACAATAAGTTTGAGTGTGCAATGCAGGCAGACGTGCTGGAAATATATTTGCACTAGTGGGACTATACAAAAGTCCAATAGCCACGTTTAGGATGCCACTAGGTACACTCAGTGTTTGCTAGTATAATTGCTTAGTTATAATGAGTTTGAGTGTGCAATGCAGGCAGAAGTGCTGCAAATATCTTTGCACTAGTGGGACTATACAGAAGTCCAATAGCCACGTTTAGGATGCCACTAGGTACACTCAGTGTTTGCTAGTATAATGGCTTAGTTATAAGGAGTTTGAGTGTGCAATGCAGGCAGACGTGCTGCAAATATCTTTGCACTAGTGGGACTATACAGAAGTCCAATAGCCACGTTTAGGATGCCACTAGGTACACTCAGTGTTTGCTAGTATAATGGCTTAGTAACAATAAGTTTGAGTGTGCAATGCAGGCAGACGTGCTGGAAATATCTTTGCACTAGTGGGACTATACAAAAGTCCAATAGCCACGTTTAGGATGCCACTAGGTACACTCAGTGTTTGCTAGTATAATGGCTTAGTTATAATGAGTTTGAGTGTGCAATGCAAGCAGACGTGCTGCAAATATCTTTGCACTAGTGGGACTATACAGAAGTCCAATAGCCACGTTTAGGATGCCACTAGGTACATTCAATGTTTGCTAGTATAATGGCTTAGTTATAATGAGTTTGAGTGTGCAATGCAGGCAGACGTGCTGCAAATATCTTTGCACTAGTGGGACTATACAGAAGTCCAATAGCCACGTTTAGGATGCCACTAGGTACACTCAGTGTTTGCTAGTATAATGGCTTAGTTATAATGAGTTTGAGTGTGCAATGCAGGCAGACGTGCTGCAAATATCTTTGCACTAGTGGGACTATACAAAAGTCCAATAGCCACGTTTAGGATGCCACTAGATACACTTAGTGTTTGCTAGTATAATGTCTTAGTTATAATGAGTTGGAGTGTGCAGAGGACAGGAGGGTACAGTGGCAGGGTTGTGGGGCTCTGTGTAGAGGAATGGAAGCCTGCCTTTCTATTCCCTCCTAATGGGGAAATGCAGCGAGGAAATCCCTGACCTTAGCTACACAGACGCTGTCTCTGTTTTCAGGACCTGTCACCTATGGCTCTGACCCTGCCGGTACGAGCCCTTAAAAGGACTGATAGAAAGTGCTCTCCCTAAGCTGTCCAGCGCTGTGTATGGAGCGCATACAGCAGTATCGGCGATAGGACTCAGGACGGAGCTGCGCCAGTGATGTCTGACACCAAGGACGCAGAAGGCAGATAATGGCGTGCTGGAGGAAAATGTCCGTTTTTATAATGCAGGGACATGTGACATGGACATCCTATCACACATGCCGTTGCTTCTCTGGCTAAAAGTTCACTTAGCTGTGTTTATGTCTGGGATTGGCTGCCATAATGGCCCTCCCCACTACACGCGCGCGCTTAGGGAAGGAAGACAAGGAAAAAAAAAAAATGGCGATCGCCATTATACAAACAGCAGTGATCTGAAGGCGCTGTTCCCGCACACTATTCACTGAAATTTCATAATAGTGTGAGTCACAGAGTGACTTACACTAATACAGCGGAAAGCCAGCTAGGAATTAGCTGTTTTTTTGCTGCTAGAACCGTTCTCGAACGTTTCTAGAACTATCGAGCTTTTGCAAAAAGCTCGAGTTCTAGTTCGATCTAGAACAGGCCCCAAAATCACTCAAGCCTAGAACTGGAGAACCTCGAACCGCGAACCGCGCTCAACTCTAGTCGTAACACATACTTGCTGAGTCTCCTCGTGGCTGCAGAGCTACTTCCGGGACCTATAATTATCTCTCATCCATACTCACTTCTCTCTGATTGTCTGCCATTGGACTATGCCCCCACCCTCTGAGACAATGTATGTGATTGGTTGGAATTACACTCACTGTCTGTGTCTTTATACTCGCGATAAATAAATAAAACAATTGATGTATGGTCTCCCATCTTGATACCAGCACAAATAAAGCCACAGGTACAGGCTTCAGCTCCCAGTCATGTGCTTATCTTAGCTGTGTATCAAAATAAGATAAATTGCATGCGGCTTTTGTTTATTTAAATGTTTTAAATAATTTTAGAAATTGGGAGTGTGGTCCCCCCAATGTTGATTTACAGCCATAATAAAGCCCGACAGCTGGGGGCTGGTATTCTCAAGCTGGGGAGACCCATGCTTATTGGGAGTGCCCTGATCTAAATATAGCAGCCTGCAGCCACCCAAGATTGTTGCATCCATTGGATGAAATAAGCTCAGTGCTTTACCCGGTTATTCCTGATTTCCCTAGTGCAGTGGAAATCAGGGTAATAATGGGTTTAATAACAGTAACAGCTGCCACTAAGCTCTAGATTAGTAATGGGAAGCATCTATGAGACTCCCCCATTACTAATCTGTAAGTGAAAAGAAATAAGCACAAACACCAAAAAAATACTTTATTTGAAATAAAAGACAAAAACCCACCCTCTTTCATCACTTTATTAACTCCAAAAATACCTCTGAAGCTCTGACATAATCCACACAAGGTCCCACAATGATCCCAGCTCTGCTACATATGAGTCACAGCGAGTGCCATAGAGCATGACTGCACACTGTGAGACTGAGTGAGCCATGCTGATGTCACTCAGGTTAGTTGCAGTCACAGCTGGAGGGTCCCTCAGCCCTCCACCTGTAACCTCAGGTAACCTGACCTCAGGTGACTTCAGTAGGGTCAATGACCCCATCTGAGTGACATCATCACTGATCACGCAGCTCATTATCATTATTTCTCTGCCTGAAGATCACAGTGGGCAGTCAGGTTCTATGGTGCTTGCTGTGAATTTAGATGTAGCAGAGCTGGAACCATCGTGGGAACTCGTAGTGTGGATTACGTCAGACTTAGGAGTTTTTGGGGGTTAATAAATTAGTGAAAGAGGGTATTTTTTATTTATTTTTTTAAATAAAGGATTTTTCTGTGTGTGTTTGTTTAATTTTACTTATAGGATTAGTGGTGGGGATCTCATATACCCCTACCCATCACTAATCTAGGGCTTAGTGGCAGCTGTGGGCTGCCATTATCCCCTTATTATTCCGATTGCCACTCCACCAGGGCAAATGGGAGGAGCCGAGTAGAATGCAAAGCTTGACATATCTAATAAATACAACAACCTTAGGCGGCTACAAGCTGATATTTTTAGGTTGGGGGCTCCTAATAGGCACAGGTCTCTCCAGCCTGAGAATACCATCCCCCTGCTGTCGGGCTTTATCATGGCTGGGTTTCAAAATTGAGGGGACCACAAGTCATTTTTTAAATTATTTATTTATATAATTTTTAAAAAAGCCGCATATGGTTTCTCTTATGATACACAGCCATCATAAGCGCACAGCTGGGGGCTGCAGCCTGGAGCCGTTTCTTAATGTGTAATGGTATCAATACAGGGGGACACTACACCAATTTATTTTTTATTTATCACGAGTATAAGGACACAGACAGCATTTTTTTTTCCAGTCAATCACAGATGCTGTCTGAGAGGGTGGGGGTGTGATCCAATGGCATCCAATCACAGCCGCCAGTGAAGGGGAAAGTAGTCAATATGTATTAGGGATAATTGTTGGCCCCCAATGTAGTGCTACAGCCATGGGGACTTGTTAAGTATGTACTGATTTAAACCTTATCTTATTTTCTTTCTTTTACAGCCTCCCCTACACCATTTGACAACACAGACCGGAAGGATAATGGTGAAAAATGGAGGGACGAGAGTGAGGTAAGGTGAGTAAAAGAACTTTTTATTTTTTACATGTTAGTTTTATTATGCTTTGGGGTCCGTAGAGACGAGAGGGCATGATAAAGCATATTAAATTTGCAGAGTATAACTTCTATGTGGATCAAATTTCCTAATGAAATTGCATCAACCGACAAATTTGATTTTGCCTGATCCACTCATATTTAGCTAATTAGAGAGTTGGGATAATTTATTTGAGTGGAATTGATTTCTACTCAAATTTAAAGAAAAATACAGTTTTACCAAAATGCAGATTTCTGATCATTCATTTCTGCACAGATTCAGTAACATGGTGTCAAGCTTATTGCCATTTTGCTAAACCATAAAAGGCTATCAAAAGCTAAAAATTGAAAAAAATGATTAAGCTCACCATACAGCTCACCTCTGCAGCCGTTTGTTCCTCACCATCCCCATTTGGTCTTCACTGCATCTTCTTATCAATGTTGCAAGTGCTAAAATGCAGGGCCTCTTCTTGCTAGGCCGTAATTTCTGGTTCTGATGTCCCTGGTATAGCTCTGTGCATGTGCGCGGAATGTCACAACATCACCATGTGCACTGTGACCTTACACATGCACAGAAGCATCCCGGACCTTACTAGAAATTCTGGCCTAGTTTGTAAAATGCCGGTTATCTAACCAGAAGACCCTTCAATTCTCTCACCACAGGGCAAGTGCTAAATATAGAGCAAGTAGCCAAGAAAGCAAAAATAACAGTGAGTACAGTATCTCCGTTGTCTGCATATGTCATGATTTTTGTGACCTTTTGTGTAGATTTCAGCACTCAAGGCAGTGATAAGAAGAAGGGACAAGGAACTGAAGAGGGACAGTGGGAAGAAGAGGACCCAGAGAGGTGAGCGGTAAGGAGTATAAGTAATGCTTTCATGATTTACATATTACATATATCATGCTCTGGGGTCTGGAGAGAGCAGAATAAAAAACTTTCAAATTGCAGAGAATAATTTTAGAGCAAATTGAAAATCTCACTAAATCCAAGTTAATTTTTAATCTTAACCAAATAAACTACATAAAGTAAAACAGCAAAGCTACCGAAAAAAATATTAATTTAGTTTTTGTTAAAAAAAAATACAGCACTTCCAGTTTCAATAAAGCAGTGCAAACTGTACTATTAGGAAAAATAAATTAATTGCAGCTTATTTAACGGTAGTCAAAGATACAGTCTGCTGGTTACATGCGCCACATAATTAATTTAGCATGCACCTAATAGCTGCTGATTAAATCTACTTTCATAAAACCAATGCGATGAATCCAGAGAGTAAGAATAACCCTTTTAAATTCTGCCACTAAGTTGAAAAATAGGAAAAGTATTGAGAAAGAAAGTCAATAAAATGATAAATGCATGCTTCACAGTGTTGTTATGGATCTTCAACAGCCTTGTGACCTTATACCATTGTGTTTTATCATTCAATTACAAATCCTACCGCACAAAGATAATAAAGGTTCTTTGATTTTTATTTATCTTCACTGACCTTGGATAAATTCAATATCGTTTCAGTACATTGTATTAGAACTACTAAATTAGTTTTCTGTTAAGTACGCACTTATTTTACATTATGCAAATTGATATACTGTTCATAGGTATACGTTATAATCGGCATTAAGTACATAATTATAATGTGCAATTGCGAGGAATTATAACTGTAGACTTCTAGATACAACACACAAAGCAACAGTTATCTGTACAAAACTGTATATGGATTCTTCTGTAAAAATCATACTTATACCAACAGTTAAGTTAATAACCACTTGGAGATGTATTGATAATAATTGATTTCCTTAGCTTTTGTAAGAATGGTCATGTACTTTATAGAGGAAGGGAAAGTTACAAATAAACACTTTATTTCTATTGCATTAAAAAACACAATAATTCTGCAAATCTAATATATAAAGCTGAGTGTGTCTGAGTGTATATGTGTGTGTGTGTGTGTGTGTGTGTGTGTGTATGTGTGTGTGTATGTCCGCTAAAAGAATCAGCACCGTCACATTTGCAACCACAAAATTTTGCACAGACACCGCATTTGACTCGGGGAAAGACTATGCTTTTTGTAGAAAATTTGACCCTGCACTTTACAGTTATTAGCCAAAAAACCTGCTTACATTAAAGTCAATGGAGCTGGAAGCTACAGGTCATTAATAGGAGCTGTGATTGGTTGCTATAGGGAACAAATGACATTCTCAGTATAAGAGTACAGTCCCACTTGCATTTTGCTCTTATTCTATTGCAAACGTTTGGGGCAGTGTCCATCTGCGATTGAGTTCTCATGCCCTATTGGCATGGGAAATGAATCGCAGCATGCTGCATTTGTCAGCGAGTCTATACAAGTCTATGCGTGCATGTGAAACATCGCACTGCACTCACATGTCATCCGAGTGCAGTGCGATGTACGCAAAGACAGGCAGTGGAGGAGATGGGGAGAAAGTGCTTCCTCCCTCTTCTCCGCAGCTGTGAAACGATCGCAAGATGACCCTTGGCTGATGCATGACTCTCGACTTACACTCGCAGCTGAGGGTCATTAACATATGGCTTCCAATGCTCTCACATCTAAAGCTATGTGGAAGTGGAACCGTACACTAAGACAGCTTTTGTGTCAGTTAGTATGATTTTGGTGGAAAAAGAGAGACACAGACAGACAGATTGAGACAGACAGACAGAGAGAGACAGAGGCAGACAGACAGAGACAGACAGAGAAAGACAGAGACAGAGAGAAAAACAGAGACAGACAGACAGAGAGACAGAGACAGAAACAGACAGAGACAGACAAAAACACAGACAGCTAGAAACCGAGAGACAGAGACAGATAGATAGATACAGACAGAAAGAGACAGACAGAGACAGCCAAAGAGACAGAGAAAGCCAGAGAGACAGAGACAGACAGAGACAGAGAGAAAGAGACAGAGACAGACAAACACAGACAGAGACAGACAGAGACAGACAGAGAGGCAGACAGAGAGGGAGACAGACAAAGAGGAAGACAAACAGGGAGAGGGGGAGAGTGAGAAAGTGGGAGAGAGACAGAAAAACAGTTACTATCACAGGCAATGCCAGGTAATACAGCTAGTGTATTAAAAAATATGAAAATGAATTTATATTTTGTAATTATCAAAATATTATTGCATTTTAAGTCAAACACTAACTATAATGCATAATATTTGAGAAGAAAAAAAATGTGTGTAATAGGTAGCAAATTTCAAGATTATAGCAGAAAATACCTAATATTTTATTTATGAAAATTACATTTTATTAGTATGGATTAAAAACCAGACAAAAACAAAACAACCATAGGTGGATAAAATTCCATGGGGGTTGCTACAGGTCCAATCAGAAATCTATGAGACCATGGAATGGTTTATTTGTTATTGTATGATCAGGAAAAAGGGGGGGTTTCTTTTGTCCTTTCTCACCCTAGTTGAGTATGTTTCTACCTGCCAATGAGTGGTAGGTTGTTTAGAATTTTATACGTATTTTTTCTATGAGACCCACCTTGACCTAACCTGGAGAAGGAACGTGAGGGTAAGGAAAAGGGAGAGCCGCCGAGGAATGGGGGCATCGATCAAATTAGGTTGCACTCCATTGGCAGGTAGAAACATACTCAACTATGGTGAGAAAGGACAAAAGAAAACCCCCCTTTTTCCTGATCATACAATAACGAATAAACCATTCCACTGTGTTAAGTGGTCTCATAGATTTCTGATTGGACCTGTAGCAACCCCCACGGAATTTTATCCACCTATGGTTGTTTTGTTTTTGTCTGGTTATTAATGCATACTAATAAAATGTAATTTTTATAAACAAAATATTAGGTATTTTCTGCTATAAAATGCATAATAGTTTGTGTCCCTTTATGCAACATTAGTACAGTGCATTGCGAAAGTATTCGGCTCCCTTGAATTTTTCAAACTTTTCCCAAATGTCAGGCTTCAAGCATAAAGATAAAAATGTTAATGTTATGGTGAAGAAAAAACAAGTGGGACACAGTTATGAAGTTGAACAAAATTTATTGCTTATTTTAAACTTTTTTAAAAATTCAATAACTGAAAAGTGGGGCGTGCAATTTTATTCCTCCCTTTTACTTTCAGTGCAGCAAACTCACTCCAGAAGTTCATTGAGCATCTCTGATTGATCCAATGTTGTCCTAAATGACTGATGATGATAAATATAAGCCACCTGTGTGCAATCAAGACTCCGTATAAATGCACCTGCTCTGTGATAGTCTCAGTGTTTTGTTTAAAGCGCAAATAGCATCATGAAGACCAAGGAACACAACAGGCAAGTCTGTGACACTGTTGGGGAGAAGTTTAAAGCTGGATTTAGTTACAAAAAGATTTCCAAACCTTTCAAGATCCCAAGGAGCACTGTGCAAGCGATCATATTGAAATGTAAGGAATATCATACCACTGCAAATCTACTAAGACCCGGCCGTCCATCCAAACTTTTTTCTCAAACAAGGAGAAGACTGCTCAGAGATGCAGCTAAGAGGCCCATGATCACTCTGGATGAACTGCAGAGATCTAATGCTGAGGTGGGAGAGTCTGTCCATAGGACAACAATCAGTCGTACACTGCACAAATCTGGCCTTTATGAAAGAGTGGCAAGGAGAAAGGCATTTTGTCAAAGATATCCATAAAAAGTGTTGTTTAAAGTTTGCCAAAAGCCACCTGGGAGACACACCAAACATGTGCAAGAAGGTGCTCTGGTCAGATGAAACCAAAATTGAACTATTTGGGCACAATGCCAAACGACATGTTTGGCGTAAAAGCAACACAGCTCATCACCCTGAACACACCATCCCCACTGTCAAACATGGTAGTGGCAGCATCATGGTTTGGGCCTGCTTTTCTTCAGCAGGGAAAGGGAAGATGGTTCAAATTGATGGGAAGATGGATGAAGCCAAATACAGGACCATTGTTGATGAAAACCTGTTGGAGTTTGCAAAAGACCTGAGACTGGGATGTAGATTTGTCTTTCAACAAGACAATGATCCCAAACATAAAGCAAAATCTACAATGGAATGGTTCCCAAATAAACGTGCCCAGGTGTTAGAATGGCCAAGTCAAAGTCCAGACCTGAGAGTCTGTGGAAAGAGCTGAAAACTGGTGTTCACAAACGCTCTCCATCCAACCTCACTCAGCTCGAGCTATTTGCAAAGGAAGAATGGGTAAGAATTTCAGTCTCTCGATGTGCAAAACTGATAGGGACATACCCCAAGCGACCTGCAGCTTTAATGGCAGCAAAAGGTGATGCTACAAAGTGTTAACTTAAATGGGACGAATGATATTGCTCGCCCCAATTTTCAGTTATTTCATTTATAAAAAAGTTTAAAATAAGCAATACATTTTGTTCAACTTCACAATTGTGTCCCACTTGTTGTTGATTCTTCACCATAACATTAAAATTTGTATCTTCATGTTTGAAGCCTGAAATGTGGGAAAAGGTTGAAAAATTCAAGGGAGCCGAATACTTTAGCAAGGCACTGTACTTTCATATTCTGTTACTGTTGTATAATTTTGTAGTGCTCTTGAGTAATTTAATATTTCCCTGCTAGAGAAGTTCAAACAGGTTTTACTTTTACCTACCACTTGCTGCACTTTACTTATTTATTTTGCTCTTACAAAAATAAAAAACTCATAGTGTTACTCAATGGGAATCCTATTGGTGAATCATATAACTCATTTTTTTTCTCTGGTTATCATAGAAACAACCCCACTGATAAAGGTTAACCACACTTTATATGATAAGATGTAGCATAATATACCCTTTAAATTTAATTAGAGTACAGTGAGCCTTGGTGGTAAGAGTGGTTTCCCACATGAATGGTGAAAGAATGCAGGTGAACACAAATGACTCCAAAAGTAGTTTTGGTACAAGAGGCAAAAAAACCTTGATGGTTACAATAGCCTTACATAAGGCAACTAGCTGATGGTTTCAGCAATCTCATGTGAGGTAACTCAGTAAAGAAATCATGGTACTCCAACAGATCAGTGGTGATGTGGCCAGATCCCTTACCTTAGATAAATAGAAATTAGGACCTTGCACTCGTGATTGATGAGCATCATTTTATTTACAATCCAAAGTGCTGTTACTAAACAGTTTTAATCCTTAAGTGAATTTTTATCAGTTAAGGGACTGTATTAGAGTACAGGCAATAATGATGGTTTTCCAGTGCAACAGTAAAAAATATTGTCTGTTTGTGATTTTTTGATAACTTGTCCAGAAAAAAATAAAAATCAAGTTGGCAACTTTAGCGCCGATGGTTTACTATTATAGCCTGGGCTTTGCTGAAGGCCCATCTGCTGTTATCTTGGTAGTCGGGACTTGATACAGGAAATGAAAATTTTTATTATATGCTACAACACTATATATTAAGGTACAGTGCCTACAAGTAGTATTCAACCCCCTGCAGATTTAGCAGGTTTAATAAGATGCAAATAAGTTAGAGCCTGCAAACTTCAAACAAGAGCAGGATTTATTAACAGATGCATAAATCTTACAAACCAACAAGTTATGTTGCTCAGTTAAATTTTAATAAATTTTCAACATAAAAGTGTGGGTCAATTATTATTCAACCCCTAGGTTTAATATTTTGTGGAATAACCCTTGTTTGCAATTACAGCTAATAATCGTCTTTTATAAGACCTGATCAGGCTGGCACAGATCTCTGAAGATATCTTGGCCCACTCCTCCTTGCAGATCTTCTCTAAGTTATCTAGGTTCTTTGGGTGTCTCATGTGGACTTTAATCTTGAGCTCCTTCCACAAGTTTTCTATTGGGTTAAGGTCAGGAAACTGACTAGGCCACTGCAACACCTTGATTTTTTCCCTCTTGAACCAGGCCTTGGTTTTCTTGGCTGTGTGCTTTGGGTTGTTGTCTTGTTGGAAGATGAAATGACGACCCATCTGAAGGTCCTTGATGGAGGAGCGGAGGTTCTTGGCCAAAATCTCCAGGTAGGCCGTGCTATCCATCTTCCCATGGATGCGGACCAGATGGCCAGGCCCCTTGGCTGACAAACAGCCCCACAGCATGATGCTGCCACCACCATGCTTGACTGTAGGGATGGTATTCTTGGGGTCGTATGCAGTGCCATCCAGTCTCCAAACGTCACGTGTGAGGTTGGCACCAAAGATCTCGATCTTGGTCTCATCAGACCAGAGAACCTTGAACCAGTCTGTCTCAGAGTCCTCCAAGTGATCATGAGCAAACTGTAGACGAGCCTTGACATGACGCTTTGAAAGTAAAGGTACCTTACGGGCTCGTCTGGAACGGAGACCATTGCGGTGGAGTACGTTACTTATGGTATTGACTGAAACCAATGTCCCCACTGCCATGAGATCTTCCCGGAGCTCCTTCCTTGTTGTCCTTGGGTTAGCCTTGACTCTTCGGACAAGCCTGGCCTTGGCACGGGTGGAAACCTTCAAAGGCTGTCCAGGCCATGGAAGGCTAACAGTAGTTCCATAAGCCTTCCACTTCCGGATGATGCTCCCAACAGTGGAGACAGGTAGGCCCAACTCTTTGGAAAGGATTTTGTACCCCTTGCCAGCCTTGTGACCCTCCACGATCTTGTCTCTGATGGCCTTGGAATGCTCCTTTGTCTTTCCCATGTTGACCAAGTATGAGTGCTGTTCACAAGTTTGGGGAGGGTCTTAATTAGTCAGAAAAGGCTGGAAAAAGAGATAATTAATTCAAACATGTGAAGCTCATTGTTCTTTGTGCTTGAAATACTTCTTAATACTTTAGGGGAACCAAACAGAATTCTGGTGGTTTGAGGGGTTGCATAATAAATGACCCTCTGAATAAACTTTTCACAATTTAAAAAAAAAAAAAAAAAAAAAGAAATAACATTCTTTTTTGCTGCAGTGCATTTCACACTTCCAGGCTGATCTACAGTCCAAATGTCACAATGCCAAGTTAATTCCGAATGTGTAAACCTGCTAAATCTGCAGGGGGTTGAATACTACTTGTAGGCACTGTATATAGTATAAGCAATCAGAACATCACAGGTTCATATTTTTAAAAATATATATATAAAAATGTATCAAATTTTTCAGTAACTCCTTTTTACATAATTAAAAATTAAAACATTTCAAATTAATATATCAAGTTTGTTATGTCCATAAAAATGCGATCTGTCCAAAATGTATTAACTCATACAGTTATAGCCGCAGTGAGAAAAAAAACCCAAAGGATTGCGGTTTTTACTGACCACTACTGATGTGTGGCTTGATATGAGAAGAATAGAATTCAAGGAAAATCAACTGGGGTGAATAGAGATGAGTAGACACATGAAAGTTTGGGTTCTTCATGTTCAGCCTAACTTTAGATAAAGTTCTGTTCTTCACCCAAACTTGATCTGAACGTCATTGGAAGTCACTCATTGAGAAGTTTGGCTCTCTGCCCACATACAGCCAAACATAAACAGAACAGTTCCAGGACAGGAAGGCAGGGTTTTTATTTTGTTTTCTATACACTACATTTGATAACACTGATTTTACCCCCAGTGTGAGCCATTCCAACACTGCAAGCAGCTCACAAGAGGCTAAGCACCAAGTGTACCCAAGATCAGTGATGCTTATTCGAGAAGTTTGCATATATAAAGCACTGAATGTGAACGCTGATTTTATTGTAAAGTCTATGTTCAATACAAACACCGAACTTTAAAGTTTGGGTACACTCATCACTAGAGGTGACTATTTACAATGTAGTAGTTCTATTTGGGGATGAGTGAACCCAAACTATAAAGTCTAGGGTTCACACAGGACATCGGGTTGTCTAGGCCCCGCACTTTTAAAAAGTCTGTGTCCGAGCTTGGAGTTATGGTACTGCTCGTATGTTAAACTTTGTTGAAAAGTTGCAATACGTCCAATCAACACGCTTTATAGCATGTGGAAGTTGCCTGTATTACTTAGGCTCCTCCTATTTTTGATAACCAGTGCAGGTAAATCAGACAGCTAGGGATCCAATGCTGTATTTTTAAACTACATAAATAAATAATTAAAAAAACAGCATAGGGTCTCTCCTATTTTGATAAGCAGCCAAGGTAAAGCTAACATCTAGGGGCTGGTATTATTAGGCTGGGAATGCCCATGTTATTATGCCCCCCCACCCTAAAAATACCAGCCAACAGCCACCCCAGAAGTAGCAAATTTATTAGATGCACTAATTCTGATGCAAATGGGGTAATACTCTTTGGGTTGATGTCAGGTGGGAATTGACAGCTGACATCAAGCAAAGGGGGTAGTAATGGATTAGCGCCTTTCAGACACCTAATCTGGTAAGTATAGAATTTAAAAAAACCACAAACAAGGAAAAAAAGGTGTATTTAAATAAACACCCCTCCTCATGCCCTAATTCACCAAATTCTGGAATAAAAAAATATAAATAAAAAATAAATTCTAAAAATTCCTTGATGTTACAACATGATCCAATAGGTGAATAAACACTCCCCCATGCTCCATTATTCACAAGTCACAATGTAATCCAGTGGAGTAATATCTTATGATGCACATGGATTCCTATGGAGCTTTGTTTTGTGAACATTCTTGGAACAGTCTATGGCAGCCCAGAACTTCTATTGCTCATGGGAAATTCCATACCTACCGCTGACTAGACATGGCCTATAAAGCCTAATTTTGAGAATGTTTTTAGAACAAGGCTCCGTAGTTTACTGCCAGTTAGATGCAGCCTGGAATTTCTCAGTGATGTCACCATGCATGAGTTATTCTGGGGTACTGCTATGTGGCAGTGACCAATGGAACTTTGCTGTCACGAATACAGCTGTCCTTCAAAGAAAGGGGCCCTCTGCTATCCCTATTCTCAGGGATATACCTAATGGTGGGGATGCTTGAGTCACCTTCCAGACCCTTCTCTTGACCAGTACTGATCTATTACCCCTCCCGCAAGGGAGGGAGGGGACAGGAGTGTAATGAAAGTCACAGATATAGATAGACAAGGTGAAAAAAAAATCTGCCACATAGCGCACAGGTAAAAACAATAAGAGATTCAAGAGGAAACACAAGAGAAGGAAAGAAGCTACAAAACAACATTGTGAACGCCACAACCGCTCCAAGCAATAAGCATAATTTTCACCAGAGAATCTGGGACATCACACAGACCAACATAGAAACTATAGTTGGCATGGGTAGAAGATTTCATGAAGCTTAAATATAAAAGGAGCAGATGTGATTGGCCTCCCCATCACATGTGATCAAAGGGATCCAACAGAAAGATTAGCAGAGATTAACTCTTGCTAGCCTGCTTAAGATTCAGCACACAGCAGGTCAACGCCTGAATCTGTATGTGTTGATCCCAGACACAAGAGAAACCATGGGCAGAGTGTCTGAATAGTCAATCTGAACAGAGCTCATTGCCATGATGTCGCGAAGTTTGTACAAAACTCCGAGTGACACTCGTTCTAAGAGCATTTTCAGAAGGGCTCCATAGGAACCAAAGAATGTCATGGGATATTACTCAATTGGATTATGTTGAAACTTCCAAGATTTATTTTTAACCTCCTCACTACGGCCAGAAAACACCCATCTGACCAGGCCATTTTTTACAATTCTGACCAGTGTTACTTTATGAGGTTATAACTCTGGAACGCTTCTATGGATCCTGGTGATTATGTCTCTGATTTTTCGTGACATATTGTGCTTTATGATGGTTTTAAGTTTACACCGATATTTTTTGCGTTTATTTGTGAACATATTGGAAATTTGAGGAAAGTTTTTTAAATTTTACAATTTTCAAACTTTAAATTTTTATGCTCATAAATCTGAGAGTTATGTCACACAAATAGTTACTAAATAACAATTCCCACATATCTACTTTACATCTGTGCAAATTTTGAAACATGATTTTTTTTTGTTAGGAAATTAAAAGGGTTCAAAGTTCAGCAGCAATTTCTCATTTTTCCATCCAAATTTACAAAACCATATTTTTAGGGACCACATCACATTTGAAGTGACCTAGGTGATAGAAGATATCCAAAAGTGACACTATTCTAAAAACTGCACACCTCACCCTGCTCAAAACTACATGCAAGAAGTTTGTTAACCATGTAGGTGCTTCACAGGAACCAAACCAATGTGGAAGAAAAAGATGAAAATTTTACATTTTTAGATAAAAATGTTAATTTAGCCAAAAAAATTTGTATTTTCACAAGAGGAACAGCAGGAAAAAATAAATACAAAATCCTGAGTATTCTGATATCTCATTTGTGGAGGAAATCAACTGTTTGGGCACATGGCATAGCTCGGAAGGATAGGAGTGCCATTTGACTGCAAAATTGGCTGGAATCATTAGCGGACACCATGTCGCATTTGTGGAACCCTTGATGTGCCTAAACAGTGGAGCTACCCCACAAGTGACTCCATTTTGAAAACTAAACCCCTCATGGAATTTATCTAGATGGCTGATGAGCACCTTGAACCCATGGGGGCTTCACAGAATTTTAGAACGTTGAGCAGTGAAAATGAAAAAATACATTTTTAACCTGAAAAATGATGCATTAATGCCAAATTTTTTGAATTCACTAGGGTAACAGAAGATAATAGACCATTCAGTTTTTTGTGCAATTTCTCCTGAGTAATTATCCCATATGTGGTCAAAAACTGCTTTTGAAGCACAGTACAAAGTGAAGAAGACAGGGAGCGTCATATTGATGTGGGGGTACCACGTCACAATGGCAGAGCCCCTGAGGTGCCAGAACAGCAGAAATCCCCCAAGTGACCCCATTTTATAAACTGCTCCCCTCAATGAATTCATCCAGGGGTGCAGTGAGCATATTGACACTACAAGTGTGTCACAAAAATTTATATTATTGGGTGGTGAACAAAAAATGATTGCATTTTTACAACTAAAATGTTGTTTTAACCCCAGATTTCCAATTTTCACAAAAGGAATAGGTAAAAATAGCCCCATAATATTTTACACAGTTTCTTCTGAACATAGCATTACTCACATGTGACTGTACAGTACTGTTTGGCTGCACCACAGGGCTCAAGAGGGAAGGAGCACCATTTGATTTTTGGAGCACACTTTTTCCTAGAATAGTTTGCAAACTCCATTTGCAGAGCCCCTACGTGACAGAACAGAAGAAATACCCCTCAAGTGGCCAAATATATGAAATTACACCCCTCTGGGAATTCATGTATGGATGTAGTGACCATTTAGTCTCTGGAAAACATCCATGGTGTCAAACACAGTGAATATTGCAGAATTAAAAATTGCAAATAAGTCTTTGTTGTGCCCAGTACATTTTAGTGCCTGTACATTGTGCCCAGCTCGTGCTTTTGTAAACCTGCACACAGTAAATTTAATTGGGCTCTCCTCACTACAACAACGCCAGACATGTGGATGCTAACTGTGTTTAGGTACATTATGGAGAGCCATAGCGTTTTTTGAGAGCCTTTGTGCTACCAGTAATGTTGGAGCCCTGTATATTTCCGTTAACTGATGATGGATATGAGTAGGGACTTGTTTTTTTGTGGGTTGAGTTGAATGCTATTTGGTGACAATTTTTGTACAGAATATTTTGGATCAGCTCACAGTTATTTTGTGCTTTATGCTGACCGCTTACATTGGGGTTTCAATCTACATCTCCAAAATCCGTGATTCCAGTGAAACCCATGATGGTTCTATTCACTAATGAGGCAGCAGAGTTACTATGGATGCCGCTAGGCCTTTGCTCAGCGGTGTCCATCTTTTCAAAGGTGAACAAAACTGTTGATGACCGCACTTTTGTGAATGCCTAAAAAGAGGCTTAAAAAGATGGACACCGCTGAACCACAGCCCAGATGTGAGATCACTCCCTCACTAAAGTGAATTTTCTATTCGGAATTTTGTCTGAATCACGTTTTTCAGAGATTTAGGAAATGTGCCAGCCATGACCCATACATGCTGTGTCCTGAATGCAGCGTGTATTCCCCTGCAGAGACGCAAGTATTGTCCACAGAATACCACAGCTGCCCATGCTCACTATCATGGTTTGGGGTGATGTGGACTTTTGCTCTGTTTTCCTAGCTGAGGACATACTGTATCTAGGCAAGCCGCACTGTATGTCATTTTACACTGTGTTGAAAAGAAGCGCAGTGGGCATGGGATTTCTATAAATCCATCCACTGTGCTTGAACTGCACAATGCAGCGGTTTGGATGCAGTGAAAACACGCAGTGTCCACAACACTGCTATTCCCAATTGTGGGCACGTACCCTTGCACGTAATCCCAATGCAAGTGCTCAGCATAGAGTACAGGATAAATATGAGCCAAGCCATACAGCAATCTTTTAGAGGCAGAATGAACAAGTCAATAGTGCTTGAAGAAATGGATTTATTTATTGATTTTGATATTGATTTTTTTTATGCCGCTCACCATGCGGTATAAGTGATTTGGCGACTTTATTCCTCGGGTCAGTACAATTACAGGGATACCAGGTTTATATATTTTTGTAGGTTTGACGACTATCACACTAAAAACGCTTTTTACAAAATAAAGATTTTTTGCATCACCAGAGTTTGAAGGATATAGTGTTTTTTCAGCTGATAGTCATGTTAGGGCTTGTTTTTTACGGAAATGAGTTGGAGTTTTTATTGGCACCATTATTGGCCACATAATAGTCTGTGATCACTTTCTAGTCTGCTTTTTGTTAGGTAGAATAAAAAAGAAACAGCAACTCAGGAATAATTATTTTGTTTTCTTTCCACCATTTACCATGCCATAAAAGTGCAGTTTTATTCTTCGAGTCAGTACGATTACTGCAATACCCCATTCATGTTGTATTTTTTTTGTTTTCCCGCTTTCACGTCATTAAAACTATTTTTACAGTTTATGTTTTATATTGCATTGCTGTATCTTGAGTGCTATAAAATTTTTTTATTGTTCAACTAATGGAGTTCCATGGTGGCTCGGTTTTTGCTAGACAAGATGACGTTTGCAGTGGTACCATGTTTATTTATATATGCCTTTTTGATCATGTTTTATTCCACTTTTTTGGGCAGCTGTATGATAAAAAGACATAGTTTTTGCAACTTATCTTTTATTTTTTTTTTACCGTGTTCAGTAAAGGGGTTAACTAGCATGACAGTTTTATAGCTCGGGTTGTTACAGAAGCAGCAATGCCAAACATGTCTAGTTTTTTTGTTTTATTTTCTGTTTTTATATAAAGTAGATATACTGTACATATTTATTGGAATATTTTTTTTTATTTATTTTCACCCAATTTTTTAATACTTTTAACACTTTTTTAAGTTTATTTTTATTTTTTTACTTAGTTCCTTGGTGATGACTGAGGGTTACCATGTCAGCGATCGGGTCCCTGTGATTGCATTTTAGGGACCTGATCGCCAAGGAGAGGTAAGTGATTCCTCTCCCTGCTTCCTGAATGCTGCGATCACATTTATTGCAGTATTTGATGGGTTAAACTGCCAGGGTGGTGTGGGGAATGCTCCTGGGAGCGATAGTCGGGTCCTGGCTGTAAGATCAGCCGGCGACTCAGTGGTGATCACAGGGATACAGCGCAGGAATCACCGTGATCATCGCTTCGCCTAATACACCATGCATCCGACATGGTCTGTGAGGCGATTTGTAGCTGGGTGACCTGGGATCGTCATGGTGATGACCCAGGGTTGCCACGGCAGTGATTGGGTCCCTGTAATCGTATTACAGGGACTCTATCGCCAGGGAGAGGTAAGTGATTCCTCTCCCTTCCTACTGAATGCTGCGATCACATTGATTGCAGAATTTAGGTGGTTAAACTACCAGAATTGGCACGGGGACCACTCCTGACAGTTAGACCTGTGTCCCCGCTGTAAGATCAGCCGGTGACCTGGCGGCGATCGTGGGGGTATTGTGCAGGAAACCCCCATGATCACCATGACGTACTGGTATGTCATTGGTCGTTAACTGACCTAAAAATATGATGTATAGTACGTCATCGGTCAGTCATGAAGGGGTTAATTAATAAATTGGGGAAGGAGAGTATGGGGGAGTGCTTATTCATTAACTGAATTATGTCAGAGTTAATAAATTGGTGAACAAGGGTGTTTTGGTTAGTGTTTAATGAAACAAACTTTTTTTTTCCTCTATGCGTTAGTAATAGGGGAGCCTGAAAGACGCCTTTTCATTGCTAACCGCTGGGCTTGCTGCCAGCTGTCAATTCACATCTGAAATCACCCCCAAAAGTGATACCCCAATTTCCACTGCACCAGGGCAATTGGGAAGAGCAGGGCAAACCACTAAAATTGGTGTATCTAATGGATGCATCACTTCTGAGGCAGTAGCTATTTTTAGGCTGGGAGAAGCGAAATAACCATGGGCCTTCCCAGCCTGATAATATCAGCCCCCAGCTTTCTGCTTAACTTTGCCTGGTTATCAAAAATAGAGTGAAGCCCACTCCACTTTTTAAAAATATTTAAGTAATTCAAATAAATGGCTTGAGATTCCCTTTATTTTTGATATCCAGCGAAGGTAAAACTTACAGCTGCGGGTTGATGCCAACAGTGGTCTGCATTACCTGTGCTGGCTATGAAAAATAAGTAGGAACCTATGTCATTTTTCTTAATTTATTCCCTATTTCCATTTGTTTGCACAGTAAATATCACGTTTGGCTTCCTTTTATAGCCCTCTAGCTTTTACTATCACCGTTTTACAGCTATTTTATAGAAGTTTAGATCTCCATTTATATATATATATGGGATTTGGGGTCTGAGGTCAAATTCGAGTCAAGTCAGGGTCCCAATTTAAATTTTTAACTAAAGTCTATCTGAACCCGAAGAAACTTAACTTCCATGGGTCCTCTCATCTCTTGTTATATTGCTTGGTCTGTGTTTTTGCACAATAATAATGCTAATAATAATAATAATAATAATAATAATAGTCATGTAAGTAATAAGAAAGAGCATTGTTACACAGCAGGAAATGACTTATCTTTTCATAGAGCCAATAAAAGATAAATAATTCATTTTAAGTGTTCTTTACACTTATAAAACAATGTATATTATTTTAACATTTCCATACTGAAACACTCTTTCAACAGAGTCTAGAAAAGAACATTTTATTTCAGTAATTCTATCTATTTCTAGTGATCTTTGTTGATATAATGATCCATCAAGTGGCTGAATGGCAACACAAAAAAATTCAGTGATGTGTTTGGTAAATAAATAATGAGTTTTACATTGTCTACTTTGTCTTAATAGAAAAGCTCAGTGTAAGAAGGACATGCTTATTATTCAATACAATATGCACATTTCAAACAGAATAACATTTCATAGACAAGCATAGCTTAAAGCGCTCTTTCCTCTGTGTTGCTGTAGTCCAGCTTTTGAAGGTAAGGTGAACACAAAAATGTTACCTTTTGTTTTTCATTTGATCGTTATATGTACCACGAGATTCCACGTCTGACTCTTTGAAGCTCACACTATCTGCTGTTCCTCTGTCTCTTGTTTTGCCTGGTAATCCCACTTGCCTTTACTTTCCTTCAGCCTTTTTCTTTTCTTAAAGCCTTAACTTTGCAATTCCTTCGAGCATCGTTCTGAAAATACATGACTTGACTGCAATAATTTCAATGTCACAATAAAACTTTGTTCACTTTGTTATTTTTAAAACCAAGGGAAGCAAATTACATAATCATAAAAAATAAAGATGTAAAGATAAACATTTTATTTATTTTATTGAAACATAAGTTAATTTCTTTCTTTGTCCTGTCCCAGATAATTTCTGACATTTCTATATTTATCATTAAAACACCTTCTATAAGTTTCTAGTGTATCAGCAGAACTTGCGGCAGAGTTTCTGTTTTTGCACTTAGATCCTCCCTATGCACCCAATCTCCATAGAACTTTATGAGCACAAACTGCTACCTTTATCTTAGTAAAGGGAAAGATTATAAGACGCACTTTTTCTCCCAAAACTTTGGGAGGAAACTGAGGGGTGCGTCTTAAAATCCGAATGTAGGTTACCGGAGGGTTTTGCAGAGGGGTCAATGGAGGCAGGGGAGATGCTCCGAGCAATGCACTGTGCTGCCGGCGTTGCTGGTTTGTACGACGCTGTTTTGTGCATCGGGCGGCGCCGCTCTGTTCTGTGTGGGGCCGCTTCGTTCTGCTCTGTGCATGGCTGCTCCGTTTTGCTCGCCACTCGTCTGCTTTGTTCTGCTCAGCTCCTCTGCTCTGCTCCTCCTCTCTGCTCGGCGCTCGGCTCCTCTGTTCTGCTCGGCGCTCGAGTGCTCTGTTTTGCTCGGTGGTTGACTGCTCAGTTCTCTTTGGCGCTCGACTGCTCACCGACTCCGCACAGAGCAGAGCGGCATCACCGGCCCCGCAAAGAGCAGAGTGGCGTCACCAGCCCCGTACAGAGCAGAGCAGCGTCACCGGCCCCGAACAGAGCAGAGCGGCGTTACCGCCGGTCCTGCACAGAGCAGACCAGCATCACGGGCCCCGCACAGAGCAGAGTGACGTCACCACCGGTCCTGCACAGAGCAGCACCTGCAGTGAGTATCTGGACCCCCCTCTATACTACTTGCAGTACTCCAGTACCGCCCCTGTCTCCTGTGACCCCCGCTCCACTGCTGCCCCCTCTCCCTGGTAAAACACCATTATTATAAAACGCACCCCATATTTTTTTTTTACCTTTTTTTTCTCTCCAATTTTGGTGTGCGTCTTATAATCCGATGCGTCTTATAAAACGAAAAATACGATATATAAATATTTTGACTATTAGTTGAAAATATTAAGAATGAAAGATCAGTTCAGGAGGAAAGGGAACAGTTTTCTCTAACAAGATGTATTAGTTTCTTATTTTCATATATACTATTGATTTAGTAAAATAAATAAAATGACTGTTGCTCTTTAACCCTTTAAGGGATGCGGCCCATCTTTATTTTGGAGTTTTATTTTTTCTACTCTATTTTCACCTAGTGACAACTTTTTTTGGCAACATGAACATGTGAAGCCTTGTTTTTTTGCGGGACTAGTATTTTTAATGACTGATCATTTTTGTATAGCAAGGAAAAAATGGCAAGTGATAAAATTTCAAATGTGATGCAACAATCAAAAAAATTAAATGCTTCCAATGTTTTTAGCTTTTTTTATTTTAATAGCATAAATT
The DNA here is from genome assembly GCF_048569485.1 of Anomaloglossus baeobatrachus. Taxonomy (NCBI): domain Eukaryota; kingdom Metazoa; phylum Chordata; class Amphibia; order Anura; family Aromobatidae; genus Anomaloglossus; species Anomaloglossus baeobatrachus. The sequence goes on along the minus strand of NW_027441779.1, from coordinate 386,579 downwards.
TAGCAATAAAAATTACCTAACATCATTATTCTCCAAATCATTTGTTTACAGTAATAGCAAAATTCTATAGATTTTTTACTATGTTAGTGGCTTACAAAAAGTCTGAACTTTGCAATATAGTATGTAACACTGCATGTTGCATATAAACGTGAAGATACACATACGTTTATGGGCATATAGCAGACGAGGGATGCTTTTTACAACACTTTGTTAAGGTACGGCTACACGATCGCTGTTTGTAGTATTTTGAACCCAGTGTGTTTTCACTGCTTCCAAAACGCTGCATTATACAGTACAAGCACAGTGGACAAGATTTATAGAAATCCCATGCCCATTGATCTTCTTATTCCCACAGGGTAAAAATGACGTTCAACATGGTTTACCGAGCCGCAGCATTTCAATTTATGCTTGCGGAGACTTGAGTCTTGTCAGGGAGGAGAACACAGGAAAAGTCTGCAGAACCCTGAATCCTTACCATGGGCAAAGACACAGCATTGTCCTTTTCACAACACTCCCGTCTCCGCAGGATGGAAGACACTGTGTCTCCGGATCTTGTGTACATACTCTAATAAGATTTGCAATGGGGCATGTGTCTCAATAAGACTTTATATTGGAAAGAAAATGCCTGTAAACAAAGGTCTACATCAGAACACACAAATAAGATATATAAACATACAATTTCAATAATGTATAACAAAACTGAATTTTGCTCCTACCTTTCCATTTTAGAAATAGGTGTAAACAAATCTACTTATCAATTGATTACCAATTTCAGCCCCATTATTTTGTAGCTTGGTTTTAAAATGTGTTTCAAAATATTTCTTCATTCAGTGACTGTCACAAAACTAGTGGACATGCCATAGCCATTAGCCGACATGTGTGCAAACAATTGTGGACATGAGTGGATATACTGACAACCATAGAGTGAATACAGACTTTTCTTCCCAACCCAAAAAACTCATTCAACAATGCAAATTGAATTGTGCAGCCAAATTAGAAATACTATGTCCAAAAAAGCTGTATAAAGAGGAAATATAAAAGTTCAGGTTATGAGGAGAAAGCATTCTTTTAGCATAACTGAATTTTCAGGTGATTGGTATTTTCCAAATAAACTGTGTGTGCAAAAGCTGTAAAATTATTTATGCCATTTAAAAGACTCATATTCTGCACTTTTCCCCAGTTTTTGTCTTTTCTGTCTTTATCTCTAATTTGTAGTTGTCTTTAGAGATGAGCGGACTTCTGGATGTTCAGGTTCAGAGGATTCTGCTGGACTTTAAAAAAAAGTCTGTTTTGGGAATTGGATTTGATCCTATACACGGAACCCCATTCAAGCCAATAGAGACCAAACTTCTGTGCTGAAAAATGGCTGTAAAATGGTTGTACTAAGGTCTAGGGGTCTGCAAAAGGAAGCTAAATGAGGTAAAAGCAGAAAAATTATAAATACCATGTTTACCAGAAGATACACAGCAGTCAGACTCTTTTCTGTCTCACTCATTAAACTACATGAACTGCTTCACCCGCCCACCCTCTGTGCCAGTGTATGTGATTGGCTGCAGTCAGTCTGTTGTAATAGTGTAAAAATAAATAGATAATTTTTAAAATTACATGAGGACCCCCCTATTTTAATAAGCAGCCAATATAGAGCAGCATCTGTGGGCTGATATTAGGCTGCAAAGAGGCCAATATCCATGACTTCTCACCCTGATAATACCAGCCTCATAGCTATCAGCTTTATCTTGGCTGATTACGTAAAAATAGGGAGATCCCACATATAAAATTAATAAATAAAATTTAAATAATTGAAAAAAGGCAAGGGTCCACCACAGTTTTGATAACCAGCCAAAGCAAACAGCTAGACAGCTAGAAGCTGGTATTATCAGAATGAGAAGGTTCATGGTTATTGGCCCCTCACAGCCTAAAATTAGTAGCCAGCAGCTGCTCCAGAAATGGCACATTACATTAGATGCCCCAAGTCAGGTGCTTCACCAGGCTTTTTCTAATTGCTTTGGTGCTGTGACCACTAATGAACTCATTGCCGCACTGTCAGACTGTTCTACAAGCCATATCATGCAGTCTGACAATCCGTATGACCCTGAGGAATCACTTGCACGTGTCAGACTGTTCGATTATATTGCATGACAGTCTAGCAGCGAGTTCACCAGTGGTCACAGTTGGCAGCTCTCTCAGAGGGTACCGTGAAAACTGCCAGCTGTAAACTCTGGTGACCACACTGCCATCCCAGCTTCTTACAGCCGGCCGGTGGCTGCCCTACTGCCCTCAATGTGTTTGGTAGGCTGCAGGGAGTAATAATATTTTCTGTCACTGTACATCGTGGTCTCAGGATGTAGTAGAGCTGAGGATTGTCATTGGATGTTGATGTGGCTACGTTGGACCTGCAGGGTTATTTCTGGGGTTAATAAATGGGTGAGAGAGGGTTGCTGTGTTTTTTATTTCAAATAAGTGATTTTTCTGTGTTCGTGTTTACTTCTTTTGTCTTAGGCTGTGTGCGCAGACTGCGTTTTTACCGGGGTTTTTTTTGCGTTTTTGCTGCAGAAATTTCTTGAGAAAATGGTTGTAACCTTTCTGCAGACATTAGCCGAGCAAAACCGATGAAAAAAAATACCTGTGCGCACATTGCGTTTTTTTTCTCAAGAACATTCTTTCTGCAGAATTTCTTGAGAAAAAGAATGAGCATGTCACTTCTTTTCTGTAGGTACCTGCATTTTTTGCCATAGATAATGGTAAAAAAATGCAGGGACCAACCTGCGGAAAAAACGCAGTAAAAACGCATGCGTATTTTGGTGCATTATTGGTGCGTTTTTTGAACGCAAGTGCGCTAATCTTTCAGACTCTCAAGAAATTTGAGAAAAATCCTCTTTCTCGTGTTCTAGTTTGCACAGGGCCTTCCACTGTTAGTAATGGGAGTATCTCACTGACACCTCTTCATTACTAACTCAGGGCTTGATGGCAGCTGTGATTTTTAACAAAACACATCTATCATCATTCATCAACCCCATATATTACCCCAATTGCCCCTACACCAGGGCATTTGGGAAGAGTTGGGTAAAGTGTATGTGTGTCGCCCACCGCTCCCAGGGACATCTATCCACCTGCAGGGATGCCGTGGGGTCTCCACTTGTTGGTACTTCTGGCCACAGGTATGTCAGGTTTATTTACATGGGAGTCGTGACGCCACTCACTGTTTTGCGGTCAGGGGTATGGGTGACCGCCACTGCAGCTTTAACGAGTGTCTGGGGCTGATGGAGTCTGCAGTCTGATGGTATGGCCTCCCGTGAGTGAGGCTGGCCCCAGGGGCTTGGGTGTGTGTGGAACAACAGGTCCCAAAATAACTCAGTCACAGTCCAAAGTGTCTTTCAACTTGTTTACTCACTTTCAGGTGTTTTTGTGAGGTAACCCAGGCGATGCCCTGACAAACCAGGTGGAACCAGGTATCCTTCAGGCTGGTCTAATGGTAACCATTAACTCGCCTTCCTAGCACTTCTTGTTTCAGATAACCCCTGACTTGAAGTACCGTGGGATTCATCCAGGGAAGTCGCTGCTGCCTTTTCTCCATTTTTTGGCCCGTTTTCTGGCAGCGTGGACCAAGGAAGATGGCTTCAGGCTCGATCCTCCTTATGGGCCCCCTCGTTGCTGCTGATGCTTGGACTCTAGTTGGTTGGTGTGGGACTTCGGGTTCCCCCCACGGCAGGTTTAGCAGACCAAATAAATGAACATCTACTCTAGGGACCTGTTCCCCGTGCGTGCCTAGCCACCAGGAGTCTCCGTACTCGGCCAGCTGACTTCCTCAGCATCTTTCTGACCGACTTGCTGGTAACCGTTCTCCCCCACTAACGGCTACTACACGTGCAGGGTCTGACTAGCGTGTCCGCGCACGTCTCTCTCCTGCCACTTTGTCCTCTTTTTGCTTGCCACCCTTTCTGCGCTTCTTGACTTCAGACTGGCTGACTCCTCCTACTTTCCTGACAGCCACTGCTACCTTAGCTTCCAGCCCCTCCCCTACACCCCTAGCTGAGATGTGGAGGAATGCCCCCTCTTGGGTCTGCCCAAGGGTCCCCTCTAAGGTGTATGAATCATGGTTGCTATGTGTCTGTGCGTACACATCCTATTCAGCCTTTGGACTACCTGAAGGTACTGACCCTAGCATGGGCGCAGTACCCAGTGGTGCCTGACCAGTTCAGGGGCGTCACATATGTGATGTGATGTGCCAATTCTGGCGTGGCTGGGGGCTGCTATTTTTAGGCTGGGAAAGCCCAAATAATCATGAAGGTTCCCAGCCGGATAGTATCAGCCCCCAGCTGTCTGCTTTATTTTGGCTGGTTATAAAAAATAGTGGGGACCCCATGTCATTTTTTAACTAAAGCTGTAGTGGATAATGATACATGGAGCCTGAAAGTCAAAAGTTGAAATGATTTTTACCCGTTTACTCGCACTGTACACACCCTATTCAGTCTTTTGGATTACCTGAAGGTACTGACTCCAGCATGGGTGCAGTACCGAGTGGTGCCTGACCAGGTCAGGGGCACCACATTCCCCCTTGGTTATCAACAGCACGTCCTCGGGCTGCAAAGACAAGAACATTTTTAAATACAAACTTTCCCACACAGGGGATATATTTACATTTAAAACATACCAGGTACCATTCCACCACGTCCCACCACCCACAAGTCCTGGTCCCACCCAGAAACTTCCAGGAGGTAGTTCACCGGTCCCTTTGGTGACCAGGTCTGGATCATCTGTATCCCAGACCTTTTCTCCAATCTTCCTCTCCTGAGGAGGGTGCTGTAGGATAGGCCCCATAAACAGGCGTACCAGCTTCGTGTGTTGAAGAGCAGGCCCCATAAACAGGCATGCTCTCTGGTGGTGCAGAGCCAGGCCCCATAAACAGGCGTGCTCTCTGGTGGTGCAGAGCCAGGTCCCATAAACAGGCATGCTTTGAACTTGGAAAGGGAAAAATCTTTGAAGTTGGTACCACTGAGGTAACTTTTTACAATGCGAGAGTTTGTGGCTGTAGCCAGTTCATAGCCTGTGGTCCATTTTTAAAGTGCACGTAACCTGGTGCTAAATAAAATCAATACTCAATTAGTTCACACAAAAGTTCTTGTGGGCACATTTTCTTAAACATTTAAACCAGTGTTTCTCAACTCCAGTCCTCAAGACCCTTCAACAGATCATGTTTTCAGGTTTTCCTCAATATTAGACAAGGAATAATTCCATCTCCTGTGCAACATTAATGAAAGCCTGAAAACCTGATTGAGGAAAACCTGAAAACATGATCTGTTGGTGGGTCTTGAGGACTGGAGTTGAGAAACACTGATTTAAACATTGCTTAACTGGTAACAAACATTCTCTGAAAACTCCTTTGACTTTCTTTTTTCTAAAGAATTTAAATGGACTTCTGTCTCCCAGGACCAGTGCTTGGCACTTCAGTGCACTGATCCTTGGAGGTTGTGTCTTTGGCGTTCACTGGTGGTGATGACTCTGGGGACCTGGTAGAAGCAGTGGGGATGGAGTCTGAGCTCACCAAGGTTTTCTTTGGACTTTGCACCACGTCCAAGGCAAACCAGCTTCTTTCTCCCTTATGCCTGGTGAACTCGACCACATCCCCCATATACAAATCACAACCAGGGTGACCGCTTGGCAGATGTGACTGCACGTCCCGCCAAGACACAAAGGTGCCTTCCTTAACCCTGGCCTCTACAATGAACCCATACCCCGTTCGGCAGTTGAATTCATCCACTACCCCACGGTGGAGGGGACCTCTGGCCTGGTGTCTGGCCCGCCGCAGGGACTTCTTTTCCTGCAGGTCCCTGGCCTCAACTTACTCTTTCTCTATGGTGGGCTTCTCAAGGGGGTATCTGGCCCTCACACGCCGCTGTCCTCTGCGGGCTGGGCTCCACATCACCATCACCTGGTCAATAGCAGGTAACCAGGTCACATACATGCCGGGTCTACATGCAACCAGGTCTTCCTCCCTGGCAGGGGATGCTGCAACCTCCTCCGGTCAGTGGGGGAAAAGCAGCGCAACCTCCTGGCCTCCCTCTCTTGCAGAGGGTCCTGCGACCTCCTCCAGTCGGTTATGGAACAGCAGTAATGATGGCTGGACCTCTTCTCCCTCCCTGGCGGAGGGTGATGCGACCTCTTCCGGTCTTTGGGGGAAAAGCAGTGCTACCTCCTGGCCTCCCTCTCTTGCAGAGGGTGCTGCGTCCTCCTCCGGTCGGTTAGGGAGCAGCTCTAAGGACGAGCTCTCATCAGCCTGGCAGGACGGTGGATCCCTCTCCAGCGGAGAGGGTGCTGTGACCGCTTCTGGTCGGGATGGCATCTTGCGGCCCATACACTTGTCAAACAGGTCAGCCCAGGGCAAAGGCTTCAATTCTTCCTCTGGCAGAGGGGGTACTGTGTCCACTTTAAGTCGGAGTGCAGGTACTGGTTCCTTAGTCAGCGACTGGGGCGCTGTGACCACCTCTGGTAAGGCAACTGAGACAGGAGGCGTTGTGGCCTGGTCTGGTTTGGCCGGGACTGGAGGCGTTTTTGCCTGGTCTGGTCTGGCCGGGACAGGAGGCGTTGCGGCCGGTTTGGTCTGGCCGGGACAGGAGGCGTTGTGGCCTGGTCTGGTCTGGCCGGGACAGGAGGCGTTGCGGCCTGGTCTGGTCTGGCCGGGACAGGAGGCATCGCACCGGACATCTCACCAGATGTCGCATTAGGCATCACACCGGACATCGCATCAGACATCGCATCAGACATCGCATCAGGCATCGCCTCAGGCATTACATCGGGCGTCGCACCAGACGTCGCACCAGCCTTGGATGTTAATGCCGGTGGGATCAGCACACCAGGTGGACCAGGGGCAGTTGTAGACTCACTCAGATCCATGCTTGAGACATCCCGTAGCAGGGTCACCACTGCTGACAACAACTCCAGCCGAGCATGGGCGGTGCCTCCAAGCAGGCCTCGCTGCACCGACATCCGCAGGTTTCTAATTGCTACGATCATCTCTTTCTTCCAAGCGGCTATCCCTCGCCTGGTCTGCTTCGCCATATCATCGGCAATTCTTTTCTCTACTGCCTCCAGCTCTTCTGCGGTCATGGGCTTGGTCCAACCCTGCTTTCCTTTGAAACCTCCTGCAGACGCCATCTTCTCTCTGTCGCTGCTCATCAGGTTGTGGTCACACCTCAGTCTTAGTTTCGTTTCTGGTTGTGCTCCTCCCTTTGGACTGGGACGTCCCCGCAGTCTGGGGACAGATCCGCCCCCATCTTCTCTGTTCACTCTGCCAGTGCGCTTTCTCCAAGCTGGGGCAGCCCCACCTCTTCATGGGCGGCCACCTTTCTTTTGCGTGGGCTGCAGCTTCCAAAATCTCGCGCTTTTAACAACATAAAAATGGCAACAGTTCAAATTTTTCGATCGCTGAGGCGCACTGTCACCTGTCTTAACAGATCTAGTCCTTATCCTGTTCATGACGCCAGATAAAGTGTGTCGCCCACCGCTCCCAGGGACATCTATCCACCTGCAAGGACGCCGTGGGGTCTCCACTTGTTGTACTTCTGGCCACAGGTATGTCAGGTTTATTTACATGGGAGTCGTGACGCCACTCACGGTTTTGCGGTCAGGGGTATGGGTGACCGCCACTGCAGCTTTAACGAGCGTCTGGTGCTGAAGGAGTCTGCAGTCTGATGGTATGGCCTCCCGTGAGTGAGGCTGACCCCAGGGGCTTGGGTGTGTGTGGAACAACAGGTCCCAGAGTAACTCAGTCACAGTCCAAAGTGTCTTTCAACTTGTTTACTCACTTTCAGGTGTTTTTGTGAGGTAACCCGGGCGATGCTGAGACAAACCAGGTGGAACCAGGTATCCTTCAGGCTGGTCTAAGATTAACCGTTAACTCGCCTTCTTAGTGTCGCGGGGGGAGGGGACGCGCTCGCCACGCTCGGGTCCGCGGCTGCTGCTGCTGCTCGGTGGCTTGAGCGGTGGGCCAGACCCGGGGACTCGAGCAGCGCTCCTCGCCCACGAGTGAAAAGGAGGTGGTTTGTTTTGGGAGATAGTTCGTGACGCCACCCACGGGTCGTGGTGATAATGGTCACCACCGCTGCTGATGACTGGGATCCCGGGAGCGATGGTAGGGAGCAGCTAAGATGTTGTCCCCTCAGTGGGTAGGGGTTGGTGATCCCGGGGCCCGGTGGTGTAACGGGGAGGCTGGATGACTGGGGTGCAGGGTTGCAGTGCGGCGCGGTGCCGGATGGCACTGTTGTACTCACTCAGACACAGATGCACAGAGTCTCTGGTAAACCAAACGGCTGGATGAACGGGTCCCGCAGCCGGCTGCAGTGTTTGTGCTCTCCCCGGACAGTGTGATGGTGGCTGTCTTTCCCTGCACCTTGTTAGAATGTTCTGACTCCTGTGGTTGCCCACCGGTAGTCCGCTCCCCGGCGTATAGGTACCGAAGGAGCCCGTTTTGCCCGCAGGCGCTGGCCTTTGGATCTCTAGCCTATGGAGGCGGCTGTATATCCTCACGGTGTGGACTGTTGCCTTCTGTCGGGTCTTGGTTGTTGGGAAACCCCTGGGGTTCCGGTCACACTCGGATTTGACCGTTGTTGGCGGCTCCAAGCCTAGTCGGGGTCCGATGGCCCTGCCTGTGTGCTTAGCTTCACTCCGCTCCCCGGTTCGGTACCGGCGGGCCACCGCCCGACCCCGGTCCTACAGTTCCACAGAGATCCACTAACTCCTGCAGACGGCCACCACCGTCTGCCAACCTTGCTGTTTGTGTCTGGGCCCCTACCCAGACACCGACAGTTTCTGAGCTCTCACTTTCAACTCCAAACTGAATCTCTGTCTCTTTTCCCGCCTCCAGATCTGTGATCTCCTCGGTGGGTGGGGCCAACCGCCTGGCTTCGCCCCACCTGGTGTGGACATCAGGCCCTGGAGGGAGGCAACAAGGGTTTTTGTCTGACTGGTGTTACTATCCAGGGGAGGGGGTGTGTGTGGTGTTATGTCTGTGACTACCTGGCTAGTCAAGGGCGTCACATTAGCACTTCTTGTTTTGGATAACCCCTGACTTGAATTACCGTGGGATTCATCCAGGGAAGTCACTGCTGCCTTTTCTCCCCTTTTTGGCTCGTTTTCTGGCAGCGTGGACCAAGGAAGATGGCTCCAGGCTCGATCCTCCTTATGGACCCCCTCGTTTCTGCTGATGCTTGGACTCTAGTTTGTTGGTGTGGGACTTCGGGCTCCCCCCACCGGCAGGTTTAGCAGACCAAATAAATGGACATCTACTCCAGGGACCTGTTCCCTGTGTGTGCCTAGCCACCAGTGGTCTCCGTACTAGACCAGCTGACTTCCTCAGCGTCTTTCTGACCGACTTGCTGGTAACCGTTCTTGCCCGCTAACGGCTACTACACGTGCAGGGTTTTGACTAGCGTGTCAGCGCACGTCTCTCTCCTGCCACTTTGTCCTCTTTTTGCTTGCCACTCTTTCTGCGCTTCTTCACTTCAGACTGGCTAACTCCTCCTACTTTCCTGACAGCCACTGGCTCCTTAGCTTCCAGCCCCTCCCCTACACCCCTAGCTGAGATGTGGAGGAACGCCCCCTCTTGGATCTGCCCAAGGGTCCCCTCTAAGGTGTGGGAGTCCTGGTTGCTATGTGTCTGTGCGTACACATCCTATTCAGCCTTTGGACTACCTGAAGGTACTGACCCCAGCATGGGTGCAGTACCCAGTGGTGCCTGACCAGGTCAGGGGCGCCACATATGTGATGTGATGTGCCAATTCTGGGGTGGCTGGGTGCTGCTATTTTTAGGCTGGGAAAGCCCAAATAATCATGAAGGTTCCCAGCCGGATAGTATCAGCCCCCAGCTGTCTGCTTTATTTTGGCTGGTTATAAAAAATAGTGGGGACCCCATGTCATTTTTTCACTAAAGCTGTAGTGGATAATGATACATGGAGCCTGAAAGTCAAAAGTTGAAATGATTTTTACCCATTTACTCGTCAGTGTATATGTGCTCAGCAGTGTAGATCTAAATCTAATTCTGAGGTGATATAAAGACAAGAAAGCATTAACATCTCTTTGTATTTATGAGCATCACACCCCAGTTACGGAATTTTCACCCCCCATTTTCCATGGATTTCTAGAGAGAGATGTGACCTGATTTCTTAGTAACCTGACCTCAACTGACAGTTTTCAGAAGGTCTGTAAGGTGAAAAAAAAGTTCAAGAATTGGAGGGAAATGAAGAGGAGCAAAAGTGGATAATAGATAAAAAAATACATTTTCTCCATACATGCCAACTCTCCTGGAACATACAGAGGCTGCCAGAAAGAGTGGACAACTGTTGTTTGTCAAATCTCAAGCTCACTTATAAGTTCTCCAGCAAGGTATCACTTCCATCAGGTTCTAATGTTAGCTTGGCCCCATGTTCTGTAATCAGTCTCAGCATTCAACCTGTGGATGTACATTGTGAGAGAAGCACCACACTGCCTACATCATATATTGTACCTGTGAAGGATGAAAAATCCTCTCCTGCTATACAGTGGAACAGTGAGAAGATAAAATTGAAGTGTAGAAGTAGGCGGGCTTTGCACATTGCTACATTGCAAGCCGATGCTGCGATGTCGCACGCGATAGTCGCCGCCCCCGTCGCAGGTACGATATCTTGTGATAGCTGGCGTAGCGAACATTATCGCTACGCCAGCTTCACATGCACTCACCTGCCCTACGACCGTCGCTCTGGCCGGCGACCGGCCTCCTTCCTAAGGTGGCGGGCTGTGTGGCGTAATAGCGACGTTACACGGCAGGCGGCCAAAAGCGGCGGAGGGGCGGAGATGAGCATGTAAACATCCCGCCCAGCTCCTTCCTTCCGTAGAGCCGCCGGAGGCAGGTAGGAGATGTTCCTCATTCCTGCGGCGTAACACACAGCGATGTGTGCTGCCACAGGAACGAGGAACAGCATCGTACCTGTCGCGGCAGCATAATTATGGAAAAGTTGGAGCCTGCACCGATGATACGATAACGACGCTTTTGCGCTCATTAATCATATCATCTAGAATTTACACACAACGATGTCGAAAGTGACGCCGGATGTGCATCACTTTCGATTTGACCCCACCGACATCGCACGTGCGATGTTGCAACGTGCAAAGCCGCCCTTAGAATCTCAAGCCCCACAATTTATTTAAAGCAGTTCTGCCAATATACAACAAAATAATACAGCAGCACTCTGTAAACACTAAGATGTATGCATATATTGAATGAAATTTGGACTGCTTCATTGATATTTAGAATGTACGTTTTTAAAGGAATGCACTTAGTGCGCAAATTGACCGGTCCCGGTTCGGCTCGAGTTCGGTTCGCCGAACGGAGGTCTCGTTCGAGTTCGGTTCGTCGAACGTTCGACGAACGGAACTCGAACCGCATAGGAAACAATGGCAGGCAATCACAAACACAGAAAAACACCTAGAAAACACCCTCAAAGGTGTCCAAAAGGTGACAAACAACTCACAACACAAACACATGGGAAAGTGACAAGGACATATACTCATGCGAAAACAAAAGAGCTGGACAAGAAAAAAGAGTAGGAGACACAGATATAGGCACGGCACGCCCTTCTAAAATCATGTAAAACACCGCAAGGTGACTCCAAGCGAAGTCTCCTTTTTTTCAAAAAATTGGGCCACACACACACCCACCTCTTCAGTGGCAGCACTTGTGCCCCAGTTGTACACTTCACAGCTAGATTTGCATCAAGCACATTCAAAAATACGCCATACTTAACCGTCCCCAGGATGACCCCGGGGTAGGTAGCAAAGTCTTTCCTGGTCCCAGCTCTGTTCATCTTGGATCATTTTTAAAAACAATGTAAGCAAGGGTTACTCCAAGCGGAGTCTCCCTTTTTTTCCAAAAATTGGGCCACACAGACACTAACCCCTTCAGTGGCAGCCCTTGTGCCCTAGTTGTACACTTCACAGCTAGATTTGCATCAAGCACATTCAAAAATACGCCATACTTAACCGTCCCCAGGATGACTCCGGGTTAGGTAGCAAAGTCTTTGCTGAACCATGACTTGTTCATCTTGGCTCCTTTTAAAAAACACAGCAAGCAAGGGATACTCCAAGCGGAGTCTCCCTTTTTTTCCAAAAATTGGGCAACACACACACACACACCACTTCAGTGGCAGCACTTGTGCCCCAGTTGTACACTTCACAGCTAGATTTGCATTAAGCACATTCAAAAATACGCCATCCTTAACCGTCCCCAGGATGACACCGGGGAAGGTAGCAAAGTCTTTCCTCATCCCAGCTCTGTTCATCTTGGATCATTTTTAAAAACAATGTAAGCAAGGGTTACTCCAAGCGGAGTCTCCCTTTTTTCCAAAAATTGGGCCACACAGACACTAACCCCTTCAGTGGCAGCACTTGTGCCCTAGTTGTACACTTCACAGCTAGATTTGCATCAAGCACATTCAAAAATACGCAATACTTAACCGTCCCCAGGATGACACCAGGGTAGGTAGCAAAGTCTTTCCTGATCCCAGCTCTGTTCATCTTGGATCATTTTTAAAAACAATGTAAGCAAGGGTTACTCCAAGCGTAGTCTCCCTTTTTTCCCAAAAATTTTGCCACACAGACACTAACCCCTTCAGTGACAGCACTTGTGCCCTAGTTGCAAACAGGATGTTTTGATTTGCATCAAGCACATTCCAAATCCACAAGCATTTACTCTCCCCAGGATAACACAGGGGTTGTAAATATCCTTGTGGATCCATGACTTGTTCATTTTGATGAACGTTAGTCTGTCCACATTGTCACTGGACATTTGCAAAGTAATGGCATCGATGTTCATTTGGAGATACTCCTGTATCAGTCTCTCCAGCTGTTGACTATGTGTCAGACTTGTTGTCTCTGGTGGCCTTTCAAAGGAGGGTCTAAAAAAATTATGAAAAGATTCAATAAAATTGATGTTACCAGCACCAGATACGGTGCTACTGGTACAGGTAGACTGTTGGAGATTACGAGACCGTCCCATGTTTGTCAAGTTACAACTGGGAGATTCACTCCCTGCACCTGCACGGTTGTTTGGTGGAAAAGCCGAGCTAAGATCGAGTAACAGCTTCTGCTGATACTCCTGCATACGTGCGTCCCTTTCTATGGCTGGAATTATGTCACAAAATTTGGACTTGTACCGGGGATCTAATAGTGTGGCAAGCCAGTAGTCATCATCACTTCTAATTTTGATAATACGAGGGTCATGTTGGAGGTAGTGCAGCAAAAAGGCACTCATGTGTCTTGCGCAGCCATGCGGACCAAGTCCACGCTGTGTTTGTGGCATAGAGGTGCTAACCGTTCTTTCTTCCTCTGACATCTCCTCCCAACCTCTTTCAACTGAAATTTGACCAAGGTCTCCCTCATCCGCTAAGTCTTCCATGTCCTTGGACAGTTCGTCCTCCATTTCTTCATGTTCTGCTGCACTTTCCTCAACATTTCGCCTGCTACCATGCGCCCTTGTTGATCCCTGTCCCCCATGGTCCCATGCCTGCCGCGTTGGTGATGATGAACGTCTGGACCTTGGTGATGTTGTTGTCCCTTGCGCATATGAATCCTCCTGTAGTTCCTCCCCTTCCTGTTGTCCCACCCCCTGACTCCGAATAGTGTTTAGCGTGTGCTCAAGCATGTAAATGACTGGAATTGTCATGCTGATAATGGCATTGTCAGCGCTAAACATATTCGTCGCCATTTCGAAACTGTGCAGAAGGGTGCATAGGTCCTTGATCTGAGACCACTCCATCAGGGTGATCTGCCCCACCTCTGCATCTCGTTGGCCCAGGCTATACGTCATGACGTATTGCACCAGGGCTCGGCGGTGCTGCCACAGTCGCTGTAACATGTGGAGAGTCGAATTCCAGCGTGTCGCCACATCGCATTTCAGGCGATGAACCGGCAGGCTGAAAGACTTCTGGAGCGATGCAAGATGCTCAGCTGCGGCGGTTGAACGGCGGAAGTGAGCAGACAGTTTTCGTGCCCTAGCCAGAAGGCCATCTAGGCCGGGATAGTGTGTTAAAAATTGCTGGACAACAAGGTTCAACACGTGAGCCATATAAGGCACGGGTTTCACCTTGCCCAGGCGAAGGGCCGCACCCAGGTTTGTAGCATTGTCGCACACGGCCTTACCAGGCTGCAGGTTGAGTGGAGACAACCATTTATTAAACTCATTCTCCAGAGCTGCCCACAACTCAGTCGCTGTGTGACTTCTATTTCCAAGACATGTCAAGCTAAAGACCGCCTGATGCCTTTGCGCTCTGCTGCCAGCATAGTAATGAGGAGTGCGTGCTTCCTTCTGCGCAGTGAGAACGCTGGTGGCCTGACCAGGCAGGCTTGGGGCGGAGGTGGAGGACACAGATGAGGTGGAGGAGGCAGAAGCAGTGGTGGAACTTGGACAGACAGAGGATTGACACACAAGTCGTGGGGATGGCAAGACTTGTGCAGCAGACCCTTCACCATCTATCACAATAGTTACCCAGTGCCCAGTCAGCGACATGTAACGTCCCTGTCCATGCCTACTGGTCCAAGTATCGGTGGTGAAATGCACCCGTTCACACAGAGTTTCTCAAGGAAGCGGTGATGTTGTGTGCGACATGCTGGTGTAGCGCTGGCACACCTTTCTTAGAGAAGTAGTGGCGACTGGGCATCTGGTACTGGGGCATGGTAATGGCTTAGTAACAATGAGTTTGAGTGTGCAATGCAGGCAGACGTGCTGCAAATATCTTTGCACTAGTAGGACAATACAGAAGTCCAGCAGCCACGTTTAGGATGCCACTAAGTTTACTCAGTGTTTGCTAGTATAATGGCTTAGTAACAATGAGTTTGAGTGTGCAATGCAGGCAGACGTGCTGCAAATATCTTTGCACTAGTGGGACAATACAGAAGTCCAAAAAGCCACGTTTAGGATGCCACTAAGTTCACTCAGTGTTTGCTAGTATAATGGCTTTGTAACAATGAGTTTGAGTGTGCAATGCAGGCAGAGGTGCTGCAAATATCTTTGCACTAGTGGGACAATACAGAAGTCCAATAGCCACGTTTAGGATGCCACTAAGTTCACTCAGTGTTTGCTAGTATAATGGCTTAGTAACAATGAGTTTGAGTGTGCAATGCAGGCAGACGTGCTGCAAATATCTTTGCACTAGTGGTACAATACAGAAGTCCAACAGCCACTTTTAGGATGCCACTAAGTTCACTCAGTGTTTGCTAGTATAATGGCTTAGTAACAATGAGCTTGAGTGTGCAAAGGGCAGGAGGGTACAGTGGCAGGTTTGTGGGTCTGGGTAGAGGAAAGGAAGCCTGCCTTTCTATTCCTCCTAATGGGGAAATGCAGCCAGGAAATCCCTGACCTTAGCTACACAGACACTGTCATCTTGTGTAGCTGTTAAACTCTGTTTTCATGGCCCTGACTGTCACCTATGCCTCTGACCCTGCCGGTATAAGCCCTTAAAAGGACTAATGGAAACTTCTATCCCTATTCTGTACAGCGCTGTGATAGAGCGTACACAGCAGTATCGGAGACAGGAGCTACGCCAGCGGTGACTGACACCAAGACGCTGAAGAGATAATGGCATCTGGATGGGCAGATACTCATTTTTATAATGCAGGGACATGTGACATGGACATCCTATGACACATGCCGTTGCTTCTCTGGCTAAAAGTCCACTTAACTGTGTGTGTGTCTGGGATTGGCTGACATGCTGGCCCGCCCCACTACAAGCGCGCGCTTAGGGAAGAAAGACAAGGAAAAAAAAAAAAAATGGCGATCGCCATTATCCATACAGCAGTGATCTGAATGCGCTGTTCCCGCACACTATACACTGAAATTTCATAATAGTGTGAGTCACAGAGTGACTTACACTATTACAGCGGAAAGCCAGCTAGTAATTAGCTGGTCTTTTTGCTGCTAGAACCGTTCTCGAACGTATCTAGAACTATCGAGCTTTAGCAAAAAGCTCAAGTTCTAGTTCGATCTAGAACAGCCCCCAAAATCACTCGAGCCGCGAACTGGAGAACCTCGAACCACGAACCGCGCTCAACTCTAGTCATGAGATGGTGCACGTTTCTTTAATGCAACCTTAAATGCAATATCAATCCAATATTTCTTTCTCTCTGCTAAATCCTAGAAGTTTTGAGGGCAGGCAGGATCCAGCACTAATTAAGAACAGCCTTAATGCCCCGTCACATGCTACGATATATCTAACGATATGTCGTCGGGGTCACGGAATTTGTGACGCACATCCGGCATCGTTAGAGATGTCGTACCGTGTCACACCTCCGAACGACTGTTAACAAGCAAAAATACTCACCTTATCATCGCTCGTTGACACGTCGTTCATTTTAATAATGCCGTTCCTCCTTCTGCGCGCCGGTTGTTCGTCGTTCCTGAGGCAGCACACATCGCTACGTGTGACACCCCGGGTACGACGAACACAGCTTATCTGCGTTTCACTGGCAATGAGGAAGGAAGGAGGTGGGTGGGGTGTTCCCGCCGCTCATCTCCGCCCCTCTGCTTCTTTTGGGCGGCCGCTGTGTGACGTTGCTGTGACGCCGAATGTCCCACCCCCTTCAGGAAGAGGATGTTCGTTGCTCACAGCGACGTCGTTAGGGAGGTATGCACGTGTGACGGGGGTTAACGACATTGTGCGTTACGGGTAATGAATTGCACGTGACGCACAAATGACAGGGGCGGGGGCGATCGCTCATGCATCATTGTAGCATGTAACGCCGCCTTTAGACTGATGGGAGAAGTGCTGCTAAGCCAAATAAAGTGGCTGCAATTACCTTCAACAGTATACTGAAAAAAGTTCAGTCCCTCGTAACAGAATAAAACAAGTGTGACTAGGACCAAGCTGCATAATATACAAAAAAAAAAACAGGAAGCCTGGTGGGGATTTGTCAACGCCCCTGGTTCTCGGACTGCTGGGAAGCAACTATAATTAGATGACTGGATATTACCAACAGCATGGTGTAGGCCACACCCTTGAGTGTAATGTAACATCCCAGAGAGTAGAGGGAGCAGCAAAGAGCAGCTCCAGTGTCACACTGAATTTTAGATAGTGTGAGGATGGGGAACAGCAATATGGATTTCATCCTTATATTTTATGTGGGCAAGGTAATTAAATATGTATTTATCACCCCCAGAGTAGCCCTATAAATTCAGCATCTAACTACAAAATGCAGAAAATGTATCAAGGAAGATATTTCCTTTTAAAAATAGTTGCAGTAAAACAAACAGAATCTGTACCATAATCTGACTAATGTACAAATGAAAATTATATTGAGTTGAATTATTTTTAGAACAGTTTTTAAAGTTTTAAGGGCAGGTAGGATCCAGCACTAATTAAAAACAGGCTTAGGCTGATGAGAGAAGTGCTGTTAAGGTAAATAAAATGGTTGCAATAACCTTCAACAGTATACTGAAAAAAAGTTCAGTCCCTCTTAACAGAATAAAGCAAGTATGACTTGGCGCAAGCTGCATAATATACAAAAAAAATAGAAAGCCTGGTTGGGACTTGTCGAAGCCCCTTGTTCTCGGACTGCTGGGAAGCAACTATTATCAGATGGCTGGATGTTACCAACAGCAGGGAGCAGGTCACACCCCTGATGTGTGAAGTAACATCCCAGAGGGTAGAGGGACTAGCAAAGTGCAGCTCCAGGGTCACATTGAATTACAGGTAATGTTAGGGTGGGGAGTAGCACTATGGATTTCATCTTTATATTTTATGTGGGCAAGGCCATTATATTTTTTTTTTTTTAATCTTCCCCAGGGTAGCCCTATAAATTCAGAATCTAAGCACAAAAAGCAGAAAATGTATCAAGGAAAGATATCTCCTTTTAAAAATATTTGCAGTAAAACAAACAGAAAGAATATCTACCTTTATCTCACAAATGTACAAATAAAAATAATATTAATTTTAAATATTTTAGAACAGTTATTTTTGCACTTGCAAATGTAAAGTTATGCTTCTTCAAAAAGAATATTTACTGAACAAATGCAGGTTACAGACTTGCTTTTGAAATGTCAGCACTATTTTTATGTGTACACTTGTTCATTTAACATTAAATCTTATGACAGAAAGGCTTTTAGAAGAGATATGTTAGACAACCTGCTGTGATAGAGACCATTTACTACTCATAAAAGGGTCTACTTAATAGGAAAATATCTGACCCAGATATATTTTTGTTTTTGCAAACACTGGAAATTCCTATTTCACTTTCAAACAAAATGTAAAACAAAGTTTTGAAAAACCTGCCTGAACAGACATTTAATCAATGCAGATTACTGAATATTATACAAATTTGATATTACTATAAATAGCCTTTGCTTTTAATGTTCTGGAAAAAATATACAGTATATATTCCCTTAAAAAATTATTAAACACAAGCAAAATTTCGATAAAGTGAAAAAAAGTTTTCATTTATGTTTAGACAAAAATGAAGAGGAATTTCATGTTTCAGCAGGCCAACGATCCTAAGCATAGCTCCAAATCAACAGAAGTTTTGGAAAGGGTGCTCTCGCAATCTGACAAATTGTAGCGTTATTAAAGAGAAGAGTGTGGAAAAATTGACAATATTAGATATCCTGTACTGATAGACTCCTACCCAAAAAGACTGAATGCTGTCAAAAATAAAAATTCAAAGAGCATTTAAATAAAGTATTATCTTAAAGGTATGCATATTTATGCAACCTTATTGCTTTAGTTCTTTACTTTTGTTTTTCTACTCAAAAAGATTTGGTTTTATTTTTCAATTAATTTCAAAATTACTTATAAGTGACATTAAAGGTTTAACAAGCTTTTAAATTATTCTTCTTGGCAATTTTTTCTATAATATAAACCTCCTATTTTACAGTGGTGTGTAGACTTTATATAGCTACCGTATACAATAAGAAGACTATCAACCCCTTTGTCACCTTGAGGAGTTTTGTAAGAAAACACCTGTAAATGCATAAGTCAAACTGCTACCGCCGCTAGCACTGATCTGATACTAATTGCCCTCATGAAATCAGTTACCATGGGAGTTGATGGGAGCCCTGTGAAGAGAATCACTCAGCGGTTATATTTTAGACTAAATCAACATAGGTTCATTATTAAGAAAAGCTTATATTAACATTGCTTGTCCAATGCTGTGCTGACACAAAAAAGAAGGAAAAATAATAATAATAATAATAGTTATTATTATTATTATTATTATTATTAACTAAATACCTGAAATAGTTCAAACAGATTACAGACATAAAAAGAAAGACACAAGTTTTTGATCTCCAGATTACAAACAGGAAATCCTTTTTGACTAAATGAATCATTGGAATGTATTACATCATTTAATTATTCTTGCAAAAGCATATATATTTATAATAATTTTTCCACAACTGAATTATATAGTATGATGTTTCTGTTTTGTAAATCCTAGTAATTTTTTTAGATTTTTAATAAAACGTTACCAGTATTTAAATTCTAACTTTATTATTTCTCTGACATTACAATTTTACCTCCAGCTCAAATGACATACAGTACAAGTGCATCTCAATAAAATTTCCTGGTAGATGGCTGCACTGGCTTTGGTCTTGATAAAACACAGTGTTCCTACACCAGCAGATGACATGGCTCCCCAAACCATCACTGATTGTGGAAACTTCACACTAGACCTCAAGCAGCTTGGATTGTGGCCTCTTCTCTCTTCCTCCAGACTCTGGCACATTGATTTCCAAATGAAATGCAAAATTTACTATCATCGGAAAACAACACCTTTGACCACTGAGCAACAGTCCAGTTCTTTTTCTCCTTGAGCCATGTAAGATGCTTTTGGCATTGTCTATTGGTCATGAGTGGCTTGACACAAGGAATGTGACAGTTGTAGCCCATGTCCGATATACATCTGTGTGTGGTGCACACCACATATATAACCTAAGCACCACCCCAAACAAGCTCACGCCCAGTCAGCATGGGTGTTGTCTACCTTCCAATCCAGGAATGCCGCATCATCAGGACAGCTGATATCATCAGAACAGCTGACGTCCAATGGCCAATTCTGAGATGCTGTGTCAGCAGGACAGCTGACGTCCAGCGGCCAATCAGAAGATGACATGTCACGTGCATACTCAGTAACCCAATTTCCTGACTTAGACTCTGTCAGAGCATATTCTGCCTGCACATGCTCTGGACTTAGACTCTGACAGAGCAGTCAGCAGAACGTCACGAGATTGAGCCATACGTTGAGATTGGTGCTTCAGCAAAGCAGTGACCACAGCTGCATAGGGAGTCTCAGGCAAGATAAAGACAGAGGGAACCTGGAGTCTGACCCGTGCAGGAGCCCACCGCATAACAGAACCCCCTCCTAACAGCCCCCCCACTCTGACATTCAGATGCCACAAAAAGTTCCACATCTTGGATCTTCCCCTGTTTCTCCCAAGTTTGGTCTTCTGGCCCACAACCTGTCCAATCCATGAAGAAATATTTCTTGCCTTTGACTGTCTTAGACTCTACAATGGCCTTAACTTCAAAATCATCCACAGACAAATCAGGGTCCACTGGGAAGAAACCAGAAAACTTGTTCAGACGAACTGGTTTCAGCAAAGAAACATGAAACGTATTGGCAACAGCCCATTGAGATGATAACTTGAGACAGTAGGCAACAGGATTAATCTGGGCAAGGATTTTGAAAGGACTGAGGAAGCAAGGAACAAACTTGGGAAGTACTACTCACAATTTAATGTTTTTTAGAGGATAACCACACTAATTCCCAAGGGGAAAAAATAGGAGCTGGGTGGCCATGTGTGTATGCTGTAACTCTCATTCATTTTTTAGCTAAACAAATAGCTTCTTGGGTGTGATCCTAAATATCTTGAGCATCATTGGCCCAATCAACAATACTTGGGACAGTGGGCGAGACGGGCATAGGTACTGGGAAATGACAATGCTGATCATTATTCAGAACAAATGGAGTTTGACCAGTGTATTCGGACACAGAATTATTCAGAGTGAATACTGCCCAGAGCAGTAAAGTGGACCAGTTATGATTTGCAGAAACAAAATGCCCTAGATATGTGAATAACATTTGATTTGTTCTTTCTACAAGGCCATTTGTTTCAGGATGATAAACAGAAGACAGATTCAGTTCTATCCTCAGCAACCAAAGCATAGCCCTGACCAGTATAAAAGTGTTACGGTTGCTGCGAGCACTGGAGACTATGTCCAGATTTCTTGCTACTGCACATGTGCGAGCGCTGGAGACTAAGTCCAGATTTCTTGCTACTGCACATGTGCGAGCGCTGGAGACTAAGTCCAGATTTCTTGCTACTGCACATGTGCGAGCGCTGGAGACTAAGTCCAGATTTCTTGCTACTGCACATGTGCGAGCGCTGGAGACTAAGTCCAGATTTCTTGCTACTGCACATGTGCGAGCGCCGGAGACTAAGTCCAATCTTGGAGCCATTGCACATGTGCGGGTGACATCATCGCTGACACGAGGTCACATGTCTCTGACACCTTCTATGCCGATTGGTCGCTGGTCATGTGCTTGTGACGTCTTGCTCGGTGATAGGCCAGCATGACGTCACTCCTGTCGTTCTGGCAGCGGATTGGCTCTGGTGTCCTCCATCTTGGATGAGGCACAGAGTCTATATAAGACCCTGACACACGCCGCATGGTGCTCAGTCCTCTTGGTTCATGCATATGAGTAGACGCTCTGTGCGCGTTCCTCTAGGCATTCCTCTGTCTATGCTAGGTGAGCGCTACCGGCAGGGTAGCGTTCTTATACCTTACAGCTTCGGCTGCTGTCCGTATCCTTACCTCTTAGGGGAGCGGACATAGGCAGGTGCCTGAGGCACATGGTCTGGCTGGGCCTTGTGATTCTACTCGTAGGTGGACGTTGCCGCTAGGGTAACGTTCCTTATACTGCGTCTGGCAGTTGTTCGTATCCTCGCACACTAGGGGAGCGAACAGAGGTAGGAGCTTTGTGCGGCTTACGCTGCTGTTCGTCTCTTTTGCACCACTAGAAGAGCGGACCTAGGCAGGTGCCATATCTAGTGGTTCGTGTCCTCGCACACTAGTGGAGCGAACGCAGGTAGGAGCTTTGTGCGGCTTACGCTGCTGTTCGTCTCTTTTGCACCACTAGAAGAGCGGACCTAGGTAGGTGCCATTTCGCACACATTGCCTTTGTCTCTGTGATTATTAACAGAGATCATTCCACACACCCTCCAAGTAAGGGAGGAATTGCTTTACTTTCTTATTATATCCTTCTGTGAGTTAACAGAGGTATTGCACTCTGCCATAGTCTGCAGCAAAGTCTTTGCACGGTGGACCCTGACTGTCTGATACTCCTTTCGGTTATTATCAGACAGCCCCCCGTAACATTAGGACTGAGCCAAGGGTCTGGCAGTTATGGCAGAATATCAGCAGTTACACCGTTACATACAAGTACTTGAGTCACAGCTCAAGAGTATAGAGGATAAACCTCAGACCATGGTGACATCTGCACATGATCCTCGACTTGCTCTGCCAAACAGATATTCTGGCGATGCCAGATCATGTCGTGGTTTCATTAGTCAGTGTCAGATACACCTAGAGGTCAACTCTTCTCGCTTCTCTACGGAGAGGTCCAGAGTAGGCTTTATCATCTCCTTACTTCAGGACAAAGCCTTAGAATGGGCGACTCCCCTATGGGAGCGCTCTGATGTGGTTACTCTGAGACATCAAGACTTTCTTGATGCTCTTAAGGCGGTATTCATGGGTCCGCAGGTTACCCATGATGCGGCCCTGAGACTGTTAGATCTATCTCAGGGTTCGTTATCCACTAGTTCTTATGCCATTGCTTTTAGAACTCTGGTGGCAGAACTAGATTGGCCAGAGAAGGTGTTGATTCCTATCTTCTGGAGAGGGTTGGCAGGCTATGTCAAGGATGCCCTTGCTACTCGTGAGGTCCCTGCTTCTCTGGAGGACTTGATCACAGTAGCAACGAGGATCGATGTACGCCATAAGGAACGTAGACTCGAGGTCTCTTCCTCACGCCCTAAGCATCGGGCTATTCCAGTTGTTGAGGGTCCACTACCATCTTCCTCAACATCTGAAACATCTCCCACTCCTATGGAGTTAGGTCATACGTTTTCCAGACTACGCAAGTCTGGTCCTCCTATATGTTATGTATGTCGTCAGGCTGGGCACTATGCCAACAAGTGTCCTAGTCGTCAGGGAAACTCCCTGGCCTAGTAACCATTAGAGGGGGGTTACTAGAGACGTCTTCTGCACCCTCTAAGTGTTGTATCCCAGGTCAGCTCTCGTTATCTGAGAATACATGGCCTATTATGGCTTTTGTGGATTCCGGAGCTGACGGGATTTTTGTGTCCTCAGGATTTGTAAAGGGACACAATATTCCCTCTATCATGTTAGAGGCGCCTATTCCTGTCCGTGTTGTTAATGGAACTATGTTGTCTGACTCCATTACATTGAGGACAGTTCCCTTGCGCCTTTCCCTGTCTCAGGGTCACATAGAGGAGATTTCTTTTCTTGTTTTGCCTGAGGGTATAGACGACGTCCTTCTGGGTCTTCCATGGCTTCGGACTCATGCTCCTCACATTGACTGGGAGTCTGACAGCATTATTAGTTGGGGTTCGAAATGTCAGTCCCGATGCCTTCCCTTACCACTTAAGGTCGTTGCGGTTGCATCAACTGATCTCTCTCCCATACCTACACCCTATTTGGATTTCGCTGACGTGTTCTCCAAACAGGGTGCTGAGGTTCTTCCACCCCATAGGCCGTATGACTGTGCCATAGACCTTATCCCAGGTTCGGTTCCACCTAAAGGCAGGGTTTACCCCCTGTCGATACCTGAGTCGGAGGCCATGTCGACCTATATAAGAGAGAGTTTAGAGAAGGGGTTCATTCGTAAGTCTGTCTCTCCCGCGGGAGCTGGGTTTTTCTTTGTTCGGAAGAAAGAGGGTGATTTGCGTCCCTGCATAGATTACAGGGGTCTCAACGCAATCACAATAAAGAACAAATACCCATTACCTTTAATTTCGGAGCTCTTTGACAGACTGAGAGGAGCTCAAGTTTTTACGAAGTTGGATCTGCGGGGTGCGTATAACTTGGTACGAATTCGAAAGGGTGACGAATGGAAGACCGCTTTTAACACCCGAGACGGTCACTATGAATACCTCGTCATGCCTTTTGGGTTATGTAATGCACCCGCAGTATTTCAGGACTTCGTAAACGATGTGTTCAGGGATTTACTGTTATCCTCAGTAGTGGTGTATCTGGACGACATCCTGATTTTTTCTCCTGATCTGGAGACTCATC
The DNA here is from genome assembly GCF_048569485.1 of Anomaloglossus baeobatrachus. Classification (NCBI taxonomy): domain Eukaryota; kingdom Metazoa; phylum Chordata; class Amphibia; order Anura; family Aromobatidae; genus Anomaloglossus; species Anomaloglossus baeobatrachus. Next base: position 362,250 of record NW_027441779.1, on the reverse strand, counting down.
GTCAGGATGTCGTTCGTGTCCTTTCCCGTTTAAGGGAGCACTCATTGTTTGCTAAACTCGAGAAATGTGTATTCGAGCAGTCCTCATTGCCTTTTTTGGGTTACATTATCTCACAAGAGGGTCTGGCTATGGATCCTGCGAAGCTCTCTGCTGTCCTGCAATGGTCCGAACCTCATTCCTTGAAGGCGGTGCAACGCTTCTTAGGATTCATAAATTATTACAGGCAGTTCATACCCCATTTTTCTACTTTGGTGGCCCCTTTGGTGGCCTTGACTAAGAAAGGTGCTAATCCCAAAGCCTGGTCTACTGAGGCATCTCAGGCTTTTGAGACAGTAAAAAGACACTTTTCAACTGCTCCCGTTCTTCAAAGACCCGATGAGAATAAGCCCTTCCTCTTAGAGGTTGATGCCTCTTCAGTGGGTGCTGGTGCGGTCTTGTATCAAAAGAACGGTGCAGGTAGAAAAAGGCCGTGTTTCTTCTTTGCTAAAACCTTTTCATCGGCAGAGAGAAACTATACCATTGGGGATAGGGAACTGCTCGCCTTGAGATTAGCCTTGGAGGAGTGGCGTCACTTGCTGGAAGGAGCGAAACATCCTTTCCAGGTCTATACAGACCATAAGAATCTGACGTACTTACAAACCGCTCAGCGTCTGAATCCTCGCCAAGCCCGCTGGTCCTTGTTTTTCTCCCGCTTTCACTTCTCCATCAACTATCTGTCTGGGAGTAAGAATAACAAGGCAGACGCCCTGTCTCGCTCTATGCTTTCTACCCAGGAAGAGATTGACGAACCTCGTCTTATCCTTCCCTCCAGGGTTTTTCATACGCTCTCCCCTGTGACGTTAGACCAAATCCCACCGGGCAAGACCTTTGTTCCGCCTGATCGACAGAATGATATACTGTCATGGGCCCACACCTCAAAGGTGGGTGGGCATTTTGGTATTAGGCGGACACGAGAGTTACTGGAGAGGTGATATTGGTGGCCACACTTAGCCAGCCACGTCAAGAGATATGTCGGTTCCTGCTACTCGTGTGCTCGCAACCGTCCATTACGGCAGAGACCGGCTGGGCTCCTGCATCCTTTACCAGTGCCAGATAGACCATGGGAGGTGGTAGGCATGGACTTTGTGGGTGATCTTCCATGTTCACAGGGACATAGATTTGTGTGGGTCATTACGGACCATTTCTCCCGGATGGTTCATCTCGTACCGTTATCGAGAATCCCATCTTCCAGGGTACTAGCCAAACTATTCCTCAAGCATGTCTTTAGGCTTCACGGGATGCCAGATCGTATCATTTGTGATAGAGGCCCGCAATTTACTTCCCGTTTCTGGCGAGATCTTTGTAGCCTTCTGCAAATTGAGTTGAATCTCTCTTCGGCATACCATCCGGAGACTAATGGTTTGGTTGAACGTACCAATCAATCTATGATTATATACCTTCGACACTTTGTTGCTGAGAACCACGATAACTGGTCCTCCCTCCTACCCTGGGCAGAATTTGCCCTTAACAATTCGCTGGCTGAGGCCACTGGGCAGACACCGTTCGTACTCAATAATGGGCAACACCCTAGGGTACCGGTACCGTTTCCCGCTGCTGCACCTCCTCCTCTTGTGGCCGACTGAGCAACTAATGCCAGAGAGGTTTGGGATCGGACTCAAGAGTCGATCCAAGCAGCTAAGGACCGTATGAAGACGGTGTCCGATCGGTTTCGTCGCCCGGCTCCTGTCTTTTCTCCAGGGGACTTTGTGTGGCTCTCTGCAAAACACGTGAGACTTAGAGTGAGCTCTGTCAAATTTGCTCCTCGCTTCCTGGGTCCTTATGAGGTTCTTCGACAGGTAAATCCTGTAGTCTATCAATTGAAGTTACCTGTCCATCTTAGGATTCATGACAAATTCCATGTCTCACTGCTAAAGCCGGCTATTTTACCTCACGCTCGTGAAGTGCACTCTCCTGCCTCTGATTCCTCTCGCTCTAGCTATGAGGTACGAGCCATAGTTGGTTCTAAGATGGTTAGAGGGCGCAGGTTCTTCTTGATAGATTGGGAGGGCTATGGCCCGGAACATCGCTCTTGGGAGCCTGAGGAGGCTGTCCATGCTCCCGACTTAGTTGCCGATTACCTGCGTCACCGGGAGGGGGGCCCTTGAGGGGGAGGTACTGTTACGGTTGCTGCGAGCACTGGAGACTATGTCCAGATTTCTTGCTACTGCACATGTGCGAGCGCTGGAGACTAAGTCCAGATTTCTTGCTACTGCACATGTGCGAGCGCTGGAGACTAAGTCCAGATTTCTTGCTACTGCACATGTGCGAGCGCTGGAGACTAAGTCCAGATTTCTTGCTACTGCACATGTGCGAGCGCCGGAGACTAAGTCCAATCTTGGAGCCATTGCACATGTGCGGGTGACATCATCGCTGACACGAGGTCACATGTCTCTGACACCTTCTATGCCGATTGGTCGCTGGTCATGTGCTTGTGACGTCTTGCTCGGTGATAGGCCAGCATGACGTCACTCCTGTCGTTCTGGCAGCGGATTGGCTCTGGTGTCCTCCATCTTGGATGAGGCACAGAGTCTATATAAGACCCTGACACACGCCGCATGGTGCTCAGTCCTCTTGGTTCATGCATATGAGTAGACGCTCTGTGCGCGTTCCTCTAGGCATTCCTCTGTCTATGCTAGGTGAGCGCTACCGGCAGGGTAGCGTTCTTATACCTTACAGCTTCGGCTGCTGTCCGTATCCTTACCTCTTAGGGGAGCGGACATAGGCAGGTGCCTGAGGCACATGGTCTGGCTGGGCCTTGTGATTCTACTCGTAGGTGGACGTTGCCGCTAGGGTAACGTTCCTTATACTGCGTCTGGCAGTTGTTCGTATCCTCGCACACTAGGGGAGCGAACAGAGGTAGGAGCTTTGTGCGGCTTACGCTGCTGTTCGTCTCTTTTGCACCACTAGAAGAGCGGACCTAGGCAGGTGCCATATCTAGTGGTTCGTGTCCTCGCACACTAGTGGAGCGAACGCAGGTAGGAGCTTTGTGCGGCTTACGCTGCTGTTCGTCTCTTTTGCACCACTAGAAGAGCGGACCTAGGTAGGTGCCATTTCGCACACATTGCCTTTGTCTCTGTGATTATTAACAGAGATCATTCCACACACCCTCCAAGTAAGGGAGGAATTGCTTTACTTTCTTATTATATCCTTCTGTGAGTTAACAGAGGTATTGCACTCTGCCATAGTCTGCAGCAAAGTCTTTGCACGGTGGACCCTGACTGTCTGATACTCCTTTCGGTTATTATCAGACAGCCCCCCGTAACAAAAAGTTTGGATAGTAACGGCATATTGTCCCCTAGGGAGATTAGTAAAATCAATAGAAAATGTTTACATTTTGTAAAAAAAAATATGACAAAAACCAACTGAATGTTCAAATCACCCAATTTTTGTCCCATTGAATATAAGACAATTAAAAAAGTAAAAAATACAAATATTTGGTATCGACGAGTTCAGAAATTCCCAATCGTTAAGAATATAAAATTACTTAGTCTGATTGGTAAACGGCATAGCAAGAAAAGAAATCAAAATGCCAGAATGACTTTTTTTGGTCAGTGCATTAAAATGCAATAACAGACGATCAAAACATCCCTTGTACCAAAGTATGATATAATAAAAATGTCAGCTGAAGGCACAAAAAATAATCCATCAGACAGATGAAGTTATGGCTCTTGGAAAAAGGGGAGAAAAAAATTAAAATGGAAAATCGCGGGGGGGGGGGGGATGAAGAATTTCTGTCTGTGCTCACAAGTAGTACCTTGTAAGCTAAGAAAAAGACTACACAGCCTACCTTTCTAATGTGAATAGATGCAAACTGAACATGAAACATAGTAACAAAAAGGAGACAGTTGCATGCTGTAGTGGTAAGATATTTGGAACAACAAATATGGGAATATATACACAATGTGTATGATGTTGAGGTGAAGGAAGAGGAGGAGAGTCCACTAGACACAGCTCTTTCCATCCACTCTAGCACATACTCTTTCTGGCCCTCATCTGTGGGACTGCCAAAGAAAGAGAGTCAAGTAGCCAATCTAGTAACAGAAATTGTCAGTTGTCTTTGGAAAGGACATACCAGTGTTTGTTCAATACACCGTGTGCAGACTTATTAGGCAAATCCAGAAACAGTCCAGGAAAGGAAAAAGACCGCACACTCCAACTATGCCAAACAATCTCCTTTATTCATAATACGGTGTAGTGTAAAATGCAGGAGATGAGCTAGGTGCAGGCTCCTTCACGGACGATGGCCATTTCGCATCTGATTACGCTTCGACTGGACCAGTCAAAGCGTAATCAGACACGAAACGGTCATCGTCCATGAAGGAACCTGCACCTAGCTCCTCTCCTGCATTTTTACCTTCACCGTATTATGAATAAAGAAGATCGTTTGGCATAGTTGGAGTGTGCGGTCTTTTTCCTTTCCTGGACTGTTTCTGGATTTGCCATTCTATCAGGACGTGCACCTCTAGGACGGGATCGTGTGGTGCCTGAGCTGTTTTCCATGCAAGTGCGTTACACCGCAAGGTAATGTTCTAGTGGTGCGGGACTGCCTTTTCTTCATATTTGATGCCCTAGACTTATTAGGCAATTTGTATTTTAGCAGATTTGTTTTTATTATTGATCAACAACTATGTTCTCAATCAACCCAAAAGATTTATAAATATCAAAGCTTAATATTTTTGGAAGTTGGAGTGGGTTTTTTTTTAGATTTGGCTATCTTAGGAGGATATCTGTTTGTGCAGGTAACTATTACTGTGCAGACTTATTAGGCAACTTAATAAAAACCAAATATATTCCCATCTCACTTGTTTATTTTCACAGGGTAAACCAATATAACTGAACAAAATTTAGAAATAAATATTTCTGACATGAAAAAAAAAAACCCCAAAAAATTTGTGACCAATACAGCCACCTTTCTTTATGATGACACTCAACAGCCTACCATCCATAGATTCTGTCAGTTGCTTGATATGTTTATGATCAACATTGCGTGCATCAGCCACCACAGTCTCCCAGACACTGTTTCAAGAGGTGTACTGTTTTCCCTCCCTGTAGATCTCACATTATATAAGGGACCACAGGATCTCTAGGGGGTTCAGATCAGGTGAACAAGGGGGCTATGTCATTATTGTTCATCTTTTAGACCTTTACTGCCAACCACGTTGTGGAGTAGTTCGATGCATGTGATGAAGTATTGTCCTGTATGAAAATCATGGGGTTTTTTTTAACGATACTGACTTCATCCTGTACCACTGGTTGAAGAAGTTGTCTTCCAGAAACTGGCAGTAGGTCTGGGAGTTGAGCTTCACTCCATCCTCAACCCAAAAAGATTCCACAAGTTCATCTTTGATGATACCAGCCCATACCAGTACCCCACCTCCACCTTGCTGGCGTCTGAGTCAGAGTGGAGCTCTATGCCCTTTACTGATCAGCATCTGGCCCATCCATCTGGCCCATCAAAAGTCACTCTCATTTCATCAGTCCATAAAATCTTTGAAAAATCATTCTTAATATATTTCTTTGCCCAGTCTTAATGTTTGATCTTATGTTTCTTGTTCAAAGGTGGCTATTTTTCAGCCTTCCTTACCTTGGCCATGTTCCTGTGTATGGCACACCTTGTACTTTTTGATACTCCAGTAACGTTGCAGCTCTGAAATATGGCCAAACTGGTGGCAAATGGAATCTTGGCAGCTTCACGCTTGATTTTCCTCAATTTATTGGCAGTTATTTTGCGCCTTTTTTGCCCAACACGCTTCTTGCGACCATGTTGGCTATTTGCCATGAAACGCTTGATTGTTTCGTGATCACGATTCAAAAGCTTGGCAATTTCAAGACTGCTGCATCCCTCTGCAAGACATCTCACAATTTTGGACTTTTCATATCCCGTCAAATCTCTCTTCTGACCCATTTTGCCAAAGGAAAGGAAGTTGCTAAATAAGTATGCACCCCTTATATTATTATTATTATTATTTATTATTATAGCGCCATTTATTCCATGGCGCTTTACAAGTGAAAGAGGGTATACGTACAACAATCATTAACAGTACAAGACAGACTGGTATAGGAGGAGAGAGGACCCTGCCCGCGAGGGCTCACAGTCTACAGGGAATGGGTGATGGTACAATAGGTGAGGACAGAGCTTATATAGGGTGTTGATGTCATTACACCACACCCCTACTCATTACAGAGATGCATATCACCTTATTTACTTAATTGGTAGTTATCTCTCAAGCCTATATAGCTTGGAGTAGGACAACATGCATAAAAATTAGCATGTGATCAAAATACTTATTTGCCTAATAAGTCTGCATGCAGTGAAGATCTTTCAGTAACATTAGCACCTATCCCAAGTAAACCTTCCACACCACGCCTAGTCCTCCTTCCACCACTGCAGGGGGATTTACCACTCATGTTTAATGTGCCCTTCCCCTCCTTTAACCAGCTTTTTCATAGCCCCAGGCCCACACCTGTCAGTCACCTGTCACTAAATCAGCAATGACTATGCAAATGATGAAATGGCAGTTTGTGCCAGGACCACAAATTTTGCAATCTCTATTTAGATGATGAAATGGCAATTTTGCACAGATCACAGATTTTTCAATCTCTATTTAGATGATGAAATGGCAATTTTTGGCTGGACCACAGATTTTGCAACCTCTATTTAAATGATGAAATAACAATTTTTGCCTGGACCACAGATTTTTGCATTCTCTATTTAGATAACAAAATGGCAATTTGTGCAATGATCCACTAGAAATCTCTGTTTAGATGATGAAATGACAAATTGGGGCTGGCCTACATAATTTGCCATCACTGATAAAAAAGCTGATTTATGGCACACAACTTTCACTACACTGCATGAGCCTGCCCTTCCCTATTCTATACTTTTGCCCTTCTATCAATTTGAACTAGCTAGACTTTAAACCACTAGCTAAGCAGTCTAGCAGCAGCACCATCCCTAGGCTGTAGTAATCACAAAATGGCACCAATGCCACATGTCCACTTTTTATGTGTAGAGGGACATCTCACTTGGGAAGCCTATCACACAAGAATTTGTGTCAAAATGTTGTGGATGTTTTCAGTGCCCCGATTGGCTGCCAGAACATCCGCACATAAAATTAAGAAAAAAAAAGTGATAATAAGGTAGGAAAGCATTCGTGCAACCGCAAACAGTTACTGAAAGCTGATCTATGCTGATTCTTGAGAAAAGTGTTCAGTCATCCAAATAAAAATCCGAATGGGCAAGGCTCAAGCAAAATTTGAAATTGGGGAAACTTTTTCTAACAAGTTCGCTCAACTCTACTTATTACTTATAGTTATGAATATGCAAATACAGGTCTGTAAGTATCGGGGCAGTGTAATGTTTCAAATGTATGGGAATACAAAGAACTTTATCTGTGTGCAGATACCAACAAAGGGCTTCAGCAACCAGAAAAGTATACAGATGCCTATTACAACTGTTGTGAGCCACAGTACAAGTGTGATGTTTATCTGTTTTTGACTCTATAAAGTGAGTGAGTTAGGCTTCACCAGTTATGTTTTTTCATGTTGAATGTGAGAAGAAAGCTACAGGTGGAAGCTCAAGTCACCATACAACAAAACACGATTGGACAGTAGGGTTTATTTCTAAGGGAAACAGTGGTCTTGAAGTTAAGTCTTCCATTAAAATATTACAACCGTTTCAGCTATGTGCTGAGACATGTCAGACTTTTGTTACAGATCTAGTTATCCTCTGGCCACTTGAGGGTACTAATTCCCTGCCTCTGCCTCCTGTACCTTTGCACAAACAATATGTGTAATTAAAATCAAATTGTATATACAATGTATATGGGAAAATGTAATTATTCAACTTACTTGATTATTAGTGTAGAAATAAGTTACAGTGGCATACAATGCCACAGATACCCCAATGTGTATAGCTTTGTTAGCCAAGTAGAGGTCCTGCTGTTAAATATCCCACCTTCAAAGCATAGTAAGGACAAATTCTGGATTATATTCACTAGAAGGCAAAAGAGTTCTCCAACATAGTTCAATATATTTTTAAAATCCTTTTGAAGACAATTGGTAACATAAATGTCTTGCTTTCAGTTTACTCCCTATTGGTGTCATAATCTGGAGTTCAAGGAAAGGTTTATTAGTAAATATCACACCTAAAAGAAATTCACTGTTATTAGATCCCCAATATAAAGGTAACAGATTTTCTTTAATTTTGAAGTCTTTATTAGTATATATTTCATGAAAAAAAGTCATGTTCCCCCAGTGCAAACCTGAAGTATAATTACATTTTTATTATTTCAAATATTACCCAAAGGAAAATAAAAACTATGTCATAAATTGGTATAGAAAGTTTGACCTTTATTGAAGGATCCTTAATATTCAGTTATATATAAATTCAGTGTTAAATTATACTTTTTGTATAACTTGATGATTTCCTTTAGCATAATGAGATTACATAAAATAATGAATTGTAATATTATTAATCCTTAGGGAATTGCTCTATTATAAATTCTAATTGGAAACCTCTATAACAATTTTCAATAGCAAAATAACATAATAAATGTATATCTGAATGTCTGATTACATTATATTGTACTTGACTTATTTTACTGTTACACTAATTTGCTAAATAATAAAGCTTGCAATGTAAAATTCAGAAATAATTAAGGTAAAATCATTTTATTATTGAAATATATTGAAATTTTGCGTTATTAAGCTGGGTTTTAATTTTTTTTACTCTTTTTGATCAGTGGTTATTAATTTATTGTGCAATATGCAAATGTTTTAGTCAGGTATGGCAAAAAATGCTAAAAATTAAAAATGCTTTTAAAAATAAAAGTGTTAGTTTATTTTTTAGCAATTAACAAAATGGATAGTCAATAAACAAAAAAGCTATCTATCTAATCAATATTTGGCTTAGTTACCCTTTGCCTTCAAACCAGTCTTCTAGGTACACTTGAACACAGTTTTTGAAGAAACTCAGCAGGAACATTGTTCCAGACATTTTGAGAACAACACAAATATCTTGTGTGGATGAAGACTCTTGCAAAACCTTCTGCTTCTTTATGTGATCCCAGAAGCACTCGATGATGTTGAAATCAGAACTCTTTGGGAGCCATAGCATCATTTCCAGGGCTTTTTGTGTTTATTTATGCTGAAGATGATTCCTAATGACTTTGGCTGTATGTTTGGGGTTTTGTCTTGCTGTAGAATACATTTAGAGCAAATATGACTCATTGTATTTCATGATTGATAAGTTTCTACTTATATTTACTGTATTAGCATTAAGAACACCTTTAATCGTGACCAAATCCTGTACTTTATTTGCTATAATTGAGCAAGGAACTTAAAAGGACCCACCACCATGTATCTCTGTTGCCTATAGACACTCAATAATGAGACTCTCTCCAGACCTTTGCCAACAAACTTCCTTCTGTTATAATCAAATATTTAAAATTTTAACTTATCAGTCCAGAACACCTACTGCCTTTTTTTTTTGCACCCCAGTTCTTATGTTTTTGTTCATAGTTCAGTTTCTTGGACTGGTTTCAATTTCAAAGATATGGCTTTTATAGCAATATAGACAACTTTTAGCCAAACCTTTGAAAACACTGGTTGCAGCCAGTTCACAAATTATGGCACCAATGGATGTATTCTGATTTTGATGGGTAGTAAGCAAGTTGTGTCTTTCATCTCCTGCATCAAGCTTCCTTGACATTTAATAAAGATAAAGGGGATGATTTGTGACGCCACCTGTGGTATGCAGCAAGTTTGGTGTCACCGCTGCGGGATAGGGACCTCTAGGGCAGATGGTGACGCAGCTGTGATGGTATTGCTCTCCACCAGTAGAGCTGGTTCCCAGGGCGGATGGGGGTGGTAGTAGTAGTCTATGGTGGCAGGAGTCACAGGGTGGGAAGCGCAGGTGAATAACAGAGCAACACTGGGATGCAGTCTCAAGATCTTTACTCACGATAGCCAGTTCCAAGGTTACACACACGCCAGCGACCACCTCTAGAGTGTCGGAATTCACTGTCATGAGCTCCAGCCGATCCTGGGTAGTTCAGAGGTCGAGTCTAGTGCACTTTTCTAAAGTGTACCCTTTCCTGGCTGACTCACGTGCTTGCCCCTCCTTCCTGCATTGCGCCTTCGCTCACTGAACCCTGTATCAGTTCCCGTGAACCCTGTGGGGTGGCGAGAAGCTCTTTCCCTTTGGTACTTGAGAGTCACCTTCCAGTAAATTTGTGTGCGGTGGTAGCTTTGGTGCGTGCAGTCACGTCAGCCGCTGGTTTCGTTAGAGAAGCCTGTAGGTTATACTCTCCTAGCCAAGGGACCAGTCCTCGTGTTGCAGCCAAGTCCTTCCATTCGTAGATTATATGTGGAATAAGGCCAGGGGATGATGTTGCAGTTCCCGTGGTCTCTAGGGCCCCCCTGTCTGTGACCGGGCCAAGCAGTACCAGCTTCAGGCAGCGGGTCTTAGCTCGTCCACTGCTCCTCTGACTAGAACTCCACACTCCACATTGTGTTCCCACTTGCACTGTTGTGTTCCCACTCCTAAGACTCCACCCCCCCAGCCTGGCTTTGGGTATATTTACACCCTTTCCATGTCTGATGAGGTGTTTATGAACCTTGGTGTTGTGCTATGTGTGAACTGGTGTTGATCTCCTCCTTACCCGAGATGGAATAGCACACCTCTGGCTGAGGTGCAGTACCTCTGTGGTGACTGAAGCCTAAGGGGCACCACACATCTATGGTTCTCAACAGTGTCAGACTTGAGAACAAAGGGCCAACCAGCAAACATCATTCTTGGGGTCCACCATTCTGTAATATAGAAATAAGAAGGGAATAAGTCTGAAAGTAAAAGGACTATAGCACATGTGAGACTAAATATCAGATATTTATTTTTTCTTATCCCAATTTGGACTACATTTGATTTGATGGACAACTTTAGGCTAACATGGGATCTTGTTAGTAATAAAATTCTCAAATAGGACTGGTGTAGGGTAGTAGCTTTTCTTTTTAAATAAAGTACTTTTTTGAATCATTTTATTATAGCATTAACAATGGGGGATCTGACACCTTTAAATTATCACTGGGGCCTATTATCAGCCAGCATTGTTGCATCATCTCAAACATTGACACCTTCTTCACTATTAATTCACTCCAATATGCACCTGTGAATTGGAAGGAGCTGGTTACTCGCAGAAACAGACAAGCCAAAGTAATAGTTTGCACTTGAGACAGCTGCAAGCTATTATTTTTAGATTAGGAAGTAACCAGCATCTTAGAACTTTCCCACTCTAAGATGATCAGCTTACTCGTGATAGTTTTCTGTTGGCTGGTTAAGAAGATAGCAGGTACGTAAAAAAAAAAGAATAAATAATTTAGGTTGTTCCACATGTCAATATATAAAAAATTGATGTTTAAATTGGACAGAATATGTATGGTAAAATGGACATCTGAATGAGGCACATTATCCCCACAATTTTCACACCTCCAGTTACTACTTCCATGCAGTCCAAATCAGAGTCTCTATTAACCTCCAAATATCGCTCAATTTCCTTTTCTGTAGCAATATTTTTTAAGGGATTTTCCACTTTCAAATTTGTGGTCTACAAATGATTGGGTACTTGTAAAAAACCATCAGCAGGTATTCACTGGTGAGGCACTGGCTTGCCACTGTTGCTGGGGTTTTTGAATTTCAACTGTAGAGTGCTTAGCATTATTGCAGTGCATATCACCACTGCAAGCCGATCACTGAGTTCACTGACTTATGTTATCTACATCAGCACAGTTTCTGAGCTTTGTGATTGGCTGCAGCGGTGATGGGAGCTTAAGTTATAATGTCACGGCAGCAACAAAAGCAGAGACTGGACCAACAGTTGGCAGTGGGTCCTGGTCAAGTAGAGAGTGAATACCAGCTGTCTTTGTTTTTTTACAAGTATCCAATTATCCAATAATTTGGAACCACTGTTTTAAAAATATAAAACCCCTTTAATTGTTGTTCCCAAAAAATTAATGTTCATAGAAAATAATTGTTGATTTTATGAAGGGTATATGGAAAATAATGAATGAATGAATAGGTGATCCCTTAAATAAACTTCAGTCTCAATGTAAGTTACACATTTCAAAGAAAGCTTATCTAGTCATGATATCTCTCTCCATCAGAGGATTAATTAGAATTATATTGTCAAATTAGAAATGGACTCCTGCTATCATGTTGACAATAAGCTGAACTTTAAAATCAATAAACTCAAAAAACTGATAGAAGTATCATATAATAGAGCTAATGAACAAAATAAAATCTTTTTAACCATGATCCTTGGAGATGAGCAGATAAGGAAAAATTCAAATTTGCCTGTTAGCAAAGATTTGATTCACAAACAAGTTAATCCTTGAAAATTGGATGTCCTTTATTATACTCTATAGATGGGACTTTTTTTTAAAAAATCCTCAAAAACCAGCGCTAGAAAAGGGTTATAACATTTTAGAATTTTTACTATTAATTTGTTGCTATCCTTGCTCTAGATACAAGATAGGAGTAATAAATCACAGTACATAGATACATAAAAGAGAAAATAATAATAGTGAAGAAAAATATTAATATATCAAATTATCACAGCAGGCTTTCTCTGAATAGTCTGTTGTAATGCCCCGGCCGGTGGCAAAACAACCAACTAGAATAGTATGGTATAATGGTGGTGTAAAAAGTATACCATATAAAACCGGATCAAGCTAACGCTGTAATCTGTAGAGGGTCCAGAATAATTTAATAGCAATTTGCAGTATATGCATAAAATTTGCAATGTTTCAGGTGCCTCCAGATAAAGCGGAGAGACCGCTCTCCGGTCAGTCTAAGCCGGCAATGTGGTAGGGCACCGGTTCATACAGTTATTCCAACAAGGTTTTTTACCTGCAGCTTGATTTGGGGAGGAATCCCCGTAGATTTAGTTGCTGCACACATCTCCTTTGTAACTGGAACCGTTTCAATGCAGGATTCCCCTGTCAGAGCTTCCAGAGCGAGCGGTGCAGAGCCGGTGAACCGCAATATAGTGCTGGCTCTAAGGAGGGGTACAGTTGGTGCAGATGTCCCCTATTACCGCTTCCAGAGCAAACTGAGCAGAGCCGACAACGCTAAGCAGAGCTGGCTCTAATGAGAGGTGTAAAATAGGCAGTCCAGGAATCTCCTATTAGCGCTTCCAGAGCGAGCGGAGCAGAGCCGACAAAGCACTATATGGTGCTGGCTCCAAGGAGGAATATAATTTAAGCACAAAATGCAGCTTCTCCAACTCTTCAAGTGGCAGCCTGGGCAGTCACCTTAATAGGCTGATTTCGTCCACACGAGGGAGAAGTCACTAGAAAGAGTGTCGCCACACAAGATGAGCTGAGCAAAGTCGAAATCCGACGCGCGTTTCGGGGGCGTTACCGGTCCCCTTCCTCAAGGGCCAGCTCTGCTTAGTAGTGATGAGCGAGTACTAAAAGCTCGGGTGCTCGAGGCTCGGGCCGAGCATCCCAAGATACTCGTGTACTCGGCCCGAGCACCGAGCCCAATGTTTTCCTATGGGAGACCCGAGTATTTTTATGAAATTACCCCCGGCAGCATGTAGAAACCCTAAAAATGTCACAAAAGTCTCAGAAGATTGCTCAAATGACATGGCAACAGCATGGGGAAGACCCCTTGAAGCATTTATCACTCAAAAGTCACAGCTGTGAACAATTTTGTCCGCGTTTTACGCCATTTTTACGGACTCACCAGAAAACCTTCCAAAATGACACCAAAATGAATTTTCATGGCGGAAATGTTAAGGGCACATACCCAATAGTGAGACAGAGCTGGTGTATGTTACTTTTGGAGATTACATGAAAGATTTTACGTGAAAACATTGTGTGGCACTTCGATGTCCCTGAGAAGAGACGTACATGAAGGCCTCTTGAGTCTAATGTGCCCATTTTGAGGAAGTGGGTCTATTGTAGTATAGCCCTTTGGCAGGGCAGCCAAAAATTGGGAGGCTCCACATTGTCCCTGGATAGAGACGTGCATGAGGGCCTGTAACCCTGAAGTGCCCATTGTAAGGAAGTGGGTCTATTGTAGTATAGCCCTTAGGCAGGGCAGCCAAAAATTGGGAGACTCCACATTGTCCCTGGATAGAGACGTGCATGAGGGCCTGTAAACCTGAAGTGTCCATTGTCAGGAAGTGGGTCTATTGTAGTATAGCCCTTTGGCAGGGCAGCCAAAAATTGGGAGGCTCCACATTGTCCCTGGATAGAGACGTGCATGAGGGCCTGTAAACCTGAAGTGTCCATTGTCAGGAAGTGGGTCTATTGTAGAATAGCCCTTAGGCAGGGCAGCCAAAAATTGGGAGGCTCCACATTGTCCCTGGATAGAGACGTGCATGAGGGCCTGTAAACCTGAAGTGTTCATTGTCAGGAAGTGGGTCTATTGTAGTATAGCTCTTAGGCAGGGCAGCCAAAAATTGGGAGGCTCCACATTGTCCCTGTATAGAGACGTGCATGAGGGCCTGTAAACCTGAAGTGTCCATTGTCAGGAAGTGGGTCTATTGTAGTATAGCCCTTAGGCAGGGCAGCCAAAAATTGGGGGGCTCCACATTGTCCCTGGATAGAGACGTGCATGAGGGCCTGTAAACCTGAAGTGTCCATTGTCAGGAAGTGGGTCTATTGTAGTATAGCCCTTAGGCAGGGCAGCCAAAAATTGGGAGGCTCCACATTGTCCCTGGATAGAGACGTGCATGAGGGCCTGTAAACCTGAAGTGTCCATTGTCAGGAAGTGGGTTTATTGTAGTATAGCCCTTAGGCAGGGCAGCCATAAATTGGGAGGCTCCACATGGTCCCTTGATAGAGACGTGCATGAGGGCCTGTAAACCTGATGTGTCCATTGTCAGGAAGTGGGTCTATTGTAGTATAGCCCTTAGGCAGGGCAGCCAAAAATTGGGAGGCTCCACATTGTCCCTGGATAGAGACGTGCATGAGGGCCTGTAAACCTGAAGTGTCCATTGTCAGGAAGTGGGTCTATTCTAGTATAGCCCTTAGGCAGGGCAGCCAAAAATTGGGAGGCTCCACATTGTCCCTGGATAGAGACGTGCATGAGGGCCTGTAAAACTGAAGTGTACATTGTCAGGAAGTGGGTCTATTGTAGTATAGCCCTTAGGCAGGGCAGCCAAAAATTGGGAGGCTCCACATTGTCCCTGGATAGAGACGTGCATGAGGGCCTCAAAACATTGTTCCCATTGCAAAGGAGCGGGTCTCCTGTCGTTGTAATGTCCATTCTGAAAGAATGGGCGAAAAAATTTACCACTGGGGGTATACCTGAAACAAAGGCCTAACTATTGTAACGGTCATCATGGTGGCGCATGAGGAGAAGGAGGAGCAGTCCAGCGATTATCCAAAGTCCAGAAGTGTGTACCCATGGGTGAGTGGAGGTACATGGCAAATTCCCGTTACAAACTTTAAATTCCGCTCTCATTTGCTGGTGGTGTGGTGAAGTCTGGCCCAATCCAACCCTTGTTCATCTTGATCAGAGTCAGCCTGTCAGCATTTTCAGTTGACAGGCAGGTGCGTTTATCTGTAATGATTCCACCTGCGGCACTAAAAACACGCTCTGACAAAACGCTAGCGGCAGGGCAGGCCAGGACTTCCAAGGCGTAGAGAGCCAATTCATGCCACGTGTCCACCTTGGATACCCAATAATTGTAAGGCACAGAGGAATGTTGGAGTACAGTTGTTCGATCTGCAAGGTACTCCTTGAGCATCTGGGCAAACTTGGGATTTTTTGTGGCACTACCCCGCACCTCAGGGGCTGTGGTACGTGAGGGGCTGAGAAAACTGTCCCACATCTTAAAGACTGTTCCCCTACCTCTGGCGGATTGGACTTGTGCCCCTCTCGGCTGTACGCCTTGGTTGTCCACTGATTCCTGACCTATGCCGCTAGCATTTTGTGAGGGGAATGCTTTGCCTACTTCCGTGACTATGGCCTTCCGGAACTGCTGCATTTTGGCTGACCTCTCCGCCTCGGGAATAAGAGACATAAAGTTCTCCTTGTAGTGTGGGTCTAACAGTGATACCAACCAGTAATGATTGTCGGCCAAGATGTTCTTAACGCGAGGGTCACGAGACAGGCAGCTTACCATAAAGTCAGCCATGTGCACCAGACTCTTAACAGCCAGTACTTCAATATCCTGACCTACACGATGACTGAACATGCTGTCCTCCTCCTCCTCCTCCTCCTCCTCCTCATCTACCCTGTCCTCTGGCCAGCCACGCTGAACCGAGGATATGACTGGTGTGCATGTCATATCCTCAATTTGGCCGGAGAGTTGCTCCATGTCTTCATCCTCCTCCTCGTCATAGTCCTCCACTGCACGTTGTGATGAGACGAGGCTGGGCTGTGTGTTATCACCCACACCCACTACTGTTTCTTGATCCAACTCATCGCGCTCCGCCTGCAATGCATCATGTTTGTTTTTGAGCAGAGACCGTTTTAGAAGGCAGAGAAGCGGTATGGTGACGCTAATAATTGCGTCATCACCACTCACCATCTTGGTGGAGTCCTCAAAGTTTTGGAGGATGGTACATAGGTCGGACATCCATCTCCACTCCTCAGGTGTTATGTGTGGAGATTGACCCCTTTCCCGACGGCTTAGGTAATGCAGTTACTCAACAACTGCCCTCTTCTGCTCACATATCCTGACCAACATGTGCAGAGTTGAATTGCAACGCGTGGGGACATCACACACCAGTCTGTGAGCCGGAAGATGCAAACGGCGCTGAAAGCCGGCAAGGCCGGCTGAAGCAGTAGGTGACTTTCGAAAATGTGCAGACAGGCGGCGAACTTTTACCAGCAGATCAGACAGCTCTGGGAAAGACTTTAGAAACCGCTGAACCACGAGGTTGAGCACATGGGCCACGCATGGAACATGTGTCAGCTGGCCTCGCTTCAAAGCCGCCACCAGGTTCCGGCCATTGTCACACACGACCTTTCCTGGCTTTAGGTTCAGAGGTGTGAGCCAGTCATCTGCCTGTTGTTTCAGAGTTGTCCACACCTCTTCTGCATTGTGGGGTTTGTCACCTATGCAGATTAGCTTCAGCACAGCCTGTTGCCGCTTCACCGAGGCAGTGCTGCAGTGCTTCCAGCTTGGGACTGGTGTGGAGGGTAAAGTGGATGAGGATGCGCAGGAGGAGGAGGCTGAAGAGCATGACATTCCGGAGCTGTAGAGTGTGGGTGAAACCCTGACTGAGGTAGGGCCTGCAAACCTTGGTGTGGGAAGGACGTGTTCCGTCCCTCGCTCAGACTGGGTCCCAGCTTCCACAATATTAACCCAGTGTGCCGTCAACGAGATGTAGCTACCTTGCCCACAAGCACTTGTCCACATGTCTGTGGTTAGGTGGACTTTGGGTGAAACAGCGTTGTTCAGGGCACGTGTGATGTTTTGTGACACGTGGTTATGCAACGCGGGGACGGCACACCGGGAGAAATAGTGGCGGCTGGGGACCGAGTAACGTGGGACAGCTGCCGCCATCAGGTCGCGGAATGCTTCTGTCTCCACCAGCCTAAAAGGCAACATTTCCAGCGCAAGCAGTCGCGAAATGTTAGCATTTAGAACTGTGGCATGTGGGGCGTTGGCAGTGTATTTGCACCTGCGTTCAAAGGTTTGCTGAATGGATAACTGAACGCTGCGCTGGGACAAGGACGTGCTTGATGATGGTGTTATTTCTGCGTAGGCAACTGCAGGTGCAGGACTGGAGGAGGCTTGTTCGCAGGCAGCATGGACAGGGGATTGGTTCGCATGCACAACAAGCGAAGACGTAGCAGTGACATCAGCAAGCAATGCTCCTCGACTATGTTGTACTTCTCACAAAGTCGGGTGCTTGGCTGACATGTGCCTGATCATGCTGGTGGTGGTCAGGCTGCTAGTTTTGGTACCCCTGCTGATGCTGGCATGGCAGGTGTTGCAAATGGCCTTTTTAGAATCATCTGGAGCGAACTTAAAAAACTGCCAGACTCGGGAAGACCTAACATTTGTACAGGCACCTTGTGTCGTGTTGTTGTTCCGGGGAACGGTTGCCTGACTTCTGCCTGGAGCCACCACCCTGCTTCTTACTGCCTGTTGGGATGCTACGCCTCCCTCCCCATGTGCACTGCTGTCCTCGCTCTGCATATCCTCCTGCCAGGTTGGGTCAGTTACTGGATCATCCATCACGTCGTCTTCCTCTTCTGCACCCTGCTCCTCCTCCTGACTTCCTGACAATTGTGTCTCATCATCGTCCACCCCTTGTTGAGACACGTTGCCAACTTCGTGAGAACGTGGCTGCTCAAATATTTGGGCATATGTACATACGATCTCCTCATGACCCACTTCAACATGAGCTGGCGAGAGGCCAGAATGTGCGAATGGAAACGTGAACAGCTCTTCCGAGTGTCCAAGTGTGGGATCAGTAATGTCTGAAGACGTGTACTCAGCCTTGTGGTAGGAAGGAGGTTCAGGTTCTGAAATGTGCGGTGCAGTATCACGGCTACTGACACTTGACCATGTGTAAGACAGAGTGTTTGTGGTGGTGCCAATCTGACTGGAAGCATTATTCGCTATCCAACTAACAACCTGTTGACACCGGTCTTTGTTCAAGAGCGGTGTACTGCTGCGGTCCCCAAGAATTTGGGACAGGATGTGCGAGCAACTAGATGTGGCCCTTTGTTGTGGTGAAATTAGAGCTTGCCAATGACCTCGGCCTCTGCCTGCACCACCATCACGTCCACTTCCTTGTTCGTTGCCAACGCCCTTGCGCATTTTGCAATGCTGTGCTGACGTGTATTCACTAGACTTGTGCGTTATATCCAAGTGTGTGCAAAACGCACACAAGTGCACCTGTACGCTGCCACCGACAGGCACACACGTGCGGTTTTTAAATGCAAGCACGGACGCACTAAGAACCTAACAGGTTTTTAGGAGCGACAATTACTGAGAAGTCTGACACTATCAGACACTGCTGACTGACGTGTATTATTCACTAGACTTGTGCGTTATATAATAGTTTGTGCAAAACGTGCACCTATACGCTGCCACCGACAGGCACACACGTGCGGTTTTTAAATGCAAGCACGGACGCACTAAGAACCTAACAGGTTTTTAGGAGCGACAATTACTGAGAAGTCTGACACTATCAGACACTGCTGACTAACGTGTATTATACACTAGACTTGTGCGTTATATAATAGTTTGTGCAAAACGTGCACCTGTACGCTGCCACCGACAGGCACACACGTGCGGTTTTTAAATGCAAGCACGGACGCACTAAGAACCTAACAGGTTTTTAGGAGCGACAATTGCTGAGAACTCTGACACTCTCAGGGCTGTTTTAGACTGTGTACACCAGCCCCAGATATGATGAAGGCTGATATACGGTCACCACTAGGAATGGCTATATACCCTGCCTGCCTGCCTGCCTGCCTGTATACTGCTACAATAGTCCTGACAAGGACTCTTCTGGTCACTAGCCTGTACTCCGACCTGGCTATACCCTGCCTGCCTGTATAAAACTATAATAGTCCTGAGAAGGACTTCTGGTCACACTGTTTGCAGCCCTGCTACGGAAATAACTATAAAGGGCCGCAAACCTTTCCCTGAAGCAGCAACACTCTCCCAGCACTGACTGTCTGGATGGCTGTGTGCAGAGCACAGCGCGCCCGCCAGTATAAAGGCTCGGTCACGCTGTGCAGGCCGGCCAATCACTGCAATTCCACAACTAACAGGGCTGTGGCATTGCAGTGGTCTGCCAGCCAATCCCTGCATGAGGGCTGGCTCTCAAAAGAGCGCCAACATGCAGGGATGAAGACCACGAGTACAGCACGAGTATCGCGAGATTACTCGGTCCCCGCCGAGTAGCCCGAGTACAGTGATAATTGTGCGAGTACCGAGTAGTAACAAGCATACTCGCTCATCACTACTGCTTAGTATTGTCGGCTCTGCTCAGTTTGCTCTGGAAGCGGTAATAGGGGACATCTGCACCAACTGTACCCCTCCTTAGAGCCAGCACTAGATTGCGGTTCACCGGCTCTGCACCGCTCGCTCTGGAAGCTCTGACAGGGGAATCCTGCATTGAAACGGTTCCAGTTACAAAGGAGGTGTGTGCAGCAACTAAATCTACGGGGATTCCTGCCCAAATCAAGCTGGAGGTAAAAAACCTTGTTGGAATAACTGTATGAACCGGTGCCCTACCAGATTGCCGGCTTAGACTGACCGGAGAGCGGTCTTTCTGCTTTATCTGGAGGCACCTGGAACGTTGCAGATTTTATGCATATACTGCAAATTGCTATTAACCCCTTCAGCCCCAAGCCTATTTTGACCCTAAAGATCAGGCCATTTTTTGCAATTCTGACCAGTGTCCCTTTATGAGGTTATAACTCTCGAACGCTTCAGCGGATCCTGGTGATTCTGAGATTGTTTTTTCGTGACATATTGGGATTCATGTTAGTTGTAAATTTAGGCCGATATTTTTTGCATTTCTTTGTGAAAAAAATGGAAATTTCGCAAAAATTTTGAAAATTTTGTAATTTTCAAACTTTGAATTTTTATGCTCTAAAACCAACGAGACATATGACACAAAATAATTAATAAATAACATTTCCCACATGTCTACTTTACATCAGAACAATTTTGTGAAAAAAAAAAAATTTAAGGAAGTTATAGGGGTTCAAAGTTTATGAGCAATTTCTCATTTTTACAACAAAATTTACAAAGCCACTTTTTTTAGGGACCACATCACATTTGAAGCGATTTTGAAAGGTCTACATGACACAAAACACCCAAAAGTGACACCATTCCAAAAATAGCACCCCTCAGGCTACTCAAAACCACATTCAAGAAGGTTATTAACCCTTCAGGTGCTTCACAGTAACTAAAGCAACGTGGAAGGAAAAAATGAACATTTTACTTTTTGCAACAAAAATGTTAATTTAGCCTCAAATATTGCATATTCACAAGGGTAGCAGGATTAAATGAACCCCCAAAATTTGTTGGGCAATTTCTACTGAACACGCAGATATCTCATATGTTGCGAAAAACCACTGTTTGGGTGCACGGCAGGACTCGGAAGGGAAGGAGCGCCATTTGACTTTTTTGAACAGAAAATTAGCTGGAATCGTTAGCCGCACCATGTTGCGTTTGGAGAGCCCCTGAGGTGCCGAAACAGTAGAGCTCCCCCACATGTGACCCCATTTTGGAAACTAGACCCCTCATGGAATTTATCTAGATGTTTATTGAGCACTTTGAGCCTCTGGGGGCTTCACAAAAGTTAATAGAGTTGAGCTGTGAAAATAAAAAAAAACAATTTTACCACAAAATTGTTACTTCAACCAGGTAGCTTTTTTTTTCACAAGGGTATCAGGAAAAATTGCACCATAAAATGTATTGTGCAATTTCTCCTGAGTACACAGACACCTCATATGTGGTGGAAATAAAATGTTTGGGCGCACAGCAGGGCTCAGAAGGCAAGGAGCGTCATTTGACGTTTCAAACGCAAAATTGTCTGGGATAATTAGGGTATTCCATGTTGCGTTTGGAGACCTTATGAGGTGCAGAAACAGTGGATCTCCCCCACATGTGACCACATTTTGGAAACTAGACCCCTTATGGAATTTATCTAGATGTTTATTGAGCACTTTGAGCCTCTGGGGGCTTCACAAAAGTTAAGAGTTGAGCCGTGAAAATAAAAAAAAAAATTTTTTTTACCACAAAATTGTTACTTCAACCAGGTAGCTTTTTTTTTCACAAGAATATCAGGAAAAATTGCACCATAAAATGTATTGTGCAATTTCTCCTGAGTACGCAGATACCTCATATGTGGTGGAAATCAAATGTTTGGGCGCACAGCAGGGCTCGGAAGGCAAGGAGCGTCATTTGACGTTTCAAACGCAAAATTGTCTGGGATAATTAGGGTATTCCATGTTGCGTTTGGAGACCCCCTGAGGTGCCGAAACAGTGGAGCTCCCCCACATGTGACCCCATTTTGGAAACTAGACCCCTCATGGAATTTATCTAGATGTTTATTGAGCACTTTGAGCCTCTGGGGGCTTCACAAAAGTTAATAGAGTTAAGCCGTGAAAATAAAAAATTTTTTTTTACCACAAAATTGTTACTTCAACCAGGTAGCTTTTTTTTCACAAGAATATCAGGAAAAATTGCACCATAAAATGTATTGTGCAATTTCTCCTGAGTACGCAGATACCTCATATGTGGTGGAAATAAAATGTTTGGGCGCACAGCAGGGCTCGGAAGGCAAGAAGCGTCATTTGACGTTTCAAACGCAAAATTGTCTGGGATAATTAGTGTATTCCATGCTGTTTGGAGACCCCCTGAAGTGCCGAAACAGTGGAGCTACCCCACATGTGACCCCATTTTGGAAACTAGACCCCCATGGCATAGAAAAAAAAAACAGCAGCAGATGGGGGGGGCGGCAGATAGGGCGGCAGCAGATGGGGGGGCAGCGGGATATAAAGGGAGCATCTGTGATTGTGAGACGGCGGCTGGGATAGGGTGGGGGCGGATGGGAGAGCGCGCAGTGGATGCAGGAGCGGCAGAGGATGGGGGGATGTGGGGATGGGGAGATGGGGGGGATGGGTGGGAAGGGGAGTGGGAGGTGAGATTGGGGATAGTTACCCTACAGGATGGATCTAGGCAGCTGGATCACAGGAGATGAAGGAGGCAGCAGATCGGGGAGGGTGAGAGGTGGGGGAGGGAGCGCAGCGCAGATCACGGAGGAGACAGGTGACCAGAGCACAGATCATGGGGGTGAGAGGTGAGGGAGAGCGGACAGCAGATCACGGGGGTGACAGGTGAGGGAGCACAGATCACGGGGTGACAGGTGAGGGAGCACAGATCATGGGGTGACAGGTGAGGGAGCACAGATCACGGGGTGACATGTGAGGGAGCACAGATCACGGGGTGACAGGTGAGGGAGCACAGATCACGGGGTGACAGGTGAGGGAGCACAGATCACGGGCTGACAGGTGAGGGAGTGCAGATCACGGGGTGACAGGTGAGGGAGCGCAGATCACGGCGGTGACAGGGGAGGGAGCATACATCACGGCGGTGACAGGGGAGGGAGCGCACATCACGGCGGTGACAGGGGAGGGAGCGCACATCACGGCGGTGACAGGGGAGGGAGCGCACATCACGGCGGTGACAGGGGAGGGAGCGCACATCACGGCGGTGACAGGGGAGGGAGCGTACATCACGGCGGTGACAGGGGAGGGAGCGCACATCACGGCGGAGACAGGGGAGGGAGCGCACATCACGGCGGTGACAGGGGAGGGAGCGCACATCACGGCGGTGACAGGGGAGGGAGCGCACATCACGGCGGTGACAGGGGAGGGAGCGCACATCACGGCGGTGACAGGGGAGGGAGCGCACATCACGGCGGTGACAGGGGAGGGAGCGCACATCACGGTGGTGACAGGGGAGGGAGCGCACATCACGGCGGTGACAGGGGAGGGAGCGCACATCACGGCGGTGACAGGGGAGGGAGCGCACATCATGGCGGTGACAGGGGAGGGAGCGCACATCACGGCGGTGACAGGGGAGGGAGCGCACATCACGGCGGTGACAGGGGAGGGAGCGCACATCACGGCGGTGACAGGGGAGGGAGCGCACATCACGGCGGTGAGGGGACGAGCAGCCGATCACGAGGGAAAGGGGCCGGGTAGCAGATTGGGGGGGACCGGTGGCACTGTGGCAGATGGAGGGCGGCGGCGGCGGATCGGGAGGTGTGGGGGTGAGGGTGCGGGCAGCAGATACGAGGGGTGGGGGTGCGGGTGGCAGATCGCGGCGGAGGGCAGCAGCGGCGGCGGATCGGGAGGTGTGGGGGTGAGGGTGCGGGTAGCAGATACGATGGGTGGGGGTGCGGGTGGCAGATCGCGGCGGAGGGCAGCAGCGGCGGCGGATCGGGAGGTATGGGGGTGAAGGTGCGGGCAGCAGATACGAGAAGTGGGGGTGCGGGTGGCAGATCGCAGCGGAGGGCAGCGGCGGATTGGGAGGTGTGGGGGTGAGTGTGCGGGCAGCAGATACGAGGGGTGGGGGTGCTTGTGGCAGATCGCGGCAGATCGGGAGGTGTAGGGGTGAGTGTGCGGGCAGCAGATACGAGAAGTGGGGGTGCGGGTGGCAGATCGCAGCGGAGGGCAGCGGCGGATTGGGAGGTGTGGGGGTGAGTGTGCGGGCAGCAGATACGAAGGGTGGGGGTGCGGGTGGCAGATTGCGGCGGAGGGCAGTGGCGGATCGGGAGGTGTGGGGGTGAGTGTGCGGGCAGCAGATACGAGGGGTGGGGGTGCGGGTGGCAGATCGCGGCGGAGGGCAGCAGCAGCGGATCGGGAGGTGTGGGGGTGAGGGTGCGGCCAGCAGATACGAGGGTGGGGGTGTGGGTGGCAGATCGCGGCGGCAGATCGGGAGGCCGGTTTCATACAGTGCAATGGCAGCGCGGCAACTTGCGGGTTCCATGCTCCGGTCTCATAATAGCATGGGACCGGAGCTTCTCGCCCTGCCATTGCACTGTGTACACTCACTGTGCTGGCGTGCTGCAGGGACGATGACGGGGGCGGTCACCGGCAACAGGTCCACTGTGATTGGAGAAATCGGTCACAAGGCCGATCTCTCCAATCAGAGCTACTGGAGCTGGGGGAGGGTGATCCAGTGAGGTCACCCAGCTCCAGCCAATGGCCAGTGCTATAGCTGCACTGGCCAGGGCTGGATTTCAATGTTTCAGTCACTTTAAGTGGCTGGAACATTACAGTGGCTGTGATTGGTTGAGCGACGTTCGTCAGCCAATCACAGCCTCCGTAAGTCCGGGGAGGAGGCACCACCCCTCCTGAGGTCAGGTACAGGTCCCCTCCTCCCCGAATCTGCGGTTTATCCTAACTTTTCGCAGTCACCGGAGGCTCCGGTGCCGCGATTACGCCATGACGGAAAGATCCGTCCTTGGTCGTTAAGGCCCAGGGCACCATGACGGATCTTTCCGTCCATGGTCGTGAAGGGGTTAAATAATTCTGGACCCTCTACAGATTACAGCGTTAGCTTGATCTGGTTTTATATGGTATACTTTTTACACCACCATTATACCATACTATTCAAGTTGGTTGTTTTGCCACCGGCCGGGGCATTACAACAGACTATTCAGAGAAAGCCTGCTGTGATAATTTGATATATTAATATTTTTATTCACTATTATTATTTTCTCTTTTATGTATCTATGTACTGTGATTTATTACTCCTATCTTGTATCTAGAGCAAGGATAGCAACAAATTAAAAATAAAAATTCTAAAATGTTATAACCCTTTTCTAGCGCTGGTTTTTGAGGATTTTTTTAAAAAAAGTCCCATCAATAGATTTTGTGATATCAGGCAAATTGAAGGGGTCATTTTGTCATTTAACCTAGCTGCAAGAGTATAAGGGTTATTAGGTCAAGCGCTGACAATTGTCTACGGGCAGTTTACATTAAATCCCTTTATTATACTCTGGTGTATGGAGACAACAAACATACGTTTTAGACATAAAAAAAATACTTAGACTCACCTCACCATTCACCTCTCCGCTGCAGTGAATTTTAGGGCCTTTCTTGGCTGAGCATGAACAAACTGGGATGATTTTCAGGTGATGGTAATTTCAGAAAAGTGCATGTCACTAGAAAGAAAATGGAAGCTTAGGCTACTTTCACACATCCGGCTTGAGCCCTGCGGCTCAATCCGGCTGTGCAAGCTATGCAACGGATGCGGTGAAAACACCGCATCCTTTGCATAACTTTTTCCCATGCGGCCCGCCCGGTTTTTGCCGCTTGCGGCATGCTACTGAGCATGCGCAGTGGCAAAAACCGCATGCGGCGGCCGAATGCGGTATTTGCCGCATCGCGCCGCATCCGGCCGCCATAGGCATGCATTGAAAGATGCGCCGCATCGGCCGAATGCGGCGCGATGCGGTTTTTTTTGCCGCACGAAAAAACGTGCCAGGCAACGTTCCATCCGGCCACCGCATCAGCTAAATCTGCCGCATGCGGCAAAAACCGGATGGAACGCAAGGCCATGCGGCACAATGCGGCACTAATTAAAGTCTATGCAGGAAAATCGCAACCGGCAGCAAAAAAAAACGGTTGCGATTTTCCTGCAAAGTGCCGGATTGTGCCGCAGAAGAAAAACCGGAGGTGTGAAAGTACCCTTAGTGAGATAAATAAATACAAATTGGTGCAGGAAGGGAGGGTTTGAATTCATGGAGAACTGGGCCATGGACAGTTTGCACCTCAATGAGGGGTCAGCAATTGTGAAGGAGGGAAAAAAATGATCAGATGGATGTAGAAGCTTTTCAACTAAGAACTAGGGTGAGGGAGGGTAGTTGTGCAAAAAAGTGATAGATAAATAAAGAAAGTGAGACAGTAGGGGCCAATGAAAATCCAGAGAAACTGGAATGTGCAAAAAAAGTAGGCAGGTGAGTAATAAATATGACAATAGTATTAAATGTCTGATGGTGAATTTAAGAAATTTTGCAAATAAAATGAGTCAATTGGATATTGTTATGTTATCATGTGGTGGGCATTACAATAATTTAACAAATATGCTAGTTTTCCACCGCGCTTAGTACATAAAAGTGTAGTATAAAAAATGCAGGTTTCCTATCACTACTGTGTCACTTGCCTTAAGAATTAATGCAGATGATAAGCTTCTGTCTGGTGTGGCAAGGAGGGGGAGGACTCCGGAGGTTTTCTACTAGGAGCCGATAATTCAGAATGCAGCAAGGAAAATGAGGGCTGTGACAAAGTAATAATGAGAGCTGAGAGTCGTGAGACAGACGCTACACACAACACATGCTGAAGCAGAGAGCGCTGGTTGCCAGAGGCCTCGGCCGAAGCTATGCCTGGAAGTCAGGTGCCTACAGCAGAGGAAGCAAGCAGATGAGGTCACATGGCTCAGTCTAAAGTAGCCCCTACAGGGAAGAAATAGGGGGATAATGCTGAATCCAATCCTACACGTTTCAAAGGCTAAATGGCCTTCTTCATCAAGGACCAGCAAGTCTAAAAATATACCACATTCAGAAATGACAGGAAAGATGAAAAAGGTCTATATTTATTAACTCTAACATAACACCTGTGCTCAATGATGACATTGGGACGAACTGCAATGATAGAAAAAATGGGCAAAAAATTCCACAACCATATGATAGTATGAATATATTTTATTAGGTTTTATAAGTAGTCACATTAAGGTTCATTAGAAAAAAGTGCAAAAAGCATACATAATGAAAACATGTGGAATGAGAGAAAATTGGGTAAGGATACTACCAGGGGGTACTGATAAATAGGCACTAGAAAGAATTCCCAAGTGAGGCTAATATACTGGCCGAAGGGCTCATATAAATTTTAATTTTACCCTTCTGATAAACATGTCAGACAAAATCCAGTTGAAAAAAACATGCTACTCCCCGAAGGGCATATATCACTTTGTAGGAAGGTAAATAAATAGATCTTCCTACCAATTAAAAGAGAGGTATCAATATCAGTCATATTTTTACAACTAGAGTTACTACTTGTAGCAGCCCAAGATTGCTTATCACATGGTCAATACACCAGAAAGGCAAAAGCAAACAATAGCCCAACACAAGGAGAGGGATAATTATCAGGGATGATAGAATACCTCAAATATTCGACAACGCCCATAATCGACTATTTGTGAATATTCGATGCGCAATGTAAGACTATGGGAAACCCGAATAGTTGCTGAATAGCAACGATGCGGGCTTCCCTTAGACTTACATTGCACATCAAATATTCGCATAGTGGTGACCTATTCGTTGGATATTCACAAAGCCGAATATTGCCGAATATTTGTGATATTCGATCATCCCTAATAATTACCCATAGTAACACTGTGCCACAGGACCCCACGTTTACCTTCGGGAACTAGCATGTTTTTTTTCTATTGGATTTTGTCTGACATGTTTATCAGAAGGGTAAAATTAACAACCAAATCTTTTGTGAGCCCTTCGGCCAGTATATTAGCCTCACTTTTTCAGTACCCCCTGCTAGTATCCTTACCCAATTTTCTCTCATTCCACATGTTTTCATTATGTATGCTTTTTGCACTTTTTTCTAATGAATATTAATATGACTATTTATATAACCTAATAAAATATATTTATACTATCATATGGTTATTGCATTTTTTTGCCCATTTTTTCTATTGTACCCATTGGGGTTTACCCAGTGTTTGGGATGAACATTTCAAGTTATATCCATGTTTGGAAAATATATATGCGAACTGCAATGATGTAGAGTCAGTATGGGTAAATATACATGGGAGGGCAATAATAGTAATCTGGCTGCTGGAGTTTTCTATTAGAATATGAAATACTGCAACAAATTACAAGGGCAGTAAATAATAATATCCTTATTATGAGAGGTTTAAACTATCCATCCATTCAATTGGACATAGAAACTTCAGGATGCCCTTAAAGCTCTTATTCACAATTCAAGACAATTACCTCTCTCAGTTGGCAGCTGAATCAACCAGCAAAAATAATTGACAGGATCTTATCTTGTCAAATAAACCAGATACAATTTAAGATCTACAGGTCCGGGAGAACTTGGGCAGCAGCGATCATAATATGGTAGGCTTCAAGCTAATATGCAATAGAACATTTCAAAAGGAAATACAAAATCCTGGAACTTTATGAAAGATAAATTCAATCCATTAGGGGAAGAGATTAATCTTGCAAATTTAAAATATGTCTGGGAAACTGGGGATACCAATTATAAGTGGGGAGAGTTTAAAGATTTTCTACTAGAATCCAGTATAAAGTTTATACCCTCTGGTAATGAAATGTAAAGGAATAAAAAGAAATAATTGTATTTAAATAGGACAATACAAAGTATATTAAGACAAATAAAAGCATTTAAAACATTCCAAGCTGAGAAGTCAGAAAAAGCATTGCATGAGTATAAAGATCTCAATAGGAAATGTAAAAAAGAAAATCAAGCTAGCAAAGAAAGCTAGCACTAATCACAATCAACATTAAAATAAATATCTAAAATAGTATAAATGAATTAATGCCAAAAAGAAAAGTTAGATGTCATCAGCCACTTAAAAGATGATCATAGAAATATAATTATAGAGGACAGAGACAGATGAGATATTAAACATGTACTATTCATACGTATTCATCAATAAACTTCTAATGCTACATATCAGTCAGCAAAGTTTGTCACTTAATATATAACACTAAATTAACACAAGTAAAAGTATATCTGCATCTGAGCAAATTAGGTTATGACAAATTTCTTGTGCCGAATGGCATTCATCCACAGATATTGAGGGATGAGCTCTGTAATTGACAGACTGCTGTATCTCATCTTCTCAGACTCTTTTGCAACAGGGTAAGTGCCACAAAATTGAAGGATGGCTGACATGGTACCAATTTTTAAAAAAGGTAAGACGATGAATCCAGGCAACTACTGTCCCATACGTTTGACATGAATGCTATTCAAAATTTTTGAGGGCTTTAAAAGAAACAATCTCAAAACATATAGTGCAGAGAATACACACAACCATCATCGATTCATGAAAGATAAGACTTGCCTAGCTAACATGCTGGGTTTTTATAAGGAGGCAAGTGGAAATCTGTATGTTGGTCATGTGGCTGATGGGATATATCTTGACTTTGCAAAGGCATTTGATACTGTACCACATAACAGCCTTATACTGACGTTCTGGAAGAGATGGTCTAGGGGAAAATATATGCACATAGTTAAAAAACTTGTTATGCAACAGAAAAAAAAATTGTCATTGTAAAGGGTACATTCTCTAAATGGGATACAGTTAGCAGTGGAAACCACAAGAGTTTGTCTTAGGACCATTTTTCACTAATAACCTTGCGGATGGAATGGAGAGTAAATTATCCTTCTTTGCTGACCATACAAAACGTTGTAGGATAAACAAAACTTAGCTTAAAAGTACAATATTACAAAATAATCTCAATAAGATGTCTACATGGGCAAACATATCTGTTCATAAATGTAGACTAAAGCACCTATGCCAGAGCAATCATATTGCTGCACAACAAATAAATGAAAGTATTTTCAGGATAACAAAACAGGAGAAAGACTTGGCTACTCTGGTTACAAATAAGCTGAGCAGCAGCACTCAATGCCAAGTAGGAACTGCAAAGGCAAAGAAGATAGTTGTTTAAAAATAAATCATTAAAAAAAATGACCTGGCTCGTCCAGTGGCCCTGGTGGTGGTGGCACGCTGGGTAATAAAGGGGTTAATAAAAGCTTTGTATTCTCAGATGGTACTAAGCCCAAAATTCATGCAGTCACACCAAAGTAGACATGGAATTTCTAGTAAACAGTAAAAAAAAACACACAACACAGGTACATTTTTTTATTAGAAATAAAATAAAAAAACATTTAGAGACTCAATCTTTATTATAAAAAATCCTTAGTCCGACGTAATCCACAGGGACAACAATGTCAACTCTGCTTCATCACTCTGTACAGACACAGTCTATACACAGTAAGAAGCAGAGAGCATTGTCAGCTCTGCTACATCGCTCTGTACTGAGCGTGAAGCAGGCTGACATTGAGGGTATGACTCATGCAGTCTCGCATTGGCAACACCCTGCACGGCCTGAAAATCTGTGGACAAGAGCACCTCAGCTGCATGGAAATATATGCAGTTGACCTGTTCCTGTGGGAGGATTGTGCGCCGTGATGCAACACTCGCACAGTGACAATCAAAGTTCAGCTAAAAGGACCTTCAATGACATCATAGTCATGTGACCAGTTTGTAACCAATGTCTGTACAACATTCACACAAGACTGGTCACATGGCTATGACATCATTGAAGGTCTTGTAAGTCAGTTCTGGTTACCGGCGGCACAGCAATGATTGGACCCAGAAGCAGAAGCGCCTGGGAGACAGAGTCTGCAGGACGCGTCGCGGGACCTGTAAGTATAATGACAATGTTTATTATTAACTATATTCTTTATTTACAGCCCCCACCCCATCCCATAACTGTAAAGTCCGAGATCGGTGATCGGACACAAGATCGCGTTATCTCGATCTTTACAAAACAATCGGGCAAGGCTCTCAATCCCAACGGCCCATCACTACTTGAAAGTCCACATCCAGAATATAGAATCCAGTTTTGGGGTTTAAATTTTTTAAAAGATATGAAGACGCTGTAGTCAATTCAAAGATGGGAAGCTTGAATAGTATGCTGGATGGAAGATTGATTGTTTTTTAAGCTAAACAAACCGAACTTTTGCAAACAGACATCTCAGAGAAGATTTAATTTATATGTATAAATACATGTGTTGTCAATACAAAGGACTAGCACATGAATTGCTCCTTCTAAAGATATTACAAGGAACTAGAGGGCATTCATTACGTGTGAAGGAAAAAGTGATATAAGCAGCTAAATAGGAAACAATTATTTACGGTTACAATAATTAGTCTATATCACAGGCAGTATAAATAGTATATACTATAACAGCTTTTTTTTTTTACAACAAATGACTGTCAGACAAGTGGTTGTGGACTCACTGTGCCACCGACCAGGTTTACCTCAGAGGGGCGTGACTAAGTACCTACCGGGTATTCATCAGTGCCTCTGATGGTGAGGTTGGACTTGGCTGCCAGTACACACCCCATACCACTCTAGGGCAGTCCCTGGTAGTAACAGCTGTCTCTAGGGGTCAGTCACAAGAAGACAGACAGGTGTGTGGACAGGCCTGGGGTGACAGGCCAGACCGGAGGTAGTAGAGGTACAGTAGCAACTGACTTGCTGCCAGGTACTGTCAGGATAGCTGAAAGAGCTCAGACTGCAGGTACTGGCAGGACAGCAGGAACCAACAGGTCACCGGGTACTGGCAGGATAGCTGGAACATCTTGGATGGCATGTACTGGCAGGACAACAGGAACAGACTGGTCAGCAGGTACTAGCAGGGTAGCTAGAACACCTAAAAGATACAGGTTCAGGAGCATGGGTTCACGAACACTGGGTAGGAACTGGTTTCTGCAATACAGGTTAGCTGCACAGAATGAGCACAGGTAGTCGGGGACCTGACAACTAGTAAACATGCAGCAGACTAATTGTACACATTGCTCAGGAACCTTCCAATAGGGAAAGGTGCCTAAAGTAACTAGTATCCTCCAGACATTGGCTGGGGACACTCACAGAGTGAGCATACTGCCCCTTTAAGAGGCAGGGAGGCTCATTCATGAATATAAATTAATTTTATTTAATGTACAAAAAGGACTAAAAATGCAAGATAATCATTCCATATAGGATATTTGTATGAGGTAGTTAGGAAGACTCTATCCAACCCACCCACCTAAAGACAAGCAGGAATCATCTCAATTTGTCCTATGTATCTCATAAATATCATAATAATTAAATCCATGTTAGTACTCTATGCAATTACATACATGGGAGACCACCACCAGGGTATGTATCATAACTGCAATATTAAATGCTGTTTCATATAAAGTGCTTACCCATAGTGGAGAGATGAAGGTGCACACTGCTAGTCCAAGGTTGGTGGGAGGATATCTAGGCCCCGAACGCACGTGTCACGTTAACGTCTTCAGTTGGACACAGGCGAGTAGAATAATTTGATTATCCCACCATGCATTTCACTGGGATTTTCAAATGAAGCATCTTCATACAGAAAATAGGGAACAAAACACAATAGCAATAATTATAGTTAGGAAAGGAGAGGAAATTTTTAATGCAAGTATATTAGAAAATAGATTAGTTTATGGCACTAAATAGATGGGGCTTTAGGTGAAAATTTCTTTGGCCTTTCGAGCACCCCATTAAATACTCCCATTTTCTTTGGAAATACTTACTTTTCAGAGTACTATAATAGATGCTAGAATGACCTGTAGCGCAATTTTCCTTTCCTTTATTTTTTAAAATATTCATTACAGTTACCAAAACAGTTCAACATTAAAAAAAATAATAATTTTCATGCTTTTAATTTATTAGTAACAGAAAAAAATAGCTCAGTGGTTAATTAATGGTCTAAAATCATAAACAACCATTATGTAAATGTGTATGTTTAATTGAGATGCAATACTTAAACTTTTACAATAACATTGCCAGATGCAATGTGTTCAGGGAGGCCAATGAAAAATTAGTTTGTCTCATAGTAATCATTACATAAAAAATGGTTAACAATTAATTCAGGTTTTTGCTCAGAAAAAAAGACTCTGCTAGGGATAATATGTAATGATCTGTTTTTTTTTCCTTTTTTAATCTGTTAGATATTTGATGAATAGTTGAAATAAATTTATCCGCTTTTATAAATGTACTGTAATATCATACAGTTTAGTTACTATTTATGTAATGTTTAAAAATAACTGGTAAACAACAACATAGATATTTTGTGAATTCCTAAATAATTTATTGTTTTTGTGAGTGCTTATCTTTGAATTATTCAGTAAGTAAAGGTTAGTACAAAAAGGCATTAGTACATTGTAGAACAATATCTTATTCCAATATTGGACAGATATTTTTTTAAAGCACTGTGAATGAAGGAAATTTTAAAATTTTAGTAATAAAAACATAATTTATTTGAATGTGATGGATTTCTACTTTGTTTCTTATTCACAAAAGAGCATGAAGGGATTATTCCATCAACAACATTGGACTGGTACTATAGGAAATAAATGTATGATCAGTGAGGGTCATAAGGCTGGGATCCTTTGAATCGTCATTTGTGCTCCCAGTTATGGAACCCTCGCTGATCATACATTTATCACTTATTCCTTGGATTTATTCTGCCAGCTGATAAAACCCTTTAGGGTAGTTTTATTGAAAAAGGTTAATTTATTGCTTGAATTTGATTTAATCCCTTTTGTATTCTTAATTTCAGCTTTGGTTTAGCTTTTGAAAATGGAAACACTAGGCACTGCCAGGTACTAGACCCCATTCCTAAGGAATTACCTTAGGATATGTGTACTACACACACTTTATTTTGATTTTAGAAAGATCTCTCTTTTCTTAGCTTTCTGCCTAGAGTGATCAGGGAATTTGAAAGTCGGTATAAAGAAGTAGAATACAAATTAAATTGAAGAATGAAAAGACTACTCTTTGAGTATGGCTCCCTCAGAAACGAAGACTGACTATAAAATATAATTTATATAACATATGTTTATAATATATGATAAAATAAGAGTTTTTTTTGTCTGCTAAGTTGTTGAGATCTTTTGGCTATTTTCTATATTTTTAAAATTTTTAACATCTATTAACAATTATCTCTTCTGTAAACTGTATTATTTAATTTTGCCATTGCGTGTAATTCTATTTATCTTTCGTCTATGCATTCATTATAAAGAAAAACTGGGAGTAATCTAATACCCATGGTATAAAAGATCATGACTACATTTTAAAATACTATGATCATAATACACTAATTTGGTTTAATGTATTGCACATGAATAAGTTATTAATTGCCCAGTTTTTTGTTTTTGTATTTTTTTTTAAGGGGGAAAGGGGGGGTTGTAAGCAATGCAATTCAAGAATAGGTAGAAAATGACCAAACTGGCTTACTTTGATTATGGGATAATGCATAAATTACTACACATCTGTAATATGAAAACAGTCAGTACCGTTGACATTTGAACTAAAAAATATGTAGTAATATTATAAATGAACTTAATAAAGTTACTATATATTAATTTTTATTACTGAATTTGAAGTTAATATAAAACTTTTCTTAATTTAACTTGAAGTGTTTTACTGTCACATAACAATTAGTGATGAGCGAGCATGCTTGTAACTACTCGGTACTCGCACGAGTATCGCTGTACTTGGGCTGCTCGGCGGGGACCGAGTAACCTCGCGATACTCGTGCTGTACTCGTGGTCTTCATTTCTGCATGTTGGCGCTCTTTTGAGAGCCAGCCCTCATGCAGGGATTGGCTGGCAGACCACTGCAATGCCACAGCCCTGTTAGTTGTGGAATTGCAGTGATTGGCCGGCCTGCACAGCGTGACCGAGCCTTTATACCGGCCGGCGCGCTGTGCTCTGCTCACAGCTATCCAGACAGTCAGTGCAGGGAGAGTGTCGCTGATTCAGGGAAAGCTTTGCGGCCCTTTATAGTTAGTTCCGGAGCAGGGCTGTAAACAGTGTGACCAGAAGTCCTTCTCAGGACTATTCTAGTTGTATACAGGCAGGCAGGGTATAGCCAGGTCGGAGTACAGTAGCAGAGTCCTTCTCAGGACTATTGTTGCTATATACAGGCAGGGTATAGCCAGGTCGGAATACAGGCTAGTGACCAGAAGAGTCCTTGTCAGGACTATTGTAGCAGTATACAGGCAGGCAGGCAGGCAGGGTATATAGCCATTCCTAGTGGTGACCGTATACCAGCCTTCATCATATCTGGGGCTGGTGTACACAGTCTAAAACAGTCCAGATAGTGTCAGACTTCTCAGTAATTGTCGCTCCTAAAAACCAGTTAGGTTCTTATTGCGTCCATGCTTGCATTTAAAAACAGCACGTGTGTGGCAGTCGGTGGCAGCGTACAGGTGCACGTTTTGCACAAACTACTATATAACGCACAAGTCTAGTGTATAATACACGTCAGTCAGCAGTGTCTGATAGTGTCAGACTTCTCAGTAATTGTCGCTCCTAAAAACCAGTTAGGTTCTTATTGCGTCCGTGCTTGCATTTAAAAACAGCACGTGTGTGGCAGTCGGTGGCAGCGTACAGGTGCAAGTTTTGCACAAACTATTATATAACGCACAAGTCTAGTGTATAATACACGTCAGTCAGCAGTGTCTAATAGTGTCAGACTTCTCAGTAATTGTCGCTCCTAAAAACCAGTTAGGTTCTTATTGCGTCCGTGCTTGCATTTAAAAACAGCACGTGTGTGGCAGTCGGTGGCAGCGTACAGGTGCACGTTTTGCACAAACTATTATATAACGCACAAGTCTAGTGTATAATACACGTCAGTCAGCAGTGTCTGATAGTGTCAGACTTCTCAGTAATTGTCGCTCCTAAAAACCTGTTAGGTTCTTATTGCGTCCGTGCTTGCATTTAAAAACAGCACGTGTGTGGCAGTCGGTGGCAGCGTCAGGCTCCATATTGTCCCTGGATAGAGACGTGCATGATGGCCTGTAAACATGAAGTGCCCATTGTAAGGAAGTGGGTCTATTGTAGTATAGCCCTTAGGCAGGGCAGCCAAAAATTTGGAGGCTCCACATTGTCCCTGGATAGAGATGTGCATGAGGGCCTCAAAACATTGTTCCCATTGCAAAGGAGCGGGTCTCCTGTCGTTGTAATGCCCATTAAGAAAGAATGGGCGAAAAAATTTACCACTGGGGGTATACCTGAAACAACGGCTTAACTATTGTAACGGTCACCATGATGGCGCATGAGGAGAAGGAGGAACAGTCCAGCGATTAGCCAAAGTCCAGAAGTGTGTTAACATGGGTGAGTGGAGGTACATGGCAAATTCCCGTTACAAACTTTAAATTACGCTGTCATTTGCTGGTGGTGTGTGGTGAAGTCTGGCCAAATCCAACCCTTGTTCATCTTGATCAGAGTCAGCCTGTCAGCATTTACAGTTGACAGGCGGGTGCGTTTATCTGTAATGATTCCACCTGCGGCACTAAAAACACGCTCTGACAAAACGCTAGCGGCAGGGCAGGCCAGGACTTCCAAGGCGTAGAGAGCCAATTCATGCCACGTGTCCAGCTTGGATACACATTAATTGTAAGGCACAGAGGAATGTCGGAGTACAGTTGTTTGATCTGCAAGGTACTCCTTGAGCATCTGGCCAAACTTAGGATTTCTTGTGGCACTACCCTTCACCTCAGGGGCTGTGGTATGTGAGGGGCTGAGAAAACTGTCCCACATCTTAAAGACTGTTCCCCTACCTCTGGCGGATTGGACTTGTGCCCCTCTCGGCTGTACGCCTTGGTTGTCCACTGATTCCTGACCTATGCCGCTAGCGTTTTGTGAGGGGAATGCTTTGCCTACTTCCGTGACTATGGCCTTCTGGAACTGCTGCATTTTGCCTGACCTCTCCGCCTCGGGAATAAGAGACATAAAGTTCTCCTTTTAGCGTGGGTCTAACAGTGTTACCAACCACTAATGATTGTCGGCCAAGATGCTCTTAACGCGAGGGTCACGAGACAGGCAGCTTACCATAAAGTCAGCCATGTGTGCCAGACTCTTAACAGCCATCACTTCAGTATCCTGACCAACACGATGACTGAACATGCTGTCCTCCTCCTCCTCCTCCTCATCATCTACCCTGTCCTCTGGCCAGCCACGCTGAACCGAGGATATGACTGCATGTCATATCCTCAATTTGGCCAGAGAGTTGCTCCATGTCTTCATCCTCGTCCTCGTCATAGTCCTCCACTGCACGTTGTGATGAGACGAGGCTGGGCTGTGTGTTATCACCCACACCCACTACTGTTTCTTGCTCAAACTCATCGCGCTCCGCCTGCAATGCATCATGGTTGTTTTTTGAGCAGAGACCATTTTAGAAGGCAGAGAAGCGGTATGGTGACGCTAATAATGTCGTCATCGCCGCTCACCATCTTGGTGGAGTCCTCAAAGTTTTGGCGGATGGTGCATAGGTCGGACATCCATCTCCACTCCTCAGGTGTTATGTGTGGAGTTTGACCCATTTCCCGACGGCTTAGGTGATGCAGGTACTCAACAACTGCCCTCTTCTGCTCACATATCCTGACCAACTTGTGCAGAGTTGAATTCCAACGCGTGGGGACATCACACACCAGTCTGTGTGCCGGAAGATGCAAACGGCGTCTTAAGCCGGCAAGGCCGGCTGAAGCAGTAGGTGACTTTCGAAAATGTGCAGACAGGCGGCGAACTTTTACCAGCAGATCAGACAGCTCTAAATATGACTTTAGAAACCGCTGAACCACGAGGTTGAGCACATGGGCCACGCATGGAACATGTGTCAGCTGGCCTCGCCTCAAAGCCGCCACCAGGTTCCGGCCATTGTCACACACGACCTTTCCTGGCTTTAGGTTCAGAGTTGTGAGCCAGTGATCTGCCTGCTGTTTCAGAGCTGTCCACACCTCTTCTGCATTGTGGGGTTTGTCACCTATGCAGATTAGCTTCAGCACTGCCTGTTGCCGCTTCGCCGAGGCAGTGCTGCAGTGCTTCTGTGTCACCCTGGACAAGCCAGGGGCCACAGAGCACAACACTTAAACACCCCACACTCCCTGCAGGCATATCATAGTCAAAACACAAAATCCTTGTTGCCTTCCCCAGGGGCTGTTGTCCACACCAGGGTGTGGAGCCAGGTGGTTGGTCTCCACCCACTGAGGAGGAGGGAAAACACAGGCAGTGAGAGTTAAGCTAAGGAAGTGGAAGGAGGAAAGTAGTAGAGAGGAGAAAAGTGACAGCAAAGAGCCTGAAGTTGGTCCGGGTGTGTGGCCCGGACAGGACAGCAAGGTTGGCAGGATGTGGTGACTGTCTGCAGTGGAGGCCGATTGGAGTCTGCCGTAAGGACCGTGGACGGGTGGTGACCCGGCCGTACCGGACCGGTATACAAAGAGAAACCAGCACCATTGGCAGAGGACTTTCGGATCCCGGCAAGGCTTGGTGTCGCCGTGAATTTGCCAAATCCGTTAGTGAAGGGGACCTCAGGGTTTCCAAACAGCCAAGTCCAGATAGAAGGCAACCGTCCAACCGTGAAGGGGAGACACCGCCACCGCCAAGGGCAACCGTCTCCCAGGGCCAGTGCCTGTGGGCAAAAGGGGCTCCTCCGGCCCATATCCAGGTCGGGGAGCGGGTTACCGTTGGGAAACCATCACTACCAACACTTAACTTAGGTGCAGGGAGAGACAGTCATCACTAACCTGCAGGGAGGAACAACCGCAGCCATCCGAGGGACCCGTCCATCCAGCCACTTGTTTTACCGTGAACTGTGTCATCATCATTGGGCTGAGTGAGTACCTCCGTGCCGTGCGGCACAGCGCTGCCCCTGCGACCCTGCACCTCATCAGGCCCCGCAACCCACCTGTCATCCATCTCTACCCCATCACCAGGCCCCGGGACAACCAACCCCCCTACCCACGGAGGGGAGAAATAACAACAAAGCTGCTCCCTGTCACAGGCTCCCGGGATCCCCGTCCAGAGCAGCGGTGGTGTCCACACAATCACCACAACCGTGGGTGGCGTCACGGACAATATCCCCAAAACCCAAACCACCCCTTTTCACTCACGGGCGAGTAGCGTCGCTCGAGTCCCCGGGATCCGGCCATCGCTCGAGCCAACGAGCAGCAGCAGCCGTAGAGCAGCGTCAGCCGGACCCGAGCAGTGGGAGAGCGCACCGTCCCCTCCTCCGCCCGCGACACTTCCAGCTTGGGACTGGTGTGGAGGGTAAAGTGGAT
Source organism: Anomaloglossus baeobatrachus (assembly GCF_048569485.1). Lineage (NCBI taxonomy): Eukaryota > Metazoa > Chordata > Amphibia > Anura > Aromobatidae > Anomaloglossus > Anomaloglossus baeobatrachus. Next base: position 322,796 of record NW_027441779.1, on the reverse strand, counting down.
CAGGATGTGCAGGAGGAGGAGGAGGCTGAGGAGCATGACATTCCGGAGCTGTAGAGTGTGTGTGAAACCCTGACTGAGGTAGGGCCTGCAAAACTTGGTGTGTGAAGGACGTGTTCCGTCCCTCGCTCAGACTGGGTCCCAGCTTGCACAATATTAACCCAGTGTGACGTCAACGAGATGTAGCGGCCTTGCCCACATGCACTTGTCCACGTGTCTGTGGTTAGGTGGACTTTGGCTGAAACAGCGTTGTTCAGGGCACGTGTGATGTTTTGTGACACGTGGTTATGCAATGCGGGGACGGCACACCGGGAGAAATAGTCGCGGCTGTGGACCGAGTAACGTGGGACAGCTGCCACCATCAGGTCGCGGAATGCTTCTGTCTCAACCAGCCTAAAAGGCAACATTTCCAGCACAAGCAGTCGCGAAAAGTTAGCATTTAGAAGTGTGGCATGTGGGGCGTTGGCAGTGTATTTGCACCTGCGTTCAAAGGTTTGCTGAATGGATAACTGAACGCTGCGCTGGGACAAGGACGTGCTTGATGATGGTGTTATTTCTGCGTGGGTAACTGCAGGTGCATGGCCGGAGGAGGCTTGTTCGCAGGCAGCATGGACAGGGGATTGGCTCGCATGCACAACCAGCGAAGACGTAGCAGTGACATCAGCAAGCACTGCTCCTCGACTCTGTTGTACTTCCCACAAAGTCGGGTGCTTGGCTGACATGTGCCTGATCATGCTGGTGGTGGTCAGGCTGCTAGTTTTGGTACCCCTGCTGATGCTGGCATGGCAGGTGTTGCAAATGGCCTTTTTAGAATCATCTGGAGCCAACTTAAAAAACTGCCAGTGTCAGAGTTCCGGGTTTTCCAGTTTTCTTTTGAAAGAGCTTGCCCTTTGTTAACATGGAGTTTTCTGTTCTGTTGCCCTACTTCCTGTCCATCTGTTTAAAAGCCGCCCCTAAAGCTTAGTCCAGTGCCTGAGTATACTGCTTCCTGTGTGCTCCTGCCCTGCTGCTTTTGGTTCCTGATTGTTATTCGGATCCTCTTGGAAAACAACCGACACCGACTCTGGACTTCATCTGGTATCATCTAGCTGTGCCCGGACTCCGTTTGCCGTCTTTGGTCGGCACTTCTGCCCGGTTCCTTCCGTTTAATACCACTCTGGACTCACATCACGTACGGACATTTTTGGACTTACCTATTGCCCTTTTGTGTCCCGGCTGCTGCGCATTTAGGGCTTCTGGGGTGATTGCCAGACAGTCCCTGTATAGGGGTTCGCTCTTGGTGGTCTCCCTGTTGGAGTCCGGTGCGCGGTCCCGGGAATTCCCTTTCGCTCCGTCCCTGGAAGGTATTTCCTGTATTTATGTTCTACTGTGTTTTTGTTCCGTTTATGTACATATTTGCTGGTTGCATATTATAAACGTCTTGCACCAAGAACTCGTCTCTGGTTGTCATTGCCCTAACGTAATCGAAATCCTCAATACATACAATAGTATTACAGCCAGACTCGGGAAGACCTAACATTTGTACAGGCACCTTGTGTCGTGTTGTTCCGGGGAACAGTTGCCTGACGTCTGCCTGGGGCCACCACTCTGCTTCTTACTGCCTGTTGGGATGCTACGCCTCCCTCCCCCTGTGCACTGCTGTCCTCGCTCTGCATATCCTCCTGCCAGGTTGGGTCAGTTACTGGATCATCCACCACGTCGTCTTCCTCTTCCGCACCCTGCTCCTCCTCCTGACTTCCTGACAATTGTGTCTCATCATCGTCCACCCCTTGTTGAGACACGTTGCCAACTTCGTGAGAACGTGGCTGCTCAAATATTTGGGCATCTGTACATACAATCTCGTCATGGCCCACTTCAACAGGAGCTGGCGAGAGGCCAGAATTTGTGAATGGAAACGTGAACGAACAGCTCTTCCAAGTGTCCAAGTGTGGGATCAGTAATGTCCGTGGACGTGTACTCGGCCTGGTGGTAGGAAGGAGGATCAGGTTCTGAAATGTGCGGTGCAGTATCACGGCTACTGACACTTGACCGTGTGGAAGACAGAGTGTTTGTGGTGGTGCCAATCTGACTGGAAGCATTATCCGCTATCCAACTAACAACCTGTTGACACTGGTCTTGGTTCAAGAGCGGTGTACTGCTGCGGTCCCCAAGAATTTGGGACAGGACGTGCGAGCGACTAGATGTGGCCCTTTGTTGTGGCGAAATTAGAGCTTGCACACAACCTCGGTCTCTGCCTGCACCACCATCACGTCCACTTCCTTGTTCGTTGACAACGCCCTTGCGCATTTTGCAATGCTGTGCTGATGTGTATTCACTAGACTTGTGCGTTATATCCAAGTTTTTGCAAAACTCACACAAATGCAGCGGAAAGCTGCCACCAACAGGCACACACGTGCGGTTTTTAAATGCAAGCACGGAGGCACTAAGAACCTAACAGGTCTCTATCCAGGGACAACGTGGAGCCTCCCAATTTTTGGCTGCCCTGCCTAAGGGCTATACTATAATACACCCACTTCCTGACAATGGGCACTTCAGGTTTACAGGCCCTCATGCACGTCTCTATCCAGGGACAACGTGGAGCCTCCCAATTTTTGGCTGCCCTGCCTAAGGGCTATACTACAATAGACCCACTTCCTTACAATGGGCACTTCAGGTTTACAGGCCCTCATGCACGTCTCTATCCAGGGACAACGTGGAGCCTCCCAATTTTTGGCTGCCCTGCCTAAGGGCTATACTATAATACACCCACTTCCTGACAATGGGCACTTCAGGTTTACAGGCCCTCATGCACGTCTCTATAAAGGGACAACGTGGAGCCTCCCAATTTTTGGCTGCCCTGCCTAAGGGCTATACTACAATAGACCCACTTCCTTACAATGGGCACTTCAGGTTTACAGGCCCTCATGCACGTCTCTATCCAGGGACAACGTGGAGCCTCCCAATTTTTGGCTGCCCTGCCTAAGGGCTATACTACAATAGACCCACTTCCTTACAATGGGCACTTCAGGTTTACAGGCCCTCATGCACGTCTCTATCCAGGGACAACGTGGAGCCTCCCAATTTTTGGCTGCCCTGCCTAAGGGCTATACTACAATAGACCCACTTCCTTACAATGGGCACTTCAGGTTTACAGGCCATCATGCACGTCTCTATCCAGGGACAATGTGGAGCCTCCCAATTTTTGGCTGCCCTGCCTAAGGGCTATACTACAATAGACCCACTTCCTTACAATGGGCACTTCAGGTTTACAGGCCCTCATGCACGTCTGTATGCAGGGGCATTGGTGAACCTCACAATTTTGGACTGCCCTGGCAAAGGAAAATACTACAAAGACTCACTTCCTCAAAATGGGCACATTAGACTCAAGAGGCCTTCATGTACGTCTCTTCTCAGGGACATCGGAGTGCCACACAATGTTTTCACGTAAAATCTTTCATGTATTAATCTCAAAAAGTAACATACACCAGCTCTATCTCACTATTGGGTATGTGCCCTTAACATTTCCGCCATGAAAAATCATTTTGGGGTCATTTTGGAAGGTTTTCTGGTGAGTCCGTAAAAATGGCGTAAAACGCGGACAAAATTGTTCACAGCTGTGACTTTTCAGTGATAAATGCTTCAAGGGGTCTTCCCCATGCTGTTGCCATGTCATTTGAGCACTCTTCTGAGACTTTTGTGACATTTTTAGGGTTTCTCCATGCTGCCGGGGGGTCATTTCACAAAAATACTCGGGTCTCCCATAGGATAACATTGGGCTCGTTGCTCGGGCCGAGTACACGAGTATCTTGGGAGGCTCGGCCCGAGCTTCGAGCACCCGAGCTTTTTAGTACTCGCTCATCACTAATAACAATATATTTTATATTCAAATCTCAAACCATATTTCTAATTCAAAAAACATAATTGGTCATTGGGTTTTAAATCATGGATCTAGTTTGAAACTAAAATCTCAATTTCAATTTAATTGTTCATTTTCATTAAGCACTAGAGTTGAGCGTGGTTCGCAGTTCGAGGTTCTCCAGTTCGCGGCTCGAGTGATTTTGGGGGCTGTTCTAGATCGAACTAGAACTCGAGCTGTTTGCTAAAGCTCAATAGTTCTAGATACGTTTGAGAACGGTTCTAGCAGCAAAAAGACAAGCTAATTACTAGCTGGCTTTCCGCTGTAATAGTGTAAGTCACTCTGTGACTCACACTATTATGAAATTTCAGTGTATAGTGTGCGGGAACAGCGCATTCAGATCACTGCTGTTTGGATAATGGCGATCGCCATTTTGTTTTTTTTCCTTGTCTTCCTTCCTTAAGCGCGCGCGTGTAGTGGGGCGGGCCAGCATGTCAGCCAATCCCAGACACACACACAGCTAAGTGGACTTTTAGCCAGAGAAGCAATGGCATGTGTGATAGCATGTCTATGTCACATGTCCCTGCATTATAAAAATGAGTATCTGCCTGTCCAGACGCCATTATCTCTTCTGTGTCTGGGTGTCAGTCACCGCTGGTGTAGCTCCTGTCTCCGATACTGCTGTGTACGCTCTATACACAGCGCTATACAGAATAGGGATAGAAGTTTCTATTAGTCCTTTTAAGGGCTAATACCGGCAGGATCAGAGCCATAGGTGACAGTCAGGGCTGTGAAAACAGATTTTAACAGCTACACAAGATGACAGCGTCTGTGTAGCTAAGGTCAGGGATTTCCTCTCTGCATTTCCACATTAGGAGGGATAGAAAGGGAGGCTTCCTTTCCTCTACCCAGACCCACAACCCTGCCACTGTACCCTCCTGCCCTTTGCACACTCAAGCTCATTGTTACAAAGCCATTATAGTAGCAAACACTGAGGAAATATAGTGGCATCCTAAACGTGGCTGTTGGACTTCTGTATTGTCCCACTAGTGCAAAGATATTTGCAGCACGTCTGCCTGCATTGCACACTCAAACTCATTGTTACAAAGCCATTATAATACCAAACACTGAGAAAACTTAGTGGCATCCTAAAAGTGGCTGTTGGACTTCTGTATTGTCCCACTAGTGCAAAGATATTTGCAGCACGTCTGCCTGCATTGCACACTCAAACTCATTGTTACAAAGCAATTATAATACCAAACACTGAGGAAAATTAATGACATCCTAAAAGTGGCTGTTGGACTTCTGTATTGTCCCACTAGTGCAAATATTTTTGCAGCACGTCTTCTTGCATTGCACACTCAAACTCATTGTTACTAAGCCATTATAGTAGCAAACACTGATGAAACTTAGTGGCATCCTAAACGTGGCTGTTGCACTTCTGTATTGTCCCACTAGTGCAAAGATATTTGCAGCACGTCTGCCTGCATTGCACACTCAAACTCATTGTTACAAAGCCATTATAAAACCAAACACTGAGGAAACTTAGTGGCATCCTAAACGTGGAAAATTTTTCTCTTTGTTTTTTTTTCTAGTCTTAAGGCTGCAATTCACATGCTTAATGTTGCATGTTTACTGAACATTGTTTCAGCTCAGGTTTTTTGTGTTTTTTGTATGTTATCTTGCTTTTTTGAAAGTTGGGGGCGCAGCCCTCCTAATACTGAGACTGAACAACTAATTGCGTCTCACTTCACTGTGTATTTAATCTGGGACACAGCTGACCACTTGCCACCATTCATATTGGAGTTTGACATGACACAAGTCAGGTATTGATAATGTTTTTAACTTCAGTAGGTTAGGGGCTGTCTCAGATGGGTACACCTTGACGAGGTGAGACAGCTTTTTACCTTTTTGCAAAAATGTATACACTAAGTACCCTGTTATTAAGCACTTGCAATTTATTTATTTATAGTCAGGGTATTTTTCATGCAATTTTCTCTTTGGTTTTTTTTCTTATCCTAAACGTGGCTGTTGGACTTCTGTATTGTCCCACTAGTGCAAAGATATTTGCAGCACATCTGCCTGCATTGCACACTCAAACTCATTGTTACTAAGCCATTATAATACCAAACACTGAGGAAACTTAGTGGCATCCTAAAAGTGGCTGTTGTACGTCTGTATTGTCCCACTAGTGCAAAGATTTTTGCAGCATGTCTGCCTGAATTGCACACTCAAACTCATTGCTACTAAGCCATTATAGTAGCAAACGCTGAGGAAACTTAGTGGCATCCTAAACGTGTCTGTTGGACTTCTGTATTGTCCCACTAGTGCAAAGATATTTGCAGCTCGTCTGCCTGCATTGCACACTCAAACTCATTGTTACTAAGCCATTATAGTAGCAAACACTGAGGAAACTTAGTGGCATCCTAAACGTGGCTGTTGGACTTCTGTATTGTCCCACTAGTGCAAAGATATTTGCAGCACGTCTGCCTGCATTGCACACTCAAACTCATTGTTACAAAGCCACTATAATACCAAACACTGAGGAAACTTAGTGGCATCCTAAACGTGGCTGTTGGACTTCTGTATTGTCCCACTAGTGCAAAGATATTTGCAGCACGTCTGCCTGCATTGCACACTCAAACTCATTGTTACTAAGCCATTATAGTAGCAAACACAGAGGAAACTTAGTGGCATCCTAAACGTGGCTGTTGGATTTCTGTATTGTCCCACTAGTGCAAAGATATTTGCAGCACGTCTGCCTGCATTGCACACTCAAACTCATTGTTACTAAGCCATTATAGTAGCAAACACTGAAGAAAATTAGTGGCATCCTAAACGTGGCTGTTGGACTTCTGTATTGTCCCACTAGTGCAAAGATATTTGCAGCACGTCTGCCTGCATTGCACACTCAAACTCATTGTTACTAAGCCATTATAGTAGCAAACACTGAGGAAACTTAGTGGCATCCTAATCGTGGCTGTTGGACTTCTGTATTGTCCCACTAGTGCAAAGATATTTGCAGCACGTCTGCCTGCATTGCACACTCAAACTCATTATTACTAAGCCATTATAGTAGCAAACACTGAGGAAACTTAGTGGCATCCTAAACGTGGCTGTTGGACTTCTGTATTTTCCCACTAGTGCAAAGATATTTGCAGCACCTCTGCATTGAACATCCAAGCTCATTGTTACAAAGCTATTATACTAGCAATTTATGCTGCCAGTTTAAGGGCCGTAGTTGCATTGTCAAGGATAAATATTGTTGTTTATTCTGCTGTTAATAAAGCTAGACCACCGCTGTAATCTACACCACCTCTCAATTTTTACTACCACATTTTAAGTGCACAATCTTGTCGCAATCAAAATGAGTGGCAAAATGACAGATGCTGGTGGAAAGGGGAAGAGGCGTGTTGGAAAAGGAAAAAAAGGGTTTGTCCGTGGGGAAGGTGGCAAAGCTCCATTAACATCTGCTGAAGACCATCTTCCAGCAAAAGTAAGATGTCTACTACTTACCGTGGACAATCCGATGTGAAGGTAGATGATGGCCAAAAAAGGAAAATGCTTGAATGGATCTCAAGTGGTCCAACAAGTGCCCTCTCCGCCACCTCAACTACCGCATCCAAAAAACACCAGTCCTCTGAGTTGTCAGCCTGATCACACTTGCATTCTCCCAGCTCTGAAGTCTCCATCCGCCCTGCACAGTATGGTGGAACTGAGATGGCTGAGTCTGCAGAGCTGTTCAGTCACACTATAGCCTGGGAATCAGAGGTCTGCTCCCAAGCTACAGTGAGTACAGACCAGGAAATTGTCTGCAGTGATGCCCAGAACCTTTGTGACTCTGATTCAGGCCGTGAGGACCAAGTTTCTGAGCATAATGTTGACCCTTTTTCACAAACTGTAACACCTGTTGTTATAGACAATGAGGAAGATAGTGATGACGATGAGACGCAGATACCAGATTGGGATGACAACTTAAATATTCGGTCAGGGCAAGAAGAGGCTCGGTCTGAGGGTGAGGGGAGTGCAAACATAACAATTGATGAGGAAGTTTTAGATCCCACCTACTGTCAACCCACAGTCAGGCACTCGAGGAGGTCAACAGAGGCAGTGGAGGAGGATGCAACCGACAACGAAGATACCTTGCGCCTTCCTGGACAGAGTCGGAGCACTGGTAGCACATCTACAACTGCATCCTCAGCCACCACTCTGCCTCTGAGCACAAGTCGGGGTGGATCAGCAGGTCGCATGCCCTCTAAGCCTTGCCTAGCCTGGTCCTTTTTTGACATAGCAAAAGATCGCCCAAATTATGTGATCTGTAAAATTTGTCGTGATTCTGTTAGTAGAGGGCAAAACCTCAGCAGTTTGACAACTTCTTCCATGGATCGTCACATGAATAAATATAACATGTCCCAGTGGGAAGCTCACCGTGCTGCAATGCGGATTAGCGGAGAGAACCATCCACCGCCTGCCCCTTCCAGTGCATCCGCGCGCTCTTCATCTTCTAGGACTGTGGGGACAGCTGTCACACCTGGTTTTCCACGCACAACTTCCACCACTGTAACCGCAACAGGCAGTTTGCTTGGTTGGTCGTCAGTTGGTTTGGAAGGGGAAACAAGTGCGTGTGTACAGCTCTCTCAGACATCGATAGCACCAACGTTGGATGAAGCCAACATCATGTCTACGCCTGCACTTTCCTCACAAACCTGCATTTTTCCAGGGACACCCTACTCAACACCGTCTACACACAGCAGCCAGATCTCTGTCCCTCAGATGTGGACAAATAAAAGGCCATTTCCTGCGACCCATTACAAAGCTAAGAGGTTGACTTTATCCCTCTGTAAGCTCTTGGCTACCGAAATGCTGCCTTTCCGCCTGGTGGACACACAGGATTTTAGAGACCTTATGTCTGTCGCTGTGCCCCAGTACCAGATGCCCAGTCGCCACTACTTCTCTAAGAAAGGTGTGCCCGCGCTACACCAGCATGTCACACACAACATCACCGCTTCCTTGAGAAACTCTGTGTGTGAACGGGTGCATTTCACCACCGATACTTGGACCAGTAAGCATGGACAGGGACGTTACATGTCGCTGACTGGGCACTGGGTAACTATGGTGATAGATGGTGAAGGGTCTGCTGCACAAGTCTTGCCATCCCCACAACTTGTGTGTCAATCCTCTGTCTGTCCAAGTTCCGCCACTGCTTCTGCCTCCTCCACCTCATCTGGGTCCTCCACCTCCGCCCCAAGCCTGCCTGGTCAGGCCACCAGCGTTCTCACTGCGCAGAAGGAATCACGCACACCTCATTACTATGCTGGCAGCAGAGCGCAACGGCATCAGGCGGTCTTTAGCTTGACATGTCTTGGAAATAGGAGTCACTCAGCGACTAAGTTGTGGGCAGCTCTGGAGACTGAGTTTAATAAATGGTTATCTCCACTCAACCTGCAGCCTGGTAAGGCCATGTGCGACAATGCTGCAAACCTGGGTGCGGCCCTTCGCCTGGGCAAGGTGACACACGTGCCTTGTATGGGTCACGTGTTGATCCTTGTTGTCCAGCAATTTTTAACACACTATCCCGGCCTAGATGGCCTTCTGATCAGGGCACGAAAACTGTGTGCTCACTTCCGCCGTTTAACCGCCGCAGCTGAGCGAATTGCATCGCTCCAGAAGTCTTTCGGCCTGCCGGCTCATCGCCTGAAATGCGATGTGGCGACACGCTGGAATTCGACTCTTCACATGTTACAGCGACTGTGGCAGCACCGCCGAGCCCTGGTGCAATATGTCATGACGTATAGCTTGGGCCAACGAGATGCAGAGGTGGGGCAGATCACCTTGATGGAGTGGTCTCAGATCAAGGACTTATGCACCCTTCTGCACAGTTTCGACATGGCGACGAATATGTTTAGCGCTGACAATGCCATTATCAAGATGACAATTCCAGTCATTTACATGCTGGAGCACACGCTAAACACTATTCGGAGTCAGGGGGTGGGACAACAGGAAGGGGAGGAAATACAGGAGGATTCATATGCGCAAGACACAACAACATCACCAAAGGTCCAGACGTTCATCATCACCAACGCAGCAGGCATGGGACCATGGGGGACAGGGATCAACAAGGGCGCATGGTAGCAGGCGACATGTTGAGGAAGGTGCAGGAGAACATGAAGAAATGGAGGACGAACTGTCCATGGACATGGAAGACTCAGCGGATGATGGAGACCTTGGTCAAATTTCAGTTGAAAGAGGTTGGGGGGAGATGTCAGAGGAAGAAAGAACGGTTAGCACCTCTATGCCACAAACACAGCGTGGACTTGGCCTGCATGGCTGCACAAGACACATGAGCGCCTTCTTGCTGCACTACCTCCAACATGACCCTTGTATTGTGAAAATTAGAAGTGATGATGACAACTGGCTTGCCACACTATTAGATCCCCGGTACAAGTCCAAATTTTGTGACATAATTCCAGCCATAGAAAGGGACGCACGTATGCAGGAGTATCAGCAAAGGCTATTACTCGATCTTAACTAGGCTTTTCCACCAAACAACCGTGCAGGTGCAGGGAGTGAATCTCCCAGTTGTAACTTGACAAACATGGGACGGTCTCGTCATCTCCAACACTCTACCCGTACCAGTAGCGTAGCACCGTATCTGGTGCTGGTAACAGCAATTTTATTGAATCTTTTCATCATTTTTTTAGACCCTCCTTTGCAAGGCCACCAGAGACAACAAGTCTGACACATAGTCAACGGCTGGAGAGAATGATACAGGAATATCTCCAAATGAACATCGATGCCATGACTTTGCAAATGGATCCTTGCTCATTTTGGGCTTCAAATCTTGAAAAATGGCCAGAGCTCTCCACTTACGCCTTGGAGATTTTGTCGTGTCCAGCTGCCAGCGTTGTCTCTGAACGTGTCTTCAGTGCTGCTGGGTGTGTACTGACAGATAAGCGCACGCGTCTGTCCAGTGACAATGTGGACAGACTAACGTTCATCAAAATGAACAAGTCATGGATCCACAAGGAATTTACTACCCCTGTGTCATCCTGGGGAGAGTAAATGCTTGTGGATTTGGAATGTGCTTTATGCAAATCAAAACATCCTGTTTGCAACTAGGGCACAAGTGCTGCCACTGAAGGGGTTAGTGTCTGTGTGGCCCAATTTTTGGAAAAAGGGGAGACTCCGCTTGGAGTAACTCTTGCTTACATTGTTTTTAAAAATGATCCAAGATGAACAGAGCTGGGATCAGGAAAGACTTTGCTACCTACCCCGGGGTCATCCTGGGGACGGTTAAGTATGGCGTATTTTTTAATGTGCTTGATGCAAATCTACCTATGAAGTGTACAACTAGGGCACAAGTGCTGCCACTGAAGGGGTTAGTGTTTGTGTGGCCCAATTTTTGGAAAAAAAAGGGAGACTCCACTTGGAGTAACCCTTGCCTGCTGTGTTTTTTAAAAGGAGCCAAGATGAACAAGTCAAGGTTCAGCAAATACTTTGCTACCTACCCCGGTGTCATCCTGGGGACGGTTAAGTATGGCGTATTTTTGAATGTGCTTGATGCAAATCCAGCTGTGAAGTGTACAACTAGGGCACAAGTGCTGCCACTGAATGGGTGGGTGTGTGGGGCCCAATTTTTGGAAAAAAAGGGAGACTCCGCTTGGAGTAACCCTTGCTTACATTGTTTTTAAAAATGATCCAAGATGAACAGAGCTGGGATCAGGAAAGACTTTGCTACCTACCCCGGTGTCATCCTGGGGACGGTTAAGTATGGCGTATTTTTGAATGTGCTTGATGCAAATCTAGCTGTGAAGTGTACAACTAGGGCACAAGTGCTGCCACTGAATGGGTGGGTGTGTGTGGGGCCCAATTTTTGAAAAAAAAGGGAGACTCCGCTTGGAGTAACCCTTGCTTACATTGTTTTTAAAAATGATCCAAGATGAAGAGAGCTGGGATCAGGAAAGACTTTGCTACCTACCCCGGTGTCATCCTGGGGATGGTTAAGTATGGCGTATTTTTGAATGTGCTTGATGCAAATCTAGCTGTGAAGTGTACAACTAGGGCACAAGTGCTGCCACTGAATGGGTGGGTGTGTGTGGGGCCCAATTTTTGGAAAAAAAGGGAGACTCCGCTTGGAGTAACCCTTGCTTAAATTGTTTTTAAAAATAATCCAAGATGAACAGAGCTGGGATCAGGAAAGACTTTGCTACCTACCCCGTTGTCATCCTGGGGACGGTTAAGTATGGCGTATTTTTGAATGTGCTTGATGCAAATCTAGCTGTGAAGTGTACAACTAGGGCACAAGTGCTGCCACTGAATGGGTGGGTGTGTGTGGGGCCCAATTTTTGGAAAAAAAGGGAGACTCCGCTTGGAGTAACCCTTGCTTACATTGTTTTTAAAAATGAGCCAAGATGAACAGAGCTGGGATCAGGAAAGACTTTGCGACCTACCCCGGGGTCATCCTGGGGAAGGTTAAGTATGGCGTATTTTTTAATGTGCTTGATGCAAATCTACCTGTGAAGTGTACAACTAGGGCACAAGTGCTGCCACTGAAGGGGTTAGTGTCTGTGTGGCCCAATTTTTGGAAAAAAAAGGGAGACTCCGCTTGGGGTCACCTTGCGGTGTTTTACATGATTTTAGAAGGGCGTGCCATGCGTATATCTGTGTCTCCTCTTCTTTTTCCTTGTCTAGCTCTTTTGTTTTCGCATGAGTATATGTCCTTGTCACTTTCCCATGTGTTTGTGTTGTGTTGTGAGTTGTTTGTCACCTTTTGGACACCTTTGAGGGTGTTTTCTAGGAGTTTTTATGTGTTTGTGATTGCCTGCCATTGTTTCCTATGCGGTTCGAGTTCGGTTCGTCGAACGTTCGACGAACCGAACTCGAACGAGACCTCCGTTTGGCGAACCGAACTCGAGCCGAACCGCGACCGGTTCGCTCATCTTTATTAAGCACAACAAAAAAGCTGAAATAAAATTGGCACATAAATTTTGATAAATTAAATACATTGAAACTCAATTTTTTTTCCCAAGCTTTGCTTTTTAATTCGAAGAAAAATCATGTAATTTTGTAATACTTTGCATGAACAGAAAATGCATCAAAAGATAGTCTTCAAAAATTATAATTATTCATATCAGAGTCATTCCCAGTGGACAACACAATCTACAGTGCTGGCCAAAAGTATTGGCACCCCTGCAATTCTGTCAGATAATACTCAGCTTCTTCTTGAAAATGATTGCAATCACAAATTCTTTGGTATTATTATCTTCATTTATTTTGCTTGCAATGAAAAAAACACAAAAGAGAATGAAACAAAAATCAAATCATTGATCATTTCACACAAAACTCCAAAAATGGGTCAGACAAAAATATTGGCACCCTTAGCCTAAGGCGGGCTTTGCACACTACGACATCACAGGCCGATGCTGCGATGCCGAGTGCGATAGTGCCCGCCCCCGTCGCAGCAGCGATATGTGGTGATAGCTGGCGTAGCGAAAGTTATCGCTACGCCAGCTTCACACACACACTCACCTGCCGTGCGACGTCCCTGTGGCCGGCGACCCGCCTCCTTGTTAAGGGGGCGGGTCGTGCGGCGTCACTGCGACGTCACACGGCAGGCGGCCAATCAGAGCGGAGGGGCGGAGATGAGCAGGATGTAAACATCCTGCCCACCTCCTTCCTTCCGCATATCCTACGGAAGCCGCAGTGAGGCCGGTAGGAGACGTTCCTCGCTCCTGCGACTTCACACACAGCGATGTGTGCTGCCGCAGGAGCGAGGAACAACATCGGACCATTGCGTCAGCATAATTATGGATTACGCCGACGCTGTACCGATGATACGATTACGACGCTTTTGCGCTCGTTAATCGTATCATCCAGCCTTTACACACTGCGATGTCGCATGCGATGCCGGAAGTGCGTCATTTTCAATTTGACCCCACCGACATCGCACCTGCGATGTCGCAGTGTGCAAAGTGCCCCTAATACTTGGTTGCACAACCATTAGCCAAAATAACTGTGAACAACCGCTTCCGGTAACCATCAATGAGTTTCTTACAATGCTCTGCTGGAATTTTAGAACATTCTTCTTTGGTAAACTGCTCCAGGTCCCTGAGATTTGAAGGGTGCCTTCTCCAAACTGCCATTTTGAGATCTTTCCACAGGTTCTCTATGGGATTCAGGTCTGGACTCATTGCTGGCCACTTTAGTAGTCTCCAGTGCTTTCTATAAAACCATTTTCTAGTGTTTTTTTAAGTGTGTTTTGGGTCATTGTCCTGCTGGAAGACCCATGACCTCTGAGGAAGACCCAGCTTTCTCACACTGGGCCCTACATTATGCTGCAAAATTTGATACAATTTTCATGGAAGAGTAGGGGAACATATATTTATATCAAGTCATATACAAGTGTTGCCTGAACAATAAAATCACCATTATTTTAGATTCTCGATAACGGGATAAACTCCTGCTATACTTATTCAAAAAATGTTTAAGAACACACAGTGGAGTATATTCAATCCAAACATTTTATTAGACAATAAAGTTTAAAAAGAAGTGCACAAAGGTCTACTTCCTATCCTTGTAACAGTAATTTGAGGATATAAGGAGAAAACCTCACTATGTGGGGACCAAGATCAAAAGGAGTTGCAAAATATGCCTAAAATACAGGGAAAGCAAAATACATACAAGAAAGTATCAGGTCCAGGTAACTAATACATTTCCCTCAAGGCATTAACAATACGCCCCTAGTAGTCTGGGTCCAAGGCATCAATAGAGTTCAGCTCTTCCCTCTGCATACTAGCACTGAACAGTATCCATAGCATGCAAAAATTAAGGGAAGTGATACTATAAAAGCTACATACCCAAGGGCTCTGACTGTTGGGGAGTTGATCCAGGGTCCACGCAGGGCCCTACATTATGCTGCAAAATTTGTTGGTAGTCTTCAGACTTCATAATAACATGCACACGGTCAAGCAGTCCAGTGCCAGAGGCAGCAAAGCAACCCCAAAACATCAGGGAACCTCTGCCATGTTTGACTGTAGGGACCGTGTTCTTTTCTTTGAATGCCTCTTTTTTTTCCTGTAAACTCTATGTTGATGGCTTATCCCAAAAGGCTCTACTTTTGTCTCATCTGACCAGAGAACATTCTTCCAAAACGTTTTAGGCTTTCTCAGGTAAGTTTTGGCAAACTCCAGCCTGGCTTTTTTATGTCTCGGGGTAAGAAGTGGGGTCTTCCTGGGTATCCTACCATACAGTCCCTTTTCATTCAGACGCCGACAGATAGTACGGGTTGACACTGTTGTACCCTCGGACTGCAGGGCACCTTGAACTTGTTTGGATGTTAGTCGAGGTTCTTTCTCCACCATCCGCACAATCTTGCGTTGAAATCTCTCGTCAATTTTTCTTTTCCTTCCACATCTAGGGAGGTTAGCCACAGTTCCATGGGCTTTAAACTTCTTGATGACACTGCGCACCATAGACACAGGAACTTTCAGGTCTTTGGAGATAGACTTGTAGCCTTGAGATTGCTCATGCTTCCTCACAATTTGGATTCTCAAGTCCTTAGACAGTTCTTTGGTCTTCTTTCCTTTCTCCATGCTCAATGTGGTACACACAAAGAAAAAGGACAGAGGTTGAGTCAACTTTTATCCATGTCAACTGGCTGCAAGTGTGATTTAGTTGTTGCCAACACCTGTTAGGTGCCACAGGTAAGTTACAGGTGCTGTTAATTACACAAATTAGAGAAGCATCACATGATTTTTCAAACAGTGCCAATAATTTTGTCAACTCCCTTTTTTATGTTTGGTGTGGAATTATATCCAATTTGGCTTTATGACAATTTTTTTTTTTCATTGAAGACAAATTAAATGAAGAAAATAGTACCAAAGAATTTGTGATTGCAATCATTTTCAAGAAGAAACTGAGTATTATCTGACAGAATTGCAGGGGTGCCAATACTTTTGGCCAGCACTGTAATTACTCCTCTATTTAATAACAATGGCCAATGTTGTAGAGACATTTAACCTTATTGTATAAGTACGGATTTAGAATCTGGATTGAACCTAGAGTATCAGGACAAAGACTAGGGAAGACACCATGCCCATGGTCATTTTCTAATTGCAGTTTTGAGACCTTTATAGCAGAGTATCTGAAGGTTTCCAAACTCATTAGACTAAGGTTGGCTGAAGCCACCAAAATTGAAAGGTTTGGCCAATGAAATATTGTGTATGAGGGTACAAGTCAACTGATGGTCAGGAGAGATGTCGTTTTCACATGTCTGATTTCAGATCTCCAAATGAATTGTTGTTTCCTCCTGAGACAAGCAGCTGGTCAACATGCCAGTTGATGACTTGACCAAGCAAGCGCTCCAATGTATGAGAGTGTTGGCTGAGATGGCTGTTGGTCAAAGTATCAAATGAAGCATTGTTCAGCAGACAGCCATGTAATGTATATATACAGCCTTGGTGTTTAGCGTTGTTCACTTGCAGCGCTAGAGTTCTAAGTTCCATTAAACCAAGGCCAAAATCTGTTTGGAGTTTTGGAGCTTGCATCTTCCCCTGTTTGTGTGGTTTTCATCCCACACTCCAAAGCCATACACTTACAAGGAAAAGGGTATCAATGTTTTGAACTTTTGACTTTCAGGCTCCATAACTCACCATCCATTACAGCATTGAACCTGAGACTACCATAATTTTATAGAAAAGAAAAATGTTTTCTTTCAGCTCACCTCGTATCCAAAGACAGAAAATCCAAAGGTAAATCCAATTAAATCAAGGCGGTCCATGGATAGTTGAATGTCGTAAATCCAGGTAATTTCAACATGAAGAAAGGAAGGTGATCAATCAACTTGTCTGGTTAGTAAAATCAATCTTTTATTCCATCAAATTAAACATATCAAAGAATTGTTACAAGAGGTAATAGTCCATGTCCTATGGGATAGTCTGGCTTATGCATTTTGAGATAATAGTCCTTATATTATGCAAGTTAAAAAACACAAATCCATTTTATAATGACAAACAGGAAGTGAAATAAAAGGAAGTGACACAACAATTGGCATATGCAAAATATTTAGCATGTTCAAATATATTAACTGCATAAAAGATATAAGTATCATATAACACCATTTAATAGAAATATAAGAGATCCAACATAATATTCATTCCTTTAGGACTCATGGTTTCCAATTTTAAGATCAACATCGCTTTTGTTTATGCAGTACATGCATCCTGTCCTGTCCCTTTCATTGTTGAAAGTTTTTCAATAGTATTATCTTTAAATGAACTAGTTAACGCCATAAAAGGCTGTGAAGCTCCCCTCAGACTCCTGGTACACCTATTATATATGTCATAGACATGTTCAAAGATCATGTTTAAGAAATGCAGCTGGGACCTCAGGTAAAGTCATTGAACTCAATTCCAGAGTACCGGATAAGGCAATGTGGGCACAGGGACTATTGGGTGCAGACATTTCTGCACCAAATCTGCATCTCCTAGCAAAAAAACACACCAAAACGCGTGTGGTTTTGGTGCAGTATTTTGACAGGAGATACAGTTTTGGTACATAAAAATCTGCAACCAAATGTTCAAGGTGCACGCACACATTACCTAATCCTGCTATCCGGCAAAGAGTTCAATGACTCACTTCACCAGACTTTTTTTTTAAGTTTGGCCAGATTGTCGAACCTGAACATCTTCGTGTTCGCCCATTTCTACTTAGTAGTATTCATTTCATTCTTCATAAAATGCAAGCAAGGACAACAATTTAAAAACTACCTGTTCTGAAAAATAATACTGAAATTAAATCTTATGTGCCAAAGAAAGTGCACTTCATGGCTTGTGAGATGGAACAGCCATAAGCTATACATATGTGTGAAAACCGCTGTGGAATTAATGGCGCTATATAAGTGAATAAAATAAATACATACAAATAAATAAATATAGATATGCACATATATATATATAGATATTTGTATTATTAATTTTTTCTCCCTTTTAGTGCAGTTTGTAAAATGGAGTCACTTGCTGCTGTTATGGTACCTCAGGGGCTCTGCCAATGTGACATGGCACCCACAAACCATTCCAACAAAATCTAAACTCAAATATGGTGTTCCTTCTCTTTTTCACTTTGTTCTGGGCCTAAAAAGCAGTTTTTGATCACATATGGGGCATTGGCATACTCATTAGCAATTGTGCAACAAATTGTTTGTTCCATTATCTCCTGTTACCCTAATGAATTTGAAAGAATTGTGGATCAAGCAATATTTTTGTGGTTATAAATCTATTTTTTTCACTTTTCATTGCTCAACGTTATAAAATTCTGTGAAGTAAATGAGGGTTCAAAGTGCTCACCAAACATCCAGATAAATTCCCTGAGGGGTCTAATTTCCAAAATGGGGTCGCTTGTGGGGGAACTCCACTGTTTAAGCACCTTAGGTGCTTTGCCAATGTGACATGGTACTCGCAAATCACTCAAACTTAATATGAACTCAAGTGGGGTGCCTCTTCCCCACTTCACTTTACATTGTATCTAAACATAGGTTTCGACCACATATAGGGTGTTAGTGAACTCAGGAAAAATTGCACATCAAATTGTATGGTGCAACATTTTTGTGGTGAAACTTTTGTTTTTTATTTTCACGGTTCAATGTTATAAAATTATATGAGGCACAAAGGGGTTCAAGGTGCTCACCAAACATCTAGATAGATTCTTTTAGGGGTCTAGTTTCCAAAATAGGGTCACTTGAGTGGGAACGCCACTTTTTAGGCACAGCAGGGGCTCTCTAAATGCGACATGGCATCCACTAACGATTCCAGACAATTTTGAGTTCAAAAAGTCAGTTGGTGCTTCTTCCCTTCCAAACCCTGCCATGTGCCCAAACAGTAGATTTCCACCACATATGGGGTATTAACATACTCAGGTGAAAGTGCACAACAGATTGTAAAATACATTTTCTCCTGCTACCCTTGTTAAAATGAAAGATTTGGGGTTAAAGAAACATTTTTGTGGTAAAAAAATATTTTTAGATTTTTACGGCTCATTAAAATTATGTAAAGCATCTGAGTGTTCAAGGTGCTCACTAAACATCTAGATAAATTTCCAAAATGGGGTCAATTGTGGGGGAGCTCCACTTTTTAGGCATGTGAGGGGCTCTCCAAACACGATATGGCATCTGCTGGCAGATTTCCACCACATATGAGGTACTGACGTATGCAGGACAAATTGCACAACACGTTGTAGAGTGCATTTTCTCCTTTTACTCCTGTGAAAATTAAAGATTTGAGGCTAAAACAATGCTATTGTGGTAAAACTGTATTTTTGTTTCATAGCTCGATGGTACAAAATTCTGTGAAGCACCTGAGAGTTCAACATACTCACCAAGCTTCTAAATAAATTTCTTGAAGAGTCTAGTTTCTAAAATGGCATCAATTGTGGGTAATTTCCACTGTTTATGCACATCAGAGGCTCTCTAAAAGCAAAATGGCATTTGCTATCCATTCCAGACAATTTGTGCTCTAAAATTCAAATGGTGCTCTTTCCTATCAGTGAGAAATTGCATAACAAATTGTGAGGTGCATTTTCTCTTGTTATCCTTGTGAAAGTGCAAATTTTGGGAACTATGTTAACATTTTTGTGGTAAAAAGTAAAATTATTTTTTTTTCCTTCCACATTTCTTTAATTCCTCTAAAGTACCTAATTGGTCGATTAACTTCTTGAATGTTGTTTTGAGCAGTTTGAAGGTTGCAGTTTTTAGAATGGTGCCACTTTGGGGTATTTTCTTTCACCTAGGTCTCACAAAGTCACTTGAAATGTGATGTGGTCCCTAAAAAAATGGTTTTGGAAATTTTGTTTGAAGAATTAGAAATTGATAATAAATGAACACTTCTAACTTCCTTAAAAAATGTTTAAAAAATTGTGCTGATGTAAAGTAGACATCTTGATTACCATCAATGTCAAATTCTTGATCCAGTTGCTAAAGTTGTGGATATTATCTGAATTGAATTTGTGAAAAGGAATTTTTATCTACACTATACTACTATGAACCGCTCTATGTAAATATTCATATATTGTCTGGACTTACCGTATTTTTCGTTTTATAAGACGCACCCCAAATTTGGAAAAAAATATGGTAGAAAAAAAAATGTGGGGGTCCGTTTTATAATCCGGTGGTGTTTTTTCAGGGAGAGGGGGCAGCATAGGATCGGGGGTCACAGGAGGAAGGAGCGGTACTGGAGTATGACAATGATACCAGTGATACAGAGGGTGGCCCAGATACTCACTACGGTCCCTGTTCTGTGCGGGGCTGGTGACACGGCTCTGCTGTGCGGGGCTGGTGATGCGACTCTGTTCTGTGCGGGAGGCGGTGAGTCACTGGCCATTCTGAAGATGTTGACGGTCGTCAGTGAGGGCTTCAAATAATGGCGGCCGGAGTCGGCTCGTGCGCAGATGAGAGCTTGAGCTGAAAACTCCATCTGCACACGTGCTGACTCTAGGCATCATTATTTGAAACCCTGACCGCCGATATCTTAATTAAAAATTAAAATTTGGTCCTACAGACCAAAAGTTTGGACACACCTTTCATTCAAAGAGTTTTCTTTATTTTCATGACTCTGAAAATTGTAGATTCACATTTAAGGCATCAAACTATGAATTAACACATGTAGAATGAAATACTTAACAAAAAAGTATATATTATATATATATATATATATATATATATATATATATATATATATATATATATATATACATACATACAGATGTAAATAGTACAATTATGAAAATTAAAAGAGCTGAAAGTGTTGCATCTGAAAGTCAAACACAAATTGGACTTTTTATTGTCTTTTTAATACTCTTTAATATGCCTCTATTTGTTTGATTTTATTGAAATAATTGGCACAACTGTAGGGATGACAGTATTTTCAAAATCTGTTTATCTTTCTTGAAAGCTGATCTGGATTGGGTTTTTTTCATGAAATGCTGGTATTTCTTACACTTTCATTATTTCTGGCATACTTCACTCTAAGTGTGCCAGAAAGAAGTTTATCTATGAAATACTTCCTTTTGGATTAATCCTTCAGCTACTGTGTTACTCATTCTTTCTCACATAATGTTTTATTGATTGTGTCAAAAGAGGGTCTTTTACCAAGTTTGATATGCTGTCATGTGATGTCCACTTAATATTGAGACATAAATTGAAAAATACTTGAAATGATGAAACAATCAATAACTAGTTTCAACAATAAAATTCTTGATGTATTCACAATGTACCCAGTGGCTTAAAGAGTACATCCACATAAATGTCGAAATGCAGCAGATAATTTTATTTAAAACAAGTTTACAAAGAAAGTATATTAGTGTTTGTCTCCAAAAATAGAAACTATATAAATTCTTGGCTATAGTAAGTGAGATTTGGCTTTCAAATTAAGGCTTGTAAGTAGATTATTGGAAGGTAAGCGAGTGCCACTGAGTTTGCTGCTTTCAGTGGTAAGAGACTCAGAAGGAGTTCCACACTGAGTAAAATTTTGACAAAGGAATGTATGGCCCTCACACACTATAGCAGGGGTGTAATGGTCACAGTCGCAGAGGTCACAACCATGAATGGGCCCGAGAGTACAGAGGCCCGCTGACTCCAGTGCGTTCTTCAGCTGGATGTGTGTCTGTGGGAACAAATCCATCTAAAATGTATTGCAGCAAAGAGACCTGTTGGGCCCTGTGCTGCAATCAGTAGTGTAGCTACTGGGGGAGGGGCAGAGGGTGTGGAGGCCAAATGCTCTGAATGGCCGACCACGAGCTACACTACCCTTAACTATTTTGGTGTATGTAACGCCATGAAAGGTAAGCTGTGTGGTAAAGAAGAGAGAAACAATCCCACTGCACTTCTGATATCTGTTCTATTGACTGCAGGTTACTTTAAGCCTGCAGTCTATGGAATGACAGGCGATGCTGTGGCCAACACACCCAGGACATCAGAGTCCTAGCCCGGGGACATAATCGCAAAGGAACTATGATATTGTTTGCATGCATTTATCTAAAGCTTGTGGTGCACTGTCAGGGCTTAAAAAACAATGGGAGGCTAACATGCAGTTTTGGGACTACTGTGGGGGCCCTTAAAAGTGTGGGGGAGGCCCTCCTACTATATATGAACTACTGCTGGTGGTCTTCATAAAGCGTGAGGACCATCATAGAATTTGGGAAGGGTAATGTGGGACAATTATATTGTATGAAGGCTAATTTAGGGGCCATTATACACTTTTGGGGCAAATGTTGGGTCATTATAAAGATTAGGGGCTAATTTGGGGCCATTATACATTTTGAGTGTTAATGTGGGGCCATTACAAAGTTTGGGGGCTAATATAGGGACCATTATACAGTTTGGAGGATGATATGCAGCAATTTTACAGTTTGAGGGCTAATACAAGGGCCATTATAACGTCTGAGGGCCAATGTTGGGTCATAATACAGTTTTGGACTTAATATAGGGGGTATTATGCAGTTTGGCGAGTATTGGGGGCACTATAGAGCTTTGGGGCTAATGTGGGACCACCGTTATAGAGTTTGGAACTAATGTGGGGCTATTTTACAGTTTAGTAGCTGATATGGGTCCATTATACATTTTGAAGGCTAATGTAGGGGCTATTATACAGTTTGAGGGATATGTGAGGCCATTATAAAGTTTTGGTGCTGATGTATTGACCATTGTACAGTTTAGAACTAATGTGGAGTCATCATACAATTTGTTTTTTATGTGGGGGGCTCTCATACAGTGTGGGAGGTTCTCAAAGTGCGGGACCATTATTCAGCATAAGAGCTAGTGCGGGGCCATTATACAGTTTGAGGGCTACTTTTGGGACCATTGTAAAGTGTAGGGTAGTTATACAGTGTATTGGGGGAACAGAGAAAAAAAATCATAAAATGTAAGGTCTAGCTGTGGTCTCATTATATTGTGTATAGAGGTGTTGTGGGCTCATTATACTGTGCATAGCAGAGCTGTGAGCACATCATACTGTTTATAGGGTAGGTGTGGGCTCATTATACTGTGTATAGGGGTGCTGTGGGCCCATCATACTGTTTTATAGGGGAGAAGTGGGGATATTATACTGTGTATAGGGAGCTGAGGGGACATTATACTATGTATATGTGTATAGAGTAGCCGTGGGCTGATCTTACTCTGCATCAAGGAGCTGTGGGCTCATCTTACTGTGTATATGGGAGGTATATGGACATCATACTTTGGATAAGGGAGCTGTAAATGAGGGGAACTTAGAGGACATTGTTATATCTTAAGTGGACCCTTAAGAATTATTGTTATAAGGGCACTCAGGGTATTGTGACAGTCAAAGGCACATTGAAGCTTTATTACCTTCTAGGGGTAAATGTGCCGCCCCAGCATGGACCGGGGTGCTCGGATCCGGGGTGGTCGTGGCTGGAGGGGTCCAGGCTCAGCAAACACTCCGATCCTTGAAAGGGGATTATTTACAGGGGAGAAGTTCGTGAAGCCACCTGCGGGTTGCGGTAATGGTAGTACCGCCGCTGCTGGAAGGAGTACCGGGGCAGATGGTTTAGAGCAGCAAGGTTTCAGTCCCTCCGCAGGTAGGGAAGGCCCTGGCCTCTGGGGTTTTGGTGGATATTTGGGAACGCAGGGTGCAGGGGACCAGGATACACACGGTGGGTAGCCGTGGTGCTGGATTATAAAGTAGACACTCACACTGAAGGTAAACCAAAGTCTCTGTGCCTCACTGTCACTGCGGGGAGCCCGTCCGGGTATCCGCTCCCACCGGTGTCACTTGGTAATCCGGAGCCCACCTCCATGCACAATTTAGTTTATCTGATTTTTCCCCTTGGCTTGAAGTTGTTAGGGCCTTGCTCACTATATTTAGTGTAGCTGTGCTCTTGATGGCTGGCACTTGGGATTTTAGTGGGCTGCTTTGCTGGAAAACTCTATCCCCCGCGGTGTGCTGACGCCTTCAATCTCTGAGCTCTTAGGGAAGTTCGTGAAGATACTCTCCCTCTCAGGTTAATTATCAGGACGTTGAATCGGTTCCTGACCTAGGGTCCTGTATCCCGTCGTGGTCGGTACCGGTTAGTTTTTTTGGGTTTCTGATGCTGACAGTCCTCCTAGACTATGTCCGCCGCACCCTTTTCCAATGTCACTGCCACGGGTCCCCGACTCCTCTGGTCCCGGACCACCGTCTGCAACCCAACCTTGGTCTAGCTCCCCGGTAGCTACTACTCCAGCTCCTCACTCCTTGAGGGCTCTCAGTACTCTGCTCACTTCTTCCCTCCCAACAGTCTGCCTGACCCTTAGGTGGGTGGCCCTATTACAGCTTAACCAACTTACTGGTGTGTCTAACAGGTCATGATGTGAGGTGTGGTTGGGATTTGGGGTGTTGATGGTAGTGACACCAGTTGTTGGGAACCTGGAACCATGGGTGGGGGGTAGGCCCTGCACCCTGAGTGAAAGGATGCAGTACCCTGTGGCACCCTGATATACTCAGGGGCGCCACCTAAAATGTGGGCACTGTTTTCTAAGACATTTGAACAGTACATTAATATTCTGGAAAGGGATAATTTTACCATCTAGAGGGCACAAAGGAGGCACTATTATGTTGTAAGGGGCACAGGGGCGCATTACTATGTGAGGCAGTAAGATGAACTCTGTTGTTATGCCAAACAGCAGGTGCAGTAATAGGGACAAATACAGCAGCAGCTTAGTAGGATGAGCAGTTTGTGCAGGTTGGGAATATTTGATTCTGTGATACATGGAAAAGATGGAAAAAGTGAACAATTCAATAAGAAAAAATGTCAGTTCTAAATCTCTATATATAACTGTGCTATAATTTTTTACATATTTTGCAGGACTGGTATCTACCACTTTATTGCTGCCATATGGCGGTAATATCAGTGTTGGCCTTTGTTTAAAGATTAATTTTCTGTAACAGTGCAATCAGTCATCTGCTAAGGTTCCCCACTATTAGGTGGCACCACTGTAATTGTAATCAGGCTTACCGGTTAGGGGCCCACTCAGATGTTTTGCCCCCTCTATCAGCTGATGTTGGTGGTACACTGACTGTAGGCGCATGACAGTGACATCATGTGCCATGACATGCACTCCAATGTCAGCTGACTGCCACTGCACACTGGCTACAGAGGATGATGTGTGATGTGGGAGAAGAGGGGGGGGAGTAGAGATTTTTTTATGCATTAGAGACAGAACAGGGACTCTATATCAGCAAGTGGTCCATGATAAGCACATATATACCAGGATGGGATCAGGATGGGGACCATAAATGCCTGGATAGGGCCCATGATGTGGACATATATACCAGGATCTAGACATACAGTGCCTACAAGTAGTATTCAACCCCCTGCAGATTTAGCAGGTTTACACATTCGGAATAAACTTGGCATTGTGACATTTGGACTGTAGATCAGCCTGGAAGTGTGAAGTGCACTGCAGCAAAAAAGAATGTTATTTCTTTTTTTTTTTTTTTTTTTTTAAATTGTGAAAAGTTTATTCAGAGGGTCATTTATTATTCAACCCCTCAAACGACAAGAATTCTGTTTGGTTCCCCTAAAGTATTAAGAAGTATTTCAGGCACAAAGAACAATGAGCTTCACATGTTTGGATTAATTATCTCTTTTTCCAGCCTTTTCTGACTAATTAAGACCCTCCCCAAACTTGTGAACAGCACTCATACTTGGTCAACATGGGAAAGACAAAGGAGCATTCCAAGGCCATCAGAGACAAGATTGTGGAGGGTCACAAGGCTAACAAGGGGAACAAAACCCTTTCCAAGGAGTTGGGCCTACCTGTCTCCACTGTTGGGAGCATCATCCGGAAGTGGAAGGCTTATGGAACTACTGTTAGCCTTCCACGGCCTGGACAGCCTTTGAAAGTTTCCACCCGTGCCGAGGCCAGGCTTGTCCGAAGAGTCAAGGCTAACCCAAGGACAACAAGGAAGGAGCTCCGGGAAGATCTCATGGCAGTGGGGACATTGGTTTCAGTCAATACCATAAGTAACGTACTCCACCGCAATGGTCTCCGTTCCAGACGAGCCCGTAAGGTACCTTTACTTTCAAAGTGTCATGTCAAGGCTCATCTACAGTTTGCTCATGATCACTTGGAGGACTCTGAGACAGACTGGTTCAAGGTTCTCTGGTCTGATGAGACCATGATCGAGATCTTTGGTGCCAACCACACACGTGACGTTTGGAGACTGGATGGCACTGCATACGACCCCAAGAATACCATCCCTACAGTCAAGCATGGTGGTGGCAGCATCATGCTATGGGGCTGTTTCTCAGCCAAGGGGCCTGGCCATCTGGTCCGCATCCATGGGAAGATGGATAGCATGGCCTACCTGGAGATTTTGGCCAAGAAGCTCCGCTCCTCCATCAAGGATCTTAAGATGGGTCGTCATTTCATCTTCCAACAAGACAATGACCCAAAGCACACAGCCAAGAAAACCAAGGCCTGGTTCAAGAGGGAAAAAAATCAAGGTGTTGCAGTGGCCTAGTCAGTCTCCTGACCTTAACCCAATTGAAAACCTGTGGAAGGAGCTCAAGATTAAAGTCCACATGAGACACCCAAAGAACCCAGATAACTTGGAGAAGATCTGCATGGAGGAGTGGGCCAAGATAACTCCAGAGACCTGTACCGGCCTGATCAGGTTTTATAAAAGACGATTATTAGCTGTAATTGCAAACAAGGGTTATTCCACAAAATATTAAACCTAGGGGTTGAATAATAATTGACCCACACTTTTATGTTGAAAATTTATTAAAATTTAACTGAGCAACATAACTTGTTGGTTTGTAAGATTTATGCATCTGTTAATAAATCCTGCTCTTGTTTGAAGTTTGCAGGCTCTAACTTATTTGCATCTTATCAAACCTGCTAAATTTGCAGGGGGTTGAATACTACTTGTAGGCACTGTATATACCAGGATGGGGAGAGGATGGGGACATATATATCAGAATAGGGACATTTATACCAGAACGGGCCCAGGACATATATATATATATATATATATATATATATATATATATATAAAAGGATTATGGACATATGTACCAGAATGGGGACATATATACAAGGATGGGCCCAGGGCCCAGGATGGGGACATATATGCCAGAATGGGCCCAGGTTGGGGACATATTTTTTAGATTGGGCCATAGATGGATATATATATATACCAGGATGTGGACCAGAATAAGGACATATGTATCAGGATGGGCCCAGGATGAAGACAAATATACCAGGATGGGCCCAGGATGACAACCCAGATACCAGGATGGGGATCATATATTCCTGGATGGGGAAAAATATATCAGGATGAAGGACATATATACCAGGATGGGGGACATATTTACTAGGATGAGGGACATATTTACCAGGAACGGGGGACTTTAGCACAGGATGGGGACATTACTAGATAATGAATGGGGTGGGGAGGCAACATGTATGTCTTTATAGGGTTTAGAATTCTACAATGGCCCACACATCTGATCAACATGTGGGGGGCAGGCTTAAACTTTGCACCGGGGTCCATTGGACTCTAGCTGGGCCAATGCGCTGTATGATTCCATCCTGAACTCATGAAATATGAAGAATGAGGGACTCCTTTTGTATGATGCAAATATTGAATTTTATTATAACTATCTACAAATAGCCTTATGACATTTTAATCTTTGCCATCAAATCTTCATATAAAGCTAAAATAAATGCATAGATATTAGAATATGAGTAGGGAGGGCGGACGCGGACTGTAAAAGTCTGTATCCTCGCGGTTTCAAAGATGCCCGGGTGCTGGATCCGGGCCCAGGAGTCTGGGTATTTGATCCGGATCCGGTACTCAAGAAATTAAAAACAATAAAGGAAAGATAAAGAAAATAACAATGGAGAGAGCACTTCATACTTATTGAGGCTCAGGCCCAGCTGTACGCTGCTCCTGCAGCCTCCCTGGGCTGCTCATTATCGCTTATTTTATATGCACTGCTTTCCTCACCCACCAGCCGGCCTGGCCTCTCTGATTGGTTGCAGTCAGACATGCCCCCAGCCTGTGTGACAGCGTCTGCCTGCAAGCATCGCTCATCGTGGCTCATTCATTTTCTGGAGCTCACAGAGGGCAATCATGTTCTATGACCGTTCACTGCGACTGAGATGTAGCAGAGCTGGAGTCGCCATGCTACTTTGTATGGATTACATCGGATCTGCCGGGGTGTGTTGTGGTTAATAAAGTGGTGAAAGAGGGGGTTTTTTTGTATTTTATTCCAAATAAAGTATTTTTTCGGTGTTTCTGTTTATTTACTTTCACTTACAGATTAGTGATGCTGGTGTCTCATAGACACCTGTGTCCTCACTAATCTAGGATTAGAAGAAAAATCCAGTGCTGGACATAAAATTTAAAAGTCCATCTTTTATTTTGGAAAAAGGAACCGTACAGAACAACGCGTTTCGACGCTCAGGTTTTAATCATGTTCTAAAAGTGATATGTTGTCGGTTTCCTTTTGAAAGATCCGCCCGTATACCATAATTAGTGACACCTGAATAATTGTTCAAGACAACTCCAGAACTAGTGGTTGCGGGGGATCTGACAAACAGAAATAAGGGAATAAAAATCATAGTAAAATACAGATTATACTATAAAAAACTGTAAACGTTTGTGAATATAATCTTGTGGTAAATTTAAGTATATAATAAGTGGACAATAAATAACAAATACAATCGATACTGACAATGTTCAGTATACAGAATAATTATATAAAGTCCATTATAAAAAGACAATTTCCAATACAATCTACATGATATATACAATCTCCATACATTTACTGAGAAACCGTATGTATCATATATTGCAAAGCATTCTGCATATAAAAGTATTCTCATAAATATAATTAATACAAACAATTCAACAAGGGAAATTTATATAATATATAATAATATTAATTCCTGAACCTATACAATCCCATCAATAGAAGATATAATTTCATTATTATAGAGTAAATTTGTAATATGCAAAATATATCTCACGAGCTACCAAAGGTTTAAAATAAAAGTATATTCCAGAATGAATATCATTATCTAATTTAATTCAATGAAATACTAATAATAATGTAAAATAAGATCCTGGAGGTAATTCATATCTTGCGGTTGTCGCGTTTCTAGGGTGAAGATCCAGAAGGACTCTCTGTTTAGGAGTTTCCTCCTGTGATCTCCACCCCGGATCGTTCTATGCACCTGTTTGACGCCAGTAAACTGAAAACCCGCAACATCCCCACCATGTACAGGCGCAAAGTGTCTGAACACAGCAGATGAGGAAACCGCAGTCAGGCTAGTGGCGTCTTCTAATTCTAATTTTCAGTGGTCCTGAAGTACAGCCCACATATTGAACTTTACAAATATTGCAGGTTATCAGGTATACTATAAATGTAGAATTACAATTTATTAAGGTATTGATATTAAATTCCCTCTGGTTGCTGGTAGATTTAAAAGTTTTTCCTTTCTGAACAAATGAACATATTTTGCAGCGATTTGCCCCACATTTATAGAAGCCCTTCAAATGTATCCAAGATGATTGTTTTGGATTTTTTATTTCACTAGTAAACTAGGTGATAGTACGTTGTTTAGTGTGGGAGCTCTTTTCGCTACACATCTCACATTACCCTGAATTATTTTCTTTAATTTAGGATCTTCATTTAATATAGGTAGATACTTATTTTACATTAGCCGATATTACGTTAAATTGATTGCTATAATTTGTAGAGAATACTGTTTTATTGTTATTTTTCTTGTTTTTTTGTGATGGTTTATTTTTGTCTAGCAAGTCATTTCTATTAATATTAACTATTGATTTGGCTCTATCAAGTGTCCACTATGGATAGCCTCTATTGAAAAGTCTGTTACAAATTTTACCCTCCTCTATAACATAATCGCATTGTTGTGAACAGTTCCGTTTAGTACGGATCAGTTCACCCACTGGAATGTTATGTTTAGTATGTGAATTGTGACATGAGTCTGCTGTCAAAATTGAATTGCAAGCAGTTGGTTTGCGATAGGGGGTGACAATCACTATGTTATCTTTGTTAATAGACAGGGTAATATCTAAAAGATTCATAACTTTTGGATGGTTAATTGAAGTAAATTTTAAATTGAATTCATTTGAACTAATAAATTCCATAAAATTAGCAATCAAATTTTCTGGACCAGACCAAATAAGTAACAGGTCGTCCAAATACCTACCATACCATTCTATGTATTTGGAAAAGATATTAATGTCATCATAGAGAAACTCCTCCTCCCACCTCGCCATAACTAAATTAGCAAGCGAGGTGGAGAAGCGAGCCCCCATGCTGACTCCCCTGCATTGTAAATAGAATTTATTATCAACAGAAAAATAATTGTGCTTTAAAATAAATTCACCAGATGAAACGATGAAATCCTTTAAGCAAACATGGCTGAATCTGTCTAGGTGTTGTGATTAACTGTGTATTGCCACATTATGTGGGATAGAGGGGTACAAGGAAATAACATCACAGGACAACCAAAAATAATGTGTTTTCCATACAAATCCATCCAATGCTTTTACTACCTCCTTTGTGTCCTTAATATAGCCAGGAATATTGTATATCAGTGGCTGTAAGAATTCATCATCCACCCCCCAAGGTTCTCCCCCAATGACCCAATACCCGAGACTATTGGTCTAAGGGGGGAGAGGTGTTTTTGTGAACCTTGGGGAGGGAGTGATAAATCGGCACAACCGGATGTTTATTAAATAGATAATCTTTAGTTTTATCATTAATGGCTCCTGTACAAACTCCTTCCTCTAGCTTTTTCAATAGTAAGTTGTTAAAGTGTCTAGAGGGATCACCATCTAATTCAAAGTGTGTATCCACATCTTTTAGTTCCTCTAAAGTCAATTTTTTATATAGTCCTGAATTAAGCAGAACAATGGAACCCCCTTTGTCAGCACTTCTAATAGTCAAATCGGAATTAGATTTTAGCTCTTCTAGTGCTGCTCTCTCCCCTTGACTTAAATTATCCCTATGGCGGCCATAGTTCTGCTCAATTCAATGAATTATGTTACAATTAATTCCTGAAAAAAAATCCATTTTTGGTTGTCGGGATTGAATAGGATAATACTCATAGTTTGACAATTTGGGAAAAATAGTATTATCAGATATTTCATTACACTCCGTATGTAATAATCTTAAGTTCATTAAACTTTTTTGCTCACGAAAGGAAAAATAATTGTTTTTGGTGGAAGAGTTTTTTCATTATCAGTATCAATTGGTAAAATCTCTTTGTTTTCATCAAAAATGTGGCATTTCAACGTTATATTACGTGCAAACTTGTTTAAATCTAATATAGTTTGGAAGATATTAAAGTTCACGTTGGGGGCAAATCCAAGTCCTCTGCTGAGTAACGATATTTGGTTTTCCGATAATACGTAACTGAAAGATTCCAGACTTGAATCGTTAGTGTCTCTGATTGTAATTGTGAGCAGGGTAGGTGTTGTTTTTTATGTTTCCTACCCGATCTTCTCTTGCGTTTTTTGATCTATTGTTGGAAAACATTTGTGGTGGATTTTTTTTTTATTGTTTTGAGCGGGTACTAATACCAGGAGTATTGTTGGAGGAGTTGGATATATCTGTAGCTCCATCTGAAGTAGACGATATTGAAAAATCAGCTGAAGAATTAGTATTCTGAAAGTTAACTCTATTAAAGCTGGAATGGCGTCTCCATCTCAAGATCAGTCTTGGTCTATAATTCCAAGTGTAAATTTCATCTTTAGCATAATCATTAGAGTCCCTCACAATTTTTTTCTTTTTCATTTCCATGATGTTATTCTCTACTTTGAAAAATTTAGTTTGAATTTTATCATAAGATAATTTATAATCCTCCAAACTATTAAATTGTTTAAGAGACTTTTTGATCTTGGTTATATTAGCTTTAATTTGCACAAGTTCCAACTCCTCTTGTTGCACAATGAGTTGCATCAATTTCATTGAGCAATCGTTCAGTATATTGTTCCAATTTTTTATAAACTCATTGTTATATCTACTGGTAGGGAACTTTTACAAACGCAACCCCCTGGGGATCATACCTTTTTCAATGTAGGTTTTTAGCGAGGTTGAATCTCACCAGGTTTTAAGTTCCTTCACCATACTCCGTTCTAAATCCAACAAGTATTCCTGAAAGATATCCTGTTCAGCCACCGGTATTTTTCAGCCACGTTAAAAATTTGTGCCACTTTTGAGAGACGATTGGAATAATCCTCTTTGTCCACAAGATTATCCACAATAGGTTCCGACATGATGCAAGATGTTATTGAAATGTCCAAATAAGGTTAATAGAGTATTCCCCTGTCAGGAGCACGGAGCCACAGTTGACTGCACACAGAAAGAAAAAATCCAGCTCACCGATCAGACCCGATCACTAATCTAAAGTTTAGTAGCAGCTATGCACTCTTATTAACTCCTTATTACTCCGATTGCCACCACACCAGGGTAACGGGAAGAGCCAGGTAAAGCGATGGGCTTGTCACATCTAATAGATGCGACAATTCTGGGCGGCTAGAGGCTGATATTTTTAGGCTGAGTCTCTCCAGCCTGAAAATACCAGCCCACAGCTGTCAGGCTTTATCTTGGCTGGGTATGAAAATTGTGGGGAACCATATATCGATTTTTTTTTTTAAATTATTTATTTAAATCATGTTTTTTTAAAAAGGCCAAATGCAGTTCCTTTTAGGCCGGAGTCACACTTGCGAGGGACTCTCACATTGCATCACCTGGCATGTATGTCTATGCATTTGCACTCTCATGTCCAGAGAGCGTCAGGCCGTGCCAGGTAATGCGATGTGAGACTCGTGTGAGTCCCTTGCAAGTGTGACTCTGGCCTTATTTTGATACATATGAATCCAAGAGAACACAGTCCTGCACCACCCATACACGCCTATCACACCTGGGATCACTGGAGGGTAAGGAATATAGCACCAGACGTCCTTGTTGGAAGCCGGATCAGCGTGCAGGTCCAAACAGCAAAAGTCAGTTCAGTTCATCAATACAGAAGAAGAATAAGACCGCACCAATGCTGATGTCTTTTTCCGGATAATCTTTATTCCATAAACTCGGTTAAAAGGTGTTGTAAAATCAGCGGGTGGAGGAGACCTGGATGCGGCCCCTCACTATGGACGACGGCCGTTTCGCCTGTGATTAGGCTTCCACGGGTCCACATGTGGGGTAAAATCAGCCCTCCCTAAATAGGGTCATGCATCCAGGTGACCTCCCCACATATACAAAAAGTGTGCATGAAGTGTATAATACAATTAAAAGGTACTTTGTGTGCATATTTCACGTACCAAAAAATTAAAAACAATCATTGTGAAAAATACAAAAATCGGACAATATTACAGAGGTATGAGACATTATAATATTCACAAAAATCAATTCATACATGGTTTATATGCGTAATCAGGATTACAACTTGATTTCACTTATCTGGGATATTTATTCCATTAATTATCCCACCCATTGTCAGGCATATACCATTATTTTACCATGCCCTGTTTTTGTGCAAAAAAATCCTTTACAAAAAGACTGATAAGTCGTTACGGTCATTCATTCCCAATGCGCCCTGTGCTCCATATTTTATAATTAATTTTGCCTCCGTTTGCAACAACAGTTTGTGGTGATCCCCTCCTTGCGATGGGAGTGACACCCTTTCCAAACCGGCAAAATTCAGGACATCAGGGCAGCCATTGTGCGATTCTCGTACATGTGCTATCAATCTTGGGGATCCCTTTCCTGTCTGGATTGAATTATAGTGCTCCTTAAATCGAACATATAGGCATCTGATAGTTTTTCCTATATAAAATCTCCCACAGGGACATACTATTGCATAGACTACAAATTTTGTCTTGCACGATATAAACTGATTGACATAGTGTGTATGTGCACCAATTTTCACAGACTTGCCGGTCAAACGCAGACTACAAAATCTGCATTGGCCACATTTAAAGTTGCCATTAGGAGACTGTTTTTCCAACCATGTGTTTTTGCTGGTTAATCTATTTTTAACCAGCAAGTCCCTCAAATTGTGGCATCTCCTGTAGGAAACTAATGGCTTAGAAGCCGTCATTTTTTTCAATTCAGGATCCCTTTCTAGGATGTGCCAGTTCTCATTAAGCGTTTTTCTTATGATGTCAAACATAGGTCCGAATTTGAAACTAAAGGTGAACCTGTCATTAGTGTTCTTTTCTTTTCTCTTTTTCACCCCTCCTGAGTCGGCTACTGGACAGAGACGAGTTTTTTCATATGCTAGATTGATAATAGTATCGGGATAACCCCGTTGTAAAAATCTATTTTTTAATTCAGAAGCCTGTTCCTCAAAGGTCACACTGGTACTGTTAGTTCTTTTTACCCTCAAAAACTGCGAGTACGGGAGGGCAGTTTTTGTGTGCTGCGGGTGGGCGCTTTCATAATGTAAAACAGAGTTGGAGGCTGTGGGTTTTCTATAAATTTTTGTTGCGATCACTCCATCATTGACCCCAACCTCCACATCCAAAAAACTTATAGTATTGCCTCCAAAGGTAGAGGTAAACGACATGTTCATGGTGTTGGTGGTGTTTAAATAGGAAACAAAATCGGAAAAATCCTTTTCTGTCCCATCCCACACCATGAACATGTCGTCGACATACCTTAAATAGTATTTAATATGCTTCAAGAACGGGTTATTCACTGTATATACATACTTGCCTTCAAATTGTCCCAAAAAAATATTGGCCATGGCACATGATACGGGGGTACCCATTGCAGTACCCCCGCACTGTACATACCACCCGTCTAGAAACATGAAGGCATTTTTTGATAAAACAAATTCCAGCGCTTCACCAACAAAATCACAAAACAAAGGACTTGGGACAATTTGAAGGCAAGTATGTATATACAGTGAATAACCCGTTCTTGAAGCATATTAAATACTATTTAAGGTATGTCGACGACATGTTCATGGTGTGGGATGGGACAGAAAAGGATTTTTCCGATTTTGTTTCCTATTTAAACACCACCAACACCATGAACATGTCGTTTACCTCTACCTTTGGAGGCAATACTATAAGTTTTTTGGATGTGGAGGTTGGGGTCAATGATGGAGTGATCGCAACAAAAATTTATAGAAAACCCACAGCCTCCAACTCTGTTTTACATTATGAAAGCGCCCACCCGCAGCACACAAAAACTGCCCTCCCGTACTCGCAGTTTTTGAGGGTAAAAAGAACTAACAGTACCAGTGTGACCTTTGAGGAACAGGCTTCTGAATTAAAAAATAGATTTTTACAACGGGGTTATCCCGATACTATTATCAATCTAGCATATGAAAAAACTCGTCTCTGTCCAGTAGCCGACTCAGGAGGGGTGAAAAAGAGAAAAGAAAAGAACACTAATGACAGGTTCACCTTTAGTTTCAAATTCGGACCTATGTTTGACATCATAAGAAAAACGCTTAATGAGAACTGGCACATCCTAGAAAGGGATCCTGAATTGAAAAAAATGACGGCTTCTAAGCCATTAGTTTCCTACAGGAGATGCCACAATTTGAGGGACTTGCTGGTTAAAAATAGATTAACCAGCAAAAACACATGGTTGGAAAAACAGTCTCCTAATGGCAACTTTAAATGTGGCCAATGCAGATTTTGTAGTCTGCGTTTGACCGGCAAGTCTGTGAAAATTGGTGCACATACACACTATGTCAATCAGTTTATATCGTGCAAGACAAAATTTGTAGTCTATGCAATAGTATGTCCCTGTGGGAGATTTTATATAGGAAAAACTATCAGATGCCTATATGTTCGATTTAAGGAGCACTATAATTCAATCCAGACAGGAAAGGGATCCCCAAGATTGATAGCACATGTACGAGAATCGCACAATGGCTGCCCTGATGTCCTGAATTTTGCCGGTTTGGAAAGGGTGTCACTCCCATCGCAAGGAGGGGATCACCACAAACTGTTGTTGCAAACGGAGGCAAAATTAATTATAAAATATGGAGCACAGGGCGCATTGGGAATGAATGACCGTAACGACTTATCAGTCTTTTTGTAAAGGATTTTTTTGCACAAAAACAGGGCATGGTAAAATAATGGTATATGCCTGACAATGGGTGGGATAATTAATGGAATAAATATCCCAGATAAGTGAAATCAAGTTGTAATCCTGATTACGCATATAAACCATGTATGAATTGATTTTTGTGAATATTATAATGTCTCATACCTCTGTAATATTGTCCGATTTTTGTATTTTTCACAATGATTGTTTTTAATTTTTTGGTACGTGAAATATGCACACAAAGTACCTTTTAATTGTATTATACACTTCATGCACACTTTTTGTATATGTGGGGAGGTCACCTGGATGCATGACCCTATTTAGGGAGGGCTGATTTTACCCCACATGTGGACCCGTGGAAGCCTAATCACAGGCGAAACGGCCGTCGTCCATAGTGAGGGGCCGCATCCAGGTCTCCTCCACCCGCTGATTTTACAACACCTTTTAACCGAGTTTATGGAATAAAGATTATCCGGAAAAAGACATCAGCATTGGTGCGGTCTTATTCTTCTTCTGTATTGATGAACTTATTTTGATACATAACTAAGATAAATAAACCTATAAAGAAGTGGAGTCACATAATAACCAAAGTATCAATTAGAATATGAAATTTTATTAAATATCCAAAATTCAGAAAAGTAACAGACACAAATTAAAAGTGCATAGTGCAGGACAAGAGATGAATAAGATGCCAATATAGTTGCCACAACATATATAGGGAGGGTTATATATTTAGTAGTGTGAAGGCACAAGTAGAAAATAAACTTAGTCTTAACAGTGCAGTCCGACAGTCCAGTAGTGAGTTCCCCTTACACCTGAGGTCACTTTTGGTGGTTCTCATGGTACCCTCTATGTGAGCTGCCAGCTGTGACCTCAGCTAAACGTAGTCCCACATTGTCAGACTGTGTGACATGGCAGCAGAGCAGTCTGTCAGTCCAGTAGCTGTGAGGCCCAGAAACCTTAAAGGAGACTTTAAGTGACCCTTTAAGGTTTCTGCAGTTCCCAGCTGCTCTTTGGAGGCTGTGAAAACTTACTAGAGTTCACAGCCTCCAAGTGTCCCAACCACTTGGAACTGCAGGAACCTTAAAGGGTCACTTAAAGTCTCTTAAAAGTTCTGGAGTTTCCAGCTGCTGAAATACCTGGAGGCTGTGAACTCTTGTAAGTAGCTAGGAACTCCAGGAACCTTAAAGGTTTCCTTAAAGGCTCCTTTAAGGTTTCCAGGTCTCACAGCTACCAGGAGCATTAAATGTTTTGTTAAAGGCTTGGGTTGACAGCTTCTGCAAGACCAGGTGGCTGTGAGCTCTGATAACCTAAAGGTAACCAGAGCTCACAGTCACCGGGTCTCTCAGAAGCTGTGATTCCCAGAAGTTTTAAAGGAGCCTTAAATTGAGCCTTTAAGGTCCCTGGATTTCCGAGCTGTTGGAACACCTGGAGGCTGTGAACTCTGGTAACCTAAAGGCAGCTCACACAGAGGGTACCATGAGAAACACCAGAAGTCACCTCAAGTGAACTTAGTACTGGACTGTAGTGTCAACATGGTCAAAGTAGCTTTTTAACACGGTGGAAGTGTACATGTCCACACGTCTATTCTTACTGAGTAATGGGTTTGACTCATTTAATTTCTAGGTCTCCAAATTAGACACATGACCTGAGCTTGCCCTTTATACCTTAGAGGTACTAGCCTACTCTGCGGCAAGTGTACTGTCGGAATGTGTGTTTAGCACAGCAGGGGATGTAATCACAGACAGATTCGTTTACCTGTCAACAACCAATGTGATCAAGCTCACATTCATTAAAATCTTACAGGACTTGTCCGTACATTTGCCTAACTAAAACCTATACCAGCTGCACCCAGCCATTGATACTGTATACTCTGCCATAAACAATGTTTTTTTGTCTCCGCAAATTTAAAAAAAATTATTTTCTACCTCCTTCTCCACCTTTTCTATCTACTGCACTGCATGCACCTCTTCCTTCTTCTCCAGTTTGACGTTTTCCTCCTCCTGGTTGTAAACTTTTTTTATTCTATCTTAATTTAAGTAATTTATCTTAACCCCATAATGATGGCCTAACATCTCAAGATGTCGGAAAAGCAGGGTACTTATTCTGTAGCGACACTTTGAGACATTCCGCCAAAAAAAGCTTATAGCACCCCCCAGTGATGGAAAATCTCGGGGGTTTCAGCTACTGGAGCTGAGACCCCCAGATTATGAATCGGGGTGTTTTTTATGGACCCCGATAATGTGATCGGCGGTATACACTGTATATCACCGATCACATTAAAAAAAAGAAATGGCAGGTAAAACTGATTTCTTTCTCATCTGACGTGATCAAACATGTCAGATGAGAAAGAAATATAAGCCCCTAGTGCCCCCAAGGCCCCCGGTACCGGAGAATTCCCCCCCGCCCGGAACATTCAAAATGGCGCCGCAGCACACCGAAAACAGACGCCGCCTGCTCTGCATTCATTTCCCTCGTATCTGAAATAATCAAACATTTCAGATCGAAGAGAAATGTCCTCCCCCTGAGCCCTCCTCCGGTCCTCACTGCCGTTCTAGGTCTCTCCCACCCAATCTGGGATCCTCCGGTCTACTCCCCAACCCCATCCTGGCCAGCCAAAATGGCAGGTGCAACTGGCGGCGCACGATGCATTCACCCCCCTCCTCCTGATTTCTGTTGCATGTGACATCTCAGATGCAACAAAACTGTTGTCCCTAGGTCCCTCCCCGGTCTCCCCCGGTCTCCCTCACCTCCTTGCACTAACATGCCGGCTGCATGTGTAGAGGGCTGCTCTCAGCTCCGGCTCCAGCGACACTGTCACTGACACTGCAACTCACACAGCCCTGGTGTAGACCCAGGGAGGGTGAGTGCAGTTTTATATCACTGCAGTCACTCTCCTCATATGGAGGTTCTGCACTTCTAGGAAATAGGGTGTACGTTCCCTGAGCGTACACCCAATATTCTGGAAAGGTACAGAATCATCGTGGGACCTCCAGAATGGATTACTGCGGACCAGATTTTTTTTTTCAATGAATTGGTGAAAGAGGGAATGTTTTGGGGAGCAATTTTGTTTTTCAAATAAAAATGTTTCTTGTCTTTATTTTTTTTATTACTGACATATAGTAATGTCGGGTATCTGATAGACGCCGTGACATCACTAACCGCTGGGCTTGATGCCAGGTGACATCACAGCTGGTATCAACCCTTATATTACCCCGTTTAGCACTGCAACATGGAAACGGGATGAGTTGGGACGAAGCACCAGAGTTGGCGCACCTAATGGATGTGCCACTTCTAGGGCGGCTGTGGCGTGCTATTTTTAGTCTGGGAAGGGCTAAATAACCATGGCCCTTCCCACCCTGATAATACCAGACAACATATAAATAATTATAAAAAACAGCTTGGGGTGAACTCCAAATTTGATCACCAGCCAAGGTGAAGCTGCCAGCTGTGGTCTACAGGCTGCAGCCGTCTGCTTTACCCTAGCTGGCTATCAAAAATGTGGGGGACTCCACGTTGTTTTTTTTTAATTATTTATTTATAATCGGGCTAAATACAAGGCTAAGCACAATGAAAGTAACTAACAGGTGCCAACTTAGAATATGCAGGAGGTGAGACATTATATGTGTCAGATGTCTATCCATCCATCCATTGTAGCTTTTTAGGCTATGTGACCACAATCAGGATTTGCAACGTTTTGAACTCAGAGTGTTTTCGCTGCTTCCATAACACTGAGTTGTGCAGTACAAGCGCAGTGGAAGGATTTTTAGAAATCCCATGCTCACGTCACTTTTTTCTGCAGCATAAACTGACCTGCGGCGTGGCTTCCTGAGCAGCAGCATGTCAATTTATGCTGCAGAGACTAACGTGTTCTTCGGAGGGATAATAAAGTCTGCAGCGGCCCGAACCTGGATTGTATGCACAGGTAGCTGCGTTCTCCCATGGACAACACTCTCTCTCTCTCTCTCTCTCTGCAGGAGGGCTGGCACTGCGTCCTAGACACACTGTCGCTGGATTGTGGGAATATAGCCTAAAAGTGATAAATTTGGCGCTACAGCAACATTTTTGTAAAGTACCTGTAGATTCAAAATTCTCACTATACCCCTGAATAAAGTGCTTGAAGAGTCTAGTTTCCAAAATGGGGTCACTTGTGGGGGTTTCTGCTATATAGGTACCCTAGGAGCCCTGCAAATGCG
Organism: Anomaloglossus baeobatrachus; assembly: GCF_048569485.1. Taxonomy (NCBI): domain Eukaryota; kingdom Metazoa; phylum Chordata; class Amphibia; order Anura; family Aromobatidae; genus Anomaloglossus; species Anomaloglossus baeobatrachus. The sequence continues at coordinate 282,668 of NW_027441779.1, read as the reverse complement.
ACATGATGCCTGCAATTTATTTCAACTTTTACAAAATTCCAATCATGCTCCTTCCATTCCGAGCTCTACTGCTTGTTCAAACATAGTGTTTTTTGCCACACATGGGGTATCACTGCACTGATAAGAAATTGGATAACAATCTGTGTGGTCCATTTTTTGGTATTTCCTCTTGAAAAAGTGAGAAATTTGGTGCTGAAGCAACATTTTTCTGAAAAAAATTAAAACTTTCAATATGACTACTTAAGGTTATCAAATTCTATGAAGTACTTGTGGGTTCAAAATGCTCACTATACCACTAGATAAAATCCTTGAGGTGTCTAGTTTCCAGAATAGGGTCATTTGTGGGGATGCTCCACTGTTTAGGCACCTCAGGGGGTCTCCAAATGCAACATAGCATTTGCTAATGATTCCAGCCAATTTTACTGTCAAATGGCGCTCCTCTCCTTCCGAGCCCTGCCGTACACCCAAACAGTTGATTTCCACCACATATAAGATATTGGTGAACTCAAGAGAAATTGCACAATAAATTTTCTGGTGCATTTTTTTCTGTCACCTTTGTGAATAAAAAGCTACCTGGTTGAAGTAACAATTTTCTGATAAAATTTATTTTTTTATTTTCAAGGCTCAACGTTATAAAATCCTGTGAAGTATCTAGGGGGTTCAGGTTACTCACCAAACATCTAGATAAATTCCTTGAGGGGTCTGTTTTCCAAAATGTGGCCACATGTTGGGGAGCTTCACTGTGTAGGCACCTCAAGGCTCTCCAAACGCAACATGGCATCCGCTATTTGTTCCAGCCAATTTTGCAGTGAAATGGCACTCCTTCACTTCTGAGCCCTGCCGTATGCCCAAACAGTTGATTTTCACCACATATAAGGTATCGCCAAACTCAGGAGAAATTGCATAATACATTTTATGGTGAATTTTTTCCTGTTACCCTTGTTAAAAAAAGCTACCTGGTTGAAGTAACAATTATTGTGGTGATATTTCATTTTATATTTTCACGGCTCAATGTTATAAAATTCTGTGAAGCACCTGGGGGTTCAGGGTACTCACCAAACATCTAGATAAATTCTTTAAGGGGCCTAGTTTCCAAAATGGGGTCACTTGTGGGGTGTTTCTGCTGTTTACATACCTTAGGGGCCCTTCAAATGCAACATGGTACCCGCAATCTTTTCAGCCAAATTTGCTTTCCAAAATTCAAATATTGCTCCTTCTGTTCCAAGCCCTCCTATTTGTCCAAACAAAGGTTTCTGACAACATGTGAGGTATCACTGCGCTCATAAGAAAGTGGGTAACAAACATTGTGGTCCAATTTTTGGAATTATCTCTTGAAAAAGTGAGAAAATTGTTGCTAAAGCAACATTTTTGAGAAAAAAAATAAAATTTTCAATATGACAAAATCTGTGAAGTACATGTGGGTCCAAAGGATCATTATACCCCTAGATAGAAGCTTAGAGAGGTCTAGTTTCAAAATAGGGTCACTTGTGAGGGTTTTTTGCTGTTTAGTTACCTTAGCAGACCTGTAAATGCAACATGGTACCCGCAATCTATTTCAGCCAAATTTGCTTTCCAAAATCCAAATATTGCACCTTCTGTTCTGAGCCCTCCCATTTGTCCAAACAGAGGTTACTTACCACATTTGGAGTATCAGCACACTCCTAAAAAAGTGAGTAACAAGTTTTGTGGTCCATTTGTTGTGTTATTTCTTCTAAAAGTGAATAAATTTGGGGTAGAGCAACATTTTTAGGTAAAATTTTAATCTTTGCTTTTTTTCATTCCAAATTGCTTTAGCTTCTGTTAAGCACCTGAAGGGTTAATAAACTTCTTGGATGTGATTTTGAGTACCTTTAGGGGTACAGGTTTTAGAATAGTGTAACTTTTGGGTATTTTTTGTCACTTCGGCCTCTCAAAGTCACTTCAAATGTGATGTGGTCTCTAAAAAAATGGTTTTGTAAATTTTGTTGAAAAATTGGGAAATTACTGATGAACTTTGAACCCTTCTGACTTCCTAACCCCAAAAAATTTTGTTTAAAAAATTGTGCTGATGTAAAGTAGGCATGTGGGAAATGTAATTTATTAACTATTTTGTATGACGTCATTGACATGACACTCTGGTTTAAGGGCATAAAAATTCAAAGTTTGAAAATTGTAACATTTTCAAAATTTTCATCAAATTTCCAATTTTTTCACAAATAAAACCAAAATTTATCATTCTAAATTTACCACTAACATGAAGCCCAATATGTAAGGAAAAATAAACTCAGAATCACTGGGATCCGAAAAAGCGACAGAAAGAAGCGCAAAGAAAGTGACACTGGTCAGAATTGTAAAAAATGGCCTGGTCATTAAGGTGAAAATTAGCTCCGTCACAAAGGGGTTAATTTAAGTCATTTTTCATAACAAAAACAAAACAGAAAAAAATGTTGGCTACCTCCTCCACCTATTCCGTTTCCACCTCCTCCTTCACTTGGACTTCCACCTCCTGGTTCAAGCTTTTTAAATGAATGCTATGTTATTTTAAAAGGGTTTTGGGTACACTGTAGGCCAACTGTGAAAATAGGCTCTCTAGGAGCCTTTTTGAAATTGTTGCTCACTGGAAGAACTCTACCACTCTTGGCTGTGTGGGTAAACTTTTAAATCAGGCTCTGGAGTGGTGTTTTTTAATTGATTCTTTGCTGGGGAACTCTTCCAAGCCAACTCCATAAAAAAACCCAATTATTAGCTTTTTAACTACAACAGCAATAGTGTACGGTGCTGGAGCCAACATTTTTATTCTATGGGGAACTGTGAAAAAAGTCAGAGTAATAATCTGATGGGCACTCTCTCTTTGCATATAGGCCATGTAATACTGTGCACTTATTGGGGTGAAAAGAATGTGGAAAGCAGCAAATAAATGACATGGTCATGATGCTGCTGGTGGTGGTAGAGGTGGAGCTGCTGCAGAGACAGGACATGGTCAATCTGTGCCAGCAATGCACCCAAATAGAACAAATCCTTTGGTGCAAGAAGGTGACAGGAGGTTCCTCAGCATGCCACAACATGCAGCAGCACAATCTGCTATGTTCCATATTAGCATTAGCCAGTGTTTCAACAGCAAGGTGGAGGAGTATGTGTCCACATGTCTCCATATACTGAGGGAGGAGTCTTCCACACTTAGTTCCAGTTATTTCACGTTGGGTTTCACCGGTCCCCCTCTTAATCAAGGCCCCAGTCCTGACAACAAGCGAAATAGAAACAAAGTCCTATTTCACTGTCCTAGCTTTAGTATCCAGGTACAGCTGTCTTCTTTGAACAATTATTTTGTCAAGCTAAGTACTTTGGGTCCTTGTGGCATCCAGTTAACAGCATTGGATAAGTGCCCAAAGGCAAAGGGGCTTTAACTGACTGTAGCAAGGCTAACTGTTGGAGAGCTAGCTCAATCTCAAATCCAATTACAAGCATTTTAACTGCAGGAGCTGTAGTGTACACTACTGGAGTTTATATTTTGGCTCTGTAAGGGAAACTGTGAAAGCAGAATTAATAGGGGCCTTTTCTTAAATTGTTGCTCTGTGGCAGTTCTCTGTAAATCTTGGCTGTGTGGGTAAACTGGTAAAATAGGCTGTGTAGGGACCTTTTTTAAATTGTTGCTCTGTGGAGGAACTCTGATAATCTTAGCTGTGTGGATCAATGTCACAAGTGTGTCATGTGTGACAGACAGTCATGTGGTTTCTGGGCATCGAAAGTCACAGCACCTAGTTGCGCAAAATGCTCAATTATTTTCCATTGTTCCTGTTGTCAGTATTCATTGATATAGGTACCTGTCCTGCTGAATTCATCTCTCTCCCTTTTAGACCAAGCAGCAACGCAGATTCCACCCAGCTGTTGATTGTCAGTATTCCCTTGGTTTTTAAATACCCCTTTCATCTTTTGGCCTGTTCTGGTGATATTTTCAGTTCCTTCAAGCTGAGGTTGCAAGCAGGAGGTTTGTACTTCTCTGTGGTATTGTTGCTGAAAGCTCTGCTGAACTCCTACATGAGTTATCTAATGATAACATTTTCACCCTGTGTCCCCCTTGTGTCTTCTATAGTTGTTTAGGGGGGTTGACAAAGAGCTCATCCCATCTGTTTCCTATTTAGGGCCCAGCATTAGGGATATCTATGGTCAGGTATCCAGCTTAGCACATAAGTGCAGAACCTATCTAGGGTGGTAAGTAGAGATGAGCGAACCGGGCGCGGTTCGGCTCGAGTTCGGTTCGCCGAACGAAGGTCTCGTTTGAGTTCGGTTCGGCGAACCGGTTCGGCGAACCACTCGAACCGCATAGGAAACAATGGGAGGCAATCACAAACACATAAAAACACCTAGAAAACACCCTTAAAGGTGTCCAAAAGGTGACAAACAACTCACAACACAACACAAACACATGGGAAAGTGACAAGGACATATACTCATGCGAAAACAAAAGAGCTGGACAAAGAAAAAGAGGAGGAGACACAGATATAGGCATGGCATGCCCTTCTAAAATCATGTAAAACATCGCAAGCAGAGTCTTTCTTTTTTCCAAAAATTGGGCCATACACACACCACTTCAGTGGCAGCACTTGTGCCCCAGTTGTACACTTCACAGGTAGATTTGCATCAAGCACATTCAAAAATACGCCATACTTAACTGTCCCCAGGATGACCCCGGGGTAGGTAGCAAAGTCTTTGCTTAACCATGACTTGTTCATCTTGGCTCCTTTTAAAAAACACAGCAAGCAAGGGTTACTCCAAGCGGAGTCTCCCTTTTTTCCAAAAATTGGGCCACACACACACCCACCCTTTCAGTGGCAGCACTTGTGCCCCAGTTGTACACTTCACAGGTAGATTTGTATCAAGCACATTCAAAAATACGCCATCCTTAACCGTCCCCAGGATGACACCGGGGTAGGTAGCTAAGACTTTCCTGATCCCAGCTCTGTTCATCTTGGATCATTTTTAAAAACACTGTAAGCAAGGGTTACTCCAAGCGGAGTCTCCCTTTTTCCAAACATTGGGTCCCACACACCCACCCCTTCAGTGGCAGCACTTGAGCCCCAGTTGTACACTTCACAGCTAGATTTGCATCAAGCACATTCAAAATCCACAAGCATTTACGCTCCCCAGGATGACACAGAGGTAGTAAACTCCTTGTGGATCCATGACTTGTTCATTTTGATGAACGTTAGTCTGTCCACATTGTCACTGGACAGACGCGTGCGCTTATCTGTCAGCACACACCCAGCAGCACAGAAGACACGTTCAGAGACAATGCTGGCAGCTGGACCTGACAAAATCTCCAAGGCGTAACTGGAGAGCTCTGGCCATTTTTCAAGATTTGAAGCCCAAAAGGAGCAAGGCTCCATTTGCAAAGTCATGGCATCGATGTTCATTTGGAGATACTCCTGTATCATCCTCTCCAGCCATTGACTATGTGTCAGACTTGTCTCTGGTGGCCTTGCAAAGGATGGTCTAAAAAAATTATGAAAATATTCAATAAAATTCCTGTTACCAGCACCAGATACGGTGCTACTGGTACAGGTAGACTGTTGAAGATGACGAGACCGTCCCATGTTTGTCAAGTTACAACTGGGAGATTCACTCCCTGCACCACGGTTGTTTGGTGGAAAAGCCAAGCTAAGATCGAGTAACAGCTTTTGCTGATACTCCTGCATACGTGCGTCCCTTTCTATGGCTGGAATTATGTCACAAAATTTGGACTTGTACCGGGGATCTAATAGTGTGGCAAGCCAGTAGTCATCATCACTTCTAATTTTGACAATACGAGGGTCATGTTGGAGGTAGTGCAGGAAGAAGGCGCTCATGTGTCTTGCGCAACCATGCGGACCAAGTCCACGCTGTGTTGTGGCATAGAGGTGCTAACCGTTCTTTCTTCCTCTGACATCTCCCCCCAACCTCTTTCAACAGAAATTTGACCAAGGTCTCCCTCATCCGCTGAGTCTTCCATGTCCATGAACAGTTCGTCTTCCATTTCTTCATGTTCTCCTGCACCTGTCTCAACATTTCGCCTGCTACTATGCGCCCTTGTTGATCCCTGTCCCCCATCGTCACAAGCCTGCCGCGTTGGTGATCATGAACGTCTGGACCTTGTTGATGTTGTTGTGTCTGGCGCATATGAATCCTCCTGTAGTTCCTCCCCTCCAGCATATAAATGACTGGAATTGTCATGCTGATAATGGCATTGTCAGCGCTAAACATATTCGTCGCCATGTCGAAACTGTGCAGAAGGGTGCATAGGTCCTTGATCTGAGACCACTCCATCAGGGTGATCTGCCCCACCTCTGCATCTCGTTGGCCCAGGCTATACGTCATGTTGTATTCCACCAGGGCTCGACGGTGCTGCCACAGTCACTGTAACATGTGGAGAGTCGAATTCCAGCGTGTCGGCACATCGCATTTCAGGCGATGAACCGGCAGGCCGAAAGACTTCTGGAGTGATGCAAGTCGCTCAGCAGCGGTGGTTGAATGGCGGAAGTGAGCAGACAGTTTTCGTGCCCTGTTCAGAAGGCCATCTAGGCCGGGATAGTGTTAAAAATTGCTGGACAACAAGGTTCAACACGTGAGCCATACAAGGCACATGTGTCACCTTGTCCAGGCGAAGGGCCGCACCCAGGTTTGCAGCATTGTCGCACATGGCCTTACCAGGCTGCAGGTTGAGTGGAGACAACCATTTATTAAACTCAGTCTCCAGAGCTGCCCACAACGCAGCCGTTGTGTGACTCTTATTTCCAAGACATTTCAAGCTAAAGACCGCCTGATGCCGTTGCGCTCTGCTGCCAGCATAGTAATGAGGGGTGCGTGATTCCTTCTACGCAGTTACAACGCTGGTGGCCTGACCAGGCAGGCTTGGGGCGGAGGTGGAGGACCCAGAAGAGGTGGAGGAGGCAGAAGCAGTGGCAGAACTTGGACAGACAGAGGATTTACACACAAGTCGTGGGGACGGCAAGACTTGTGCAGCAGACCCTTCACCATCTATCACCATAGTTACCCAGTGCCCAGTCAGCGACATGTAACGTCCCTGTCCATGCTTACTGGTCCAAGTATCGGTGGTGAAATGCACCCATTCACACACAGAGTTTCCCAATGAAGCGGTGATGTTGTGTGCGACATGCTAGTGTAGCGCAGGCACACCTTTCTTAGAGAAGTAGTGGTGACTGGGCATCTGGTACTGGGGTACAGTGACAGACATACGGTCTCTAAAATCCTGTGTGTCCACCAGGCAGAAAGGCAGCATTTCGGTAGCCAAGAGCTTACAGAGGGATAAAGTCAACCTCTTAGCTTTGTCATGGGTCACAGGAAATGGCATTTTATTTGTCCACATCTGAGGGACAGAGATCTGGCTGCTGTGTGGAGACAGTGTTGAGTAGGGTGCAGGTTTGTGAGGAAAGTGCAGGCGTAGACATGATGTTGCCTTCATCCAACGTTGGTGCTATCGATGTCTGAGAGAGCTGTACACACGCACTTGTTTCCCCTTCCAAACCAACTGACGACCTACCAAGCAAACTGCCTGTTGCGGTTACAGTGGTGGAAGTTGTGCGTGGAAAACCAGGTGTGACAGCTGTCTCCACAGTCCTAGAAGATAAAAAGCGCGCGGATGCACTTGAAGGGACAGGCGGTGGATAGTGCGCTCCGCTAGGCCGCATTGCAGAAAGGTGAGCTTCCCACTGGGACATATGATATTTATTCATGTGACAATTCATGGAAGAAGTTGTCAAACTGCTGAGGTTTTGCCCTCTACTAACAGAATCATGACAAATTTTAAAGATCACATAATTTGGGCGATCTTTTGCTATGTCAAAAAAGGACCAGGCTAGGCAAGGCTTAGAGGGCATGCGACCAGCTGATCCACCCCGACTAGTGCTTAGAGGCACAGTGGTGGCTGAGGATGCAGTTGTAGACGAGCTACCAGTACTCCGACTCTGTCCAGGAAGGCGCAAGGTAACTTCGTCATCAGTTGCATCCTCCTCCACCGCCTCTGTTGACCTCCTCGAGTGCCTGACTGTGGGTTGACAGTAGGTGGGATCTAGAACTTCCTCATCAATTGTTGTGTTTGCACTCCCCTCACCCTCAGACCGAGCCTCTTCTTGCCCTGACCAAATATTTAAGTTGTCATCCCAATCTGGTATCTGTGTCTCATCATCATCAGTATGTTCCTCATTGTCTATAACAACAGGTGTTTCAGTTTGTGAATAAAGGTCAACATTATGCTCAGAAACTTGTTCATCATGGCCTGAATTTGAGTCACAAAGGTTCTGGGCATCACTGCAGATCATTTCCTGGTTTGTACTCACTGTAGCTTGGGAGCAGACCTCTGATTCCCAGGCTTTAGTGTGACTGAACAGCTCTGCAGACTCAGCCATCTCAGTTCCACCATACTGTGCAGGGCGGATGGAGACTTCAGAGCTGGGAGAAAGCAAGTGTGATTGGGATGACATCTCAGAGGACTGGTGTTTTTTGGATGCGGTAGTTGAGGTGGAGGAGAGGGCACTTGTTGGACCACTTGAGATTCATTCAAGCATTTTCTTTTTTTGGCCATCATCTACCTTTGTTCCAGTTGTTCGTGTCCGTAAAAAAGGGAGCACATCGGATTGTCCACGGTAAGTAGTAGACATCTTACTTTTGCTGGAAGATGGTCTATCTTCAGCAGATGTTAATGGAGCTTTGCCACCTTCCCCATGGACAAACTCTTTTTTTTCCTTTTCCAACAGGCCTCTTTCCCTTTCCACCAGCATCTGTCATTTTGCCACTAAGGATGCCACTAAGTTTACTCAGTGTTTGCTAGTATAATGGCTTAGTAACAATGAGTTTGAGTATGCACTGCAGTGGTGCTGCAAATAGCTTTGCACCAGTGGGACACTAATGGAAGTCCAACAGCCACTTTTAGGATGCCACTAAGTTTACTCAGTGTTTGCTAGTATAATGGCTTAGTAACAATGAGTTTGAGTGGGCAATGCAGAGGTGCTGCAAATAGATTTGCACTAGTGGGATACTAATGGAAGTCCAACAGCCACTTTTGGGATGCCACTAAGTTTACTCAGTGTTTGCTAGTATAATGGCTTAGTAACAATGAGTTTGAGTGTGCAATGCAGAGGTGCTGCAAATAGATTTGCACTAGTGGGACACTAATGGAAGTCCAACAGCCACTTTTAGGATGCCACTAAGTTTACTCAGTGTTTGCTAGTATAATGGCTTAGTAACAATGAATTTGAGTGTGCAATCCAGAGGTGCTGCAAATAGATTTGCACTAGTGGGACACTAATGGAAGTCCAACAGCCACTTTTAGGATGCCACTAAGTTTACTCAGTGTTTTCTAGTATAATGGCTTAGTAACAATGATTTTGAGTGTGCTATGCAGAGGTGCTGTAAATAGATTTGCACTAGTGGGACACTAATGGAAGTCCAACAGCCACTTTTAGGATGCCACTAACTTTGCTCAGTGTTTGCTAGTATAATGGCTTAGTAACAATGAATTTGAGTGTGCAATGCAGAGGTGCTGCAAATAGATTTGCACTAGTGGGACACTAATGGAAGTCCAACAGCCACTTTTAGGATGCACTAAGTTTGCTCAGTGTTTGCTAGTATAATGGCTTAGTAACAATGAGTTTGAGTGTGCAATCCAGAGGTGCTGCAAAGAGATTTGCACTAGTGGGACACTAATGGAAGTCCAACAGCCACTTTTAGGATGCCACTAAGTTTACTCAGTGTTTGCTAGTATATTGGCTTAGTAACAATGAGCTTGAGTGTGCAAAGGGCAGGAGGGTACAGTGGCAGGGTTGTGGGTCAGTGTACAGGAAAGGAAGCCTCACTTTCTATCCCTCCTAATGGAGAAATGCAGCGAGGAAGTCCCTGACCTTAGCTACACAGACGCTGTTATCTGTAGCTGTTAAAATCTGTTTCCATGGATCTGACTGTCACCTATGGCTCTGAGCCTGCTGTTATTAGCCCTTACAAGGGCTAATAGAAACTTCTATCCCTATTCTGTATAGCGCTGTGTATAAAGTGTACACAGCAGTGTCAAAGACAGGAGCTACGCCAGCGGTGACTGACACCCAGACGCAGAAGAGATAATGGCGTCTGGACGGGCAGATACCCGTTTTTATAATGCAGGGACATGTGACATGGACATCCTATCACACATGCCATTGCTTCTCTGGCTAAAAGTCCACTTAGCTGTGTGTATGTGTCTAGGATTGGCTGACATGCTGGCCCACCCACTACACGGGCGCGCTTAGGGAAGGAAGACAAGGAAAAAAAAAATGGCGATCGCCATTATCCCAGCAGCAGTGATCTGAATGCGCTGTTCCCGCACACTATACGCTGAAATTTCATCGAGAGTTTCACAGAGTGACTTACAATATTACAGAGGAAAGCCAGCTAGTAATTAGCTTGGCTTTTTGCTGCTACAACCGTTCTCGAACGTAACTAGAACTATCGAGCTTTAGCAAAAAGCTCGAGTTCTAGTTCGATCTAGAACAGCCCCCAAAATCACTCGAACCTCGAACTGGAGAACCACGAACCGCAAACCGCGCTCAACTCTAGTGGTGAGGGACCCCAGGGACAAGCAGTAGGTTTGATCAGGGGTCACCATCTTCCCTCTCCCTAGACACAAGGTTGGCTTTCCTTCTCTTTTTCCATGCGCTTGGTACTTCCCCATATCTAGTGTGACAGTCAACTAGAATAAAAGGCTCTGTAACACGACGCTGCTACAAATGTGGCATCCAGTCCAAATCTTGTTAAAAGGTGTGATTTTACTTGTCTACGCATTTCAGGGATTAGTTTCCCTCTTCAGGACAAAAATCACTTTAAACATTGGTATAAACAGTCAGAGGTATATATACACACAAGGTAGTTGGATTGAAAGAAGGCACATTGAATAGCGGCTGTTAGTTGTACACATGGAACAAACTACATTACTGCGATAAATGTCACCATAAGCAATTAACAGGAAATATATGGTATATATAAAAAGCATAATATGAACCAAATAAATATGATTTATTTGTAGTGATATATTTGTAGTGCATTTTTTTGATTGAGCAATCTGCCGTGTAACTAGGCTGTGTACATTTCACTTTATAACTGGAGCCTAGCTTCACAGACATGTAGGTTTTTAACCCAGATAGAGGCATTTGAATTAGCTCCTGGTATATAGCTTTATACCTTGCCGCTGGTCACCGGGCTCACATGCATTAGCCTATACATACGCTAAATATCTCGTTTTTCAAATATTCCTATAGCAGTAATTCAATACAAGAGTTCCCTTATTCATTGTTATCATTTTAGCAGGCAGCTGTATGTGTTTTGTAGTATGAACCAAATAAAGTTATTGTATATGATGGATAAAAAAGAAATATAAATAAAACTGTGAATTTCCTCAAAATTTGTGTTATCTCCGGTTTGTAACAAATGTGCAAAGTCGGAGAACCTACAGTCATATGAAAAAAGTTTGGGCACCCCTATTAATGTTAACCTTTTTTCTTTATAGCAATTTGGGTTTTTGCAACAGCTATTTCAGTTTCATATATCTAATAACTGATGGACTGAGTAGTATTTCTGGATTGAAATGAGGTTTATTGTACTAACAGAAAATGTGCAATCTGCATTTAAACATAATTTGACCGGTGAAATAGTATAGACACCTCAACATAAAAGTGACATTAATATTTTGTAGATCCTCCTTTTGCAAAAATAACAGCCTCTAGTCGCTTCCTGTAGCTTTTAATGAGTTCCTGGATCCTGGATGAAGGTATATTTGACCATTCCTGTTTACAAAACAAATTCCAGTTCAGTTAAGTTTGATGGTCGCCGAGCATGGACAGCGAGCTTCAAATCATTCCACAGATTTTCAATGATATTCAGGTCTGGGGACTGGGATGGCCATTCCAGAACATTGTAATTGTTCCTCAGCATGAATGCCTGAATAGAGCTTTGAACTTCATAGGCAAGTGTATCCAATCATGAGAAAAGGTATTTAAGGTGGCCACTTGCAAGTTGTTCTTCTATTTGAATCTCCTATGAAGAGTGACATCATGGGCTCCTCAAAACAACTCTCAAATGATCTGAAAACAAAGATTATTCAACATAGTTGTTCAGGGGAAGGATACAAAAAGTTGTCTCAGATATTTAAACTGTCAGTTTCCACTGTGAGGAACATAGTAAGGACATTAAAGAACACAGTTCTTTTTAAGCCCAGAAGTGGCAGGCCAAGAAAACTATCAGAAAGGCAGAGAAGAATGGTGAGAATAGTCAAGGACAATCCACAGACCACCTCCAAAGACCTGCAGCTTCATCTAGCTGCAGATGGTGTCAATGTGCATCGGTCAACAATACAGCGCACGTTGCACAAGGAGAAGCTGTATGGGAGAGTGATGCGAAATAAGCCATTTCTGCAAGCACGCAACAAACAGAGTCGCCTGAGGTATGTAAAAGCACATTTGGACAAGCCAGTTACATTTTGGAAGAAGGTCCTGTGGACTGATGAAACAAAGATTGAGTTGTTTGGACATACAAAAAGGCGTTTTGCATGGAGGCAAAAAAACACGGCATTCCAAGAAAAGCACTTGCTACCCACAGTAAAATTTGGGGCAGGTTCCATCATGTTTTGGGGCTGTGTGGCCAATGCCGGCACCGGGAATCTTGTTAAAGTTGAGGGTCGCATGGATTCAACTCAGTATCAGCAGATTCTTGACAATAATATGCAAGAATCAGTGACGAAGTTGAAGTTACGCAGGGGATGGATATTTCAGCAAGACAATGATCCAAAACACCGCTACATATCTACTCAGGCATTCATGCAGAGGAACAATTACAATGTTCTGGAATGGCCATCCCAATCCCCAGACCTGAATATCATTGAAAATCTGTGGAATGATTTGAAGTGTGCTGTCCATGCTCGGCGACCATCAAACTTAACTGAACTGGAATTTGTTTTGTAAGCAGGAATGGTCAAATATACCTTCATCCAGGATCCAGGAACTCATTAAAAGCTACAGGAAGCGACTAGAGGCTGTTATTTTTGCAAAAGGAGGATCTACAAAATATTAATGTCACTTTTATGTTGAGGTGCCTATACTATTGCACCGGTCAAATTATGTTTAAATGCGGATTGCACATTTTCTGTTAGTACAGTAAACCTCATTTCAATCCAGAAATACTACTCAGTGCATCAGTTATTAGATATATGAAACTGAAATAGCTGTTGCAAAAACCCAAATTGTTATAAAGAAAAAAGGTTAACATTAATAGGGGTGCCCAAACTTTTTAATATGACTGTGGTGAAATACTTACTGTATATATCTACTATGTGGTGATGTAATAAATACTTTATGATATATCATAAAAAACGTAAATCTATCCTATGTGTTTCGGTGGTGTAAGATGCTATGTTCAAAAAAATTAAGGAAGACAAGAATTAGAATCCCATCCATAGAGGCAGTATGTTGATGAAATTCATATATTTGGTGATATTAATTGATTGTTTGAGTTTTATTAAAGAGAGGATTTATTAAAGGATAGAGCCCATGTGACACTGCTGTGATAATGGTGAATAATAACATAAATAAAAAGAATGTGTAAAAGAAAAGAAAATGAATGTGTAAAAAAGGGAGTGAATGTGATCACATTCACCCTTTTTTTTACACATTCATTTTATTTTTGTTATTATTAATAGAGTTGAGCGATGTTCGATTCAAACGGTTCATCAATTTCAAATTTGAGTGATTTTGGGTGGTGTTCGAGTCGTTCGATTTGCTTCAAGTTCGGCAGTTCAAGTTACCGTTCGATAATGGTTCGATCACTAAAAGCGTAGCTTCTCATAGTAAGGCTGTATGCGCACGTTGCATATCTGCATGCGTCCTGCATTCCCAGCAAAATTCCTCTCTCTTTCCTACTCATCGATCATGGCCGCGGCGCTGCACGGCTGTCACAAAGCTACTGCGAATTTTCCTCTTTTGAAAATGGCTGCCGCTCATTATTCAATCTGGAATCCCCTGCTTTCCCCACCCACTGGTGCCCAAGATTGGTTGTAGTCAGACACGCCCCCACGATGAGTTACAGCTGTCTCACTGCAAACAATCACAGCCCCCGGTGGGCGTGTCTATATCGTGCAGTAAAATAAATAAATAAATTAAAAAAACCTGCGGTTCCCCCCAATTTTGATACCAGCCAAGATAAAGCCACACGGCTGGAGGCTGGTATTGCCAGGATGGCGAGTGCCACGTTATGGGGAGCATACCACCCTAACAATATCAGCCAGCAGCCGCCCGGAATTGCCGCATCCATTAGATGCGACAGTCCCGGGACTCTAACCGGCTCATCCCGAATTGCCCTGGTGTGGTGGCAATCGGGGTACTAAGGGGTTAATCATGGCAGGCGTCTCCCCGAGATTCCTTCCGTGTAAGTGAAAGTAAATAAACACACACAATGAAAAATCCTTTATTTGGAATAAAAGACAAAAAAACCCTCATTTACCTCTTTATTAATCCCCAAACAACAATCTAGGTCCGAAGTAATCCACACGACGCTTTCAGCTCTGTTACAAGAAGCTGACATTGAGCGCCGTAGAACACGAGCGCTCTGTGTCAGGTCCACGCAGCAAATGAAGTGAGCCACGCTGTCACCGGAGACTTCACTCAGGTAGTGCCTGCGTGTGATATATCTCTACTGCATTACAAAGGTCAAGATTACCAAATCTTCCTATGTTTTTTCATTAGAGGCAGTGGCTCAATGGGTAGAGCTACTGCCTAAGGAGAAATACTTCGTTCAGGTAACGAATTTAATTTATTTTATTTTTAATTTTAAATTATAATTATTATTTATTCATAATTATAATTTAATTTATTATGCACTGAGGGGAGAAGCCGGACATCAGCTGTGAGCCGCAGGACACACCTCTAAAATCGGAGTTCACAGAATAAGGCTGCATTGCACTCTCCTCTCTCTCTTCTCTCTCTCTTCTCTCTCTCTTCTCTCTCTCCTCTTCTCTCTGTCTCTCTTTTTCTCTCTCTCTGTTTTTCTCTCCTTTTCTCTCTTTTTCTCTCTTTCTCGCTCTTTTTCTCTCTTTCTTTTACTTTTTCTCTCTTTTTCTCCCTCTCTCTCTTTCTATCTTTTTCTCTCTTTCTCCCCCTCTCTCTTTCTCTCTCTCTATCTCTCTCTTTGTTTCTCTCTCTCTTTTTCTCTCTTTTCTCTTTTTCTCTTTTTTTCTCTCTCTCTTTTTCTCTTTCTCTCTTTCTTTCTTTTTCTCTCTTTCTCCCTCTCTCTTTTTCTCCCTCTCTTTTTCTCCATTTTTCTCTCTCTCTTTTTCTCTCTTTCTCTCTCTCTTTTTTCCTCCCTTTCTCCTCTTTGTAGCTGAATAATCCACTTCTGGATTCTCTACTGCAATACAGAGATCAAGATTACCAAATCTTCCTATGCTTTTCATTAGAGGCAGTGGCTCAATGTGTAGAGCTTCTGCCTAAGGAGAATTAGTTCACGAGTTGAGTCCCAGCCGTCCCAGTAAAGAATTTAATTTATTTTAAATTATAATTATTATTTATTTATAATTATATTTTAATTTAATTATGCATTGAGGGGAGGAGATGGACATCAGCTGTGAGCCGCGGGACACACCTCTAAAATCGGAGCAGTTCACGAATGAGGCTTCATTGCTCTCTCCTCTCTCTCCTCTCTCTTCTCTCTCCTCTCTCCTCTCTCTCTTCTTTCTCTCTCTCTTCTCTCTCTCTCTCCTCTCTCTCTTCTCTCTCTCTTCTCCTCTCTTCTCTATCTCCTCTCTTCTCTCTCTCTTCTCTCTCTTTCCCTCTCTCTTCTCTTTTCTCTCTCTTTTCTCTCTCTATTTTCTCTCTCTTTTCTCTCCATCTCTCTTCTCTTTTCTCTCTCTTTTCTCTCTCTTTTCTCTCTCTCTCAGACCTCGCGATGATCAGCTGATGTGGTCAGCTGACGGGATCAGCTGACACTATAAGTCGAGCGGTGAGGCCGGCTTTTTACCTCCCGGCAGGCCAAACTATCAGCTGCTGGTGTCAGACAGAAGTCTGCACAAAAGTGGGTAGTTTGTTTTTTTGGATTTTTTTTGCACTGATGCATCAGCTGATTGTATAAAAGCCGTTTATTCAATCAGCTGCTGTGTCATGTGATTCAGGCCCTTGAACCTGACACATCATCTGATCGCTTTGCCTTCCAGCAAACCAATCAGATGATGTTGGATATGGATTGGACGGCACGGGACCCTTGACCCAGGAATACTGAGGAGGGGGGTTATTTATTTCAATAAAGATGGAGTCACTAATTGTGCTGTGTTTTATTTCTAATAAAAATATTTTTCTGTGTGTTGTTTCTTTTTTATCTGTACTAGAAAATTATGATGGCCATGTCTAATATTGGCATGACACCATGAATTTCGGGCTTAGGGCCATTTCATAATATACAGCTAGCCCTAACCACATTATTACCCAGCGAGCCACCCATCACCAGGGCAGCTGGCGGAGTTAGATACAGCGCCAGAAGATGGCACTTCTATGAAAGCGCCATTTTCTGGGGCGGCTGCCGACTGCAATTCGCAGAAGGGGTGCCCAGAAAGCTTGCGCTGTGGATTCCAATCCCCAGCTGCTTAATTGTACCTGGCTGGAAGCAAAAATTGGTCGAAACACACGTCATTTTTTTTTTAATTATGTCATGAAATTCATGAAATAATTAAAAAAAAAGGGCTTCCCTATATTTTTGGTTCTCAGCCATGTACTAATAGGCAGTTTGGGGTTGGGGCAGCCCGTAGCTGCCTGCTGTACCTGGCTAGCATACA
Source organism: Anomaloglossus baeobatrachus (assembly GCF_048569485.1). NCBI lineage: Eukaryota > Metazoa > Chordata > Amphibia > Anura > Aromobatidae > Anomaloglossus > Anomaloglossus baeobatrachus. Next base: position 265,861 of record NW_027441779.1, on the reverse strand, counting down.
AAAACATGGCGAAGCCCACGTAATTTTTTTGGGGGGGGCAAAAACTCCTGCATACAGTCCTGGATGGTGTATGCTCAGTTTTGTAGTTCTGCATCTGCTGTCTGCTGTCTATCTGTATGGAGGAGAGCAAACAGCAGCTGTAGAACTACAAGGCTCAGCATCCTCCAATCAAGACTGTATGCTGGAGGGAGAGGTAGGGGGAGCAAAACTGCAAGGCTCAGCATACTTCATCCTCTAGTGTATGCAGGAGAGCAGATAGCAGCTGCAGAACGACAAGACTAAGCATACTCCATCCAGGACTTTATGCAGGAGTTTTTTGCCCCCCAAAAAAATGATGTGGGCTTCGCCATATTTTTTGTATGCTAGCCAGGCACAGCAGGCACCTATGGGCTGCCCCCAACCCCCAGCTACCTATTTGTACCCGACTGGGAACCAAAAATATAGGGAAGCTCTTTTTATTTTAATTATTTCTTGAATTTCATGAAATAATTAAAAAAAAAAAATGACGTGGGCTTCACCCAATTTTTTTGTCCAGCCAGGTACAACTAGTCAGCAGGGGATTGGAATCCGCAGCACAGGTTGGCCCGAGCCTTCTGGGCCCCTCTGCTGAGAATTGCAGTCTGCAGCCGCTCCAGAAAATGGCGCTTTCATAGAAGCGCCATCATCTTGCACTGTATCCAACTCTTCCAGCAGCCCTAAAGCCGGGTGGCTTGCTGGGTAATTAGGGTTAATACTAGCTTTGTTTTACTAGCTAGTATTAAGCCAGAGATTCTTAATGTCAGGCAAGTTTGACCCGGCCATTAAGAATCTCCAATAAAGGTTTAAAAAAAGACACCTGACAGAGAAAAAATACTTTAATAGAAATAAATACACAGACACACTTAGAGACTCCATGTTTATTACTCCCTCTCAACCCTCCAGGATCCTGGTCTTCTGTTTTCTTTCTCCTTCAACCCATGCAGCTCTGCTACATCATACAGACGCTACTGCTCCCATGCAGTCTAATCACTCAGTGAGTGAGCAGAGACTGTGGGTTGTAAGCGGTGACGTCATCGCTGCCACTGTTGCTATAGTAACCGGCTGTGGCATCCAGTCCTTGCATGTGGGCGGACTCTATAAAGAGCGCTAACATGCAGGGACGGGGAGTCGACCATGTGCCAAGCATCTCGCCGGTACACGGAGATGCTCAAAGGAGCACCGCGTAATGAAGAGATGCACTGAAAGGACCAACCATGACGTCTAGCCATGTGACCAGTCTGTAGCCAATGAGATAATAGACACGTAACTGGTCACAAGCTATGACGACGTCACGAAGGTCCTATCATCAGTGCTGGTTACCGGGATGACACAGCGATGATTGTAAGGAAAATCGGCGGGAGACAGAGTGCAGGACGCGTCGCAGGGACCTGTAAGTTTAATGGCAATGTTTATTAATTGTATGTGTACATGTATAATGTATTTGTATGTGTTTTTGTTTGCCTGCCATTGTTTTCAATGGGGTTCGAAGGTGTTCGCCAAACTAAGCCGCCGTTCGATGAACCGAACTCGAACTCTAGGGGGGTGGTTCAACACTACTCAGCATGCATCAGTGTCAGTGCGAACTATTCATCAACTTTTGAATGAAATGAAATGCTATGGCATGATACCTCTGAGGACCAGACACAGAGACATAGAAAAGCTGGACTGCAATTTGACAAAATGTACGTGAGTAAGCCAAAATCCTTCTGAGAAAGCATGCTGCTCACAGATGGAAACAACACAGAGCTTTTTGGTAAAGCACATCATTCTACTGTTTACAAAACCTAAATGAGGCCTATAGGGAAAAGACCACAGTACGTACAGTCAAATATGGTGGAGATTCAAATATGTTTTCGGGTTGTTTTGCTGCCTGTGGATCTTGGTGGCTTGACTGTGTGCAAGTCATTGTGAAATCTGAAGATTACCAAAGGATTTTGGGCAATAATTTAGTTACCAATGTCAGAAAGCTGGTTTGTGCCCTAGGTCATAGGTCTTCCAGCTGGACAATAACCCCAAACATGCTTCAAGATGCACCCAGAAATAGATGGAAACAAAGTGCTGGAAAGTTCTGAAGTGGCCAGCAATGGGTACGAATCTTAACACCATTGAATACCTGTGTAGAGATCTTAAAATTGTTGTTGGGAGAAGGCACCCTGCAAAAATGAGAGACCTGAACCAGTTTTCAATAGAAGAGTGGTTCAAAATTCCAGTTGAGAGGTGTAGGAAGCTTGTTAATTGGTATAGGAAGAGATTTATTGCAGTTATTTATTTCAAACGGTGAACAACCAAATATTAGCTGAGGGTGCCTACAATTTTGTACATCCCATTTTGGGAATTTATTTGTGAAATTGGTCTTTTTATTTTTTTTGGTGTTGTTGTTACCATACACACAAAGGAAATAAACATGTATATCCTGTAGCAAAACATGTGTAATTGCAATAATTTTCTGGGAGAAATATTTCATTTTCTGGAAAAATTTCAAGGGTGCCAACACTTTAGGCCATAACTGTAATCGTGGGGTGAGATGAAATAAGGTAGGAATAGAGTGAAAGAAAGAGAAACAGGCTAAAGAAAGAGGTGGAAAATTGTTTAGAAAAAGAGATGAGTGAACTATAAATACAAACTAGCCGATGTCGCAGTGTGCAAAGTGCCCCTTAGTGTCATGATCCATGCCTGGCTCAGCCACAGCTGACTCCTTGCTGGTACCTTATCTCAGGGTTACAGGTCATGGGAGGGGTTAATTCCATTCTGCCTCGTTCCGGAAGACAGGCTGCTATAACCTGGCACTGCTTCTCCGGAACAGCGCCAGGAATAGTTCCTGCTCTACAGCATGAGTGCCTGGCTCCCGTCAGTTAACCTTATCTGTCCTGTCTGCCTGATTCCTAGTCCTGACCCACTCCATCCTCTGTCTGTCCGTCCCTCGTTTCCTGACTGCCTGTTCCTGTCTGTAGTTGGTGTCCCAGTCCTATCTGTCTGACCCAGGTCCCGACCTATGTATCATCCCCCTGTAATACTATTGTATGAACTGAGGATTTCGATTGCGTTAGGGCAATGACAACCAGAGACGGGTTCTTGGTGCAAAGAAGTTTTATAATATTCAACCAACACTATGTACACCGGAAAGAACATAAACACAGTAGAACATAAACACAGTAAATACCTGCCAGGTTCGGAGCAAAGGGGAACTCTCGGGGCCACGCACCGGACTCTCCCAGGGAGACCACCAGGAGTGAACCCCTATACAGGGGCTGTCTGGCGATCACCCCAGAAGGCCTAAATGCGCAGCAGCCGGGACACGAAAGGGCAACAGGTATAGTCCAAAAATGTCCATACGTGATGTAGAACGTGAGTCTTAGGGTGGATATGAAACTGAAGGAACCGGGCAGAAGTGCCGACCAGAGACGGCAGACGGAGTCCGGGACCAGCGAGGGCACAGCTTGATGAGACCAGGTGGAGTCCAGAGCCGGTGTCGGGTGTTTCAACAGGATCCAAATAGCAATCAGGAACCAAGAGCAGCAGGGCAGGAGTAGACAGGAAGCAGTATACTCAAGCAACTAGACTAAGCTTAGGGGTGGGCTTTTAAACAGATGAACAGGAAGTAGGGCAACAAAACAGAAAACTCCATGCTAACAAAGGGCAAGATCCTTCAGAAGCAAACTGGAAATCCCGGAACTCTGACAGTACTCCCCCCCTAGAAACGGCCTCAGGACGAACCAGGGCCAGGCTTGTCCGGGTACCTCCGATGAAACTGAGCAACCTTCTGGGGCGCTCGGATGTTACCCACAGGTTCCCAGGAATCGTCCTCGGGGGAGTACCCCTGCCAACGAACCAGATACTGAAGCCGATGCTGATGGAGCCGGGAGTCAATAATGTCCTCAACCACATACTGCTCCTGGCCATCAACCATCACAGGTGGAGGAGGAGGCACGATACGTCCCTGAAACGAATTAGGGGAAACCGGTTTCAGCAGGGCAACATGAAAGCCCGGGTGTACCTTCAAATTCCGTGGTAGCTTCAGCCAACAGGCCACAGAGCTCACTATCCCGGTGATCTTGAACGGACCAATGAATTTCTGCCCCAGCTTCTGCGAAGGAACACCCAGTTTTAGATTCCTGGTGGATAACCACACCGAGTCCCCTACCTTATACATGGGTGCCTCTTTCCGGTGAGTGTCTGCCGACTTCTTGTAACGCTTCTGAGCCGAAGCCAAAGAGTTCTTCAAAACCTCCAGATTTTGCTGTAGTTCCGTCAATCTTTCCTCCACTGCGGGCACCGAAACTGCTACCGGTGACCTAGGCAAAGTACTCGGATGATAACCCGCGTTAGCGAAAAAGGGCGTTACCTTAGTGGAGCTGCTCTGAGTGTTGTTATACGAGAACTCCGCCAAAGGAAGCAGCTTCCACCAATCGTCCTGCAGATAGCTGACATAACATCGCAGGTACTGCTCCAGGGTTTGATTAGTCCATTCTGTTTGCCCATTTGTCTGGGGATGGTATGCAGAAGACAAACAGACATCAATATGGAGTGCCGAACAAAACCCTTTCCAGAACTTAGAAGTGAACTGCACGCCCGGTCAGAGATGATCTCATCCGGTACCCCATGCAACCGAAATATATTCTGGATAACCAAATCCACTGTCTCTGCAGCTGAGGGAAGACCGGTACATGGAATAAAGTGAGCAGCCTTTGTCTACCAATCCACTACCACCAACATGGTATTGTTACCGCCCGAGACGAGCAACACTACAATAAAATCCATTGAGATGGATCCCCAAGGGCGAGATGGCACGGGGAACGGTTGAAGGAGTCCCGTAGGAGCCACACGAGGGACCTTGCACCGGGCAAAAACCACACACGAGTGGACATAGTCTTTTACATCCTTCAAACAGGTAGGCCACCAGAAAAAACGACTCAGAAATTCCTGCGTCTTCGGTACACCCCTATGACCTGCCAACACGGAGTCATGGACCAACTTGAGAACCCGAAGTCTTACAGCCTCCGGGACATAAATACGTCGCTCTCTCAACCAAACACCATTCCGAAGGACAAGAGTCACATCATTCGGGGGGGCAGCAAGAAATACGTCACCATCATAGGCCAGCTTGATGTCCTTCCACAAGTCCTGGTCCCGGATTACTCCAACAAAATTGGCATCTGATAAAACGGTCTGAGACGGGGTTCCAGGCACGGAGTCCATGGCGTGGATTCGGGATAAGGCATAGGCTTTCCCATTACGTGACCCTGGACGGTATGTGACGATAAAATTGAACTGGTTAAGGAACAGGCTCCAATGGGCTTGATGTGGAGACAGACACCTGGCAGATTTAAGGAATTCCAGGTTAAGATGGTCTGTGAGAACTACTACTTGTTGCTCTGCTCCCTTTAAGTGGTGTATCCATTCCTTAAAGGCAGAAATAATCGCCAACAATTCCTTGTCCACAATTTCATAGTTCTTTTCTGCAGGGGACAACCGGCGAGAAAAGAAGGCACACGGGTACAAGAGACTCTTGTCCCCAGTCCTCTGTGAAAGGATAGCCCCTAATGCATAATCGGAAGCATCGACTTCCACAATAAAAGGGAGTGCGGGATTCGGGTGTATTAGTATTGGCGCTGAGGTAAAACAAACCTTGAGACAATTGAAAACTTCCTGGGCCTGGGCGGACCACACGAACTTCTGCCCCTTTTTGGTTAACAGGGTGATAGGACGGACGATCTCTGAAAAGTTGCGGATAAAGTGTCTGTAAAAATTAGCAAAACCGACAAAGCGTTGTACCTCCTTGATGTTTCTCGGTTCCGGCCAGTCTAGAATTGCCCGTATCTTGCCAGACTCCATGTTGAGTCCCTGAGGAGAGATGACATATCCTAAAAATTGTATCTTTGAGCAATGGAATTCGCACTTCACCAGTTTAATATACAGGTGGTTATCCTTCAGACGGGTAAGTACGGTCTTGACGTGCTCCTGGTGTTCCTGTAGGGAATCAGAAAAGATCAAGATATCATCCAGGTAAATCACCATGAACTGGTCCATTATATCCTAAAAATATCGTTGACTAGGTGTTGGAAAGCCTCAGGAGAGTTACAGAGTCCGAAGGGCATCACTAGATACTCATAATGTCCCTACCGACATCTGAACGCTGTTTTCCACTCGTCCCCGGACGTATTCGGAGTAGATTATATGCCCCACGGAGATCCAATTTAGTAAATATTTTGGCCTGTTGTACTCTCTCCAATAGTTCGGGAATCAACGGCAACGAATACCGGTTCCGGATGGTTATCTTATTTAGTTCCCGGTAGTCGATACAAGGTCTCAGAGTCCCCTCTTTCTTCTTCACGAAAAAGATGGGTGCCCCCGCTGGTGAGGTAGAAGGTCGAATAAATCCCTTGGCTAGGTTTTCATCGATATAAACTTTTAGTGCTTGTAACTCTGGTGCCGCCAAAGGGTAGACATGACCAAATGGGATCTCTGCCCCTGGGAGTAATTCTATGGGACAATCATACGGTATATGCGGGGGAAGCCGATCTGCTTTTTTTTTGTCGCATATATCTGCGAATTCATTATAAACCGGGGGTAGAACAGGTACCTGTACAGTGCCCTCCGCATTCTGTGTTACCAGAACCGGTACAGTTGGACTAATGGTCGAACCACTCTGGGGTGGGAAGGATATTTCTTTAGTCTCCCAATCGATGACTGGATTTGTAGACCGCAGCCAAGGAATTCCTAAAATTATCGGAAAATGGGGAGAAGAAATCAACATGAAAACAAGGGTCTCCTGCTGACCTGGTTTCATCACACATTCAAGGGGTACTGTCTCCCGATCAACTGGTCCGGAAACTAATGGAGAACCGTCTACCGTCTCCATGGTAACCGGTGAGGATCTTTGTTGAGTCTGGATACCGTGTTTCCTGGCAAAAGAAGAGTCCATGAAATTTCCCCCTGCCCCAGAGTCTATCATAGCAGATGTAGGTATTAACTGTCCCTCCCACCGTATCTGAATGGGAAGCGAGCAATGGGTGTATTTCCCTTCCGGGTCCTTAGGTGAAGTTGACATCAATGTCGAGGGAAATACCGCATCCAAGTGTAAACTTGCTTCAGAGACATCGGACTCTGCGTCCGTGTTGTCACACTCTGCCACTGCTGCCAGTACCTTATTCGGGCGATTGGGACGTTTTGGGCAGTCAATCAGAAAATGGTCTGATTGACCACAATAGAAACACAAACGCTCACGGAGCCGATGTTCACGACGTTTGTTGGTCTCTCGCCTTTGCAGAGAGTCCACTTGAATAGGAACATCCTCAGCCTCCCGTGGCGTCTTGTGAGCGGGTTCCCTAGAAGGAAAAGCAAGGTTGGTTACCCGGTTTACAGCTGCCCATTTTTCCTGTCTGCGTTCCATCAAGCGGGTATCGATACGCACACAGTGATGGAGAAACAGTTCAAAATCCCATGGAGATTCAGCACGAGCTAACTCGTCCTTGATGGTACCGGACAGACCCTTTCTGAACATTGACAATAGCGCATTATTTCCCCAGTCGGTGTCTACCACTAACCTTTTGAACTCAGTGGCGTATTCGACGACAGACCACTTTCCCTGACATAAGGAAAGCAGAGCCGATTCAGCGGTAGCACAACGTTTAGGATCATCAAACATTTGCGCCATTGCTGTTAAAAAGTCATCCAGGTTATCTAAACGGATATCACGATTCGCAATTATAGGATTAGCCCAAGCCAGTGCTCGTGAGGTTAACAACATGATTATACATAACACTTTTGACCGGTCAGACCGGTAATAATCAGCATGTACATCAAAAAACAGTATACACTGATTAACAAACCCACGGAACTGACTTCGATCGCCACTGAAACGAAATGGAGGTAACCTAGGCATACCGGAAGCTGATACGGATGTAGTGGGGGCGGCTTCCTGAGCCTTCACTCTGGCTTGAAATTCCTGAATAGCCGGACCAAGTACCTGGTGATTGTGGCCCAGCTGTACCTTCACATCTCTAAGCTTAGTTTGCACCGCCTCCATCTCCTGCTGCAAGGAGTTAATCATGGAGAAAAGTTGATCTACTCGTGTCTCCGTCATTGCCCCAGCGAAATCCTCTTAGTCGGCTTGAGTATAATGTAATACTATTGTATGAACTGAGGATTTTGATTGCGTTAGGGCAATGACAACCAGAGACGGGTTCTTGGTGCAAAGAAGTTTTATAATATTCAACCAACACTATGTACACCGGAAAGAACATAAACACAGTAGAACATAAACACAGTAAATACCTGCCAGGTTTGGAGCAAAGGGGAATTCCTGAGGCCACGCACCGGACTCCCCCAAGGAGACCACCAGGAGCGAACCCCTATACAGGGGCTGTCTGGCGATCACCACAGAAGGCCTAAATGCGCAGCAGCCGGAACATGAAAGGGCAACAGGTATAGTCCAAAAATGTCCGTACGTGATATGGAACGTGAGTCCTAGGGTGGATATGAAACGTAAGGAACCAGGCAGAAGTGCCGACCAGAGACGGCAGACAGAGTCCGGGACCAGCGAGGGCACAGCTTGATGAGACCAGGTGGAGTCCAGAGCCGGTGTCAGGTGTTTCAACAGGATCCAAATAGCAATCAGGAACCAAGAGCAGCAGGGCAGGAGTAGACAGGAAGCAGTATACTCAAGCAACTAGACTAAGCTTAGGGGTGGGCTTTTAAACAGATGAACAGGAACAGAAAACTCCATGTTAACAAAGGGCAAGATCCTTCAGAAGCAAACTGGAAATCCCAGAACTCTGACACCCCCCTGTACATTACTTTGACTCCTTGGCCTCTGACCTGTATCCTTGTTCTCGACCTTGGCTCTGTCTCCCCGGCTGCTTTATACATGACATCCCAGCTCCTGACTGCTGGCTATCACCTGACTATGATTTGTTTACTCCTGTATTATTGACAAGACCTCCTGTTGCAGACCCGGCTTGCTGATTATTCTGTCGCCCTCTTGTGGGTTAATTGATAACTGCACTTTGGAAATCTCTGTCCACTCTGTCTCAGTGAGTCCACAAGCGAGCGTGACACTTAGCTTCTCTGTTGCAGATAAAGCATTACAAAATATGCTGAATTGTGTATATCTTAGCCCATATCCCTGGTTGGCAGCTTCCTGTGTAGACTGTACATTGTGAGTGAGCTGCCAGTTACACAAATTAGCTGGTGTGATTGCACTGAAACAACAACTACAACACACAGCTTTATAAGTAAACACATCCCTGGAATCAGGGTCTCAATGCCTATAATATGCTGTTCTCAGACTAAAAGGAAAGAACCTGCTGATAAATTTCCTTTAATATCGTCCCTTGTGACTAGAAACTCCTGGATTTTTTATGTAATTGGTGTTGATTTTTCAGATTGATGGTGTTATGGTATTAGAACACATCAGGCAGTATGTAAAAGACTAGCATGATAGGGTGTTTATTGACTTCTGAAATACAGAATTCACAATATGTGTATAGATAAAGAATATATCATAGAAAGTGGTGCAAAATAGCTTTGAAATTAAATCAGTGTTCTGAAAAATAAGTCCGACCTTACACAAGAATACAATTTTCCTGTTTAAATAGATAGAATACAGTAGACTTAAAAGGTAATCAAAATAGCATACTTCAAGTATCCACAGGTACATATACATACGTAAATAAATGAAAAAGAAAAAATGTCATATGATTATTTGTGGATTGCTTTCATAATAAATTTCAATATTTGCCTCATAAAGTAGAAGTTCCAAGTCCTTTATATATCATTATTTTGGGGTGGAACCCAATTTGTGCGCACACATTACAGGAGTGTTGTGTATCCCTTTGTCCATGTGGATAGTTTTACATTTACTATCAATAAAGAGAATTGCAGACATTGAATTTACATTTTTGCTTACCATTTGTGGCTAACATTTCACAGTGCCTGACAGACTGAAATGTAGCCATTGTGTTGGAAAGAACATAGACGTATGCTGCCGTTCCTCTTCCTGAGTTATCATCTCCATTGCAACTACAGTGGAACCTTGGATGACGAGCATAATTCGTTTCGGGATTGTGCTCTTAAACCAAATTACTCTTGGTGTGCGAGAGGTACAGTACAAGCAAAGTGCTGCACTGGTTATCAATAAGAAAGTACAAAACTGTATCCACAAATGCAAATTGATAGACATGCTATATAGTATATTCTGTACAATGGTATACAGTATGATATATATATATATATATTTATATATATATATAAAAATATATATATATATATCTCAAACAGTGTAGACCAGCTCACTCCTGTGAATCACCTGGAACCTCAGCTAACCTGGTTAAGTCCGTTGTGCCCGGATCAGGATGTAGGAGTCCATCCATACAAATGTGAACAACGACAGGGCAGAGTCCATCAATAACGTGAGCTATCCAGGATGCTGTTAAAAAATGTCTTTAATTTTATTCATAAATCCATTCAAAGGCAATGGTCCAAGCAGTTCAAAACAGCATTAACGCAGGAAAGTAGTGCAGATGTCCCACTTTTGTGTGACTTCCGTGGGATGCCGCTGCAGTCTGTATCCTGCTCCAGCTCCAGCCCCGCGGCTGCCTGCTCAGCACGTCTGCTGTCACTGCAGTGTCAGCATATGCCTGCACTGTATGATGTCCGCGGCTGCTGTCACTGCATCGTCAGCATATGCCCGCACTGTACGGTGTCCCCAGCTGCTGTCACTGCAGTGTCAGCATATGCCCGCACTGTACGGTGTCCGCGGCTGCTGTCACTGCAGTGTCAGCATATGCCCGCACTGTACGGTGTCCGCGGCTGCTGGCACTGCAGTGTCAGCATATGCCCGCACTGTATGGCGTCCACAGCTGCCAACACTGCAGTGACAGCAGCCGCGGGCATGACAAGCGCTGCCGTCAGGAGGTTAGTGAAGTTCCTTACCTGCAGTGATGAAGTCCTGCCCTCCCGACATCAGCGTTGTCACTGTCTTCCATGGCTGCCGCTTGTCACATTTCCTCTCGCTGCTGACCCAAGAATGTGACTAGCAGTGACATCACGGGCTCCCGCGATGCTTGTTTGTGAAGGTGGTGGTCATTGAACTCTGTGACAGCTCTGCTATCAGGAGTGCAGTGATCACTGAAGGTAATGTGCCTCGCTAACCTCCTGATAGCAGCACTTGTCATGCCCTGCAGTGACCTGGGCTGACCTATTGATGTTAGCTCAGGTCACTGCATTGCTTTTCCAGTCAATATGGAACATTATGTTCTTCATTGACTGGGACATTGACTATGGCATGGATCGTCATGGGAACCCCTTGGATTACACCAGACCTGGATTTGTTTTTCTTTCTAATAAATTGGTGAAAGACAGAATGTTTTGGGGAGTGTTTTTTCAAATAAAACTGTGTTTGTCGTCTATTTTTTTTTTATTACTGACTGGGTTGGTGAAGTCGGGTATCTGATAGACGCCTGACATCACGAACCCCAGGGCTTGATGCCAGGTGACATTACACATCTGGTATTAACCCCATATATTACCCCATTTGCCACCGCACCAGGGCAATGGGATGAGCTGGAGGGAAGCACCAGGATTTGCGCATCTAATGGATACGCCACTTCTGGGGCGGCTGCAGCCTGCTATTTTTAGGCTGGGGAGAATCCAATAACTATGGACCTCCCTAGTCTGAGAATATCAGACCCCAGCTGTCCGCTTTACCTTGGCTGGTGATCCAATTTTGGGGGGACCCTCACGTGTTTTTTTTTTTAATATTTATTTAATTTAAAATAACAACGTGGGGTGCCCTCAGTTTTGGATTACCAGCCAAGGTGAAGCTGTTAGCTGTGGTCTGCAGGCTGCAGCCGTCTGCTTTACACTAGCTGGCTATCAAATATAGGGGGAACCCCACGTCATTTTTTTTTAAATTTAATAATTTTTTTGGCTAAATACAAGGTTTAATGCCACATAAAAGGCACCGTATACCGATGATCACATTACAGTAAATGACAGCGCCGGTAAACAATTATTTATCTCCCATCTGGCATGAACAAACATGTCAGATGAGAGATAAATCTCCTCCCCGATCCCCTCCGGTCCCCCGATATCGCCAAAGTTTCCCCCCTGACCCCCTCCCCGAAATCCAAGATGGCCGCGCGCACAGCAGTGTGTCGGCCGCATTGACCCTACTCCTCTGATTTCTGTCGCATGTGCCATGACACATGTGACAGAAAACTCCTCCCCAGGCCCTGCCAGGTCCCCTTCTATAACCCCACCGGTGTTCCCCGGTGTCCCACGGTACCTGTGCAGCGTTGATCCCCCGCAGGCCCCTCATTCACAATAGACGCTGCCGCATGCACAGAACGGCAGTCAGCTCAGCTTCCTGTGTTCAGACACAGTGAGTGGTGGTAGCCATGCATCTGTAAGCTACTGCAATGCCCTGCTCATGAGGTAAGGAACATAGTTGGTCAGGAGAGCTGTACTAAATTTCCAAATGGAGGTATTTCATTTTATAGTTGCCCTGCTGAACGACTACCAAACATGAGAGTCCGTTATACGCCACAAGAAAGCACATCTAAATAGCGAGCTCTGTTGTTTAGTATTCACTCAGCTGGACAACTGGACTTAAAGGGGTATTTCATCTCCAAGATCCTATCCCCAATATAAAGTAGGTAGAATAGCAATGATATTAGCAAATACCAATATTTGGAAATGTAGAATAGTTCTCCTGATTAGACATGCCCTTACCTCATGAGCAGGGCATTGCAGCTTTGGTAGCAACACTTACGACATGGACTCTGCTGCTGTGGACCCGGGGAGAGTGGGTGCAGATTCATTGCAACCACACTCCTCACATGGAGGATCTGCACTCCTAGAAAATGGGGGATACATTCCCTGAGCATGTCCCCCCATATTCTAGATGGTCCAGAGTCGTCATGGGACCCCCTTATTTTTTTTTCCTTACAATAAATTGGTGAAAGAGGGAATGTTTTGGGGAGTGTTTTTTCAAAGATTTTTTTTTGTCTATTTGTTTTGTTAGTACTGACAGTTTGTGATGTTGGGTATCTGATAGATGCCATAACTTCACAAACTGCTGGGCTTGATGTGAGGTGATCTTACAGCTAGTATCAACCCCATTTATTACCCCGTTTGCCACTGCACCAGGGCACAGGATGAGCTGGGGTAAAGCGCCAGGATTGGCGCATCTAGTGGATGCGTCACTTCTGGGGAGCCTGCGGCCTGCTATTTTTAGGCTTTGAAGGGCCAATAACTATGGACCTTTCCACCCTGAGAATACCAGACCAAAGCTGTCCGCTTTACCTTGGCTGGTGATCCAATTTGGGGGGACCCTACTTTTTTTTTGTAATTATTAATATTTATAAAATAATTATAAAAAAGGAGCCTGGGGTGACCTCCACATTGGATCACCAACCACAGTAAAGCTGCCAGCTGTGGTTTTCAGGCTACAGCCTTCTGCTTTACCCTAGCTGGCTATCAAAAATGGGTGGACCCCACGTCATTTTTTTTAACTATTTTTTTAAATAAAAAAAATTAATGGGCTTCCCTGTATTTTGATTGCCAGCCAGGTAATGCCAGGCAGATGGGAGTGGCAACCCATAGCTGTCTGCTTTATCTGCGCTGAGAATCAAAAATACCGCGGAGCGCTACGTCCTTTTTTTTAATAATTTATTTTTACAGCACTGTGATGCCAGGCAATCAAATTAAAGGGAAGCCCTGTTTTTTTAGTTATTTAAATAAATAATTAAAAAAACAATATATGGGCTCACGCTGCATTTTTTGTATTGCTAGCTAAGGGTAATCCAAACAGCTACTGGCTGTTAACCCCCACTGCTTGGTGTTACCTTCACTGGCAATGGAAAATCCAGGGAAGCATTTTTTATTTTTTTTTGCCAAAAAACTAAAAAAAAAATGACGTGAGCTTCGCCATATTTTTGTATGCTAGCCAGGTACAGCAGACAGGTACGGCTGCCCCCAATCCCCAGCTGCCTATTTGTACCCGGCTGGGAATGAAAAATATAGGGAAGCCCTTTTTTTTAATTATTTCATGAATTTCATGAAATAATTAAAAAAAAAAAATTATGTAGGCTTCACCCCATTTTTGTGTCCAGCCAGGTACAACTAGGCAGCTGGGAATTGGATACGCAGCACAGGTTAGCCCGAGCTTTATGGGCCCCTCTGCTGTGAATTGCAGTCCGCAGTGGTCCCAGAAAATGGCGCTTTCATAGAAGCACCATCATCTGGCGCTGTATCCAACTCCTCCAGCTGCCCTGGTGATGGTGGCTCGCTGGGTAATAATGAGTTAATACTAGCTTTGTTTTACTAGCTAGTATTAAGCCAGAGATTCTTAATGTCAGGCAAGTATGACCCGGCCATTAAGAATCTCCAATAAAGGGTTAAAAAAAAGATACCACACGGAGAAAAAATACATTAAAAGAAATAAATACTCAGACACACTTAGAGACTCCATGTTTATTAATCCCTCTCACCCCTCCATGATCCATGGTCTTCTGTCTTCTTTCTCCTTCAACCCATGCAGCTCTGCTACATCAGACAGCACTGCATGGGAGGAAGATGCCGCTGCTCCCTGTGCAGTCTTTTCACTCCGTGAGTGATCAGTGCTGCTGGCTGTAAGCGGTGACATCACCACTGACCGACGGGTTACCATAGCAATGGTAATCCGATCACTTGATTCCCCTTGCCGCTGAGTGCTGTAAGCGGTGACGTCACCGCTGACAGGCACGTTGCTATAGCAACAGTGATCTCCGTTATTGACCGGCTGTGGCAGCCAGTAAATAACGGAATGGGGAAGCAGAACGGGGAGTAGACCGTGTGCCAGAGCATGTCGCCGGTACACAGAGATACACAAATGATCACCGTGTACTGGAGAGATGCACTGACAGGACCTAGCATGACGTCAAAGCCATGTGACCAGTCTGTAGCCAATGAGATAATAGACACGTGACTGGTCACATGGCTATTTTTACGTCACGATAGGTCCTGTTATCAGTGCTGGTTACCGGGAGGATGCAGCGATTTTCGGAAGGAAAAGCGGCAGGAGACAGAATGCAGGACGCATCGCGGGGACAGGTAAGTGTTATGGCAATGTTTTTTAACTGTATGTGTACATTTATAATGTGTTTTTATGTGTTTGTGATTGCTTCCTATTGGTTTCAATGGGGCTCGAGAGGTTCGTCGAACGGCTCGCCGAACCGAACTCGAACGCGGCCTCCGTTCGACGAACCGAACTCGAACCTCTAGAGGCTCGCTCACCTCTATTCAGTAATAATGCTCACTCTATATTTTCTCATAGCAATAATGCCCTTTTAACAGCCTTATAAAAAAACATATAATATGTCTCTCTATGTCTACTTATAAATATAATCCCTTCCTGTGCCTCGTTAGTTATATAGAACCATATAGTAATAATGCTCCCTTGTTCCTCCTTACAGTTATACAGCACCCTGTCAAAATAATGTTCCACAGTATCTCCTTTAATAATATATTCTCCTGTGCTTTCTTGTAATAATAATGGTTGCTGTTCTTTTAATAATAAAAATGACTTTAAAATCATAAAAACACCACTCCTGTCTTTTCTTATATCAATACCCGTTTACTTTACGATAATAAACCCCTTTTGAATCTTTATAATAATGCCCTCTTATGTGCCTCCTTAAAATTATGCCACCACAACCCCCTATCCAAAGTATGACAGCCATCACAGCTCCCCACACTGTATGATGGCCCCTACAGCCAAACACACAGTATGATAGCTACCTCAGTTTCACTTGCAGAGTATGCTTGCCCATATCCCCATATACACAAAATGAAGCCCTATATTTCCCTATAACGAGTATGATGGCATATAGCCCCATATACACAGTATATATAGTTTAATATTCAATAGCTTTCCCAGGCACAGTATAATGGTCTATAGCCTCCAATATACAGCGTGATTGCCCATAGCCCACTTATACACTATAATCAAAAGATTTCTTCCCATTCTAGCCACAGATGAAATTCTGAACCACATAATTAACCACAAATTAAATTTGTGTCTAAAAGGAACACTACATTGGGAGGTATGATATCCCCAAGTGACCTTACAAACAGAACAAATGTAGTGAATCCAGGTCCTGCTGGTAACTGGTTGATAACCGTTGGTTCACAAATGTGGAAATAGAACCTGTGGCTTATGCAAACACATTACTAATACTAAAATAACCATCTCCTACACTAACAATAAACAATTTGACATTGTTTCTATGATAAGTAGCACCAGCAATGTGATTTATGTTATTTCTTGTGTTACAGTATGTCGGCAGTACAACTCGGGCTTTGAGAAAAAGAATTTTGGAAGACATTTATGATGCCAATAATGTTACTACGAGAAGCCTACGAGAAGCCTTTTAGGGGCTTCTCAGCATTCCTTAATGCACATAAAGACAATGTAGCTTGCGAATGAGTGCCATTGAGAAAATCCACCTGCCGAAAAGGGGCAGTGATATAAAAGAGATCTTGCAATGTCAGGAAATTGAATGGATTTTTCTCATGGAAAACAGGACTCTATCTGGTATGAACATTAAGAAAGATTTGTTATATTCACATTAATATCACCCTTGTAATTAAGTTACTAATGTCAATATATATTTTTCGGTTTGATTTGTGTTGTTTTTATTGATCTAATTTACAGTCCCATGTCTTTTTAACTTGCATTCATTGTGTGTAGGACTGAGTCAGAGTAAGGACACAATGTCCGAAACACATCCTCATTCCATAACACGGCTATCTATTTTTCATGATGGACTTTGTGACGCCCCAGAGCTGTGAGGTACTCGGTCCCGGGCGTGTGGTGCGCAGGGGGGTGAACAGTCATGGTTGTGGCGGATGCCCAGTTCCATGACCCTGGGGGTCGGTCTGATAAAAAAGGGTTGAAAATGGAAGAAAAATAAAATAAATGAGTTTTCGACTACGCCACTTGAGGTGTGTGGCCAGGTTATTGAAGCCGCCGCTGCAGGGTCCTGCTGGGGCTGGTGGAGTAGTGCAGCCTAGGAGTTTTGGGCCCTCCACAAGCAGGGCCAG
The DNA here is from genome assembly GCF_048569485.1 of Anomaloglossus baeobatrachus. NCBI lineage: Eukaryota > Metazoa > Chordata > Amphibia > Anura > Aromobatidae > Anomaloglossus > Anomaloglossus baeobatrachus. The sequence continues at coordinate 248,758 of NW_027441779.1, read as the reverse complement.
GTCCCAGCAGTGGATGATGAGAGGGGGCAATAGTAGGGGACAGTCAATGTATGTGTACGGAGGTGAGAAGGAAACAGTCCACACCGGTATTGCCTTTTTACTTTGTGCCTTCGTACTTGGACCCACTGGTGCCGGTTTCAGGTGTTCCTGCTCCCCTTGTTTTCCATGCCAGCTGTGACCTGGAGTAGCTGTCCTCCATGCACACTGGTTTGTATTGGCTCCCGTGGCTTGGAGCTTCTGGGGGAGCCCCTCCGTTTCAGTCTTGGTTCTATTGCCGGCAGCCTGGACTATTTAATGGGTGTACTTCTGTCCCTTGTCCTAGGTCCCCTCTTTGCTGCTTATGCTTCAGACTTTTTGGTTTGTGAGGGACCCTGGAGATCCCCTCACCTGGCAGATTTAACAGTTGACCTTAAAGTGTCCCGCTGTCCTAGGGTCTGCACCTCGCCTTGTGCTGAGTCCTGTGAGCCTTGGTTCCAGACTTCCACAGACGCCCCGCGGTTCCTGGAGTATGATACTTTCACAGGTAACTCACGGTTCCTGGAGTCCTGGTTCCTTACTCCACAGTCCTTGTCCCCTTTACAGCGTCCCATTCTTACTTTAGGTCTTTACACCTTTCCTTCTCTACTTCACTCGACACTCTCTCACTCCTCAGTCCTCACTCCTTCACTTTCAACACTCCTCTTCACTTCCTACCACCAACTTCCCAACTGACCACTGGCCCCTCCCCTTGCTGGGTCTCTCCCTACAAATTGGGTGGCAATTAGCCAATAAGTGCCCATCCCTTTTATCTTTTGCTAGGTAGTCTCCCCGTCTGGAATTGGGGCGATGTATGTGGCTTGAGGGTGCTGGTGTGTTGACTGGCATGGATATTACGGGGTTTGGATTTCCACAGGTTACATTTTGTGGCAACTGATACCTCAGGGGTGCTACAACTTTTTAATTTTTGTTACAATAAATTATTGAATTTTTATTTTTTGGATTGATGCTGAATTAACTATTTTCTCCCACTTATACACAGTATGCTGGTCTATAGCACCCTACAAATGGGCCATAGCTCTTATACATTAAATCATACACGGTATAATGCCCATCCAATCTCTTTATACACAATATTATGCCCCATAGCCCCCCTATACACCGTTCAATGTACCATAGCCTACACTATATAATTTATGATGTCACATTTCCTCTATACATAGAATGATGACTCCCCATATTAAATTCCTCCACATGTTGTCACCTAAAGGCCACTTTATACGCTGCAACATCGCTAGCATCAGCTAGCAATGTCGCGTGCGATAGCACCCGCCCCCGTCGGTAGCACGATATGTGGTGATCGCTGCCGTAGCGAACATTATCGCTACGCCAGCGTCACATGCACATACCTGTGCAGCGACGTTGCTGTGACCGGCGAACCACCTCCTTTCTATGGGGGCGGTTCATTCAGCGTCACAGCGACGTCACAGCAGCGTCACTGAACCGCTGCCAAATAGAAAAGGAGGGGCGGAGATGAGCAGCCGGAACATCCCGCCCACCTCCTTCCTTCCTCCTTTTCCGGTGTACGCAGGTAAGGAGATGTTTGTCATTTTAGCGGTGTCACACATAGTGATGTGTGCTGACACAGGAACAACAAACAACATCGTTACTGCAGCAGCGATAATTGGAAATAGGGGGGCATGTCACCGATTAGCAATTTTGAACGTTTTTGCGACGATTCAAAATCGCTCATAGGTGTCACACACAACGACATCGCTAAAGCAGCCAGATGTGCGTCAAAAATTCCATGACCCCAACAAGATCACTTTAGCGATCTCGTAGCATGTAAAGCCACCTTAAGCCTCCCATCTCATGGGTCTTATAATAAAACAATTTTATACTCACCTAATTCTAATTTTAGGCCGCTATCCCAATCTTTTCCTACCTTATTAATGAAAACTTGGCAGAATGTACAATTTTGTTCCAACCAGAAGACCCTCTAATATCTTCCATTTCTACATAATAGATGATGTTGGTAAAAAGAATGTGCCCTTTTAACAATGCTAAGACATGTTATTGAATCTCCGATTAGTATCTTACCTACACCATCTTAACCTTATATCGGTTTTTAAGAGTACGGCTGCAAACTCTTTATTAGGGATTTTTTTTGTTAGTTTACAAATAAGATATTTGAACAGATTTTTCAAACTTCTTTATTTTCTTCTGTTTTTTTTCTATTGTCTGAAATGTGAAAAGTTACAGGAAACGTGTGCATAACAACACATTAATATATCAGCAACACTTTTTTTTACAATTAACACCTTCTGCTGTATGTGTATGAATCTGCTCTAATCACATCACAATTTTAAGTATTAAAATATATTTAATATGCTTTCATGAACTTAGCCAATCTGTTGTGTGAGATGAAAAACTGTAGCAATGTAGCACTACCAAAGATGTCAAAATATGTATGGCAATATCTCTTCACCTTATGTTGGCATGTAGATTGCAGACCGAGGTATACATTTTGCAATCACGGACAAGACACAATGAGGAATATTTAATAATTATTTTTGGTTTTGCAATCACAAACAAGACAAAATGGGCATATCATTCTTTGAAATAGCACCAAAATGTTTGTGTAATTTGTAACATTTCCTTTTTAAGTTTGCATCAACTTTATCAGTGTTTTATGCCAATTAATACACCAGTTTTAGTATCTATACCAAAACTTAAAATCATGATAAAATGGTGTGTGGTTAACCTTTTGTATGATGTTCAGCATATTTATGAACGCATTGCTACTAGTGATAAGTTAGACTACATTCAAACATGTGGGTGAGTTTTACCATCGGAGATTTTTTTTCCTCCTTGTTGTATCCTACTTTCTTCCTTTTTTATTCTCAACTGGTATTTTTCACTGAAAAAAAACTGTCTGTAATTTTTTATTGATTAACATTTATTATGTTATCAGGTGAAAACATGAAATGTGAGGTTTTCAGGCTTTTTGCCATGATTTCTGTTATTTTTTATGTAATCTGTTTTTTTCCATGAGCCATCTTGTTTCCTATTCTGCTGCCCACACATGACCCTCAGTCAATATGGATTCCTCAGCTTCTATGTTCCCGCCCTGTTTCCTGCCAATTACCTGCTTCAGCCGCCTCAGCTGATTGACCAGTGCTTCTGAATCCTGTTTGCAGCCTGTCTGTAACCTACCCTCCTGAAGCTACAAGGACTGACTACTCCCCAGCCGGTTCTTGCTCCACTAGGGGTTCCCCTGCTTCCTGCCAGCATTCTTGATTCCTCTGCCTCGGATTCCTGGAAGCTCACCTCCACACAGGTACTCTCCTTCATCAACACCGATGCTTATCAGGAAGTAAAAGACTTTGAACTGTTTATAGAGACATCTGCTTTACCCTAGACGTTTATACCTGCTTTTTGATTTCTACAACTTGTTAAAACAATTTTCTGCTCTCTATGCTTTTACTAGTATGACTGAAGTGCTTGAAAAATCTTTCAAATCAAAAAAACGTGGGTTGATCCCCAAATTTATTATGTCAGAAGAAATTTTATTCGGCTACTATAAAATATGACATAAAATATTTCAACGCGTTTCAGCTAAAATCTTAAAAAAAAAGATAGCCTTCTTCAGGTAAAATAAGATGTTATTCATGTTATTTTACCTGAAGAAGGCTATCTTTTTTAAGATTTTTAGCCGAAACGCGTTGTAAAATTTTATGTCATATTTTATAGTAGCCAAATAAAATTTCTTCTGATATAATATATTTGGGGATCAGCGCCACGTTTTTTGGATTTGAAGGATTTTTAAAGCACTTCAATTTACCGGTTTCCTGTGGAGGTGATTCACAGTGTATCAAATCCTAGTGAGCAGCAGATCAGCACAGAGATTGTGGAGATTGATTCTAAAGGGATCTATGAGTTTGATCTAACTTGAAACAAGGTGAGTGCAATTTATGCACATTTCTTAATCATTGTTTATGTATTTGAACTACTGAATTTAGAGTGGAGCCGCGTGTGTCCCTTTTTATTTTTAACCCCTCAAGGTTTACCCTCGTATTTACTAGTATGACGTAATAGAAGAACAATCTACAGAACCTGCGTCTCCTGTATTCCCTTGCATCCACGCAATAGACTCTGTACTAAAAGTATTCTACACATTTCAAGACACTACATAAATCATTATTAACTTTTGTGGCTGAGTCTGAAAAAAGAATTTGTACTGAATCTCACAGACTATAGACATGGATACATTTTTAAAAATTATTTGTGTATGGATCAATATAACTCTATGACTGTGTAAAGTGTACAGCACCAGTAAGTGTCACACAAAATTGAAAATGTAGATGTAATTTGACAGATTTCAAATTGCTCAAATTTTGTGTGGAAATTTGATTTACATTCTATTTACTACATGAGAATCAAATATCTCTTACTATTCTCTGAGGTCTCTCTAGACCAAGAAAATAATAGACAAAGGGAGAGAAAAAAAAATACTCACCTCGCTCTGACCTTGCTTGTTCATGCTGGTCCTGTCTTCATTCACAGGCTGCTTGACTTCTTCATGTTGGGTCTTTAGGCAGCATGGTGCCCATTAGGCTTTGTGACATGATGGTGCATCCTGATGCTTGTATAGATGCTTTATGAGGTCTAAACCAGGGGTCTCAAACTCGGCTGGGTGTATGGGCCGCACAGAGGAAAAAAATAATTTGGGGGGCCGCATTCTTTGCGGGACAAAGTGACATTTTTATTGGTACCATATATTTTTTTTACACACCTTTGGATCACTGATTTTCAACATTTTTCCCTTGTTTATTATAACAAATGTGCACATTCTTTGGTTAAATATAAAAAAAAAACAAAAAAAAAACATTTGATGGTAAAAAAAAAGTCATGCCTTATTTTGTTTTTTTTTACATTTTATCCCTTTCTTGTAACTAATAGTGGTACAATTATCACTATATAGAAATTTTGGCCAACATCTTTTAGTAATGTTCCCCATCCTATAGTAATGTGCTCACCTTGTCCCCATCCTATAGTAATGACCCCAGCCTTGTCCCTATTCTAATGTCCCCATCCAATAGTATTATACCCATCCTTGTAATGTCCACATCTTTTAGTAATGTGCCCACCTTGTTCCCATCCTATAGACATGTGCCCACCTTTTCCCTATTCTATAGTAAGGTGCCCACCTTGTCCCCATCCTATAGACTTGTGCCCACCTTCTCCCCATCCTAAAGACATGTGCCTACCTTGTCCCCATCCTATAGACATGTGCCCACCTTGTCCCTATTCTATAGTAATGTGCCCACCTTGTCCCCATTCTATAGACATGTGCCCACCTTGTCCCTATTCTATAGTAAGGTGCCCACCTTGTCCCCATCCTATAGACATGTGCCCACCTTGTCCGCATCCTATAGACATGTGCCCATCTTGTCCCCATCCTATAGACATGTGCCCACCTTGTCCCTATTCTATAGTCATGTGCCCACCTTGTCCCTATTCTATAGTCATGTGCCCACCTTGTCCCTATTCTATAGTAAGGTGCTCACCTTGTCCCCATCCTATAGACATGTGCCCACCTTGTCCCTATTCTATAGTCATGTGCTCACCTTGTCCCCATCCTATAGACATGTGCCCACCTTGTCCCTATTCTATAGTAAGGTGCCCAACTTGTCCCCATCCTATAGACATGTGCCCACCTTGTCCCTATTCTATAGTCATGTGCCCACTTTGTCCCTATACTATAATAATGTCCCCATCCTGTAGTAATGGGGGGGTCAGTGGCGGCGGGTGAAAGGGGGCGCTATAATTTACCGATCGCTCTCGGCTTCCTTCCACCCACAGACGCCGGAGTGAAGGTGAGGGGGCGGTCTCCGGCCCCAGATCCACAGTGATTGGACAGATCAGTCACAAGGCCAGTCTCTCCAATCAGAGCTGGGTGCGGGTGAAACAGAGGTCACCCAGCTCCAGCCAATGATCGGTGCTACAGCTGCACTGATCAGGGCTGGATTTCAATGTTACAGCCAATTTCAATGGCTGTAATATTACAGTAGCTGTGATTGGCTGACAAACGCCGCACAGCCAATCACAGCCTCCGTAGGTCCGGGGAGGAGACACCACCCCTCCTGAGGTCCCCTCCTCCCCGAATCTAAGGTATTTGCTATTGGCAATGCAAACGGCGATCGCAGCCACTGGGGCTGCGATTTCGCCATGATGTACTGGGTACGTCATGGGTCCTTAAGTACCAGGGAGCCATAACATACCCAGTACGTCATAGGTCGCTAAGGGGTTAATGTGCCGTCCTTCACATACACAAAAAATAAACAAACACCATTCTTCTCACCTGTCCCGCGTTCCCTCGGCTCCTCACCTCTACTTCTTGCTGTCTGCAGGCCGTGCCCCGGTGACGGTGCAGGGACCACAGCCACTGGCAGCGATTTATGTCAGATGAATGTTTTGCCGGTGCTGCACGCGCACAGTCCTTGCTTCTGAGAGCGCAGCGCCGGCAAAACACTCATCTAACAAGGTGCAGACAGTGGCTGCGGCCCCTGCACCGGCCGCGATAGTGACCAGGGAAATGGGCCTGGGGGCCGCATGAAGCAGCCTGACGGGCCACATGCGGCCCGCGGGCTGCGTGTTTGAGACCCCTGGTTTAAATTAACTAACAAAGTGTGACTGAATAAAGACAAGACCAAAACAATTCTCCAGGAAGCTGTGCAGAAAATGTCTACAGGTGAGTATTAATTTGATGAACAACTTCATGGACCACAAGAAACTAATAACAAAAACATTGGATTCTTGCATATATGAAGTTTTAGAAAAGTCAAGGTAAATTTGATATGCCTCAAAGCGATTCAATGATCTCTAATTTCTAGATAAAGGTTGCAATAAAGGTGTATATTTTTTATAAGTCATAGATTAAAGGAGTAGAACAAATACATTTAATTTGCAATTTAATTTTTTACATGTATTAAAATGCATCAAAAAATGTACTTTTGTGGACAAGATTTAATAAATACAAAGTGCAAAGTTGAGTCAGTATGATGAAGATTAATTCAAATTACACAAAATGCCAATTTTAAAAATATGGGGTAATACATGCAAAATACAGACATATAGCTTCCAGCAGTTAAGCATTTTAAAGGAATTGATTAATTGGTTAATAACATATTAGAGATGACTAAATTTGTTTGAAGTGAATTGAATTTGCCTCGAAATTTTCCAAAAATGTTGATACTTCCAGATTCTATTTATTATGATTTGCATTAAAAGAATGAAGCAAAATGGTAGCCGGTTGGTCACTATTTTATGAAATGAAAAAGCAATACTCACGTTATTGCTCACCTGTCCAGCTGCAGATTCACAGTTCCGCTTTAGTGATCTTTGGGTACTCTTCTGCTTCCTCAGGTCCACGCAGATGATCTTTATTTGGTGCCTTGGCTTCCAGCACTGACTATGTCTTGATGAATCATGATGTCACATTATGTGTCACCCAAGGTTTACTCAAAACTTAACATAATGATTTCTGCTCTAGGAGCTTATTAGGCTGCTATAATAATTATTATTATTATTATTATTATTATTATTATTTATTATAGCGCCATTTCTTCCATTGCACTTTACAAGTGAAAAGGGGAATACATAATAGAGATAAGTACAATAATCATAAACAATACAAGGCACAGACTGGTAAAGGGCTCACAGTGTACTATCATGATGCCTTATGATTGTGCACATGGTTGACATCACAGCCCTAGACAGCAGGTTGTGATGGTGGGACAGGTGGTTGAGGAGATGACTAATTTGTTTTCATTCATCCCATGCTGAGAGACCCCGTAATAAGGAAAACTCAATTACCAGTGAATAACTTCATAGCAAATTAAATTTCTTAGCCAATTTCAAGAGAACAATAAAATTTTAATTTTAGCAGTTCCGCTCAACACTATAAATGTAAATTTAGGGTCACAATTTTAAATCCTTATTAAAACATTAAACAGTGCTAAAGTTTTACGTTGGCTAGTGTGATGAAGAGATCCATTCAAGATTACTACAGCCCACATGGTTGAGGTAAGAGTTTGAGGAGTCAAACTCTAATTCAGGTCTAAGGCGGGGTTTGCACACTACGACATCACATGTGCGATGTCGGTGGGGTCAAATCGAAAGTGACGCACATCCGGCGTTGCTGTCCATATCGTAGTGTGCAAATCCTTTTACATACTATTAACGAGCACAAAAGTGTCGTTATCGTACGATCGGTGTAGGGTCCGACACTTCCATAATTTTGCAGCCGCGACGGTACGATGTTGTTCCTCGATCCAGCAGGCAGCACACATCGCTGTGTTTGAAGCCGCAGGAGTGAGGAACATCTCCTTACCTGCTTCCCGGCTGCTATTTAGAAGGATGGAGGTGGGTGGGATGTTTACGTCCCGCTCATCTCCGCCCCTCTGCTTCTATTGGCCACCTGCCGTGTGTGTCGCAGGGCAGGTGAGTGCATGTGAAGCTGCCATAGCGATAATGTTCACTACGGCAGCAATCACAAGATATCGCACCTGCGACGGTGGCGGGGACTATCATTGCAGCGTCGGTAACACATTGTTACCGATGTCGCAGCGTGCAAAGCCCACCTAAGGATATGTTCACATTTTGATTTTTTGCTGCAAGCATAACTTAATATCTTGGCAGTAAAAAAGCTGCAGCCAAAACAGTACTGCTCTTGCTGATTTTTTTTCCATCATTTTTAACTTTGGTTTTTTTTAGCTGCATCTTTTACTTTGTGTTTTCCAGGATCCCAAAATGCAGCTTTGCTCCCATTTTGCAAACATAAACATTAGGTGTTAGGCCACCAATACAAGAGGTATGTAAAATCATAAAACAGTTTTCCAAAAAAAAGAAATTTGGCCAAATTATTAAGGGGAAAAGGTTTTTTTATGTTTATGAAGTAGGGAATTGCTTGCTTTTAAGGCACACCATATCATTAATTTAATTATCACTAATTCAATCAAATCATGCTTGGAGTAAGGAAAAATAGAAAGATAAATAAAAAACCTTTCTTAAATCAGAGATTTTTTTATGTCTGAAAGAATGTGACTATTCTCAGCAAAAAAGGTGGATTTATGTATGAAGTGAATCCATGAACTAACGGTAAATGAGTGCATAAAAATACACAATTGCAAACATAAAAAAATGTGGAAAATGAACTGGTAGGGCATTGTTTACTTTAGCACATATTACATATACATGGAGTGGGGAGAAACAAAAGGATTTCTTAAAAAATTAAAGTGCAAATGACAATACAATAATAAAAAAATATTTACACCCATGCTCATGTATCGATACCAAGGCATTATTGTTTATCATTATGAAAATTCCCCAAAAAATGGGTTTTACAAGCCAAAAATGATGCAAAAACTGATAGAAGCATTTTCCCTGCGTTTCTGCTGGATTTCTGTACTTACTCATTGCTTTCAATGGGGGGGGGAAACACTGCAAAAATGCTTAAAAAATTTACATCATGCAGGTTTCAAAGACATGTCAAGAAAAAAAGAACAACTATGTGCATGAAATTTCTGAAACCTCATAGCTTTTGCTGGTACTGTAAGGGTATGTGCCCATGATCCGCATATGCTGTGTCCTAGGTTTTGGTTGCTGTGGACTTCCACTGTGAACTCCCTGCTGACAACACTCGCATCTCTGCAAGCAGAAATTGACATGCTGCAGCTTAGAAAGCCATGATCAGTTTATGCTACAGAAAACAGAGACACAGTGGCCATGGGATTTGTCTAAGTACTCTTTCACACGTCAGTATTTTTCATCAGTGTTTCATCAATATTTGGATGCCAAAACCAGAAGTGGAACTTACAGAGAAGAACTATAAATGAAAGACTGACCCCTGTTCTGTGTTTTGGAGACATTCCTGGTTTTGGCATCTAAATACTGATGAAGTACTTATCTAAAATAATGGTGTGTAAAAAAGGCCTAAATCCCATCCACTGTGATTCTACTATAAATGCAGCACTTTGGACCCAGCGAAAACAGGCTGCGTCCAAATTCCTGGTGTTCCGGTTCATTAAGAAGCAGCTTTTAATTTGCTTAAAAAGTAACAAAATAAAGCACAACATGAAGTTTAATCTTAATATCCTTGGTGGTCTACACTAGAAACAGAGATATTGCTAGCATTCTTGATGGTCTGGAATGTTGAAGCTGGGTTCACTAAGAGTTCCATGCATAATTTTGTTTCTCACTTTATCATACACAAATGCATACATTTTTTAAGTATAAACTACGAATTTAGGTCATTTTTAATAACACAATAATATATAAAGTCGCATATTCTGTATTATAAAGTTCATCAGTATTAGAATTTTGGACTGCTTGTGTTTAAAACAAACTATCAACAGAATTTGACCATTTAATTGAGTTAAAAACATTGAATGTAAAGCATTAACTGTTTTTTACATATTCTTGGGTATATAAATAAAGGATCAGAGGCAATATTAAGTTTTATTATTTATCACCATTTATTGATCAGTTCAGGTCATCTGGGTAGGGCTGCAGTATTGAGTAGAAAGAGCGCTATGTACTGTTTCTACTGTAGACATATCCATTCATATTTACTGATGTAGTTGCAAATACTGTATAGGCACTGAGAAAAACGATGACCGGTAAATACAGAACTGCCCAGTTTTCTATCACACAGGGTTGTGCAATAGTCAAACTTTATTTTGAACATTGCTCCTCAACTTTGGATTTACAAAACATTTTTTAAAGGTATTTTACACTTATTATTACTTTAATTAAAATCTATAATAGTAACCTGCAGGTTTGTTTAGAGTTTTATTTGTAAAACATATTGAAATCCTATACAAAAAATCTTCAGAATTAAAAAAATGTCTAAAATATACTTTTATGTATGGTTAAATATATACATTCTAAAAAAAACAAGCTGTAAAAGAATATATTAATTACATGAGCAGAAAACTTCCCATATATAGAATTTGTTTAGTCAACATTATGAATAATGTTGAAATTGCATTGAGTAACACTCTTCATTGAAGATGAATACTCAGGTATTCAACAGCCACAGATATACAATACATGATGAAATATATTAAAGACAATAGTGTTCTGGAAGTCTCATGAACAGTATAAAATACAGACACAGTGAGTTATATATGCTTAGAAGAAACACACCTCATCAAGCTTTATCGAGGGACTGAAGCTTAATGAAGTGAAATTGATGTGATATGTGTGTTGGGATTGTTTCTTCTAAGTGATCCTATAAATATCACCGTGTGTATACTTTATATTATTCATGAGACTTTCTTACCAATATTGTCTTTAATCTACAGTTGGTTTAATAAGTATTTAACACATCACACATTTTTTAAGTACATATATTTCTCAAGGTGCTATTGACATGAAATTCTCACCAGATGTCGGTAACAACCCTTCCAATACACACAGGCAAAGAAATCAAACCATATATATCAATCAAATATGTTATGTGTAATAGTAAGAAATTGCACAGGGAAAACTTATTAAACACATAAATAAAAAGGGGAAAAAAACGAGTACAGTCATAGCATCAGCTGAACTCTGTCTGTAATTAGAAAACAATTCTGGCACCTAGTGAAAAATAATATCAGCCAGTTAAACTGATGATCTATAAAAAGAAAATATGTCTCTTTGCCAAGATGCCAAACAAGAAACATCTCATGATGAGTAAAACCAGTGAGCTGTCTCAAGACCTTTGCAACTATATTGTTGCAAAACATACTGATGATATTGATTACAGAAAAATTTCTACCCTCCTGAAGTTTTATTGATGGAGCTATAGTCTGTAAGTGGAAAGAATATCATTTTATCATAAACCGGCCACAAGCAGGTGCTTCCCACAAGATTTCAAATAGAGGAGTGAAAAGAGTTATCATAAGAGTTTTTCAACAGCCAAGAACCTCATGTGGAACCTACTAAAAGAGCTGGAATCAGCTGGTACATTTGTTTCAAAGAAAACAATAAGTAATGCACTCAACCTCTATCAACTGTATGCACTTTAACTGCACAAAACTCCATTTCTGGACAAAAAGCATATTCAAGCATCTTTTAAAGTTGCTCAACAACATTAATACAAGCTTATAAAATGTTGGGAGAATATAGTCTTGTCAGAATAGACTAAAAGGTAACTTTTTGGATGCCGTAATACACACCACGTTTAGATGCCTAAAGACATTGCATATCACCGCCCCAAAACACCATATCAACAGTGATGTTTAAGGTGGAACCATCATGGTGTAGGATTGTTTTTCAGTATACAGTAATGAAAAACTTCGTATGAATGTACAATACTTTTTCCCTGTGTCATTCCTCAATGTTTGATTGCTCTGTGAGAGAAACAAAAATAAAATTTTGTAGTTCTGATACCTTTTAATGGCTAACTAAGATAAAAATAAAATATGATGTTATAAAGCAAGCTTTCGAGACATCTCAGGTCTCTTCCTCAGGCATGGTATGACAAAATAGCTGAAGAAACACATATATATACACAAAACAGGGCAGAGCGATGTTACACATAACGTCATTTATAATCATACTGTATATGTTTCGATTTTTTTTTTTTTGCCTGTGTGGATTGGAAGTGTTGTTACTGACATCAGGTGGGAAATTCATGTCAATACCACCTTTAGAAATATATTTACTTAGAAAATTAGTGACTCTCATAAGTAGAGATGAGCGAACTGGTCCCGGTTCGGCTCGAGGCCGGTTCGCCGAACGGGGGTCCCGTTCGAGTTCGGCTTGTCGAACGTTCGACGAACCGAACTCGAACGTATAGGCTAGAATGGGAGGCAATCACAAACATATAAAAATGCATGATAAATGTACACAAACAGTTAATAAACATTGCCATAACACTTACCGGTCCTCGCGATCCCTTCTGCACTCTGTCTCCTGCCGCTATTCCAACCGATGATCGCTGAATCCTCCCGGTGACCTGCACTGCCAGCAGAGATGCAGGACCTATCGTGATGTCAAAATAGCCATGTGACCAGTCACGTGGCTATTATCTCATTGGCTACAGACTGGTCACATGACTATGACACGTCATGTAGGACCTGTGAGTGCATCTCTCCGGTACACGGTGCACATATGTGTATCGCCGTGTACCGGCGACATGCTCTAGCACACGGTCCGTTAGGGACCGGCTGACACAGCCGGTCATTAACGGAGATCACCGTTGCCATAGCAACGCAGTTAGCGGTGACGTCACCGCTAACCGCGGCTCCGAGAGCACCGTTGCTATGGTAACGCGTCTGTCAGCGTTACCGCTAGCAGCCAGCAGTGATCACTCACGGAGTGAAGGCTGCACGCTGCTTCCCGATTGTAGTGATGATTGTAGTGAGGATGGAGGTTCCCCAGCCCCAAGTGATGAGCTGGTGAACCTCATCCTTCCTCACTACAATCGTCACTACTACTACACTAGAAAGAAAGAAGACAGAAGAGCAGGATCGTGGAGGGCTGACAGGGGGTAATAAAGATGGAGTCTCTAATGTGTCTGTGTATTTATTTCTATTAAAGTATTTTTTCTCTGTGTGGTGTCTTTTTTCTAACCCTTTATTGGAGATTCTTAATGGCCGGGTCAAACGTGCCTGACATTAAGAATCTCTGGCTTAATACTGGCTGGTAAAACAAAGCCAGTATTAACTCATGATTACCCAACAAGCCACCCGGCTCCAGGGCTGTTGGAAGAGTTGGATACAGCGCCAGATGATGGCGCTTCTATGAGAGCGCCATTTTCTGGGACGGCTGCGGACTGAAATCCGCAGCAGAGGCATCCACAAACCTCGGGCTAACCTGTGCTGCAGATTCCAATCCCCAGCTGCCTAGTTGTACCCGGCTGGACACAAAAATAGGGCGAAGCCCACGTCATTTTTTTTTAATTATTTCATGAAATAAGTGAAATAATTAAAAAAAACGGGCTTCCCTATATTTTTGGTTCCCAGCCGGGTACAAATAGGCAACTGGGGGTTGGAGGCAGCCCGCGGCTGCCAGCTGTACCTGGCTAGCATACAAAAATATGGCGAAGCCCACATCATTTTTTTGGTGGGCAAAAAAATTCTGCATACAGTCCTGGATGGAGTATGCTGAGCCTTGTAGTTCTGCAGCTGCTGTCTGCTCTTCTCCATACAGACAGACAGCAGCTGCAGAACTACAAGGCTCAGCATACTCCATCCAGGACTGTATGCAGAAGTTTTTTGCCCCCTGAAAAAATTATGTGGGCTTCGCCATATTTTTGTATGCCAGCCAGGTACAGCAGGCAGGTATGGCTGCCCCCAACCCCCAGTTGCCTATTTGTACCCGGCTGGGAACCAAAAATAAAGGGAAGCCCTTTTTTTATTATTTCATGAATTTCATGAAATAATTAGAAAACAAATGACGTAGGTTTTGCCCCATTTTTGTGTCCAGCCAGGTACAACTGGGCAGCTGGGGATTGGAATCTGCACCACAGGTTGGCCTGAGCTTTCTGGGCCCTACTGCTGCGAATTGCAGTCTGCAGCCACCTCAGAAATTGGCATTTTCATAGAAGCGCCATCTTCTGGCGCTGTATCCAACTCTTCCAGCACCTGCCTGCTATACCTGGCTAGCATACAAAAATATGGCGAAGCTCACGTCCTTTTTTTGTAGTTTTTTGGCAAAAAAAATAAAAAATGCTTCCCTGGATTTTCCATTGCCAGTGAAGGTAACACCAAGCAGTGGGGGTTAGCAGCCAGTAGCTGCTTGGATTACCCTTAGCTAGCAATACAAAAAATGCAGCGGGAGCCCATATATATATTTTTTTAATTATTTATTTAAATAACTAAAAATAAAATGGGCTTCCCTGTATTTTGATTGCTGGACATCACAGTGCTGTAAAAATAAATCTTTAAAAAAATGACGTAGCGCTCCGCGGTATTTTTGATTCTCAGCGCAGATAAAGCAGACAGCTATGGGTTGCCACCCCCATCTGCCTGCCGTTACCTTGGTTGGCAATCAAAATACAGGGAAGCCCATTAATTTTTTCTATTTAAAAAATAGTTAAAAAAAAAAAATGACGTTGGGTCCCCCCATTTTTGATAGCCAGCTAGGGTAAAGCAGACGGCTGTAGCCTGAAAACCACAGCTGGCAGCTTTACCGTGGTTGGGGATCCAATGTGGAGGTCCCCTCAGGCTCTTTTTTATAATTATTTTATAAATATTAATAATTACACAATAAAAGTAGGGTCCCCCCCAAATTGGATCACCAGCCAAGGTAAAGCGGACAGCTGTGGTCTGGTATTCTCAGGGTGGGAAGGTCCATAGTTATTGGGCCTTCACAGCCTAAAAATAGCAGGCCGCAGGCACCCCAGACGTGGCGCATCCACTAGATGCGCCAATCCTGGCGCTTCACCCCAGCTCATCCCGTGCCCTGGTGCAGTGGCAAACGGGGTAATAAATCGGGTTGATACTAGCTGTAAAGTCACCTGAGATCAAGCCCAGCAGTTTGTGATGTCATGGCGTCTATTAGATACCCAACATCATAAACTGTCAGTAATAACAAAAACAAAAAATCGACAAAAGAAATTTATTTGAAAAAACAGTCCCCAAAACATTTCCTCTTTCACCAATTTATTGTAAGAAAAAAAAAAAAAGGGGTCCCACGACGACTCTGGACCGTCTAGAATATGGGGGGGAGACACTCAGGGAACGTATCCCCCATTTTCTAGGAGTGCGGACCCTTCATGTGAGGAGTGTGGGTGCAATGAATCTGCACTCACTCTCCCCGGGTCCACAGCAGCAGAGTCCATGTCGTAATGGTTGCTACCAAAGCTGCAATGCCCTGCTCATGAGGTAAGGGCATGCCTAATCAGGAGAACTACTGTAGAGGAAGCTCTGCTCACTGGTATATAGGTGCTCAGAGGTAATAATAGATAAAATTAGTGAGTAACCTCGGCACTCTAAATCTCCCAGACTAAGTCAGTAAGTCACAATGGATAGTAATGCAAAATCACTCTTTATTGGTCCATATTAAGAAAAAAAAATTTTTCATAAGCATATATGTTTTTCTCCAAAACAAGTTACAAATGACGTTTCGGCCTGAGCCTTCGTCAGATTGGACTTATCTGCATGTAATCATGAAAAATGACAATAATCAGTATCACATAAGAGTGAGAGAACAATAACATAAACTCGAACAATGTAGAGGTACAATTGGGATGCAGCAAAAAAATTGCAACACAGCAAGAAATGAAACACATGATACAAATGTCATAATACAGTACAAGGACAATATAGTAATGACAAATATGGGGTCAGAGTAGACTTAGACAGCTCTGGTACGAAAGAGATGTCAATCATAAAGTAACATGTGCAGTAGGTGTAGAGCTACAGTATGCATGGCAGAGCTAATGGGTAGACCGACCATAGAAAAAGAACGGAGAAAAAGTGGAGAAAAAGTGGAGAAAAAGTGGAGCATAAGAGGAGAAAAAGTGGAGAAAAAGTGGAGAAAAAAGTGGAGAAAAAAGTGGAGAAAAAGTGGAGAAAAAGTGGAGAAAAAGTGGAGAAAAAGTGGAGCATAAGAGGAGAAAAAGTGGAGAAAAAGTGGAGCATAAGAGGAGAAAAAGTGGAGAAAAAGTGGAGCATAAGAGGAGAAAAAGTGGAGATTAAGAGGAGAAAAAGTGGAGAAAAAGTGGAGAAAAAGTGGAGCATAAGAGGAGAAAAAGTGGAGAAAAAAGTGGAGAAAAAGTGGAGAAAAAAGTGGAGAAAAAGTGGAGAAAAAGTGGAAAAAAAGTGGAGAAAAAGTGGAGAAAAAGTGGAGAAAAAGTGGAGCATAAGAGGAGAAAAAGTGGAGAAAAAGTGGAGAAAAAAGTGGAGAAAAAGTGGAGAAAAAGTGGAGAAAAAGTGGAGAAAAAGTGGAGCATAAGAGGAGAAAAAGTGGAGAAAAAGTGGAGCATAAGAGGAGAAAAAGTGGAGAAAAAGTGGAGCATAAGAGGAGAAAAAGTGGAGATTAAGAGGAGAAAAAGTGGAGAAAAAGTGGAGAAAAAGTGGAGAAAAAGTGGAGCATAAGAGGAGAAAAAGTGGAGAAAAAGTGGAGCATAAGAGGAGAAAAAGTGGAGATTAAGAGGAGAAAAAGTGGAGAAAAAGTGGAGAAAAAGTGGAGAAAAAGTGGAGCATAAGAGGAGAAAAAGTGGAGAAAAAAGTGGAGAAAAAAGTGGAGACAAAGTGGAGAAAAAGAGGAAAAAAAGTGGAGAAAAAGTGGAGAAAAAGTGGAGAAAATGTGGAGCATAAGAGGAGAAAAAGTGGAGATTAAGAGGAGAAAAAGTTGAGAAAAAGTGGAGAAAAATTGGAGCATAAGAGGAGAAAAAGTGGAGGAAAAAAGTGGAGAAAAAGTGGAGAAAAAGTGGAGAAAAAGTGGAGCAAAAAGTGGAGAAAAAGTGGAGAAAAAGTGGAGCATAAGAGGAGAAAAAGTGGAGAAAAAGTGGAGAAAAAGTGGAGAAAAAGTGGAGCATAAGAGGAGAAAAAGTGGAGAAAAAAGTGGAGAAAAAGTGGAGAAAAAGTGGAGAAAAAGTGGAGCATAAGAGGAGAAAAAGTGGAGAATAAGTGGAGAAAAAGTGGAGAAAAAGTGGAGCATAAGAGGAGACAAAGTGGAGAAAAAAGTGGAGAAAAAGTGGAGAAAAAGTGGAGCATAAGAGGAGAAAAAGTGGAGAAAAAGTGGAGAAAAAAGTGGAGAAAAAGTGGAGAAAAAGTGGAGAAAAAGTGGAGAAAAAGTGGAGCATAAGAGGAGAAAAAGTGGAGAAAAAGTGGAGCATAAGAGGAGAAAAAGTGGAGAAAAAGTGGAGCATAAGAGGAGAAAAAGTGGAGATTAAGAGGAGAAAAAGTGGAGAAAAAGTGGAGAAAAAGTGGAGAAAAAGTGGAGCATAAGAGGAGAAAAAGTGGAGAAAAAGTGGAGCATAAGAGGAGAAAAAGTGGAGATTAAGAGGAGAAAAAGTGGAGAAAAAGTGGAGAAAAAGTGGAGAAAAAGTGGAGCATAAGAGGAGAAAAAGTGGAGAAAAAAAGTGGAGAAAAAAGTGGAGACAAAGTGGAGAAAAAGAGGAAAAAAAGTGGAGAAAAAGTGGAGAAAAAGTGGAGAAAATGTGGAGCATAAGAGGAGAAAAAGTGGAGATTAAGAGGAGAAAAAGTTGAGAAAAAGTGGAGAAAAATTGGAGCATAAGAGGAGAAAAAGTGGAGAAAAAAGTGGAGAAAAAGTGGAGAAAAAGTGGAGAAAAAGTGGAGCAAAAAGTGGAGAAAAAGTGGAGAAAAAGTGGAGCATAAGAGGAGAAAAAGTGGAGAAAAAGTGGAGAAAAAGTGGAGAAAAAGTGGAGCATAAGAGGAGAAAAAGTGGAGAAAAAAGTGGAGAAAAAGTGGAGAAAAAGTGGAGAAAAAGTGGAGCATAAGAGGAGAAAAAGTGGAGAATAAGTGGAGAAAAAGTGGAGAAAAAGTGGAGCATAAGAGGAGACAAAGTGGAGAAAAAAGTGGAGAAAAAGTGGAGAAAAAGTGGAGCATAAGAGGAGAAAAAGTGGAGAAAAAGTGGAGCATAAGAGGAGAAAAAGTGGAGAAAAAGTGGAGCATAAGAGGAGAAAAAGTGGAGATTAAGAGGAGAAAAAGTGGAGAAAAAGTGGAGAAAAAGTGGAGCATAAGAGGAGAAAAAGTGGAGAAAAAAGTGGAGAAAAAGTGGAGAAAAAAGTGGAGAAAAAGTGGAGAAAAAGTGGAAAAAAAGTGGAGAAAAAGTGGAGAAAAAGGTGAGAAAAAGTGGAGCATAAGAGGAGAAAAAGTGAAGATTAAGAGGAGAAAAAGTGGAGAAAAAGTGGAGAAAAAGTGGAGCATAAGAGGAGAAAAAATGGAGAAAAAGTGGAGAAAAAGTGGAGAAAAAGTGGAGCAAAAAGTGGAGAAAAAGTGGAGCATAAGAGGAGAAAAAGTGGAGAAAAAGTGGAGAAAAAGTGGAGAAAAAGTGGAGCATAAGAGGAGAAAAAGTGGAGAAAAAAGTGGAGAAAAAGTGGAGAAAAAGTGAAGAAAAAGTGGAGCATAAGAGGAGAAAAAGTGGAGAATAAGTGGAGAAAAACTGGAGAAAAAGTGGAGCATAAGAGGAGAAAAAGTGGGGAAAAAAGTGGAGAAAAAGTGGAGAAAAAGTGGAGAAAAAGTGGAGCATAAGAGGAGAAAAAGTGGAGAAAAAGTGGAGCATAAGAGGAGAAAAAGTGGAGAAAAAGTGGAGCATAAGAGGAGAAAAAGTGGAGATTAAGAGGAGAAAAAGTGGAGAAAAAGTGGAGCATAAGAGGAGAAAAAGTGGAGAAAAAAGTGGAGAGAAAGTGGAGAAAAAAGTGGAGAAAAAGTGGAGAAAAAGTGGAAAAAAAGTGGAGAAAAAGTGGAGAAAAAGTGGAGAAAAAGTGGAGCATAAGAGGAGAAAAAGTGGAGATTAAGAGGAGAAAAAGTGGAGAAAAAGTGGAGAAAAAGTGGAGCATAAGAGGAGAAAAAGTGGAGAAAAAGTGGAGAAAAAAGTGGAGAAAAAGTGGAGAAAAAGTGGAGATTAAGAGGAGAAAAAGTGGAGAAAAAGTGGAGCATAAGAGGAGAAAAAGTGGAGAAAAAGTGGAGAAAAAGTGGAGAAAAAGTGGAGCATAAGAGGAGAAAAAGTGGAGAAAAAGTGGAGAAAAAGTGGAGAAAAAGTGGAGCATAAGAGGAGAAAAAGTGGAGAAAAAAGTGGACAAAAGTGGAGAAAAAGTGGAGAAAAAGTGGAGATTAAGAGGAGAAAAAGTGGAGAAAAAGTGGAGCATAAGAGGAGAAAAAGTGAAGAAAAAGTGGAGAAAAAGTGGAGCATAAGAGGAGAAAAAGTGGAGATTAAGAGGAGAAAAAGTGGAGAAAAAGTGGAGAAAAAGTGGAGCATAAGAGGAGAAAAAGTGGAGAAAAAAGTGGAGAAAAAAGTGGAGAAAAAGTGGAGAAAAAGTGGAGCATAAGAGGAGAAAAAGTGGAGAAAAAGTGGAGAAAAAGTGGAGAAAAAGTGGAGCATAAGAGGAGAAAAAGTGGAGAAAAAAAGTGGACAAAAGTGGAGAAAAAGTGGAGCATAAGAGGAGAAAAAGTGGAGAAAAAAGTAGAGAAAAAGTGGAGAAAAAAGTGGAGAAAAAGTGGAGAAAAAGTGGAGAAAAAGTGGAGAAAAAGTGGAGAAAAAAATGGAGAAAAAGTGGAGCACCCTTTGGTACCTTTCATGTGGCACTAAGGGGTGCTTAGCTTTGTATTTAGCCAAAAAAATGAAAAAAAAATGACGTAGGGTTCCCCATAGTTTTGTAGCCAGCTAGGGTAAAGCAGACGACTGCAGCCTGCAGACCACAGCTGGCAACCTCACCTTGGCTGGTAATCCAAAACTGAGGGCACCCCACGCTTGTCCCTTTTGTAAAATATGGTGAAGCAAATAAACGGAAGATCAGCTCACCAGTTTGAAAATGAAGATTGTTGCACGGAAACTGTAATGCCAGCAGGGAACAATGGTGGAATCAAGAAATCCAGCAAATCAAAATCGCCATAAAAACCATTCATTTATTGTGCAAACATTAAAATCCAAAAAAATTAAATGAATAAAGATCTGCTGCAACCATACATAGATTGGTGCTCAAAAAAGGCGATAATAGTAATAATAATAATAATATAGATTTCTGCCACACACAAGTTTGTGATGAAATAATACAATTTATTTGTAAATTATTCCTGCAAAAGAGCCCCATCGCCAGTTTTGCCAACATTTCAGCTCTTACATTCAGAGCCTTCGTCTGGGCAAAATGGATCCTTGGGTGGATACTAGGAAGCTCTGTAGAGCAGTAATGGATGCCTTGTGGGCAGGAGCAAGGCAGAGTAAGTGCCAGGGCTGTAGTGAATCTGTTATGGCGTTAGTGAGGTGAAGCGCTGGCGCCAGGACTTATCGTATTTTCGGATTATAAGACGCACTTTTCCTCCCACAAATTTATAGAAAATGAGGTGCATCTTATAATCCAAATGCAGTTTACCGGGGGGGGGGTGGAAAGGGGTCATAGGAAGCGGGGCAATGCTGTGGGCTGTGGACACTGTGTTGTGGCCTGCTGTGGCTATGCTGCAGGTGGTGAGGCAGGGGCTATCCTGAAAATTTCAGTGGTGCGGGCTTGAGATGGTGGTGCCGGGAGTTGGTGCGTGTGCAGATGGAGCTCCTGGTTCAAAATATCATCTGCACACTTGCCGCCTCTAGCCCATTGATCACCCAGCAGTGGACTTAACTTAAATGGCACCCGGAAGTGGTGCATGCGTCGATGAGATCTCGGATTCTCATTGAGCCGATCAATCTGCACACACACTGACTCTAGGCGCCATTTCTTTGAAGCCCGGATCACCAACATTTGCTGGTTGTTGCCTGTCTAACAGTGCCCACAGCAAGAATCTGGGTCAACCGCTGCACCGCATTGCCCTACTTCCCCACCACCCCTGCCTCCTATGACTCCGCTCCACCACCGCTACCGACCCCCCATGTAAGACACTACCGTCCCCCATGTAACCACCGGATTATAAGACAGACTTTTTTTTTTTCTTCTACATTTTTTTCTCTAAATTTGGGGTGCGTCTTATAATCTGTTACATCTCATAAACCAAAAAAAATGGTATTCTTTTACGTCTTGTATATTTTTTAAAATATATATTTTTTAACTGTATATCTATCTCTTATCTATATTATTTGAGTTCTGCACAATTTTTATATTGGATGTTAATTATATGTAAAATTGTAAACGAAGCTATATGGAGTTCCTTAATACATAAGGATCATTGATTCTTTCTCTCTAGTACCTTTTATCTATTTTGTAAGAGACTAGTCAGTTTCACTTTGGGATCAAAAATGTGTGGTTCCATAATTGGCTTTTTAGCCCTTGAATTTACATGGTGTGGGAGGGAAAAATTATGTGGACACAGATAATAAAGCTACCTTGACATTCCTTATGAGTCTTGATTTAGCATATCATTAATTCATTTATCACTAGGCAATAAAATCAGGAATCTTTGATATTGAATCCATTGAGATTTGAGGTCGTGATTTGATATAGAAAGATACATTTTTCTGCAAGTTAATTTTAAAATAGACAACAAAAGAAATTGCACATAAATATGTGGAAGAATTTTACAAAAGGTGCTGGAGTTTTTTTTTTCTCTTTTTATTTAAAATATAATTTGCTTTTATGTTTTGTGAAATCTGCATAATAAAATAAGCTTTAATTAGAAGCATCAGTGTATTATCTTATCTTTTTTATTAAAGTTGACACAGTAAACACATATTCACATTATGTTTATGACATTTAAAATATATTCTAAACTGATTTCTGTGTAAATTATTATATTACAGTTCGAAAGGACATCATCTCTATCTGCTATTGGCATGCAGTAAAAAAACAAACTTTATGTTGCTGCTTTCTTTGTGTGTGTCACGGTGACACATTCATATTAGGTTTTTATATGGATCTAATCTTATTTTAGCTGTTATTCTTCATTTTTTAATTTCCTTCCAATGCTATATAATTTTATTGTGGAGGCTTTGTACTTTTCATTCCTTCATTACCTTGCCCTTCAGACACTATTTCGATTTGTGTTCTGCCTGACTGGATCCATGGCATTAGGCTTCTTCTTGACAGTAAGGCTGTAGAAACTCCAATTTTATTGCCCATAACAAATAAAAGTTATCTTCCCTCTTTAAAGCTTATCTGTGACTCTGGGAGTCTACAAGTTCAACAACACTGTGTTGATGGAAAGCCATAATACCATTGAGCAGATGAGACAATTAGATTGTATCCATTTGTTTAAAGGATTTAAGGTCACTTTACAGCCTTTTCGGGACTTGCCTGGTTTTATATCCTAAAACAATGATGTGAAGGAATAGATAAGCAAAATATATATTTTTATTTTATATAAATGTGAACCTACTGATTATTGGGTGTACATTTTATCTTGTTGTTTTAGTTATATTTAAAGCATTTGAAACAGTACATACTATTTTTTCCCAATAGGACTATCATTTCAAAATTTAAACATAATGTTAACAATTTACTATTTACAAAAAAAATACCAAGCTAAAGCTACAGGTAAAGTATATTTTTGTACTGTGTTAGCCAGTAGACAGAAAAAAAGTTTAAAATAACTGAGAGTCCTCAGTGCTTGATAACTTTTAATGGCTAACTGAAAAGATGGTAATAATAGCAAGCTTTCGAGACTTCTCATGTCTCTTCATCAGGCCTAAACTAAACATTTTTTTTCAAAGCTAGTAATTGAGTTTGGGGCCTGAAAAGATGAATCCAGAACAGTGTCCATGTTCACCTTTTTGCTTCAATCCACTAACTCACTCTCTTCAAATAACTTTTTATAGTTCCAATTATACAGTGTGTCCACCCATATCCTGTCCACCTCCATTAACTTGAGCACGGCGGCAGCTATAGGCATAGAAGTGGTGTCTAGGTATAGTAAAGTAGCCATGCACTATGCAATGAAACCACCTATTGCGCCACCAGGAGGAAAACAACGGAATTAGCATTTTTATCTTGAAAACGGAACGAGATAGAGAAAAAAAGTGAATTACAAAGTTGTAGGGCATCATCAATTTAGTACAAATCGACACCTTGCATACAGAAATGCTATGATTAGAATGTGTAAAACTCACAAGCTGGCAGGTGTATGCGACCCCTCAACCAACATTGCAGGACCTACGAAGACGTATCACAGATGCTTGTGTAAACGTGTCACCTACCATATTGCACAACGTGCAGCAAGTTTCAGTATGCTGTCCAGAGTCCAGATGTGAATTGCAGCTGACGGTGGTCACTTTGAGCATCAAAGTTAAATGAGCACCATATGCGTGACCAGCATTCAATGTTTGAGGGGGTCATGGGTATCATATCATAGTATTTCTGTATGCAAGGTGTCAATTCGTATTGAATTGATGATGCCCTACAATTTTTTAATTCACTTTTTTTCTCTATCTTGTTCCGTTGTTTTCCACCAGGTGGCGCAATAGGCGGTTTCATTGCACAACACATGGCTACTTTACTATACCTAGACACCACTTCTATGCCTATAGCTGCCGCCATTCTCAAGTTAATGGCGGTGTACAGGATATGGGTGGACACACTGTATAATGAACCAGCAATCCTACTTATTAAAAGGTCTCTTGACAATAATTGTTCACAAAAAGTTCCCATTCTGGGAACTAAAGTGCTTAGTTATAATTTGTAAAAATACCTCACATTATGTGTTTGTATTTTCAGGGAAGGAGTTTATTGAACATTATATCTGTGTATTTCACTTATAATAATGGTGCCTTGTATAAGTGGTGCACTATGTTCTTCACGACTGCACCCTGTGCCAGATTACTATTAATTTAAGTAATTCAACTTAAGAGAAAAAAAAACATTGCCAGGTTGGAATTTGAATTTGTTGAGGTTTTCTAACAATTAATCTCTTCCCGTTCCAGTGATGCATTTCATGCCATATGTAACATTAGGACATGTTAAGGCAGTGCATCTGCACCCTTGGATTATGATGCCATGACTTTCGCTTTTTAACCCTTACTCTTTACTGTTTAAACATATTCAGCAAGGATAATGTTAGTGCCTGCTGCTTTTCTGTTAACTTTTTACATGTTGTCAAAAACAACCACAGCGAGTAAAAAAAATTGAATAGGACAGATTAATACCTAGGGTACCTAGGCCACCAGCAATGCAATCAAAGGACCTAATGGTTGCTATGAAGTTGGAGGTCTAATACTGGATTCCGGATCTGTCATAGATCAAAACCTATAAGGCCCCTTTCACACGTCAGTGATTCTGGTACGTTTGTGCTTTTTTTTAAACGTACCAGAATCACTGACATACGCAGACCCATTCTAATGAATGGGTCTGCTCACACGTCAGTGATTTGTCACTGCACATGTCTCCATGCAGCGTACCCGCGTGTGCGTGATTGCTGCACGGAGACATGTCCATTTTTTTCTGGCATCACTGATGTTCCACGGACCACGCAGTGGTGTGGTCCGTGAAACACGTGCCAGAAAAAAACGTGCTTTTAAAATAATAAACATTTTAACTCACCCGGCGTCCAGCGATGTCCTCTGCAGCCCATTCTCCCTGCTCCTTCTGTGCCGGCTGATTACTGTCGCGCATATTCATTATGCGCGACACAGCCGACCCGGAAGCAGCTCCTGCAGGGCTCACCGCCGGCCGGATGCTGCGTCGCGGGAGGATTCAGCACCATGGAGAGCGGGAGCGGGCGCAGGTGAGTGAATCTCTAAGTGCAATCACGGGCCACGGAGAACAGAGCCCGGATTGTACTTAAACAACCCACATGTGCCGTGATTTTCGGCACACGCAGGGACATGTGCGTGTGTTACACGCCAGTGAAAAACGTCACTGTTTTTCACTGACATGTGAAACGGGCCTAAGATTGTGCCTAATAGGTCAGCAATGCAGTGTATTATATATACGATTAAAGATTCTCATGTTCAAGTCCCTTTGTTGGACTAATTAATATTGAAAAAAAATAATAAAAAACAAATGAAAATGGGAAGGAAATAAAAAATTATATTTTTTCACAATACAAATCCATTATTAAGAAAGAATATGCTCCCAAAAACACATATAACTGGTCTTGATAGCTGCTTTTTTTCATTTATACTTCTAGAAACCTGTCTCCTCCTTACATCTGTAACCTAGTCTTCCGGTACCTACCTGCACGCAACCTCAGATCCTCACAAGATCCCCTTCTCTACTCCTCTCTTATCTCCTCTTCCCACAATTGCGTACAAGATTTCTCCCGTGCCTCCCCCATACTCTAGAACGCTCTACCTCAGCATATCAGACTCTCCCCTACCATGGAAAGCTTCAAGAGGAACCTCAAGACCGATCTCTTCCAACAAGCCTGCAACCTGCTTTAACCCTCAGTCCAGTACACCACTGTTTAACCAGCTCTGTCCTCACCTATTGTACCATCGCCCATTGCCTGTAGACTGTGAGCCCTCACGGGCAGGGCCACTCTCCTCCTATACCAGTCTGTTTTGTACTGTTAATGATTGTTGTACGTATACCCTCTTTCACTTGTAAAGTGCCATGGAATAAATGGCGCTATAATTATTAATAATAATAATAATAATAGAAACTGGACGAAAAAGTGATTAACCCCTTCATCCCCAAGCCTATTTTGACCCTAAAGACCAGGACATTTTTTGTAATTTTGACAAGTGTCACTTTATGAGGTTATAACTCTGGAATGCTTCAACGGATCCTGGTGATTCTGAGATTGTTTTTTCGTGACGTATTGGGCTTCATGTTACTGGTAAATTTAGGCCGTTATTTTTTGCATTTCTTTGTGAAAAAAACGGAAATTTAGTTTTTTGTAATTTTCACACTTTTAATTTTTATGCTCTAAAACCAACGAGACATATGACACAAAATAATTAATAAATAACATTTCCCACATGTCTACTTCACATAAGAACAATTTTGGGGGAAAAAAAAAAAATTAAGTAAGTTATAGGGGTTCAAAGTTTATGAGTAATTTCTCATTTTTACAACAAAATTTACAAAGCCACTTTTTTTAGGGACCACATCACATTTGAAGCGATTTTGAAAGGTCTACATGACACAAAACACCCAAAAGTGACACCATTCCAAAAACGGCACCCCTCAGGCTACTCAAAACCACATTCAAGAAGGTTATTAACTGTGCTTCACAGTAACTAAAACAATGTGGAAGGAAAAAATGAACATTTTACTTTTTGCAACAAAAATGTTAATTTAGCCTCAAATATTGCATATTCACAAGGGTAGCAGGATTAAATGAACCCCCAAAATTTGTTGGGCAATTTCTTCTGAGCACGCAGATACCTCATATGTGGCGAAAAACCACTGTTTGGGCGCACGTCAGGACTCGGAAGGGAAGGAGTGTCATTTGACTTTTTGAACAGAAAATTAGCTGGAATCGTTAGCCGCACCATGTTGCGTTTGGAGAGCCCCTGAGGTGCCGAAACAGTGGAGCTCCCCCACATGTAACCCTATTTTGGAAACTAGACCCCTCATGGAATTTATCTATATGTTCATTGAGCACTTTGAACCTCTGGGGGCTTCACAAAAGTTAATAGAGTTGAGCTGTGAAAATAAATTAAAAAACAATTACCACAAAATTGTTACTTCAACAAGGTAGCTTTTTTTTCACAAGGGTATCAGGAAAAATTGCACCATAAAATGTGTTATGCAATTTCTCCTGAGTACACAGACACCTCATATGTGGTAGAAATCAAATGTTTGGGCGCACAGCAGGGCTCAGAATTCAAGGAGCGTCATTTGACGTTTCAAACGCAAAATTGTCTGGGATAATTAGCGTATTCCATGTTGTGTTTGGAGAGCCCCCTTGGCATAGAAAAAAAAAACAAGGTGCACGCACGAATGTTCTGCAAAAAAGGGGGGGGGACTAGGTGGGATGGAAAAAAGAAGTCCTGTCCAAAGTCGAGTACGACTGCAGGACGATTGCTGATCAGGTACCTAATTGTTCAAGTTTTGTTTTTTATTTTTTTTATTTGGGGTGCACAAAAAAAGCAAAAACTAGAGCAACAATTACGTACCTGATCAGCCAATCATGTACCTGATCAGCCAATCACGTAGCTGATCAGCACTTGGTGGCAAGCAGGTGGGGGAGGAGGGGGGGAGAGGGAGTGGGAGATGTGATTGGGGATAGTTAGAAAAGAGCCACGAACAATACTTACAGGATGGATCAGAACAGCGGCAGATGGGGGAGCAGCAGATGGGGGGGCAGCGGCATATAAAGGGAGCAGCAGAGGATGGGGGAAGGGGTGATGAGGGGGATGGGAGGGAAGGGGAGTGGGAGGTGAGATTAGGGATAGTTACCCTACAGGATGGATCTAGGCAGCAGGATCATAGGAGATGAAGGAGGCAGCAGATTGGGGAGGGTGAGAGGTGGGAGAGGGAGCGCAGCGCAGATCATGGAGGAGACAGGTGAGCAGAGCACAGATCACGGGGGTGACAGGTGAGGGAGCACAGATCACGGGGGTGACAGGTGAGGGAGCACAGATCACGGGGGTGAGAGGTGAGGGAGCACAGATCACGGGGGTGACAGGTGAGGGAGCACAGATCACGGGGGTGACAGGTGAGGGAGCACAGATCACGGGGGTTACAGGTGAGGGAGCACAGATCACGGGGTGAGAGGTGAGGGAGCACAGATCACGGGGGTGAGAGGTGAGGGAGAGCGGACAGCAGATCACGGGGGTTACAGGTGAGGGAGCGCAGATCACGGGGGTGACAGGGGAGGGAGCGCACATCACGGGGGTGACAGGGGAGGGAGCGTACATCACGGGGGTGACAGGGGAGGGAGCACATCACGGGGGTGACAGGGGAGGGAGCACACATCACGGGGGTGACAGGGGAGGGAGCACACATCACGGGGGTGACAGGGGAGGGGGCGGGTAGCCGATCACGGGGGTGAGAAGTGGGGGGGAGCGGGCAGCACATCACGGAGGGGAGGGGATGAGCAGCATATAATGGAGGGGGTGAGCAGCACATAACGGAGGGGAGGGGGAGGGCAGCACATAACGGAGGAGAGGGGAGGGAGCGCACTTCATGGGGGTGAGAGGTGGGGGGTAGCGGGCAGCACATCATGGAGGGGAGGGGGCGAGCAGCACTTAACGGAGGAGAGGGGGCGGGCAGCACATAACGGAGGAGAGGGGCCGGGCAGCACATAACGGAGGAGAGGGGCCGGGCAGCACATAACATAGGAGAGGGGCCGGGCAGCACATAACAGAGGAGAGGGAGCGTGCAGCACATAACGGAGGACAGTGGCCAGGCAGCACATAATGGAGGAGAGGGGGCAGGGCCGGGCAGCACATAACGGAGGAGAGGGGGCGCGCAACACATAATGGAGGAGAGGTGGAGGGGCCGGGCAGCACATAACGAAGGAGAGGGGGCGCGCAGCACATAACGAAAGAGATGGGGCGGGGCCGGGCAGCACATAACGGAGGAGAGGGGGCAGGGCCGGGCAGTACATAACGGAGGAGAGGGGGCAGGGCCGGGCAGCACATAACGGAGGAGAGGGGGCGGAGCCGGACAGCACATAAGGAAGGAGAGGGGGCAGGCAGCCGATCACGAGTGGAGGGGGCTGACAGCACATCGTGGAAGTGAGGGGCCGGGCAGCAGATCGGGGGGAGCGGTGGCACTGTGGCAGATGGAGGGCGGCGGTGGCGGATCGGGAGGCTTTTCGCCGGTTTCATACAGTGCAATGGCAGCGCGGCAACCTCCGGGTCCCATGCTCCGGTCACATAACAGCATGGGACCGGAGCTTGTCGCCCTGCCATTGCACTGTATACACTCACTGTGCTGGCGTGCTGCAGGGACCGACAAGTGAAGCTGATGGGGGTGGTCACCGACAACAGGTCCACTGTAATTGGAGAGATCGGTCACAAGGCCGACCTCTCCAATCAGAGCTACTGGAGCTGGGGGAGAGTGATCCAGTGAGGTCACCCAGCTCCAGCCAATGGCCAGTGCTATAGCTGCACTGGTCAGGGCTGGAATTCAATGTTTCAGTCACTTTAAATGGCTGGAACATTACAGTGGCTGTGATTGAGCGGCGTTCGTCAGCCAATCACAGCCTCCGTAGGTCCGGGGAGGAGGCACCACCCCTCCTGTGGTTAGGTACAGGTCCCCTCCTCCCCGAATCTGCGGTTTGTGTTAACCGATCGCAGTTACTGGGGGCTCCGGTGCCGCGATTACGTCATGACGGAAAGATCTGTCCTTGGTCGTTAAGGCCCAGGGCACCATGACGGATCTTTCCGTACATGGTCATGAAGGGGTTAAAAGGGTTTATTTACACAAACTGGTACCAATGACTATAAAATAGGTCCTCACACAACTAAAAAGTTATACATGTTAGAAAATGTTGACTAAAAAAAAGTAAAAAAATATTTTTTTTGCATAAAAATATTAAAACATAAAAATACACGTGAAACATGTGAAAGAAAAACACGGACATTGGAAGTAGCTGTAGCGAGGGCAGATACACAGCAGAACTGAAGAGTTCAGCATCACGGACAGCAAGAGCGGGGACAGGTGAGTACATTGCCATGTGTTATCACAGATGATGGACACAAATAGCACATAGACAACCCACGTGTGCCATGAATCAATCACGGAGGGACATATGTGTTTTTTACATGTCAGTGAAAAACGTCTATGTTTTTCGCTGACGTGGGAAACAGGCCTAAGACATATATCAGTACATTAACATAATCGGACTTTCCCACAGATTAAAGTTAACATTTATACTACATGGTCAAATGCAGCAAATGAAAAACCCAATAAACAGAAGAATTGCTGTTTTTACCACTCCAATTTAATTATATTTTTCACTAGATGCAAGCTTTTAGAAAGCTATTTTGTTTAATTAAAATCGAAAAGTGATTTTTGCATTTTTTGCATTGAAGATACGATTACTTAATCTTGTCACATGGTAAAAATGTATTAAGCTTTTTTTTCTTTACCACAAAAATATTGTCTACCTGAGATTTTTCTTTAACAACCAGACAGACAATTGTAATCTTGATCCTATTACAGCATCCCAAAAAAGGGGATCTGGAGATAGTTGTGTGTTCTTGCTGTTATGAAGCACCATGTATCATGTAATAGAAAGATTCTTGCTGCACGTCAAGGAAACAAAAGGTTTAATCAAAAACCTGTTCTTTAGAGATATATTTGTTTGAAGGAACAGATTTGAAACTCTAAATTTTTATACATCCTCATTTGTACCGATTATTTGCAACACAAAATTGCAACATATTGATTTTTGATTGTTACAACATGATGTATATTAAATTAGTTCACAATGGTAGTAAACAATGATGAAAAAAGCTATTATATACAAGTGTATCTCAATAAATTAGAATATCATCAAAAGGTTAATTTATTTCAGTAATTCAATCCAAAAGGGAAACACATATATTATATAGTCATTACACATCGATCTATTTCAAGTGTTTATTTCTATTAATGATGATTATGGCTTACAGCCAATGAGAACCCAAATCAGTCATTATCTCAGAAAATTAGAATATTTTATAAGACCAACTGAAAAATGATTCTGAACTCAGAAATGTTGGCGCCTACTGAAAAGTCTGTACAGTAAATGCACTCAATACTTGGTTGAGCTCCTTTTGCAAGAATTACTGCATCATAGTGGTGTGGCATGGAGGCGATCAGCCTGTGGCACTGCTGAGGTGTTGTGGAAGCCCAGGTTGCTTTGATAGCAGACTTCAGCTCGTCTACATTGTTGGTTTGGTGTCTCTCATCTTCCTCTTGACAATACCCATAGATTCTCTATGAGGTTTAGGTCAAATGAGTCTTCTGGCCAATCAGGAACAGCGATACTGTCATTATTAAACCAGCTATTGGTACTTTTGACAGTGGGGACAGGTGCAAAGTCCTGCTGGAAAATTAAATTTTCATCTCCAAAAAGCTTCTCAGCAGTGGGAAGCAAGAAGTGCTCTAAAATTTCCTGGTAGGCAGCTGCGTTGACTTTGGACTTGATAAAACACAATGTACCTACACCAGCAGATGACTTGGCTCCAAAAACCATCACTGATTATGGAAACGTCACACTGGACCTCAAGCAGCTTGGATTATGGCCTATCCACTCTTCCTCCAGACTCTGGGATCTTGATTTCCAAATGAAATGCAAAATTTACTTTCATCTGAAAACAACAGCTTGGACCACTGTGCAACAGTCCAGTTCTTTTTCTCCTTGGCCCAGGTAAAACGATTCTGGCATTGTCTATTGGTCATGAGTGGAAAGCAAGGAAAGCAACAGTTGTAGCCCATGTTCTGAATATGTTTGTGTGTGGTGGCTCTTCAAGCACTGACTCCAGCAGCAGTTCACTCCTTGTGAATCTACTACAAATTTTTGAATTGCTTTTTCTTAACAATCCTATCAAGGCTGCGGTTATGCTCGTTGCATGTGCATCTTTTTTCTACCACACTTTTTCTTTCCACTCCACTGTACATTAATATGCTTGGATACTGCATTCTGTGAACATCCTGCTTCTTTAGCCATGACTAGAGTTGAGCACGGTTCGTGGTTCGTGGTTCTCCAGTTCTAGGCTCGAGTGATTTTGGGGCATGTTCTAGATCGAACTAGAACTCGAGCTTTTTTGCAAAAGCTCAATAGTTCTAGAAACGTTCGAGAACGGTTCTAGCAGCAAAAAATCAGCTAAATCCTAGCTTGGTTTCTGCTGTAATAGTGTAAGTCACTCTGTGAATCACACTATTATGACATTTCAGTGTATACTGTGCGGGAACAGCGCCTTCAGATCACTGCTGTTTGTATAATGGCGATCGCCATTTTTTTTTTTTTTTTCTTGTCTTCCTTCCCTAAGCGCGCGCGTCTTGTGGGGCGGGCCAGAATGTCAGCCAATCCCAGACACACACACAGCTAAGTGGACTTTTAGCCAGAGAAGCAACGGCATGTGTGATAGGATGTCCATGTCACATGTCCCTGCATTATAAAAACGGACATTTTCCTCCAGGACGCCATTATCTCTTCTGTGTCTTTGGTGTCAGACATCACTGTCACAGCTCTGTCCTCCTGAGTCCTATCGCCGATACAGCTGTATGCGCTCCATACACAGCGCTGGACAGCATAGGGATAGCACTTTCTAGCAGTCCTTTTAAGGGCTCAAACCGGCAGGGTCAGAGTTAAGGTGACAGGTCCTGAAAACAGCGCTAGCGTCTGTGTAGCCAAGGTCAGGGATTTCCTCCCTGCATTTCACCATTAGGAGGGAATAGAAAGGCAGGCTTCCATTCCTCTACCCAGAGCCCCAAAATCCTGGCACTGTACCCTCGTGTCCTCTGCATACTCCAACTCATTATAACTAAGCCATTATACTAGCAAGCACTCAGTGTACCTAGTGGCATCCTATCTGTGGCTATTGGACTTTGCTATAGTCCCACTAGTGCAAAGACATTTGCAGAGCGCGTCTGCCTGCATTGCACACTCCAACTCATTATAATTAAGCCATTATACTAGCAAACACTCAGTGTACCTAGTGGCATCCTATACGTGGCTATTGGACTTTGCTATAGTCCCACTAGTGCAAAGACATTTGCAGAGCGCGACTGCCTGCATTGCACACTCCAACTCATTATAACTAAGCCATTATACTAGCAAACATTCAGTGTACCTAGTGGCATCCTATACGTGGCTATTGGACTTTGCTATAGTCCCACTAGTGCAAAGACATTTGCAGAGCGCATCTGCCTGCATTGCACACTCCAACTCATTATAACTAAGCCATTATACTAGCAAACACTCAGTGTACCTAGTGGCATCCTATCTGTGGCTATTGGACTTTGCTATAGTCCCACTAGTGCAAAGACATTTGCAGAGCGCGTCTGCCTGCATTGCACACTCCAACTCATTATAACTAAGCCATTATACTAGCAAACACTCAGTGTACCTAGTGGCATCCTATACGTGGCTATTGGACTTTGCTATAGTCACACTAGTGCAAAGACATTTGCAGAGCGCGTCTGCCTGCATTGCACACTCCAACTCATTATAACTAAGCCATTATACTGGCAAACACTCAGTGTACCTAGTGGCATCCTATCTGTGGCTATTGGACTTTGCTATAGTCCCACTAGTGCAAAGACATTTGCAGAGCGCGTCTGCCTGCATTGCGCACTCCAACTCATGATAACTAAGCCATTATACTAGCAAACACTCAGTATACCTAGTGGCATCCTATACGTGGCTATTGGACTTTGCTATAGTCCCACTAGTGCAAAGACATTTGCAGAGCGCATCTGCCTGCATTGCACACTCCAACTCATTATAACTAAGCCATTATACTAGCAAACACTCAGTGTACCTAGTGGCATCCTATCTGTGGCTATTGGACTTTGCTATAGTCCCACTAGTGCAAAGACATTTGCAGAGCGCGTCTGCCTGCATTGCACACTCCAACTCATTATAACTAAGCCATTATACTAGCAAACACTCAGTGTACCTAGTGGCATCCTAAACGTGGCTATTGGACTTTGCTATAGTCACACTAGTGCAAAGACATTTGCAGAGCGCGTCTGTCTGCATTGCACACTCCAACTCATTATAACTAAGCCATTATACTAGCAAACACTCAGTGTACCTAGTGGCATCCTAAACGTGGCTATTGGACTTTGCTATAGTCCCACTAGTGCAAAGACATTTGCAGAGCGCGTCTGCCTGCATTGCACACTCCAACTCATGATAACTAAGCCATTATACTAGCAAACACTCAGTGTACCTAGTGGCATCCTATCTGTGGCTATTGGACTTTGCAATAGTCCCACTAGTGCAAAGACATTTGCAGAGCGCGTCTGCCTGCATTGCACACTCCAACTCATTATAACTAAGCCATTATACTAGCAAACACTCAGTGTACCTAGTGGCATCCTATCTGTGGCTATTGGACTTTGCTATAGTCCCACTAGTGCAAAGACATTTGCAGAGCGCGTCTGCCTGCATTGTACACTCCAACTCATTATAACTAAGCCATTATACTAGCAATTTTTGCTGCCAGTTTAAGGGCCGTAGTTGCATTGTCAGGGATATTTATTCTTTATTATTCTGCTGTTAATAAAGCTAGACCACCACTGCAATCTTCACCACCTCTCAATTTTTACTACCACATTTTCAGTCCACAATCTTGTCGCAATCAACATGAATGGCAAAATGACAGATGCTGGTGGAAAGGGGAATAGGCGTGGTGGAAAAGGCAAAAAAGGTTTTGTCTGTGGGGAAGGTGGCAAAGCTCCATTATCATCTGCTGAAGATAGACCATCTACCAGCAAAAGTAAGATGTCTACTACTTACCGTGGACAATCCGATGTGCTCCCTTTTTTACGGACACGAACAACAGGAAGAAAGGTAGATGATGGGCAAAAAAGGAAAATGCTTGAATGGATCTCAAGTGGTCCAACAAGTGCCCTCTCAGCCACTTCAAGTACCGCATCCAAAAAACACCAGTCCTCTGAGTTGTCATCCCAATCACACTTGATTTCTCCCAGCTCTGAAGTCTCCATCAGCCCTGCACAGTATGGTGGAACTGAGATGGCTGAGTCTGCAGAGTCACACTATAGCCTGGGAATCAGAGGTCTGCTCCCAAGCTACAGTGAGTACAGAACAGGAAATGGTCTGCAGTGATGCCCAGAACCTTTGTGAGTCTGATTCAGGCCGTGAGGACCAAGTTTCTGAGCATAATGTTGACCCTTTGTCACAAACTGTAACACCTGTGGTTATAGACAATGAGGAACATACTGATGAAGATGAGATGCAGATACCCGATTGGGATGACAACTTAAATATTCGGTCAGGGCAAGAAGAGGCTCGGTCTGAGGGGGAGGGGAGTGCAAACACAACAATTGATGATGAAGTTCTAGATCCCACCTACTGTCAACCCCCAGTCAGGCACTTGAAGAGGTCAACAGAGGCGGTGGAGGAGGATGCAACCGACGACGAAGTTACCTTGCGCCTTCCTGGACAGAGTCGGAGCACTGGTAGCACGTCTACAACTGCATCCTCAGCCACCACTCTGCCTATGAGCATTATTCGGGGTGGATCAACAGGTCGCATTGCCTCTAAGCCTTGCCTAGCCTGGTCCTTTTTTGACATAGAAAAAGATCGCCCAAATTATGTGATCTGTAAACTTTGTCATGGTTCTCTTAGTAGAGGTCAAAACCTCAGCAGTTTGACAACTTCTTCCATGAATCGTCACATGAAGAAATATCATAGGTCCCCGTGGGAAGCTCACTGTGCTGCAATGCGGCCTAGCAGAGCGAACCATCCACCGCCTGCCCCTTCCAGTGCATCCGCGCGCTCTTCATCTTCTAGGACTGTGGGGACAGCTGTCACACCTGTTTTTCCACGCAAAACTTCCACCACTGTAACCGCAACAGGCAGTTTGCTTGGTAGGGCGTCAGTTGGTTTGGAAGGGGAAACAAGTGAGTGTGTACAGCTCTCTCAGACATCGATAGCACCAACGTTGGATGAAGGCAACATCATGTCTCCGCCTGCACTTTCCTCACAAACCTGCATTTTTCCAGGGACACCCTACTCAACACCGTCTACACACAGCAGCCAGATCTCTGTCCCTCAGATGTGGTCAAATAAAAGGCCATTTCCTGCGACCCATGACAAAGCTAAGAGGTTGACTCTATCCCTCTGTAAGCTGTTGGCTACCGAAATGCTGCCTTTCCGCCTAGTGGACACACAGGATTTTAGAGACCTTATGTCTGTCGCTGTGCCCCAGTACCAGATGCCTAGTCGCCACTACTTCTCTAAGAAAGGTGTGCCCGCGCTACACCAGCATGTCGCACACAACATCACAGCTTCATTGAGAAACTCTGTGTGTGAACGGGTGCATTTCACCACCGATACTTGGACCAGTAAGCATGGACAGGGACGTTACATGTCGCTGACTGGGCACTGGGTAACTATGGTGATAGATGGTGAAGGGTCTGCTGCACAAGTCTTGCCGTCCCCACGACTTGTGTGTCAATCCTCTGTCTGTCCAAGTTCCGCCACTGCTTCTGCATCCTCCACCTCATCTGGGTCCTCCACCTCCGCCCCAAGCCTGCCTGGTCAGGCCACCAGCGTTCTCACTGCGCAGAAGGAATCACGCACCCCTCATTACTATGCTGGCAGCAGAGCGCAACGGCATCAGGCGGTCTTTAGCTTGACATGTCTTGGGAATAAGAGTCACACAGCTGAGGAGTTGTGGTCAGCTCTGCGGTCCGAGTTTAATAAATGGTTGTCTCCACTCAACCTGCAGCCTGGTAAGGCCGTGTGCGACAATGCTGCAAACCTGGGTGCGGCCCTTCGCCTGGGCAAGGTGACACACGTACCTTGTATGGCTCACGTTTTGAACCTTGTCGTCCAGCAATTTTTAACACACTATCCCGGCCTAGATGGCCTTCTGAACAGGGCACGAAAACTGTCTGCTCACTTCCGCCGTTCAAGCGCCGCAGCTGAGCGACTTGCATCGCTCCAGAAGTCTTTCGGCCTGCCGGTTCATCGCCTGAAATGCGATGTGGCGACACGCTGGAATTCAACTCTCCACATGTTACAGCGACTGTGGCAGCACCGCAGAGCCCTGGTGCAATACGTCATGACGTATAGCCTGGGCCAACGAGATGCAGAGGTGGGGCAGATCACCCTGATGGAGTGGTCTCAGATCAAGGACCTATGCACCCTTCTGCACAGTTTCGACATGGCGACGAATATGTTTAGCTCTGACAATGCCATTATCAGCATGACGATTCCAGTCATTTACATGCTGGAGCACACGCTAAACACTATTCGGAGTCAGGGGGTGGGACAACATGAAGGGGAGGAACTACAGGAGGATTCATATGCGCAAGGGACAACAACATCACCAAGGTCCAGACGTTCATCATCACCAACGCAGCAGGCATGGGACCATGGGGGACAGGGATCGACAAGGGCGCATAGTAGCAGGCGAAATGTTGAGCAAGGTGCAGGAGAACATGAAGAAATGGAGGACGAACTGTCCATGGACATGGAAGACTCAGCGGATGAGGGAGACCTTGGTCAAATTTCAGTTGAAAGAGGTTGGGGGGAGATGTCAGAGGAAGAAAGAACGGGTAGCACCTCTATGCCACAAACACAGCGTGGACTTGGTCCGCATGACTGCGCAAGACACATGAGTGCCTTTTTGTTGCACTACCTCCAACATGACAGTCGTATTGTCAAAATTAGAAGTGATGATGACTACTGGATTGCCACACTATTAGATCCCCGGTACAAGTCCAAATTTTGTGACATAATTCCAGCCATAGAAAGGGACGCACGTATGCAGGAGTATCAGCAGAAGCTGTTACTCGATCTTAGCTCGGCTTTTCCACCAAACAACCGTGCAGGTGCAGGGAGGGAATCTCCCAGTTGTAACTTGACAAACATGGGACGGTCTCGTCATCTTCAACAGTCTACCCGTACCAGTAGGACCATATCTGGTGCTGGTAACAGCAATTTTATGGAATCTTTTCATAATTTTTTTAGACCCTCTTTTGCAAGGCCACCAGAGACAACAAGTCTGACACATAGTCAACGCCTGGAGAGGATGATACAGGAGTATCTCCAAATGAACATCGATGCCATGACTTTGCAAATGGAGCCTTGCTCCTTTTGGGCTTCAAATCTAGAAAAATGGCCAGAGCTCTCCAGTTACGCCTTGGAGATTTTGTCGTGTCCAGCTGCCAGTGTTGTCTCTGAACGTGTCTTCAGTGCTGCTGGGTGTGTGCTGACAGATAAGCGCACGCGTCTGTCCAGTGACAATGTGGACAGACTGACGTTCATCAAAATGAACAAGTCATGGATCCACAAGGAATTTACTACCCCTGTGTCATCCTGGGGAGAGTAAATGCTTGTGGATTTGGAATGTGCTTGATGCAAATCAAAACATCCTGTTTGCAACTAGGGCACAAGTGCTGCCACTGATGGGGTGTCTGTGTGGCCCAATTTTTGGAAAAAAGGGAGACTCCACTTGGAGTAACCCTTGCTTGCTGTGTTTTTTAAAAATGATCCAAGATGAACAGAGCTGGGATCAGGAAAGACTTTGCTACCTACCCCGGTGTCATCCTGGGGACGGTTAATTATGGCGTATTTTTGAATGTGCTTGATGCAAATCAAAACATCCTGTTTGCAACTAGGGCCCAAGTGCTGCCACTGATGGGGTGGGTGTCTGTGTGGCCCAATTTTTGGAAAAAAGGGAGACTCCGCTTGGAGTAACCCTTGCTTGCTGTGTTTTTAAAAGAAGCCAAGATGAACAGAGCTGGGATCAGGAAAGACTTTGCTACCTACCCCGGTGTCATCCTGGGGACGGATAAGAATGGCGTATTTTTGAATGTGCTTGATGCAAATGTAGCTGTGAAGTGTACAACTGGGGCACAACTGCTGCCACTGAAGGGGTGGGTGTGTGTGCGGCCCAATTTTTGGAAAAAAAGGGAGACTCCGCTTGGAGTAACCCTTGCTTACATTGTTTTTAAAAGAAGCCAAGATGAACAAGTCATGGGTCAGCAAAGACTTTATCTACCTACCCCGGTGTCATGCTGGGGACGGTTAATTAGGGCGTATTTTTGAATGTGCTTGATGCAAATCAAAACATCCTGTTTGCAACTAGGGCCCAAGTGCTGCCACTGATGGGGTGGGTGTCTGTGTGGCCCAATTTTTGGAAAAAAGGGAGACTCCGCTTGGAGTAACCCTTGCTTGCTGTGTTTTTAAAAGAAGCCAAGATGAACAGAGCTGGGATCAGGAAAGACTTTGCTACCTACCCCGGTGTCATCCTGGGGACGGATAAGAATGGCGTATTTTTGAATGTGCTTGATGCAAATGTAGCTGTGAAGTGTACAACTGGGGCACAACTGCTGCCACTGAAGGGGTGGGTGTGTGTGGGGCCCAATTTTTGGAAAAAAGGGAGACTCCGCTTGGAGTAACCCTTGCTTACATTGTTTTTAAAAGAAGCCAAGATGAACAAGTCATGGGTCAGCAAAGACTTTATCTACCTACCCCGGTGTCATGCTGGGGACGGTTAATTATGGCGTATTTTTGAATGTGCTTGATGCAAATCAAAACATCCTGTTTGCAACTAGGGCCCAAGTGCTGCCACTGATGGGGTGGGTGTCTGTGTGGCCCAATTTTTGGAAAAAAGGGAGACTCCGCTTGGAGTAACCCTTGCTTGCTGTGTTTTTAAAAGAAGCCAAGATGAACAGAGCTGGGATCAGGAAAGACTTTGCTACCTACCCCGGTGTCATCCTGGGGACGGATAAGAATGGCGTATTTTTGAATGTGCTTGATGCAAATGTAGCTGTGAAGTGTACAACTGGGGCACAACTGCTGCCACTGAAGGGGTGGGTGTCAGTGTGGCCCAATTTTTGGAAAAAAGGGAGACTCCGCTTGGAGTCACCTTGCGGTGTTTTACATGACTTTAGAAGGGCGTGCCATGCCTATATCTGTGTGTCCTCCTCTTTTTCCTTGTCCAGCTGTTTTGTTTTCGCATGAGTATATGTCCTTGTCACTTTCCCATGTGTTTGAGTTGTTTGTCACCTTTTGGACACCTTTGAGGGTGTTTTCTAGGTGTTTTTCTGTGTTTGTGATTGCCTGCCATTGCTTCCTATGCAGTTCGAGTTCGGTTCGTCGAACGTTCGACGAGCCGAACTCGAACGGGACCTCCGTTCGGCGAACCGGCCTCGAGCCGAACCGGGACCGGTTCGCTCATCTCTAGCCATGACCTTTTGTGGCTTACCTCCTTGTGGAGTATGTCAATGACTGCCTTCTGGACATCTGTCAAGTCCACAGTCTTTCCCATGAATGTGTAGCCTACTGAACCAGACTAAGGGTATGTGCGCACGTTGCGTTCATAAAGTGCGGCAAAGAACACACCCTCTAAACTGTAAACACTGCGTTTGTCAAAAAAAATGCATCCAAAATACATGCATTTTGGATGCATTTTTTGCAGTGTGGTCCCACGGCAATTGAGCTCTGCTACATGCCCGCTGACAGAAGACAGAGTCGTGCAAAGAGAATGAACTCAGATGAACTGCACCCGACTTCATTGTCATCCCCTGGATCTGTGTGTAGGTTGCGTCCTGATTAGTGGTCACCCATGAAGGACTCACCGATGACTGCTAATCCCATGAGTGACTGAAGTGAGCAGCGCGACCAGCGCTGCCGTCATTCAGGTTACCCACGGCCAGCTGGAGTCCTCTACTTGAGACCGCACCTAACCTGTGACGTCATCGCTGATCACACAGCTGACTTCAGTCACTCGGGTGACTTGCTGTCACAGTTGGAAGATCCAGCGGTGGCCGCCGGTAACCTGACTGACGTCATCGCTGATCGTGTGTCTCACTTCAGTTGCTGCGTGGAGCTGACAGAGAGTGGTCTGGTCTGTGACCGCTCCTGTCAGCTTCATGTAGCAAAGCTGAGAGCATCGTGGGATGTCGTGTGGATTACACCGAACCTGGATAGGTATTTGAGGGTTAATAAAGTGGTGAAAGAGGGGTTTTTTTGTCTTTTATTCCAAATAAAGGATTTTTTCGGGTGCATGTGTTTATTTTCTTTAACTTACAGGTTAATCAAGGAAGGTATCTCGGGGAGACGCCTGCCATGATTAACCTAGGACTTAGTGGTAGCTATGGGCTGCTGCCATTAACTCCTTATTACCCCGACTGCCACCGCACCAGGGCAATTCGGGATCAGCCAGGTAGAGTCCCGGGACTGTCACATCTAATGGATGCGGCGATTCCGGGTGGCTGCTGGCTGATATTGTTAGGCTGGGGGGCTCCCCATAACACGGAGCTCCCCATCCTGAGAATACCAGCTTTCAGCCGTGTGGCTTTACCCTGGCTGGTTTCAAAATTGAGGGGGACCACACATTTTTTTTTATTATTTATTTATATATTTTACTGTACGATATAGACCCGCACACCGATGGCTGTGATTGGTTGCAGTGAGACAGCTGTCACTCAGCGTGGGGGCATGTCTGACTGCAACCAATCATAGGTGCCGGTCGGCAGGGAAAGCAGGGAATACGAGATTGAATAATGAGCTTTGTGACAGCCGTG
The DNA here is from genome assembly GCF_048569485.1 of Anomaloglossus baeobatrachus. Lineage (NCBI taxonomy): Eukaryota > Metazoa > Chordata > Amphibia > Anura > Aromobatidae > Anomaloglossus > Anomaloglossus baeobatrachus. The sequence goes on along the minus strand of NW_027441779.1, from coordinate 207,060 downwards.
CAGCGTCGCGCTGGTGATCAGGGATTGGTGAGTATGAGAGAGGGGAGAGACCATCCACAGACAGAGAATGACCGACATCGACAGAGAGAGACTGAAAAGACCTGCGTTTTGCTTGTCAAAAAAGCATGTGGAACGCAACAAAAATGCAGTCCAAGAGCATTTTGATTGCATTTTGACCCACATTATTGATTTCAATGTTTAAAAACGCAGCGTGCACATTGAATATTCGGACTTCTCATAGACTTTGCTGGGGAAGCAGAATGCATGCAATTTGGCACTGAAACGCTGCAGTTCAAAAAGCAGCGTTAACACTGGAAAAAACACAACGTGCATACATAGCTTAAAGGACCATTTAAATGCTTAAAACGCCTTTGAAGGTGTTTTGTGGTAAATATTCTAATTTTCTGAGATAATGACTTTTGGGATTTCATTGGCTGTAAGCCATAATCATCAAGATTAACAGAAATAAACACTTGAAATAGATCACGCTGTTTGCAGTGACTATATATATAATATGTTTCCCTTTTTGTATTGAATTAGTGAAATAAATTAACTTTATTTTCTGATTATAGTTTTTTTATTATTTTATAGTACTGTTTAAAAGTTTTAGGCATGTGTGTAAAAAATAAAATGCTACAAAGAAATACTTTTAAAAAACAGAAGTGTTGGTGGTTTATCTTTATATATTAAAAAAAATTCAAAGTGAATGAACAAAAGATAAATCTAAATTATTTGTTGTGATCAGTTCAAGGCCCACTAGCAAAGTTTTTGAAGGAACTTGCCAGGAAGGTTGTTTCAAACATCTAGGAGAAATAACCACTGATCTTCTTTGGATGTAGGCTTGTTCAAACCCTTCTTCATGTAATCTCAGAAAGACTCAATGATAAGGGCTCTGTGAGGGCAATATAATCACTTGCAGTAATGGAATTGCTGCACCAGTTAGAGAAGATGCTGCTTAAAAGATGAGGACTTTTACTGTCTGCAATCAGGACACAATGGGGTGGATAGGATTTTAAGTAATTTTACATTTTTTCTATAACATTTTCTAAGCAATCACCATTTTACCTTTAGTTACCAGTATATTATAACATTGTTATTTTGTGTATTGACAAAATACATAAATGTGTCATTGGAAAATTACCAAGTGTTTAATCAAGTCTCAACAAAAAGTTATAATCAAAATAAATATATACACATCTAATATATAAAGCTGAGTGTACAGTGCTGGCAAAAAGTATTGGTACCCCTGTAATTCTGTCAGATAATACTCAGTTTATTCTTGAAAATGATTGCAATCACAAATTCTTTGGTATTATATTATCTTCATTTAATTTGTCTTCAATGAAAAAAAAAAAAAAAAATTGTCATAAAGCCAAATTGGATATAATTCCACACCAAACATAAAAAACGGGGTGGACAAAAGTATTGACACTGTTTGAAAAATCATGTGATGCTTCTCTAATTTGTGTAATTAACAGCACCTGTAACTTACCTGTGGCACCTAACAGGTGTTGGCAATAACTAAATCACACTTGCAGCCAGTTGACATGGATTAAAGTTGCCTCAACCTCTGTCCTGTGTCCTTGTGTGTACCACATTGAGCATGGAGAAAAGAAAGAAGACCAAAGAACTGTCTGAGGACTTGAGAATCCAAATTGTGAGGAAGCATGAGCAATCTCAAGGCTACAAGTCCATCTCCAAAGACCTAAAAGTTCCTGTGTCTATGGTGCGCAGTGTCATCAAGAGGTTTAAAGCCCATGGCACTGTGGCTAACCTCCCTAGATGTGTAAGGAAAAGAAAAATTGACGAGAGATTTCAATGCAAGATTGTGCGGATGGTGGATAAAGAACCTCGACTAACATCCAAACAAGTTGAAGGTGCCCTGCAGTCCGAGGGTACAACAGTGTCAACCCGTAATATCCGTCGGCGTCTGAATGAAGAGGGACTGTATCGTAGGACACCCAGAAAGAGCCCACTTCTTACCCCGAGACATAAAAAAGCCAGACTGGAGTTTACTAAAACTTACCTGAGAAAGCCTAAAATGTTTTGGAAGAATGTTCTTTGGTCAGATGAGACAAAAGTAGAGCTTTTTGGGAAAAGCCATCAACATAGAGTTTGCAGGAAAAAAAGAGGCATTCAAAGAAAAGAACATGGTCCCTACAGTCAAACATGGCGGACGTTCCCTGATGTTTTGGGGTTGCTTTGCTGCCTCTGGCACTGGACTGCTTGACCGTGTGCATGGCATTATGAAGTCTGAAGACTACCAACAAATTTTGCAGCATAATGTAGGGCCCAGTGTGAGAAAGCTGGGTCTTCCTCAGAGGTTATGGGACTTCAAGCAGGACAATGACCCAAAACACTTCAAAAAGCACTAGAAAATGGTTTGATAGAAAGCACTGGAGACTACTAAAATGGCCAGCAATGAGTCCAGATCTGAATCCCATAGAACACCTGTGGAGACATCTCAAAATGGCAGTTTGGAGAAGGAAACCTTCAAATCTCAAGGACCTGGAGCAGTTTGCCAAAGAAGAATGGTCTAAAATTCCAGGAGAGCATTGTAAGAAAATCATTGATGGTTACCGGAAGCAATTGTGCGCAGTTATTTTGGCTAAAGGTTGTGCAACCAAGTATTAGGCTAAGGGTGCCAATACTTTTGTTTGGCCCATTTTTGGAGTTTTGTGTGAAATGATCAATGATTTGATTTTTGTTTCATTCTCTTTTGTGCTTTTTCATTGCAAGCAAAATAAATTAAGATAATAATACCAAAGAATTTGTGATTGCAATCATTTTCAAGAAGAAACTGACTATTATCTGACTGAATTGCAGGGGTGCCAATACTTTTGGCCAGCACTGTGTGTATATGTGTGTGTGTGTATGTGTGTATGTATGTACGTATGTATGTAAGTCTGCTAAAAGAATCCGTACCGTCGAATTTACAATCACGAAATTTTGCACAGACATCCCATGTGACTCAGGGAACATCATAGACTATGTTTTGACCAGAAAATTTAACCCTGTGCTTTACAGTTACTCTCCAAAAACCTGTCTCCATTAAAGTGAATGGAGGTGGGAGCTACAGGCTATTAATAGCAGCTGTGAGTGGTTGCTATAGGAATAAAATAAATTGTTAGTATAAGAAGCTTATGTGTGAGGTAATAAGTTGTCCGTGGGGAGACAGATAGAGAGAGACAAAAAGAGAGAGACAGACAGATAGAGAGAGACAGAGAGTGGGAGACAGGGAAAGAGAGACCAACAGACAGACAAGGAAAGAGACAGAGAGAGAGACAGACAGCCAAAGAGACAGACAGAGGCAGACTGACACAGACAGTCAGGGAAAGAGACAGGCAGACAGGAAAAGAGACAAACAGAGAGACAAAGACAGAAAGGGAAAGAGACAGACAGACAGGGAAAGAGTCTGAGTCAAGGAAAGAGACAAGGAAAGAGACAGGGGAAGTGACAGGGAAAGAGACAAAAACAGGGAAAGAGACAGAGATAAGGAAAGAGAGAGGGACAGAGACAGAGACAGACGAGGAAAGAGACAGAGACAGACGGGGAAAAAGGACAGATGGGGAAAGAGCTAGACAGGGAAAGAGACAGATAGGGAAAGAGACAGAGAAAGAGACAAAAACAGGGAAAGAGACAGAGACAAGGAAAATATAGGGAAAGAGACAGAAAAGGAAAGAGACAGGGAAAGAGACAGAGACAGACGAAGAACGAGACAGATGGGGAACGAGACTGACATGGAATGAGACAGACGGTGAAAGGGACAGACGGTGAAAGAGATAGACAGTGAAAGAGACCGACAGACAGAAACAGAGATGGAGAGAGACAGACAGACACAGAGATAGAGAGAGACAGACAGACACAGAGATACTGACAGACAGACAGCGAGACTGATACAGAGACAGACAGAGAGATAGACACAGACAGACAGACAGACATGGATACAGAGCGACACACAGACAGACAGAGACAGACAGGGAAAGGGACAGACAGACAGATAGAGACAGACAGAGAAACAGACACACACAGAGACATACAGAGTCAGAGACACAAAGAGACAGAAACACACAGAGACACACACAGACAGACAGAGACAGACAGACAGAGACAGACAGACAGACATAGACAGGCAGAGATAGAAAGACGGATAGAGACATACAGTCAGACAGACAGACAGAGACAGACAGAAGGACAGACAGACAGACAGATAGACAGACACAGACAGATGGAGACTGGGAGACAGACAGAGATAGAGTTACTATCCCGGGCAACCCCTGGGTACTACAGCTAATATAGAAATGTTCTACCAGTCTGTAGTGGCAAGTGCCATCTTTTTTGCACTCATATGCTGGGGTATTAGTGTGCGGGTCTCTGATGCTAATAAGCTGATTAAGCTTATCAAGAAGGCAAGCTCCGCTGTTGGCTGCAATCTTGACTCTTTTGAGGAGGCAGTGGAGAGAAGAACTCTGAAAAAGTGTATGGCGATTATGAATAATAATGCACATCTATTATATGAGCTAGTCATGAGACAGAAGAGCACCTTCAGTAATCGGCTAATCCTTCTGAGGTGTAAGAAGGAAAAATATAGGAAATCATTTGTGCCAATTGCTATGGGAATGTACAACAATAACATTAGTGTTAAATCATCAAGGTGAATGTTTACTTCTTTAATTCTTCTTCTCTTTAGTTTACCCACTGTGTATGACCTAATTAAATGTATAATGTCCTTCTGTCAACTCTAGAGATGAGCGATGTTCGAGGCTCGAGGTTCGCCAATTTCATGTTTGAGTGATTTTGGGGGGTGTTCGAGACGTTCGATGAACTCGAGCCTTTTGCTAAAAGCTCGACAGTTCGAGTAGTGTTCGAGAACAGTTCGATCAACAAAAAGCCTAGCTAGTTAGTAGCTGGCTTTTCACTGTAATAGTGTGAGTCACTGTGAATCACGCTAATATCAAAATTCAGCGTATAGTGTGCGGGGGGGGGGGACGGGGTTTAGATCAGTGCTGCTGCTGAGTGAATGCCGATCGCAATTTTTTTTATTTTTTTCCCTAACCGCGCGTACAGTGGGGTGGGCCAGGCTGTCAGCAAATCACAGAGACACACACTGCAAAGTGGATTTTTGCCAGACAAGCAAGGGCATGTGTCATAGGCTGTGCATGTCACATGTCCTTGCCTTATAAGACACGGTCATTTTCCCGGTCGTCGCCATTATATCTCTGCTGCGTGTGGGTGACAGTCACTGCTCCCGCTGATGCTGCTGTGTGCGCTATAGAGATACAGTGCAAACTACACAGCACTTTAGGGATTAGGGACTACTGGTTATTTCAGCCATTTTCAGGGCTGATTTCCAGGCATTCATAGCCATAGCTGATAGGCAGGTCCATGCAAACGCAGTGTAGGGCTTTAGATAACAGCATCTGGCTACCTCAACTCAGGCAATTCCTTACTGCATTTTTTCATTAGCAGGGATAGAAAGTGAGGCTTCCTTTGCTGTCCTGCTACCTACAGCACCCATGCATTCTACCCACCTGCCCATTTTTGCCACGCTATTTTATTTCCCCAAAGAGCTGACACTTTTTGGGGCATACTACAATTGTCTGGGATACTACCTTACTGTTCCCTTGCTGCCAAGCAAGGTACACCACATGTGTATTCTACACTCCTCTTCATTTCTGCTACACAATTATTAACTGCATGTAGTCCAGCCAATCTGTGACGAAGGTGCAGGCGTGGACATAATGTTGCCTTCATCCAAAGGTGGTTCTCTCGATGTCTGAGAGAGTTCAACACCACCAACTGTTTCTACTTCCAAAACAACTGACGACATGACAATCACACTCCCTGTTGCGGGTAAAGGGGTGGAAGGTCAGCGTGAAAAAGCATGTTTGACTGCTGTCCCCACAGTCACAGAGGATGAAGAGCACGCAGATGCCATTGATTGGGCAGACGGTGGTTGCACCGCCCCGCTAGGCCGCATTGTGGCATAGTGACCTTTTCACTGAGACTTATGCTTCATTTAAAGTAGTGTACAGGGTGGGCTCCCCAGTATACAGCAAAACCACACACTAGGAAAAGGACTCTAGGCAGTTGGGTTGATAAATGATTGTTTAACTTTCCCAAAACAAACAATAAGAACCATGCATAAAACTGAAAGAATAGAACAATCTATTCACAATTCCAAAAGCCTACACCCCTAAGCTGCGACACTCGTAATAGCAATTTATACCCCCTGCTCACCAATTTTTGCCTAACCAAGGGACTGTCTAAATAGTTGCCAACTACCTGGTTATCCCTCTGCGTAGCAGGAGTAATTGTGTGTCTGTGTGTGTATGTGTGTGTGTGTGTATGTGTGTGTGAACACGACTTACCAGTGTCACATCACAAGAGCTTACAACTTATCTACCTAAACATAGACAAAACCCATTACGCCCCCCTGAATACCCTTCCTAAGGTCCAGTCACACTAAGCAACTTACCAGCGATCCCAACAACGATAGGGATCGCTGGTAAGTTGCTAGGAGGTTGCTGGTGAGCTGTCACACTGCGACGCTCCAGCGATCCCACCAGCAACCTGACCTGGCAGGGATCGCTGGAGCGTGGCTACACGAGTTGCTGGTGAGCTCACCAGCAACCGGTGACCAGCCCCCAGTCTCCTAGTTACAGCACACATCAGGTTAATTAACCCGATGTGTGCTGCAGCTAAATGTGCACAGAGCAGGGAGCAGCGCACACTGAGCGCTGGCTCCTTGCTCTCCTACTTACAGCACACATCAGGTTAATTGCCTGATGTGTGCTGCAGCTAAATGTGCACAGAGCAGGGAGCAGCGCACACTGCTTAGTGCTGGCTCCTTGCTCTCCTAGTTACAGCACACATCGGGTTAATTGCCTGATGTGTGCTGCAGCTAAATGTGCACAGAGCAGGGAGCAGCGCACAATGCTTAGTGCTGGCTCCTTGCTCTCCTAGTTACAGCACACATCGGGTTAATTACCTGATGTGTGCTGCAGCCACATGTGCACAGAGCAGGAGCCGGCAGCACAGGCAGTGAGAGCGGAGGAGGCTGGTATCAAAGGTAAATATCGGGTAACCAAGGAAAGGGCTTCTTGGTTACCCGATGTTTACATTAGTTACCAGCCTCAGCAGAAGCCGGCTCCTGCTCACTGCACATTAGTTGTTGCTGTCTCGCTGTCACACACAGCGATCTGTGCTTCACAGCAGGACAGCAACAACTAAAAAATGGCCCAGGACATTCAGCAACAACCAACGACCTCACAGCAGGGGCCAGGTTATTGCTGGATGTCACACACCGCAACATCGCTAGCAACGTCACAAAAGTTGTTCGTTACCAGCGATGTTGCTAGCGATGTTGCTTAGTGTGACGGGGCCTTTAGCTGAAGCCTCACAGATAAGGCAGATGATAACAGTGCGAATGCGAACCACACAGCTCAGCAACACAGTCCTGGAAATCTTGTAAAGCAACAGTCAATGCAAACATCTGTCGCAGTCCCTCTATGATTTTAACTGTAAGTGACAATTTGACAGTGCAGAGGCAGCAAGTCTTTTTGTCTATATAGTCGGCCTAACCAAAACAGATATGTGTTTTGCTAAGAAAACAAAGTGTTTCGTGCACGCATCACTGTCTGGGCCCAGCCTACCGTACTCGGGTACTGTGGAGTCCAGTTGCCATAAATACAGACTTTACGCTCCTCTCACGGTAAACAGTATAGACAGCACCGGAAGAATGGCGGTCTGTGGCACAGGATGCTGCTCCCAGGTGTTACGGTCCTCCTCACCAAACTCCAACACGACTCCCCTCCCAATTGACCGAAGTGTTTCCACGGTGGCTCCTTGCTGTAACACACACCTTTAGCTTTTCCTTCTGTTCATAGACAGCATCTCCTCCGCTCTCCAAGTCCACAGCTGAAGACTGTTTTGCTATTGCTATAGTGACCCAACAGACAAAGTCAGATGCAAAAAAACAGCTGCCCCTTGTGTGTGGTTTGCAACAATGCATGCAATGAACGGCAAATAGGCATGTTGCATTGACAGTGGATAAAGCTGATCAATACACCCTCACGCTATCAATTCATGTGACACTTGTGACACATGTGACACTTCATGGACGAAGTACTCTAAGTAGTGAGTTTTTGGCCTCTACTTAGAGATTGGTGACAAATCTTACAGATGACATGACTTGGGTGATTCTTTGCAATGTCAAAAAAGCCCCAGGCTAAACAAGGCTTCCAGTCAATGCGACCTGCAGCTGCAGAGACACCACGACTTCTGCTCAGAGGCAGAGTTGTGGCTGAGGATTCAGTTGTTGACGTGCTTCCGGTACTTTGTCTCTATCCAGGAAGACGCAACCTAACCTTGTCATCAGTAGCATCCTCCTCCACCTCCTCTGCTGACCTCATCAACTGGGTGACTTTGGTTTGACAGTAAGTGGGGTCTCAAACCTCATCATCACCCTTTGTGTTTTCACTCCCCTCGTTCTGACTCCTCCGAGCCAACCTCTTCCTGCCCTGACCGAATAGTAAAGTTGTCGTTCCAATCAGCATGTTCCCCATTGTCTCCACCAGAAGGATTTACAGTTTGGGAATGATGGTGTACATTATGCTCAGCACCTTCTTTATCGGAGCCTGAATCCAACTCACAAAGCTTCTGGGCATCAGTGCAGATCATTTCCTTATCTGGACTCACAGCAGCTTTGGAGCAGACCTCTGATTCTCAGGTTATAGTGTGACTGAACAAGCATTGTTGACCTTAGGGAGATCAACATATCCACTGCGGAGACACCATCACGTGTTTCTCAATGCAATGATTCTAGAGCATTGCCCCCTGGGAAGTATGCAAATAAGAAAGCCGCGGAGACACCATCACGTGTTTCTCAACGCTGGCAGGAAACTAGCCAGGTCTAGGTCTGGCAGGAAACTAGTAGGCCATGGTATCCATCCACAGACAGCCGTTTCTGGGTATTATCTTTTACTAGGCATTGCCCCCACTAGCCAGATTCCTACTCCACACTGATGAGGGGCAAATACCCCGAAACGGCTGTCTGTGGATGGATACCATGTTTGGTATAGGTGGTCTCCTTGACTGGAGACTGCCCTTCCCGTGGTTGTTCCTTCCCGGTGAAAGACCTGGCTAGTTTCCTGCCAGCGTTGAGAAACACGTGATGGTGTCTCCGCGGCTTTCTTATTTGCATACTTCCCAGGGGGCAATGCTCTAGAATCATTGCGTTGAGAAACACGTGATGGTGTCTCCGCAGTGGATATGTTGATCTCCCTAAGGTCAACAATGCTTGCTTAAGTAGTCTTTTACTAGGCATTGCCCCCACTAGCCAGATTCCTACTCCACACTGATGAGGGGCAAATACCCCGAAACGGCTGTCTGTGGATGGATACCATGTTTGGTATAGGTGGTCTCCTTGACTGGAGACTGCCCTTCCCGTGGTTGTTCCTTCCCGGTGAAAGACCTGGCTAGTTTCCTGCCAGCGTTGAGAAACACGTGATGGTGTCTCCGCGGCTTTCTTATTTGCATAGTGTGACTGAACAGCTCTGCAGACTCAGCCATCTCTGTTACCCCATACTCAGCAGGGCTGGTGGAAACCTGAGAGCTGTTAGGAAGCAAGTGCAATTTGGTTGACGCCACAGAGGAATCGAGTATTTGCGATCTTGAATTTGAGGTGGATGAAAGTCCACTTTATGGAGCACTTGAGATCCATTGGAGCACCTGCTGTTTTAGTGCCTCATCTACATTTGGTACAAATGGTCGTGTCCGTGAAAAAAGCGATCAAATCAGATTATCCACAGGAAGAAGTACACCTCTTATTTTGGCTGGTAGATGGTGTTACGAATTAGTGCTGCCGTAGATGCTTGCAGCCTGCTGCGGTTCCAGTTGTGCCCAGGCGTCAGCTGCCATTTTTGTCCGTGCCTTGGGTCGTCCAGCTGGCTGCTTTCTCCTCCACGTCTAAGTGTGGAGAGGCGGCTAGTGCGCATGCGTGTACCGATTTACCCCAGCCACAGCCTAAGTCCAGTGTTTCGCCTAGGGAGTATGTTCAGCCTGACTGTGCCATTCCTGAGTCTAACTCCTCAGTTTGGGCTACAGTGCATGCTCCCACACTTACTGTGAAAAGCCTCTTTGCACAGGTACTTGGACTCCGTGCCGTGTCTAAGTCCAGTGTTGAGCCTAGAGAGCATGCTGAAGCTGATAGTCTTTTTTCTGAGGCTGTTGTTCAGGCTACTAAGCATGCTCAGGCACTTACTGCTTCAGAGGCTAGGTCCGATAATGAACTCTTTGGCCCTGTCCGTGACGTGGCAGGCCCAGATGGGCCACAGGGCATCAGGTGTCCTGATGATGTGGCCATGCCACTCTGGACTGGCTTGCAGAGGCCCGCCCCTATGACTTGTCACCTCATTATTGTTGGTCAGCCGATGACTGGTGAGGTGTTTGGGTCGTGGCTGCCATGAGGTCATCATTGAAGTGGCGGTTCTGAATAGGCCGCTGGTTATGCCACTGATGACGTGGCACTCTGCTTTTGGCTCCTGAAGGTGCATTGTGGTCCACCCTGGGTTGGGGCGGACCCAGGTTATATAAGGGGCTGGAGACAACTAGGAGGTGCACAGTCTTCTATTATGCTCAGAAAGAGCACACCTCCATGTGTTGAACCCATTGCGGTTTTAGACCAGAGGTAGGCAGGGATAGGGCGTCGGAGCAGGCCGCCACCACACTTGGTAACGCAGAATGGTTAAGACCAGTTCCTGTCCTACCAGTCATGCTAGTGCAGCCCAGTGGCATTAACTGGGCTGCTGCTGCTGCTCCTGCTGTCCACAGGTGTGTCCCCTACGCAAACAGACAGCGTACCCAATGGCCCTTGTGTTGTTAAAAGGTGGTTCCTGGGCTGGGTGTGTGGACCCTGTGACATTAACAGGGTTCACAGTCTCCAGATCCGAGTGTCATCTAACTCTGTTCAGGCTACTATTAGTTTCAGAGCCACCCAGCTCTGTATCCTTTTCCATCTGGGAACACGGTGGATCCCGACTGGTGATTGGGATATATACCACCTTATCCTAATCTGACAATCCCCCTGTAACAGATTGTGTTTTTCAGCAGATGTTACTGTTGCTTAGCCACCAAACCCACGGACACAAACTTTTTTCTCCTTTACAACACACCTATTCCCCTTTCCACCAGCATATGGCCTTTTTACCACTCATTTTGTATATTTCCAAATTTGCAACTCTGCAGGGACACCATACTCAATGCCGTCTCAACACAGCAGCTAGCCCTTGGTCCCTCAGATGTGGACAAGTAAAAGACCATTTCCTCCTAGCCATGACAAAGCGTTGAGATTCACTCTGTGCAGCACTGGTGTTTAGTGGAAAAGCCGAGCTAAGAATGCGTACCTGCTTCTGTTGATACTCCTGCATACGTGCGTCCCTTTCTATGGCAGGATTTATTTTGCCAAATTTTGTCTTGTACCAGAGATCTAACAGTGTGGCAACCCACTAATCAGCATTACTTCGAATTCAGACAATCCGAGGGTCATGTTGTAGGTAGTGCAGCAAGAAGGCGCTCATGTGTCTTGCGCATCCATGCGGACCAAGTCCTTGCTGTGTTGGTGGTGGAGAGGTGAGAATCATGCCTCCTTCCTTTGCCCTCTCCCCCCGACCTCGCACAACCAAAATTTGAGCAAGCTCTCCCCCATCTGCTCAGTCTTCCATGCCCATCGCCAGTTCGTCCTCCATTTCTTACTGGGCTCCTGCACCTTCCTCAACAGTTAGGCTGATACTATGCGCCTTTGTTAATCCCTCGCCTCCACCGTCCCATGCCTGCCGCATTGGTGCTGCTGATCGTCTGGACCTTGTAGATCTTGTTATCCCTTCAGCATATGACTCCTCTTCTACTTCCTCCCATTCCTCTTGTCCCACCAACTGACTATGAATGCTGTTTAGAGTGTGCTCCAGCATGTAGATGACTAGAATTGTCATGCCGATAAAGGCAACATCAGCGCTAAACATATTCGTCGCCATTTGTAAACTTCGAAGAAGGGTACATAGGTCCTTAAATTGAGACCACTCCAGCAGCGTGATCTGTCCCACCTCTGGATCTCTTTAGCTCAGGCTATATGTCATAACGTATTGCAGCAGGGCTCGCCGGTGCTGCCACAGATGCTGCAACATGTGCAGATTCAAATTCCTGCATGTCGGCACATCGTATTTCAGGTGGTGAACCACCAGACCGAAAGACTTCTGGAGCGATGCAAGTTGTTGAGCTGCTTGGTGTGAACGGTGGAAGTGAGCATATAGCGAGCGTGGCCGCCGCAGAAGGCCATGTAGGGCGGGATAGTGGTTTAAAAATTGCTGGACATCCAGGTTCAACACGTGAGCAATACAAGGCATGTGTATCACATTGCCCTGATGAAGGGCCGCACCCAGGTCTGCATCATTGTCGCACACGGCTGTTAAGTCACCACCAGAGTACGCTCCAGCAACTTGTACTCCGATCGCCAGGAGACACCGTGTTCCTTTCGTACATAGTGCTGATGATGGGAGAGGAGTCGATGCCAGCGGCGCCGGTGGCCGCAGGTTCCGCTCAGCCACTGGGGTGGGTCACCTTGAGATATGCAGAACCACTGGCTGACTGTAGGTGGTGGTTGTCTCACAGCAGAAGTACCATCATTTATCTACAAACAATGGGAAGACACCACACCCTTTTTTAGGCCCCTCCTGTCTGCTGACCACTGCCAGACATAGCTCTGAACCTCTGGTTCCTGTTCTGCCCAGTTCTGTTTTTGATTTCATGTGCTGACTACGGCTTGTTTCATGACTACGTCTCCTGCCTTCTGTTTATGTAACTCGTTGCCCTATCCGCATTTGACCTCTGCTTGTTTTCTGATTAAGTCCTGGCCGTCCGATTCTGTTCATGTTCCTCAATTCATGGTTTGACCCTGCCTGACTACTACTCTCTCGGACTGCAACCTTCCACAGGTATTGATCACCTTGGGCCCTGTGTAATTCCAAATCCCTGTATAGGGGTTAAAGGGTTTCAGGGTTCTGGGGGTCTCACTCTCCAGAGCTTAACGTCCACAACTCCTCAGCGACTCACATTTTCCAGACATTTCAAAGTAAAGAGTCAACCACCTGATACCGTTGAGCTCTGCTGCTAGCATAGTAAGGAGGTGTGCGGGATTCCTTGTGCACTGTTACAATGCTGGTGGCCTTACAATACAGGTTTTGAGGTTGAGGGCCTAAACGAGGTTGAGGAGGCAGAAGCAGTGGAGGAACTTTTACATATAGAAGAAGGATTGACACACAACTCGTGGGGACGGCAAGACTTGTACAGCAGACCCTTCTCCATCTCTCACCATAGTTAGCCAGTGCCTAGTCAGCGACATATAGCGCCCATGACCTTGCTTACTGGTCCAAGTATCTGTGTTGAAATGCACCCTGTCACACACAGAGTTTCTCAAGGAAGCGGTGATGTTGTGTGCGACATGCTGGTGTAGAGCGGGCACGCCTTTCTTGGAGAAGTAGTGGCGACTGGGCATTGGCTCTTGGGGCACTGCGATGGGCATAAGGTCTCAAAAATCCTCTGTTCAAAAGGTTGGAAAGGCAGCATTTCTGTAGCCAACAGTTTGCAGATGCTAAAAGTCAACCTCTTAGCCATGTCATGCCCTTCTAAAATCATGTAAAACACAGCAAGGGGACTCCAACCACAGTCTCCCTCATTTCCAAAAATTGGGCCACACACACACCACTTCACTGGCATCAGTTGTCCCCCTGTTGCAATCTTAAAAAGATGCTTTGCATGAAGCACTCTCAAAAATACACCAGACTTTCGCCTCCCCTGGATGACACAGGGGTAGAAAAGTCCTCTTCTGTGATCCATGACTTCCTCATCTTGTTGAACGTTAGTCTGTCCACATTGTCAGTGGACATATGCTTGTGCTTATCTGCCAGCAGACCCCCAGCAGCACTGAAGACACATTCCGAGAGAACGCTGGCTGAGGGACACGACAAGATCCCCAAGGCGTAAGTGGTGAGCTCAGGCAATTTATCCAGATTGGAAGCCTAAAATGAGCAAGGCTCTAGTTGCACAGTAATGGCATCGATGTTCACTTGCATATACTCATATATTTGTGTCTCCTCCTCTTTTTCCTCATCCAGCTGTTTTGTTTTCCGCATGAATATATGTCCTTGACACTTTCCCATGTGTTTGTGGTGTCTTGGGAGTTGTTTGTCACCTTTTGGAAACCTTTGAAGGTGTTTTCTATGTGTTTTTATGTGTTTGTGTTTGCCTCCCATTGTTTTCAATAGGGTTCGAGAGGTTCGTCGAACCGAACTCGAATTGGGCCTCCGTTCGACGAACCAAACTCGAGCCTTCAGAGGCTCGCTCATCTCTAGTCAACTCTACTATCTTGTCAACTAAGTAATTTATGTTATTACTTAAGTTGTGCTGCTGTGATACCATAATTTCCAGCGAGTTCAATAAAGTGTACCGTATTGTAATGTATCGTATATATATATATATATATATATATATATATATATATCTATCTCTGTCAAAAATTAATAGACCACTGCAAAATTGACAATTTTTCTGTTTTTTCTCTTTATAGGTATATTTTTTTAGTAAAATATAAATTGTTTTTTGTTTTTAATGGTTAGATGGAGACCTGGAGAGGAGTACAAGCCACAGTGTCTTGCACCTACGGTGAGGTTTGGTGAATGATCGGTGATAATCTGGGGATACGTCAGGAATTGGGCAGATTAAACTTTGCAAAGAACGTATGAATCAAGCCACATGCAAGGTTATCCTGGAAAAACAGTTGCTTCCTCTTTTATATAATTTCATATCACTGGTTATATTTTAAAAAAAAATGCAATTTTCACTCTAGAAATTAAGCCTAATATTATGCTCAAATTTCCAGGTTTTGGTCTAGAAAGTTTTTTTTTCTATAATCATTCCAGACAGGAGTAGATAGAACGAAGAAAACACATTTCAGAACTCTTACAATTTTTATGTCACCAATAATCTTTTACAAATCCATTGAGGAACAAACTGAAATAATTTTGATATGACATTTAAAGTAAAGCTAAGATAATGCGGTCGCATATGTGTGAATGTGTTCAGATTTAGAAAATCACATTTAGGCTCTTGTTAAACGATAGTCAGTTCTCAGCTACCATCATGTAAAGTGATTCCCATTAACCTCCAATAAAATGTAGCTGTTCTAGTAAGGTTTCCTTGAAATTTTCTTTGTTGCATTTTACAGCACATGTATTAGTAGCTCTGTTCACACTAGAAAAATGATTTTTCTTAAGAAATTTCTTAAGAAATTTCTTAAGAGTGCACCTGTGCTAAAAAACGCACCAAAAACGCACCTACGTTTTTGCCGCGTTTTCGGTGCGTTTTTGGTGCGTTTTAGGTTCGTTTTTGGTGCGTTTTTACCGCTGGTTGCTCCCTGCGTTATTGTGCCAATTATCTATGGCAAAAAACGCAGTTAGCTGCAGAAAAGAAGTGACATGCTCATTCTTTTTCTTAAGAAAATCTACTGAAAGAATTTTCTTAAGAAAAAAACGCAGTGTGTGCACAGCTAATTTTTTTTGCCATAGGTTTTGCTGGGGAATGTCTGCAGAAAGGTTACAAGAATTTCTCAAGAAATTTCTGCAGCAAAAACGGACCAAAAACGGACCAAAAACGCAGGTAAAAAACGCAGTGTGTGAACACAGCCTTAGTATATAAATATCTAACAACACAACAAAGGGATCTCATTGCTGAACGTTATCAGTAAGGAAACGGATGCAAAGACATTAAATCATTATCAAGAAGTGACTTTAATTTGGCATAACAGTTATAATGCTTAGAACTGCATGTCCTTCAAAAAATTGAAGAAAAGACAAAAAGAAAAGATCTGGTGGCTGCCAAAATGTTTACAGCAAAAAGGTTGCAGGTGTTTCTGGCAAGTACTGGTTGTGTATTGTTTTGACAAAACATAATCCTGTGTGGATGTTTTTCTTTGTAAGAAAAAGTTTTCATCTTGCCACCATACCCCACAGGCCAAACATAAATATTTATTAAACTGCTTTTTATTCTTTCTGAGCATCGAAAAATCACTCATATTGAGTGTGAGTCCTTAAATCTCTACTAGACTATGAGAAGATTGCAAACACCATGAAACTGAGCTGCAGCATGGTGGTCAATACCATACAGTGGTTTAACAAGACAGGGTCCACTCAGAACAGGCTTCACCATGGTTGATGAAAGAAGTTGAGTGCATTTTTTGAGATTATTTTTTCAAAATAGACAAATAAGTGCTACCATCATAGCTGCAGATGTTAAAGGAGAGGGGGCTCAGCCTGTCAGTGCTCAGATCATGTGCCGTATACTGCATCAAATTGGTCTGCATGGTTGTCAATACTGAAGGAAACGTCTAAAGATGATGCACAAGAAAGCCCACAAACACTTTGCTGAAGACAAGCAGACTAAGGACATGGATTATTGGAACCATGTCCTGTGGTCTGATGAGACCATAATAAACTTATTTGGATCAGATGGTGTCAAGTGTGTTTTACAGCAGTCAGTTAAGGAGAATAAAGAAAAATGGGACATGCATGGTGGTGGGAGTGTCATAATTTGGAGCTGAGTGACTGTGGGGAGCTACAGTTAATTGTGGGAACCATGAATTCCAAGATGCACTGCGACATACTGAAGTAGAGCATAATCCCTCCCCTTCGAAAACTGCTACAGGAATAGTGTCCAAGAAAACACTAATGTCCAAGAGAGTTAAGGCAGGGCTTGAAAATAATGGTGGCTACACAAAATATTGACACTTTGGGCAATTTTACTCACCTTTGTTGCAGCACTTTAGAAACTAATAGATATCTGATGAGTTATTTAGAGGGAACACCTAATTTACACTGTTATACAAGCTGTACACTGACTTCTTTACATAATGTCAATATGTCATATCTTCAGTTTTGTCCTATGAAAAGATAAAATAAAATTAGCAAAAATG
This sequence comes from Anomaloglossus baeobatrachus, assembly GCF_048569485.1. Classification (NCBI taxonomy): domain Eukaryota; kingdom Metazoa; phylum Chordata; class Amphibia; order Anura; family Aromobatidae; genus Anomaloglossus; species Anomaloglossus baeobatrachus. Next base: position 190,040 of record NW_027441779.1, on the reverse strand, counting down.
GAAGGGGTGTACTCACTTTTAAGATACACTATATCTGCATGTATTTCCCAGCATTGATGACAGTATTCATCCTGACTAATACTCCAACTTCATTTGCTAAAATGCACCTTTAGACCTGAAAGGAACTTCCACCATGTTTCAGTGTTACCGGCAGACACTTATTAATGTACCAGTCGCTCGCCTTACTACTTTGATTTACTAGGTTTTGGTTCCATGTCAAAAGTATGGCTTCTTCGCTGCAATTCTTTCATTAAGCTTATTTCTAGCCACATTTTATGAACATTAGATGGGTATAGATGAGTGCCACAGATTTCTTCCAGTTTCAAGCTGATGGCATTGTGTGACATCATCCAGTTTTGAAGAGAAGTAAGCAGTAAGTGTTTTCTAGGCAGAATAAAGTGTCTATTATTATTATTATTATTATTTATTATTATAGCGCCATTTATTCCATGGCGCTTTACAAGTGAAAGAGGGTATACGTACAACAATCATTAACAGTACAAGACAGACTGGTATAGGAGGAGAGAGGACCCTGCCCGCGAGGGCTCACAGTCTACAGGGAATGGGTGATGGTACAATAGGTGAGGACAGAGCTGGTTGCGCAGTGGTCTACTGGGCTGAGGGCTATTGTAGGTTGTAGGCTTGTTGGAAGAGGTGGGTCTTGAGGTTCCTCTTTTAGCTTTCCACGGTAGTGGAGAGTCTGATGTGCTGAGGTAGAGCGTTCCAGAGTATGGGGGATGCACGGGAGAAATCTTGTACACGATTGTGGGAAGAGGAAATAAGAGAGGAGCAGAGAAGGAGATCTTGTGAGGATCTAAGGTTGCGTGCAGGTAGGTACTGGGAGACTAGGTCACAGATGTAGGGAGGAGACAGGTTGTGCATGGCTTTGTATGTCATGGTTAATGTTTTGAACTGGAGTCGTTGGGCGATGGGAAGCCAGTGAAGGGATTGGCAGAGTGGCGAGGCTGGGGAGTAGCGAGGGGAGAGGTGGATTAAGCGGGCTGCAGAGTTTAGGATAGATTGGAGGGGTGCAAGAGTGTTGGAAGGGAGGCCAGAGAGCAGGAGGTTGCAGTAGTCGAGGCGGGAGATGATGAGGGCATGCACTAATGTTTTTGAAGATTCTTGGTTAAGGAAAGCACGGATCCGGGAGATATTTTTGAGTTGTAATCGGCATGAGTTGAAGAGGGCTTGGATGTGTGGCTTGAAGGATAGAGCAGAGTCGAGGGTTACTCCAAGGCAACGAGCTTGTGAGACTGGGGTGAGTGAGCAACCATCAAGTTTGATGGAAAGGCTTGTTGGAGGAGGTGAGTGAGGAGGAGGAAAGACAATAAACTCTGTTTTGTCCATGTTAAGTTTTAGGAATCGTGCAGAGAAGAAGGATGAAATAGCAGACAGACATTGTGGTATTTTGGTTAGTAGAGAGGTAATGTCAGGTCCAGAGAGGTAGATCTGTGTGTCATCGGCATAGAGATGATACTGGAAGCCGTGGGACTCTATGAGCTGTCCCAAGCCGAAGGTATAGATGGAGAACAGCAGGGGTCCAAGAACTGAGCCTTGAGGGACACCGACAGATAGGGGGCGAGCTGAGGAAGTGGTGTGAGAATGGGAGACGCTGAAAGTTCGGTCGGTTAGGTATGAGGAGATCCAAGATAGGGCCAAGTCTGTGATGCCCAGAGATGAGAGAATCTGTAGTAGGAGGGAATGGTCTACTGTGTCTATGAACAACAATGGTTCCTATTCCTTAGTGTTTCTTCAAAAGAGCTTGAACAATACATCTTGAAACCCCAGTCTCCTTTGACATCTTTGGGAGATATGTTGTTATAGCAGTATAACTACCTTGTGTCTCGCTGGTGAGCTCAATCTTTCAATGGTGTAAGACCTGTGTCAAGAAACAGTCTTCCACAATCTCATTTTTGTAGCAGAGTTTGGCTGTTCCGTAACAATTTTTGAATCCTTCCAGATGCCTGTTTCTTCTTCAGTCAATAACTGTCACCCTAGATATGAAAAAGGTACCAATTGGTATATTTGGTTACTCATTCAACTTTCAATCATCCTACAAAATCCCTGATCTTGTGCAAATGTAGAAGAATTAAATCAGTTTGAAGGCAAATGGTGGTCACGCCAAATATTAATTTGATCTGGGTTTTTCTCTTGTTTCCTCATTTTGCATTTTGCTAATTAGTAAAAATAAATAAACATACTTTAGAAAGCATTTTTGAAATTTTTTTTATACATATATATATATATATATATATATATATATGGGCTGTACACCCTGTTTTCTTATCGTTAACTATTTAATAATTTAGGTATTAATAACAATAAGACAATAAATTGCTTTTCCTTCCGTGTACATGTACTTTGCAAAATAGCAAATAAAGAATGATTTTAATTTAGAATTATCTCTGGAAATGATTAACTTTTAAGCTATATAATACTTTATTCATATGTTTGTATATTATCTGCTTGTTTTTTCTTTATATACCATGCAAAACAAATTAGCACATATGCAGTGTTAAAGTCTCACGGGTATCCATTTTTCCAGGAATACTTAAATGCTTATGCTCCTTTATGTGAATTGTAATTGCGGGCAGTGCAATCTGTATGCAGGAAATATAAGACAGTAATAAAGGAAGAGGATAAAGCGTAACTGAGGCTATAAATCAAGATAAGAATCACAATTAAATTGATTTGAACTTTGCAAATCTAATGCAAAATTTGAGGTTAACGGCAAACCGTTCACAGCAGATAACCAATATATGCACATTTTATTTGTACACGTCTTTTCAAATCAGTAAATGCATAGATTAACATTCATATCTTTGTTTTATTGAATCTAAGATGTAAACAAAAATGCTACCAGCAGTACCCTGTCATTTCTTAATGAGCAGAATATATTTTCATGTGAAGTGGTACACTACAGATAAATAGTAGAACCCAGCAAAGAATGCGGATGATGCAGTTCTCTTCATAGCAGAAGAAACAGCTGAGAGGATTGGCCATATTTCATTACAATATGCATGCTGGTGACAAATGACAAGAAAAGATTTAACAAATCTTTAAATCATACAAAATATCTTTACATATATAATCAACTTTAAAGTATGGAATTAAAGAGGAGAATATTTGTTTAAAAGAAATTGAATATACTCAAATACACGAAAAAATGCATTTATTAAAATATAATTTTTTGTAAATTTGCTTTGCATGGATTCAGCAAATTGGCGGCCACTATTTTGGTGATGTGTCAATAGGTGGCAATATTTAGAAAAAAAAATATATCTCCCAATTCTAATGCCCAACACATTTGCTGCACATTGCCTGCCATCCAGTGATCAGAGCCTTCTATTCTTTCCTCCAACTCTAGAAGCCAGCCAGGGCATAGCAGTATATTATATATTTTCTGAAGCGCCACAGTGTTTCACAGAATGACACGCATTGCTAAAATCATGCAACCAGGCTTCATTTTATATTAGAGTAACGTTCCACTTGCATTTTGCACGGACAAGTGCAATCCGATAAAATACCGGAGTGTACTCACAACACTAAGAGGCAGTGTCCATCTGCGATTGATTTCTCATGCCATAGTGGCCTGAGAAATAAATCACAGCATGCCGCATTTGGCAGCGATTGTCAGCTCACACCCCCCATAGAAGTCTATGGATGCGTGTGAAACATTGCACTGCACTTGAATGTCATCCGATCGCAGTGCGATGTATGCAGTGACAAGCAGTAGAGGAGATGGGGAGAAAGTGTTCCTTCTCTCTTCTCCACAGCTATGATACGATCGCAAGATCAGATCACAGTCGCATGGCCCTCGGCTGATACTCGCAGCAGAGGGTCATTAGCATGGGAAGCTATGCACAAGTGCAACCATACCCTTTAAACTACAATTTGAGAGTATCGCATTGATCAGATTGGCAGGAGTGCCATTTTGGCTGAAGAAAATTAGGAACAATATGTCACAGTTGAAGAGCACTTGATGTACTAAAACAGATGAAACCCCTATAAGTCACCCCCATTTTTTAAACTATCCCTCTCAAGGAATTCATCTATGGCATTAGTGAGCATTGTAAACTCTTGGGCAATTCACAGAATTGCATAACATTGGGCTGAGTAACAAATAATTCAATTTGCATAACAAGAAAACAACAATAATTCAGTTTGTTAAGAAATTTCTCCTGTGTGCACCAATACCACATATGTTGTTGAAATCTACTTTTGAGACAGGCTACAAAGCACAGAAAGGAAGGAGCACCATATTGGACTTTAGATTTTACTGGAATAGTTTGAGGGTGCCATGTCACCTGGACAAAGCCCCTAAAGTACCAGGAAAGCAAATCCCCACTTATGCGACCCCCATCTTACAAACTCCATGAATGTTATTTATTAACAAGCATTAATGGATTTTTATTAGAGAAAATTACAAATATGCCATTATAGTGCCCAGTAAATTGCACCCAGCCCATGCTTTTGGAGAAACCCAACATGTACATAAGTGGACTTTCTCACTACAGAAATGCCAAACATGTGAACAATAGATGTGCTTTAGGCCCACTGAAGGACTCAAAAAAGAGGGGGGCATCTGGATTTGGGAGAACAGATTTTGCAGGATTTCTTTTTTTGGGGGCTTGTATTTTTGTGGATTGAGTTGAAAGTTTTATTGGGCACATGTAACATAAAATTTTGGATCCCATTTATCCCATGCTTTACACTGAGCATTTACATCAGTGTTTCCATTTAAATCTATGAATGACTTGATTCAAATGACACCCCTGAGGGATACATTTACAGTAATGAGCCAGTAGAGTTATGCTGGGCTCTGCCTGTACTCTGTTAAGTGCTGTCCTTTTCAGAAGTGCACAAAACAGTGGTCGACTGTGCCTAAATGTATACCTGAAAATACGGACACCACCAGATCACAGGACAGAGAAAGTTGAAGGTGATTACCTCTGCTTCGTTATAGTGAATGTTCTGTCAGGGGTTCAATCTGAATTGTGTGTTTCACATATTTATACCTAAACCCCAATGTAAATTCTCAGCGTAGAGTTCAGGATAAATGTGAGCCAAGTCTTACAGCAATCTTTGAGAAGAGGAAAGAATAAATCAACAGCAGGTCAAGAATTGGTTTTACTTTTTGTATGCCATTCACCTTGCCATATAAGTGATTAGGCACCTTTATTCTTCTAGTTGGTGTGATTATAGAGAGACCAGATTTATATTTCTGACAAAAGAGTCAGGTTAGGTCTTGGTTTTTTTTCCGGAATGACTTGATGTTTTTATTGGTATCATTTTGGGCACATATCTCTTTTTAGTGCTTTCAGTTCATTTTTTGGGAGCCAAAATGAACATAAAACAGCAATTCAGGAACTCTTTTTTTTTGTTTTATATTTTTATGCCATTCACTGTGTGGAAAATGATGATTGCTGCAAGACAAGGAGCATAAATAGGGTCTCATCCAAGTGGGATAAGAAGGATGGAGTCAGGTGCTGCTCACCTTAGAGGGTTATGAAAGTCACATTTAAGTGCAATTGGCATAAGTCCTATGGCTGCCCAAGCCCCACGTGTAGTACAGGAGTGTAGAGGCGAGGAAAGTGTAAATGCTGCAGTGCCGCATACAAAGAATAATCCAGAGGAAATCTTGTAAGTGGTTTATCGTGTTATGCTTTTCGGAGATGCCATCTCCTTCTTCAGACACATTCACATAAAGACTTTACAGTCCATTCAGATCATTGCCCATGATAGAAAAAAAAGGCCGTGTGAATACATATTAGCAGGGAAAAATGTACAAAGTATTGAAAATACATAAAGTGTGAAGAAAATCTAGGTTACTAACATCATAAATATGTGGATTAATTAATATAATGCAAAAACAGAGAAAAAAATAAATGAAATACAAAATGCAAAAGCCGTAGTAGATGACAAGGATATAACAAATTATTTCATTTTTTTTTTTTAGGTTTTTACATTTTATGAATTAATCCACATATTTATGATGTTATTAACCTTGGATTTTTTTAATTATTTGTGTATTTTTACACAAAGAATTACAAAAATATTCGTATAATGTATAATTTTATCGGCTATCCTTGCCTCCTTTACTTCTACAATGGGCAGTGATCTGAATGGACACTGCGATTTAAACTCCCTTTTTTCTTTCTTTATAGTATACTCCTGCTCACCGTGTGGCAAAATAAATAATACAGCATTGTTCTTCAGGTCAGCACGATTACAGCGAAACTCCATTTATGTATTTTTTTAGGCTTGCCACTTATGCACAATAAAACATATTTATAGAACAAAATAATTGTTTTTGCATCCTATTTTCTGAGAGCTTTTGTATTTTTTGTGGTCGGTGCTGAGTAAGGTTTTATTTTTTGCAAGACAAGATGATGTTTTCAGCAACATCATTTCTGCACTTTTTTATTGCATTTAATTCCCCTTGTTTCAGCAATATGATGAAAAATTATAGCATTTTTAAATAATTTTTAATTTTTCTTACAGTTTTCACTGAATAGGTTAACTCATGTAACAGTTTTACAAAGCAGATTGTTCTAAACGCGGCAAATCCAAATATGTGAACTCTTGTTTATTTTTGTTTTTACATAAATGTAGATATTTATTGTAGATTATTTTATTTTTTTTTTTTGCTCTTTATTTTGTGATTTTTTTGTTCTATTTAAAAAAAAAATCTAACTTATCGTTAACTTATTACTTAGTCTCAGGATGAGACATCAACTTTTTCTGTCATGATCACTGAAATAATACAGTGCAATGCTACTGGCACAGATAGAACCTTACAGGCCTCCATATCTGGTTGACCCTGCAGCCATTATTTGGCCTGGGTGACAATTGAAACCATCGGAGCATGTGCAGATTGATGCCGCTGTCACTAATGACAATGGCATCAGGAGGGCTAAATGTCCATGATCGGTGTTAGCATAGCAGCAATCATGGGCGTTATTGAATGGTGTCAGCTATGATAAGTAGCTGAAAACTACTGATGAGTTTGCCTCCCGTTTGTGAGCAAGTGTGATCCTAGCGTCGTACATGTATCGCGATTTGTGGGAACACACCTGCCATTGCGCCATACATATACAATAGATGTCATGAAAGAGTTAATGCATGAATGGATCAGTAATCGAGTCAAACATTCTGCTCCATTCTAATTGGGATATAAGTTCTATATCCTGTCAATCGGTATGGGTCCAATTAGTTGGAACCCACAAGTCCTAAGCTACAACTTATCCTGGGGATAGGTTATTACTATTCACCAGATAACCCTTGTAAGTGTATATTTGCAACTTTGTAACAGTATGTAAGTAAAAGTCTGTATGTAAGTAAAAGACTGTAAAAGTCCGGATCCGCATTTGAGTGCCAGGCCCAGAGTTCTCAGAGAACGCTGAGTAATGATCCAGGTCCAGCAACTCGGGTAATAAAAAAATGAAGAAAATAAGAATAAAGCAGACCCGCTATACTTACCGAGTCTCTGGCACAGCGTTAACTGCTTCTGGGGCAGCTCATTCCACTTCCGGGGATGCTCATTTACCCTCATACACATGCAGTGCTTCCCCTAACCACCAGCAGTCCTGGTGTCTGTGATTGGTTGCAATCAAATGTGCCTCTGGCCTGTGTGACAGTGTGTATGACTGCTTGTGATCACAGACCCTATCTGCAGGTCTATATTGTGGTATAAGAATAAAAAAGTGCATAAAAAAATTGGTCTGTAGCTGTATGCTTTATCTGTGCTTTGTATAATCATATGGAGAAACCTATGCAAATTTTATTTATTTTTATACTACGACATAAACCACAGACAGGCTCTGTAATTGGTTGCAGTTAGACACACTGTCACACAGGTTGGTGGTGTCTGACTGCAACCAATCACAGATGTGGGCATTACCAGTGGCCGAGGGAAGTAATGAATATGTATAAATGATAATGAGCAGCCACACAAGTAGAATGAGCGGCCCTGGAAGCAGTGTTACAGCTGCGCCGGAGACTGGCAAATATAACGCGCTTGCTCCAATCCATCTATGCTTTCTATCACCATTTTTAAATACCTTACTCTGGTCCCTTTAGACTTCTATGGGGCCCAGAGTCCATTTTGCATGACCGAATCCGCTCTTCAAAGGATTGCTCAAGCGCGGACACGGTCATGCAAAACGGCCGTCGACCTGATGACCCCTGACCCTCTCCTCTGCCTTACCATTATGCTATGATGCTATGATGGACTGAAGAATAAAGTTGTGAATTTTACCAATGGTAAGTGCCACACTTTTTCTCCTTTTCTGGAGTTTTGGTTTAAAGGCTTGTGCTTTATATTCTGAGCATTAGCATTGTTTTGGCCACAGATGCCTCAATCAAGTTTGTATAGCAGAGCATGTTGTTGGATATTAACCCCTTCACGACCGGCCGATTTTTCGCTTTCCGTTTTTTTTTTTCGCCATTCTTTTTCTGAGAGACGTAACTTTTTTATTTTTCAGTCAATATGGTCATGTGAGGGCTCATTTTTTGCGGAACGAGCTGTACTTTTAAATGAAACCATCAGTTTTCCCATATAGTGTACTAGAAAATGGCAAAAAAATTCCAAATGCTGAAAAATTGCAAAAAAAGTGCGATAGCACTATGGTTTTTGAGATATTTTATTCACTGTGTTCACTATATGGTAAAACTGATGTGTGGGTGTGATGCCTCAGGTCAGTGCGAGTTCGTAGACACCAAACATGTATAGGTTTACTTTTATATAAGGGGTTAAAAAAAATCGGAAGTTTGTCCGAAAAAAGTGGCGCACGTTTTACGCCATATTCCGTGACCCGTAGCGTTCTCATTTTTCGGGATCTTAGGCTCAATGATGGCTTATTTTTTGCGTCTCGAGCTGACGTTTTTAACGGTACCATTTTTGCGCAGATGCTACGTTTTGATCGCCTCTTATTGCATTTTGCGCAAAAGTTGTGGCGACAAAAAAACGTCGTTTTGGCGTTTGGAATTTTTTTGCCGCTACGCCGTTTACTGATCAGATTAATTGATTTTATATTTTGATAGATTGGGCGTTTCTGAACGCGGCGATACCAAATGTGTGCATATTTTTTATTTTTTTAACCCTTTAATTTTCAATGGGGCGAATGGGGGGTGATTTGAACTTTTAGGTTTTTTTGTTTTTTTTTAATTTTTTAAAACTTATTTTTTAACTTTTTTTTTTTATTTTACTAGTCCCCCTAGGGGGCTATTGCGATCAGCATTCCGATCGCTCTGCAGTATCTGCTGATCACAGCTGCAAGGCTGTAAACAGCAGATACGCTCTCTTTCTCTTTTGCTGTGCCCCGGGCACAGCGAAAGTGAAACTAAGTCAGGTGTAGTACAGGAGTCATCACATGACCCTGTGCTACCATGACAACTATCGGGAGTCACGTGATCGCGTCACGTGACTTCCGGTTTCGGCGGTAAGTAAAAACTTTACCGCGATCGCGCTTATAATGGCGCTGTCATGTATTGACAGCGCCATATAAGGGGTTAATCGGCACGAGCAGATAACGATTCTGCTCGTGCCTAGCAGGCACACATCTCAGCTGTGAAAATCAGCTGAGATGTGTGCCGATCGCGGCATGCTGCCGCCGGAGGACCGCGGGCAGTAAGATTATGTCATTTAGGACGTAATTTTACGGCCCGCGGTCGTTAAGGGGTTAAATGATAGTGCTGGGCGTTGTTTTTTGTTTTCTCTTCCGTTGTTTAAAGCTTTATAAGGGTGTCACTCTTGGGTATTTTCTGTCACCTAGGCCTCGCAAAGTACATTCATATGTGATGTGGTCCTTAAAAAGATGGTTTTGTAAATTTTGTTGGAAAAATGAGAAATTGCTAATAAACTTTAAACTCTTCTAACTTCCTAACAAAAACAAGGTTTCCAAAATGTAGCTAATGTAAAATAGACATGCAATATTTCTTAACTATTTTTTTGTGATATATCTTTATGTTTAAGGGCATAAAAATGTAAATTTCTAAATTTTCAAAAATGTTCCCAAATTCCTGATATTTTCACAAATAAACACTAAAAACATTGTCCTAAATGTACCCTATCATGAAATATGATATGTCATGAAAAAATTATAAATGACACCAAAGAGAGCTCAAATCATACTAGGAGAATATAGGATTTGAAAATGTGGCGCCCCTGACCCGGTCAGGCGCCACGGAGTACTGCACCCATGCTGGGCCAGTACTTCCAGGTAGTCCTAAGGGCCAGAACGAGGTGTGTACGCACAGACACATAGCAACCAGTTCTCCCACACCTGTAGATGGGACCCTTGGACAGTCTCCGGAGGGGTCTGACCTTCAAATCTTGTCAAGGGATGGAGCAGAGGGGCTGTGAGCTAGAGTGCAGATGTTGTCAGGAAGAGAGAAGAGTCGAGTTCTGAGGAGGAGGAGAGCCAGTCTGGTGGTGGGGAGCGGCAGTCGCGAGGCGGATACGCGCGCTGCCACTAGTCAGACCCTGTAGTCAGTGGGCTGTTTCTGGTGACTAGGCATGTATGGGGTACAGGTCCATAGAGCAGACTCCAGTTTAACTACCTGCTAAACCTGCCGGTGAGGGGAACTACAAGTACCTCACCAACCTTACAGAGTCTGAGCCTCAGCAGCAACGCAGGGAGCCATAAGGGGACAGAGCCTTGAGCCATCTCACTTGGTCCATGCTGCCATCAAACGGGCAAAACACAGGGGAGAAAAGGCAGCAGCGACTCCCTGGATAGACCCCCATGGTACTCCACATCAGGGGGTTATCCGAACACAGAGTGCTAGGAAGGCGAGCTAACAAGTTACCCTCAGACTGGCCCGAAGGAGCCCTGGTCCTACCTGGTTCACCACAGCTACGCCTGGGTCAGCTCACCGCAACATCCAAAGTGAGTAAAAACCAGTTAAAAGACTTTTGTACTCAGCCTATGTAATTCTGGGACCAGCTACCCTGCTTACTCGAGCCCCTGGGGCCTGCCTCACTCACGGGAGGCTACATCATTTGGCTGCAGACCCCATCAGCCCCAGACGCTCGTAAAAGCTGCAGCGGCAGTCATTCACATCTCTGACCGCAAGCCATATTGATCTAGCCTGTGGAGTCCCTGAACAGGATCGGCACCCCTGGGGCGTCACATCTTTTTGATGTCACGAACAGGATCGTCGACTAGATCCGTTCAGACAGGTGACAGTGTGCCTCGGCGGTCCAATTGCAAAATTTGAACTGACGCCATTTTTCCACCATTGGAAGCGCGCCATCCAAAAGGCTGCAGCCCACGCAGATGAGGTTCCCGCCCACGGAGGAGGAGATGGGGGCTGATCTGTCCGCGGACTGCTGGGACGCCCCAGCCCTGTGGGGGGGGAAACAAAACTAAGGCCAAAACCTGAAAAGAAGCTGATGAGCGAGGAAAGGAGCAAGATGGCGTCGACAGGGGGTGATCAGAGGGAGCAGGGATGGCCAAGGCCCATGACGGTGGAGGAGCTAGAAGCGGAGGTTGAGAGGATTGCTGACCGCATGGAGGAGCAGCGGAAACGGGAAGTAGCCGCCTGGAGAAGCAGAATGCTGGTGGCGATCCGAGGTCTGCGGCTGTCCGTACAGCGGGGCTCGCCTAGAGGCGCTGCCCATGCTCAGCCTGAACCACCCTCAGCGACAGAGACCCCGCCAATGGATGTCTCTGGTCAGACTCCGGGTGAGTCCGATGCTACCCCTTCCTTACCTGGTGTGCTGATCCCACCGGCGCTGCCATCGGAAGCTGGTGCGACTCCCACGCCGTCCCGACCTGAAGCGGTCGCAGCATCCTCGACGCAGGAGAGGGGTCCGGGTGCCCTGTCCTCAGCTCACCTGGCTGCTAAAGGCCCGGTCATCCAGCTGCCACTTACCGGACCTGAAGTGGTCGCACCGCCCTCTCCGCTGGAGAGGGATCCGGAAATCCTGCCACCGTCCTGCCCGGCTGCCAAAGGCTTGACCCCAGAGCTGCCACGTACCCGACCGGAGGAGGTCACAGCACCCTCTGTAAGAAAGGGAGACCATGATGGTTTGCTTAAAGCCAAGGCCGCGCTGCTGTCCCCCCGCCGACCGGAAGAGGTCACAGCACCCTCCGCCAGGGAGGGAGAACAGGTCCAGCAGCCAGTGGCAACCGCCACCCCATCACCTACCTGACTTAACCAAGTCACAGCCAACTCCAGCGGGGAGGAAGAGATGCAGAGTGCATCACTCACCTGGTGGTCCGTAGATGACCAGGTGATGTCGCTGCGGAGGGAGGCCCACCCCAGGGCCATCTCAACGTCGCAAGCCCTCAGAGAGCGACGACGGGTGAGAGCCAGTCGCCCACGCCCCCTTGTGGAGCCCATCTTGGGGAGTGAGCAGTTGGAGGCCCGGGACCTGCAAGAAAAGCAGTCCCTGCGGTGGGCCGGATCCCGGGCTCGAGGTCCCCTCCATCTGGGAGTAGTGGAGGAGTTAATTTGCCGTAAGGGGTGGGGTTTCATTGTGGAAGCAGGGGTAAAAGATGAGATTTTTGTGTCCGGCAGGACGTGCAATCCCATTTGCAGAGGGGTCACCCTGGCCGCAACCTGTACATGGGAGACGTAGTGGAGTTTACGCGGAATATGGGGGAGAGAGGCTGGTTCGCTTTGGATGTGGTGCCATATCCAAGGGGGACCTCAGTGAGCCCAGACTCCACCCCTACCACTTCAACCAGGTCCCCATTGTCACCACTGCCAGGGGACGCCCATGACACGACCTTCAAGGGTCAGTGCACTGAAGTATCAAGCACTGACCTTGGAAGGCGGAAGTCAATTTAGTCAATAGAGAAAGTATAGTTTAAACTGTTTTATGAAAAGTTAAAGTAACATTTAAGTAAAATGTGCCTGCAAGGACTTTTGCATGAAATCTTCAAGTATTGTTAGCACCAGGTTATGTGCACTTTACATGGACCACAGGTTAAGAACTGGCTATAGCCACAAACTCTCACAGTGTACATAGTTACCCCAGTGATACCAACCCCAGAGTGTGCCTGTTGATGGGGCATGGCTCTGCACTGCCAAGGGGGGCAGGCCTGTTTATGGGGCCTGCTCTCCAGCACAAAGATACAAAGAAGGTAGTCCTGTTTATCGGGCCTACCCTACGCCACCAGGACAAGGAGGACTGTCGCCAGAATGGTTTATGGCAGAACAGGCCAAGACCAGGTTACCAAAAGGACTGGTGATCACTCCGTATTCGGGTCTTGGGTTAAGGACTAGTGGGTGGTGGGTGGTGGTGGTATGGTACCTGATATGTTTACAAGTAAATATCTCCCCTGTGTGGGAAAACTTGTGTTTTGTTTCTTATCTTTGCAGCCTGAGGACGTGCTGTCGATAACCAAGGGCGAATGTGGCGCCCCTGACCCAGTCAGACACCACTGAGTACTGCACCCATGCTGGGCCAGTACTTCCAGGTAATCCTAAGGGCCAGAATGAGGTGTGTACGCACAGACACATAGCAACCAGTTCTCCCACACCAGTAGATGAGACCCTTGGGCAGTCTCCAAAGGGGTCTGACCTTCAAATCTTGTCAAGGGGTGGAGCTGAGGGACTGGGAGCTAGAGTGCAGATGTTGTCAGGAAGAGAGAAGAGTCGAGTTCTGAGGAGGGGAGCCAGTCTGGTGGTGGTGAGCGGCGGGCGCGAGGCGGATACGCGCGCTGCCACTAGTCAGACCCTGCACGGGGTAGTAACCGTTAGCAGGGGAGAACGGTCACCTGGTAGAAACAGTGGGGTGTTCCTGATGACTAGGCGCATACGGGGTACAGGTCCCTAGAGCAGACACCAGTTTAACTACCTGCTAAACCTGCCGGTGAGGGGAACTACACGTACCTCACCAACCTCACAGAGTCCGAGCCTCAGCAGCAACGCGGGGATCCGTAATGGGACAGAGCCTTGAGCCATCTCACTTGGTCCACGCTGCCGGCAAACGGGCCAAACACAGGGGAGAACAGGCAGCAGCGACTCCCTGGATAGACCCCCATGGTACTCCACGTCAGGGGGTTATCCGAACACAGAGTGCTAGGAAGGCAAGCTAACTGGTTACCCTCAGACTGGCCCGAAGGAGCCCTGGTCCTACCTGGTTCATCACAGCAACGCCCGGGTATGCTCACCGCAACATCCAAAGTGAGTAAAACCAGTTAAAAGACTTTTGGACTCAGACTGTTTTATTCCAAGACCCATCCATCAGCCCTAGATGCTCGTAAAACCTGCAGCGGCGGTCATTCACATCTCTGACCGCAAGCCGTGAGTGGCGTCATGACATATAAAAACTGACATTACCTGTTCGCCATATTGAACTAGCCTGTGGCGTCCCTAAACAGGATCGGCACCCCTGGGGCGTCACAAAAACATAAGACAAAAAACTATATTCATAAATTTTACTATTTAAACAAATCTATTTCAAATACTGGAATATAATATGTTAACAAAACCAATTTGTGGTAGGCTAAGAAAGAAGTCAAAGAGGTTGAGTAGAGTAATTATACTTCCCTGACCAATTCTCCTACATATCACACACATGGTCCATTTAATCCATCCACATTCATATTGTGAGGGATTCAAAGACTCCCATATGCCCTGAGAAAAATGCATAATTAATTGATTTATACAATGATTAACATTTTCCTGCTATTTATTTTCATCTGTGTTAGCTACCTTTTAGCTTTGCCCCATTAAGATTGGTAGCTGACAGAGTTTAAAAAAATGGATTAATTTACTGTATCTCTAAATAGTTTAGAAGGCGTCCTTGTTTTTCATTGCAGGATCAATATAATAATAATAATTTTATTCATTTATATAGCGCTATTAATTCCACAGCGCTTTACATACATTGGCAATACTGTGCCCATTGTGGCTCACAATCTAGATTCCCTATCTGTATGTCTTTGGAGTGTGGGAGAAAACCCATGCAAACACCGGGAGAACATACAAACTCCTTGCAGAAGGTATCCTTAGTGGGATTTGAACCCAGGACCCCAGCGCTGCAAGACTGCAGTGCTAACCACTGAGCTACCGTGCTGCCCATATATTCATGAAGTCAGCTGGTTTTGTAAAGAACTTCACATAGGAAGAAATAGCCAGTCAGAAAGGTCTAATCTCAGAATATGTCTAAAAAGGATGATAAAAAGGATACTGGTGCTCTGCCACAGCACTAGCGCCACATATTTGGGGACAGCCTAGTTTATACAGGAACTCAGAGGGTCTCCACAATTTTAAAAATACACGTAGATAATCCATGGGGGTATCAGAGAATAAACTTCAAATCAGTTTTAGTGAGAATTCCATTCAATTCCTTTTTGCATGCAGGACCAATGGCTCCTGTACACATTAGGCTAAAGTTGGCCAAAACTTCATATAACAGAAAAAATATCCACTAGTCTAATGTGCATAGGGGTCTGACGACTTTTTCCATTACAGATGGGGTTGGAGAAAGGGATTTTCAATTACCTATCTTTGAAATAAGCCCTCATCAGAGGAATCTGGCACTGATTTTGTTCAAAAGGCAAAACACAGCCCATTAAGTGACTTGTCACTGGCATCAGGCTCCCTGCCATTATTCTGTGCTTCTTTAAAATATGGTCATCAGGTGAGATAATAGAATACATTTGAGTGAATTAGAATTCTACTTGAATATTGCAAAATCTGCATTCAACAAAAAATTTTGTAATTTGCTTTTGCGCAAAATCCAACACTTTTCAGATAAACAAAATGCAATTAAAATATAAAAAAGTCCTTATATTCACCTCTTCAGCCAAGTCACCCTTCCAGTCCTTACTGAATCTTCAAATTGTGTCCATTTGCATTAAAATTGCCAGGGCCTCTAATGTTAGACGGTGAGTTCCATCTGTAAGAAGGGCTCGGGGGGTTCTTTGTCTTTGCAAGCCGACGAAAGGCCACCGTGACTGCATGCACAGAACCCTTTCGGGTTCTATTAGTACAGGAAGCCCCGCACCAGCATGAGAGGTCCAGGAATGTCAGTGCAAACAGCAGTGATCTGAAGATGTGATGGGCACCTGATAGGTGATGGTGAGGAGTGGAGAAGTTAAAGAAGTGAGTGGTGAGGTAAGTATAAGTATTTTTTCTATCATTTATATGTTACAATTATTTTGCTTTGGGGCCTACAAAGAAAGAGTTCATCTCTAAACTAGTTGAGGAAACCAAAAATGAGCTCTGCTTAAAAGAAAGGCGTTCTGGATATTGATGCTGGATATATCCTATCTACAGTTCTTGAATTAATACGCAGATCTAATCTTGTATTACTAAGGAATATATATTTATACAGATATGTGTTTGTTTTTCTTTATCTCCTTCTCAGGAATGGTATATGTATGTTCTCTTAATCCAGTGATGTCATTGGTCATGTGCTTTTTTAGGGATTTGTACCTCTGGCAGGGTTGTTAAATCTCCTAATTATTATGTATCTTTAAACTTATGGGAAAGAGGCAATTTGCTTCGAAACACTATCAACTAAACTTTTGAACTGTAGTGTATACAGTTAGGTCCAGAAATATTTTGACAGTGACACAATTTTCGCGAGTTGGGCTCTGCATGCCACCACATTGGATTTGAAATGAAACCTCTACAACAGAATTCAAGTGCAGATTGTAACGTTTAATTTGAAGGTTTGAACAAAAATATCTGATAGAAATTGTAGGAATTGTACACATTTCTTTACAAACACTCCACATTTTAGGAGGTCAAAAGTAATTGGACAAATAAACCAAACCCAAACAAAATATTTTTATTTTCAATATTTTGTTGTGAATCCTTTGGAGGCAATCACTGTCTTAAGTCTGGAACCCATGGACATCACCAAATGCTGGGTTTCCTCCTTCTTAATGCTTTGCCAGGCCTTTACAGCCGCAGCCTTCAGGTCTTGCTTGTTTGTGTGTCTTTCCGTCTTAAGTCTGGATTTGAGCAAGTGAAATGCATGCTCAATTGGGTTAAGATCTGGTGATTGACTTGGCCATTGCAGAATGTTCCACTTTTTTGCACTCATGAACTCCTGGGTAGCTTTGGCTGTATGCTTGGGGTCATTGTCCATCTGTACTATGAAGCGCCGTCCGATCAACTTTGCGGCATTTGGCTGAATCTGGGCTGAAAGTATATCCCAGTACACTTCAGAATTCATCCGGCTACTCTTGTCTGCTGTTATGTTATCAATAAACACAAGTGACCCAGTGCCATTGAAAGCCGTGCATGCCCATGCCATCACGTTGCCTCCACCATGTTTTACAGAGGATGTGGTGTGCCTTGGATAATGTGCCATTCCCTTTTTTCTCCAAACTTTTTTCTTCCCATCATTCTGGTACAGGTTGATCTTGGTCCCATCTGTCCATAGAATACTTTTCCAGAACTGAGCTGGCTTCATGAGGTGTTTTTCAGCAAATTTAACTCTGGCCTGTCTATTTTTGGAATTGATTGCATCTCGATGTGAACCCTTTGTATTTACTTTCATGGAGTCTTCTCTTTACTGTTGACTTAGAGACAGATACATCTACTTCACTGAGAGTGTTCTGGACTTCAGTTGATGTTGTGAACGGGTTCTTCTTCACCAAAGAAAGTATGCGGTGATCATCCACCACTGTTGTCATCCGTGGACGCCCAGGCCTTTTTGAGTTCCCAAGCTCACCAGTCGATTCCTTTTTTCTCAGAATGTACCCGACTGTTGATTTTGCTACTCCAAGCATGTCTGCTATCTCTCTGATGGATTTTTTCTTTTTTTTCAGCCTCAGGATGTTCTGCTTCACCTCAATTGAGAGTTCCTTAGACCGCATGTTGTCTGGTCACAGCAACAGCTTCCAAATGCAAAACCACACACCTGTAGTCAACCCCAGACCTTTTAACTACTTCATTGATTACAGGTTAACGAGGGAGACGCCTTCAGAGTTAATTGCAGCCCTTAAAGTCCCTTGCCAATTACTTTTGGTCCATTGAAAAAGAGGAGGCTATGCTTTACAGAGCTATGATTCCTAAACCCTTTCTCCGATTTGGATGTGAAAACTCTCATATTGCAGCTGGGAGTGTGCACCTTCAGCCCAAATTATATATATAATTGTATTTCTGAACATGTTTTTGTAAACAGCTAAAATAACAAAACTTGTGTCACTGTCCAAATATTTCTGGACCTAACTGTATATATATATATATATATATATATATATATATATATATATATATATATACATATATATATACAGTCAGGGCCAGAAATATTTGGACAGTGACACAAGTTTTGTTATTTTAGCTGTTTACAAAAACATGTTCAGAAATACAATTATATATATAATATGGGCTAAAAGTGCACACTCCCAGCTGCAATATGAGAGTTTTCACATCCAAATCGGAGAAACGGTTTAGGAATCATAGCTCTGTAATGCATAGCCTCCTCTTTTTCAAGGGACCAAAAGTAATTGGACAAGGGACTCTAAGGGCTGCAATTAACTCTGAAGGCGTCTCCCTCGTTAACCTGTAATCAATTAAGTAGTTAAAAGCTCTGGGGTTGATTACAGGTGTGTGGTTTTGCATTTCGAAGCTGTTGCTGTGACCAGACAACATGCGGTCTAAGGAACTCTCAATTGAGGTGAAGCAGAACATCCTGAGGCTGAAAAAAAAAGAAAAAATCCATCAGAGAGATAGCAGACATGCTTGGAGTAGCAAAATCAACAGTCGGGTACATTCTGAGAAAAAAGGAATTGACTGGTGAGCTTGGGAACTCAAAAAGGCCTGGGCGTCCACGAATGACAACAGTGGTGGATGATCGCCGCATACTTTCTTTGGTGAAGAAGAACCCGTTCACAACATCAACTGAAGTCCAGAACACTCTCAGTGAAGTAGGTGTATCTGTCTCTAAGTCAACAGTAAAGAGAGGACTCTATGAAAGTAAATACAAAGGGTTCACATCTAGATGCAAACCATTCATCAATTCCAAAAATAGACAGGCCAGAGTTAAATTTGCTGAAAAACACCTCATGAAGCCAGCTCAGTTCTCGAAAAGTATTCTATAGACAGATGAGACAAAGATCAACCTGTACCAGAATGATGGGAAGAAAAAAGTTTGGAGAAGAAAGGGAACGGCACATGATCCAAGGCACACCACATCCTCTGTAAAACATGGTGGAGGCAACGTGATGGCATGGGCATGCATGGCTTTCAATGGCACTGGGTCACTTGTGTTTATTGATGACATAACAGCAGACAAGAGTAGCCGGATGAATTCTGAAGTGTACAGGGATATACTTTCAGCCCAGATTCAGCCAAATGCCGCAAAGTTGATCGGACAGCGCTTCATAGTACAGATGGACAATGACCCCAAGCATACAGCCAAAGCTACCCAGGAGTTCATGAGTGCAAAAAAGTGGAACATTTTGCAATGGCCAAGTCAATCACCAGACCTTAACCCAATTGAGCATGCATTTCACTTGCTCAAATCCAGACTTAAGACGGAAAGACACACAAACAAGCAAGACCTGAAGGCTGCGGCTGTAAAGGCCTGGCAAAGCATTAAGAAGGAGGAAACCCAGCGTTTGGTGATGTCCATGGGTTCCAGACTTAAGGCAGTGATTGCCTCCAAAGGATTCACAACAAAATATTGAAAATAAAAATATTTTGTTTGGGTTTGGTTTATTTGTCCAATTACCTTTGACCTCCTAAAATGTGGAGTGTTTGTAAAGAAATGTGTACAATTCCTACAATTTCTATCAGATATTTTTGTTCAAACCTTCAAATTAAACGTTACAATCTGCACTTGAATTCTGTTGTAGAGGTTTCATTTCAAATCCAATGTGGTGGCATGCAGAGCCCAACTCGCGAAAATTGTGTCACTGTCAAAATATTTCTTGTCCTAACTGTATATATATATTAGGACAAAAACAGAATAAAACAAGGGTTCCCTTGCTGGTTTCCCACGCTGGTATTATCCTGACTGCAAACCGGACTGGCAGCACTTTTACAGTTGTGGATAGGTGCGTATCTGGATGATATGTATAAATACAAGAAAAAAAAGGAGGACCATTCACACACTGAAAAACCAAAAATAAATTCTACATGAAAAATGTATCTTGGTTTTTCAGAGTGCTTGACTGGTTCCCTTTTTTTGTCTTGTATATATATATATATATATATATATATATATATATATATATATATATATATATATAAAAATAAATATTTGGATATGTTTAGATTGGGGATGCATACCAAAAGATCAAAGAGAGGCAACGAAAGTTTCAAAGTTTCAACCAAGAGTGGATATGTTCAAAGACGCCGATAGGAACAAACTAACCGAGCCAGAACAGCTCAAGGGAAGATGAAAATAGAACATGGAACATTTGAACAATATGACTTAGTGATACAGGAAGAAACTGAGACTGAAAATTATAGTAAATTATTGTAAATTATAGTAAACCGAACATCTTGAAAGGCTATGCCATTGCTGAAATAAAGTTTCTGTCAAAACACAAACCACCTAGATGTGACAATTAGAGATGAGCGAACCTCTGAAGGCTCAAGTTCGGTTCGGTTCGTCGAACGAAGGCTCCGTTTGACGAACGTTTGACGAACCATTCAACGAACCTCTCGAACCCCATTGAAACCAATGGAAAGCAAACACAAACACATAAAAACACATAATAAATGTACACATACAGTTAATAAACATTGCAATTACACTTACAGGTCCCCGCGATACATCCTGCACTCTGTCTCCTGCTGCTTTTCCTTCCAATAATCGCTGCGTCCTCCCGGTAACCAGCACTGATGATAGGACCTTCTGTGACGTCAAAAAAGCATGTGACCAGTCACGTGTCTATTATTTCATTGGCTACAGACTGGTCACATGTCTAGACGTCATGCTAGGTCCTGTCATTGCATCTCTCCAGTATGCGGTGATCGTTCCAGCATCTCCGTGTATCGGCGAAATGCTCTGGCACATGGTCGGCTTCCCCGTTCTGCTTCCCTGTTCCGTTATTCACCGGCTACCACAGCCGGTCAATAACGGAGATCACCGTTGCTATAGCAACCCGCCTGTCAGCGGTGACGTCACCACTTACAGCCTGCAGCCTCTGCTCACTCACAGAGTGAATAGACTGCACGGGGAGCAGCAGCGTCTTCCTCCAATGCAGCGCTGTCTGATGTAGCAGAGCTGCATGGGTTGAAGGAGAAAGAAGACCATGGATCATGGAGGGCTGACAGGGAGTAATAAACATGGAGTCTCTAAGTGTGTCTGAGTATTTATTTCTATTAAAGTATTTTTTCTCTGTGTGGTGTCTTTTTTTTATAACCCTTTATTGGAGACTCATAATGGCCGGGTCAAACTTGCCTGACATTAAGAATCTCTGACTTAATACTAGCTAGTAAAACAAAGCTAGTATTAACTCATTATTACCCAGCAAGCCATCCGGCTTCAGGGCTGCTGGAAGAGTTGGATACAGCACCAGATGATGGCGCTTCTATGAAAGCGCCATTTTCTGCTGTGGCTGCGGACTGCAATTCGCAGCAGAGGGGCCCAAAAAGCTCAGGCCAACCTGTGCTGTGGATTCCAATCCCCAGCTGCCTAGTTGTACCTGGCTGGACACAAAAATGGGGCGAAGCTCATGTCGATTTTTTTTAATTATTTCGTGAAATTTATGAAATAATTAAAAAAAGGGCTTCCCTATTTTTTTGTTCCCAGACGGGTACAAATAGGCAGCTGGGGTTGGGGGCAGCCGTACCTGCCTGCTGTACCTGGCTAGCATACAAAAATATGGCGAAGCCCACGTCATTTTTTGGTGGGCAAAAAACTCCTGCATACAGTCCTGGATGGAGTATGCTGAGCCCTGTAGTTCTGCAGCTGCTGTCTGCTCTCCTGCATACACTAGTGAATGGAGCATGCTGAGCCTTGTCATTCTGCAGCTGCTGTCTGCTCTCCTCCATACAGACAGACAGCAGCTGCAGAACTACAAGGCTCAGCATACTCCATCTAGGACTGTATGCAGGAGTTTTTTGCCCCCCCCAAAAATTACATGGGCTTTGCCATGTTTTTGTTTGCTAGCCAAGTACAGCAGGCAGCCACGGGCTTCACCCAACCCCCAGCTGCCTATTTGTACCCAGCTGGGAACCAAAAATATAGGGAAGCCCATTTTTTTAATTATTTCATGAATTTCATGAAATAATTACAAAAAAAAATGACGTGGGCTTCGCCCAATTTTTGTGTCCGGCCAGGTACAACTAGGCAGCTTGGGATTGGAATCCGCAGCTCAGAGTGCCCAAGCTTTATGGGCACCCCTGCTGCAAATTGTAGTCCGCAGCCGCCCCAGAAAATGGCGCTTTCATGGAAGCGCCATCTTCTGGCTCTGTATCCAACTCTTCCATCTGCTTTGGTGACAGGTGGCTCGCTGGGTAATATTGGGGTTAGGGCTAGCTGTATATTATCAACTGGCCCTAAGCCCGAAATTCATGGTGTCACGCCAATATTAGACATGGCCACTATGAATTTCTAGTACAGATAAAAAAAAACACAACACACAGAAAAATATTTTTTTTAGAAATAAAACACAACACAATTAGTGACTCCATCTTTATTGAAATAAAGAACCCCCCTCCGCAGTAATCCTGGCTCAAAGGTAGAGAAAGAGAGAGAGCGCGAGCGAGAGAGAGATAGTGAGACATTAAAATGCCATTTACCATATTAGTTATGGTACAGTTTTACAGTTTGGTTTGTTATGGATGTGACAGTAACAAAATTGTAATTTTTATTTTGTTTGTACTTAAAACAGCATTTTTAGTGGCAAAATATTTAAAAATTAATTAATTATAAATAAAGAATAATAATTAATTAATTTACAATTGAAAATAAAAAAAAATCTTTACTGACACAGCCGGGACTTGAACTTGTGAAGTTATGCTTCTTGGGTGAGCGCTCTATCCATTCAGCCACTGGCTCCAATGAGGAGCATAGACAGATTGCGTTATCTTGAGGTCTGCAAAGCAGACTGAAGTCTAAGGTGACAGCGCGTTTCTCTTCATGTGCTACGTGGAGAGGACACAGAGCACTTGTGTTCTGTAGCAGAGCTGACAGTTTCGTGTGGATTACTTCTGACCTGGAGGGGTATTTGGGGATTTTAATAAAATGGTGAAAGAGGATGTTTTTTTGTTTTTTATTCCAAATAAAGGATTTTTTGCTGTGTGTGTTTCTTTACTTTCACTTACACTTTAATCATGGAAGGTAACTTGGGAAGACGCCTGGCATGATTAACCACGTTATTACCTCGATTGCCACCACACCAGGGCAATTCGGGATGAGCTAGGTAGAGTCCGGGGACTGTCGAATCTAATGGATGCGGCAATTCCGGGCGGCTGCTGGGTGATATTAGGGTGGTGGGCTCCCGATAACGTGGTGCTCTCCATCCTGACAATACCAGCCTCCAGCCGTGTTGATTTATCCTTGCTGGTATCAAATATGGGGAGAACCGCATTTTTTTTTTGTTATTATTTATTTATTTATTTTACTGCACGATATAGACCCGCCCGCCGGTGGCAGTGATTGATTGCAGTGAGACAGCTGTCACTCATCCTGGGGGCGTGTCTGACTGCAACCAATCATGGGCGCCGGTGTGCGGGGGGGAAAGCACAGAATAACTGATTGAATAATGAAGCGGAAGCCATTTTCAAAAGAGGAAAAGACGTCGCAGATTTGTGACAGCGTGCAGCGAGGCGCCCGTGATCGGTGAGTAGGAAAAAGAGAGGGATTGTGCTGGGGACTCAGGACACATGCAGACAGAAACGTGTGCACATAGCCTTACTGTGAAAAGCCACGTTTTTGGTGCTCGAACCATTCTCAAATATAACTCGAACTATCGAGCTTTTAGCAAAAAGCTTGAGTTCGTCGAACGTTTTTAACATACCCCAAAATCACTCGAACATTAAATTGGCGAACCTAGTGACAATATTCTAATACAGCTAATAAGTACTTCTGAAGCAGTAGTTGATGTCATCACATACCTGTGTCAACAGATATGGACAACTGGTAAATGGCCAAAGGATTGGACAAGATTGGTGTTTACTAGGAATGAGCGAGCGGTAAATTGATTGAGTGCTCAATGCTTTGATCGACAACATTGAAATGCTTGGGTGCTCGACCCTAGCACCGAGCCCAATGTTAACCTATGAGAAACTCGAGCATTTTTCTGGCGGTCTGCAGAAAGCCTAAAAATGACACAAATGTATAAGAACAGTGCTCACATGACATTGGAACAGCATGGGGAAGACCCCTGTAAGTATTTCTGACTCCCAGGTCACTGCTATGAACAATGTTGTCTGAGTATTAGGGGGAGGCAGAATCCTGTGTTCCTTCTCTCGTGTGACATGCACTTTTGCTTCTCTCTGCCTGAACATTCGCTGCTAAGTGAAATCAAAAGTGAACAGTAGAAAAAAAATAGCTTACTCACCTCTCCTCAGACCCCCGGGACACATTCGATCGACTCCAGGACCTCCCGGTAATCAGCTGATGCTGTCACCTGACAGCATCATCTGATTGTTTAAGTCCAGCAGTGAAAAGCTGGCTGGCTTTGTACCGTCCGTCTTTTAAACAATCAAATGATGAATCAGTTGATCGTTCATTAAAGCCGGCTGGCTTTTTACTGCCCAGCTATTTAAACGATCAGATGATGCTGTCAGGTGATAATGGATCTGGATGGGACCCTCGACCTAGGACTATGGCGGATGGGGGGTTCTTTAGTTCAATAAAGATGGAGTCACTAATTGTGTTGTGTTTTATTTCTAATAAAAATATTTTTCTGTGTTGTGTTTTTTTTTATCTGCACTAGAAATTAATGGTGGCCATGTCTAATATTGGCGTGACACCATGAATTTTGAGCTTAGGGCCAGCTGATAATACACAGCTTGCCCTAATCCTATTATTACCCAGCGAGCCACCCGGCACCAGGGCCACTGGAAGAGTTGTATATAGCGCCAGAAGATGGCGCTTCTATGAAGGCGCCATTTTCTCGGGTGGCTGTGGACTGCAATTCACAGCGGTAGGGCCAGAAAGCTTGGGCCACCCTGTACTGCAGAGTCCAGTCCCCAGCTCCCTAGTTGTACCTGGCTGGACACAAAAATTGGGCAAAGCCCACATAGTTTATTTTTTAAATGATTTAATAAAATTCATGAAATAGTATAAAAAAGGGCTTCCCTATATTTTTGGTTGCCAGCTGGGTACAACTAGGCAGCTAGGGGTTGGGGGCTGCCCATACCTGCATGCTGTACCTGGCTAGCATACAAAAATATGGCGATGCATGGGGGGAGGAAGAATGCTTCTGCTCTCTGTGCTATCTAATCACTCAATGAGTGAGCAGAGACTGCGGTTCGGTAAGCGGTGATGTCACAGCTGCCACCATTGCCACAGTAACCTAACGAGTGGGTTACTATAGCAATGGTGATATCCGATCACCTGATTTCCGGCGCCGCTATTTACCGGCTCCTACATGAGCCGGTGAATTGTGGCGCTGGTAAAAAGGGAGTTAAGTCCTGCATGAGCCAGTGAATTGCGGCACCAGTAATCAGGTGATTGGAGATCACCATTGCTCTAGTAAACCGCTCGTTAGGTTACTATGGCACATGTGGCAACAGTGACATCACCGCTTACCAACCTGCAGTCTTTGCTATGTTTACCCTACCTAGTACCTACACTACCTAAGATACACACTAAATCTGTCCCTAGCTCAGCAGCATCTCTCCCTACACTAGCTGACTGTGGATAAGAGTGATGAGCACAGTGGCATCAGGTCTTATATAGACCTGATGACGCTGTGCGGCCAGCCAATCACTGTAATGCCACAACCAACATGGCTGTGGCATTACAGTGTGTGGCAGCCAATGCCTGCAGGTGGGCTGACTCTGTAAAGAGTGCCAACATGCAGAGAGGGGGAGCTGAGCATGTGCTCGAGCATCTCGCCGGTACTTGGAGCTCGCCGAGCCTCTAGATTACTGAAATGCTCGGGCTAGCACCGAGTACCAGCGAGCATGCTTGCCCATGACTAATTTAGAAATGTTTTCATTACTTTGCCTTCTACTACTTTATCTTAAAGTTATATTTCATATATGTAATATAGTCACATTTATGTAAATAATCTACACCATATAAAAGGCCACCCCCTGTTTTGGAGCACAGCTATTCGATTATGACCCTGTGAATAGTTCTTCCAGACTTGGTTCATTGACACTGCAAAACTATGGGTTATAGTTAAGAATATATCAAGCAATACAAAATCCATGAGATGTACCCTATGCAAAACATTACCCTAGGCCTGCGTTGTTTAGATCACCTATGGGCAAAATATTCTCCAGCCGAGGATTGCTCTGTACCCTATTGGTAGTATAGGTGATAGATACACTTTGCTGTGTGCCTGGTCCCTTAATGGTTCTTATCTGTAAATTCACTGGATTATTTTTTATAACACAAATAAGTTCCATACAATTACAATGATAGCAAATACAGTGACCTTAATTAGCTTTTAAATTATTAATAGGTTTAAATAAAACAAATACGTAATAGGTAAAAAGTACTAAACAAAACATTATCAGCATGTGATAACAGTGGGTCAATTCAATGCTCTGGATATGGCTAAATTAGTGCTGTACTGCTGCCAGCACTTTCATGTTGCAATCTGTCTCATTTTATATTTAATATGACTAAAATCTGAGAACAGCAATTATCAGAATTTAATAGTAAGTGTGATAGGGAGAATAATTTGTAATTCTAGGGTATTTAATATGGCTTTATTGCAAGTGATTATTGAACTACACTATTGGCATCCAGCACGAAAAATCTGCCAAAAACAATCTACAAGGAAATGATCCAAAAACATCTGTAAGTTTATCCAGTATAAAGGTTGCTCGGGAGTAAAGTAGCCAGATGGCTGCCCTTTATCATCATTATAAGCTATGCCAGCCAAACTCAAGATGAAAGACTAATGGAAGGAATAGTTAGAGATGACTGGAATCACCAAAGTGCTGTGGGATTTTGAAGTGAATAATGACTGGCCTTCATTCTACTTCTAATGCAAAGACCCATCTGGCCTATAAGCTCAGTAGATTTGATGATTGAAATAATATATGGTATATCTGGAATCCTTTAGCATTCTGGGAAATGGTACTCTTTGAAAATAGGACAATTAAAACTTTAAAGCTGAGAAAGATGTCAAAAATGAACTTTTAATTTACTGAACTGCTCATCCCTTCAACATATTTTACATGAAACAGACAAATATGTTAGAATGACAAGGATAACAGGTGCCCCAAGTACAAAAAAAAATGTGTTATAAATATTTGGCACAATCTCTCAACAAGCTTAAAAATGTAATCATTTATAAAGGTGGCATTTATGTATTCTGATCCTCTAGTATGCAATTACATTACAATTAAAAGGACACTACGCTAAAAGTATAAGCTCAAACCAACAAATTCCAACGATATATTTAATTATGTATTTATTATATTTATTAATATAGAAAATCATAGTCTACCTCCATTTTTTCCCTGTCTGGTTTAAGACTGTCTCAGTAATCAGATGTTGTCTTCATTCTTTTTATATCTTAAAGCAATGTATTTTTTAGCTAGGTGCAGATCTGTGTAACAAAAAGGGGTAGTTTTTGTATATTAGAGAATAGAGTACATCTGCAAATGATCCGCAGCCTGCCATCCTTTGTGCCTCTCCTTTTTTCCTTCACTGGGGGCAAGCACCTCCTTCTTCGGCCTGCTTCACTCTATGTCAAGGATTCTTTCACTGATTTCATGTCACTGAGAGCTGTGTCATCACGGTGCCTATCTAGACGTCACAGCATATTTCCACCAAGGACCTTACTAGGTCTTTGGTAAGCATGGCATAACCTTCTAATATAACAGCACATGTCACAATGGCATAATATGTACAGTCTGAGGCATGCTCATGGTAGAAGCTTAAAATGAAGCAGGCCAAAGAGACTTTGCATGTTGGGGAAAATAAAAATTAAGAGACACAAACAACGGACCAGTTGGCTGGATTCAGTGGTGTGGGACTGGTGAGTGGTGAAATGAATGAGTGTGTATATATATATACAGCTATGGCAAAAGAGACCATTGCACATTTTTATAAAACTCAGCTTCTCTACATATCTGACAGCCATTACATTACATTACATTCCAATGTCAGTTGAATTCCAACCAGAGTATAGACTGGCAGAGGGTGAAAGTGACTCTCCACTGACTGGGATGACGTCATCTTATACCGCAGGATGACATTGAGTGACCTAGAAAAGGAATGGCAAATGGCAGCTGGGGTGAAGTGCACGGCAATAATAGTTCGTAACAGGTTCCTAGAGGCAGGGCTCAAGTCATTTAAAGCTAGAAAAAAGCCTTTCCTCAATGAGAAGCAAAGGAGAGCCAGGCTGAAGTTTGCCAAAGACCATAAGGATTGAACCATAGAGGACTTGAGAAAGTTAATCTTCTCTGATGAGTCTAATTTTCAGCTTTGCCCAACACCTGGTTGTCTAATGGTTAGACGGAGACCTGGAGAAGCATACAAGCCACAGTGTCTTGCACCCACTGTGAAATTTGGTGGACGATCGGTGATGATCTGGGGATGCTTCAGCAAGGCTGGAATTGGGCAGATTAAACTTTGCGAAGGACGTATGAATCAAGCCACATACAAGGTTATCCTAGAAAAACAGTTGCTCCCTTCTGCTCAGGCAATGTTCCCCAAATTCGAGGACTGTTTTTTCTAGTAGGACAATGCATTATGCCACACAGCTAGGTCAATTAATGTGTGGATGAAGGACCATCACATCAAAACCCTGTCATGGCCAGCCCAATCTCCAGAACTGAACTCCATTGAAAACCTCTGGAATGTAATCAAGAGGAAGATGATAGTCACAAACCATAAAACAAAAAACTGCTTAAAATATTGCACCAGAATTGGCATAAGTCACCCAAAAGCAGTGTAAAAGACTGGTGGAAAGCAGCCAAGACGCATGAAAGTTGTGATTAAAAATCATGGTTATTCCACAAAATCTGATTTCTGAACTCTTCCTGAGTTAAAACATTTAGATGGGGCGGTGCTAGCGGTCGGATGGAGTGGTGGGGCAAGTAAATTAATTGAATCAAGGATAAAAAACAAACCTTTTTATTGTCCCTCTAGCTGGCCATCATTGTCCCTCTAGCGGAGTTAAAACATTAGTATTGTTGTTTCTAAATGATTATGAACTTGTTTTCTTTGCATTATTTGAGGTCTGAAAGCAATGCATTTCTTTATTTTGACCATTTCTCATTTTCAGAAAATAAATATAAAATGTATTGCTTGGAAATTCGGAGACATGTCAGTAGTTTATAGAATAATAGAATAATTTACATTTCATCGAAAAATATATCTATAAAGAGAATAATCAGAAAAACTGCAAATTTTGCAGTGATCTCTTAATTTTTGCCAGAGCGTTATATATATATATATATAATCATATATATATATATATATATATATATATATATATATATATATATATATAATTTTAGTGTTCCCTTTTATTTTTTTGAGCAGTATATACATATATTTAGATATTTATGCAAAGCATGATAAGGAACAGTCAATTGATATTGAATGACTTTCGATCTAACTCAAATTCCTTGATAAATTTGCATAATTTGCCAAATTACAATATCTACAAATTAGCTTATTTCTATTTTTAGCTAAAAATAATAGGAGTATGGCTACAATGGGTCACTTATTTATTTGTAGTAGAAAGAAAGGACTTCATTCATAATGTCATCAGTCCAGAGTTATATGAGAGGTTGCAAGACCCTTAAAAGGAATCTGTGACCTAGTTTTTTCCACCTAATCAGAGAGCTGCATAATGTAGAGGCTGAGCTCCTGATTCCAGTGATGTGTCACTTACTGGGCTGCTTAATGTATTTTTGATAAAATCACTGTTTAATCAGCAGTAGATTATCATTAGAGGACTAATTGACGTGCTGCCAGATAGTCCAGCATATTCATGAGCTCTTTATAACTGCTAGATATGCAGCGGATAAACCATTGATTTAACAAAATGACAGCAAACAGCTCAGTAAGTGACACATCTCTGGAATCAGGGTCTCTATCTCTACATAATGCTGCTCTCAGATGAGGTAACAAAAATCTGGTGACAGATTCCCTTTATTGGCATGCACACCTAACAGTCATGTGGGAGTTGGCTGCATCAATATCGCCTCAAAACCGTATCACGTGTAGAGGTGGATTTGGTGCAGGAATTTGGTTTATAAATTTGGTGCATAAATTAAAAAAACAAATTTGCATGTCCTTACAGAAAATTGCCCAAAAACTGTGGTTTTGAAGCTATTTTGGTGCGTTTTTCTGCAAGGAGATGCAAATTTGGTGCAGAAATCCTATGCAGACATTTCAGCACTAAATCTACATCTCCTACCAGAGAACTGCACCTAAACTGCTTTTTTACTCAGGAGAAGCAAATTTCTTGCTGTAATTTCTACACTAAATTCCTGCACCAAAACTGCATCTGCTGGCAAAAAAAACACATTGAGATGCAATGTGGTTTTGATGTGATTCATGTTTTCCTAAGAGGTGCAGATCTGGTGTAGGAATGAGTGCAACCAAATGCTCAATGTGCACACTTTGCCTAATTTGGTAATCCGGCATTGAGCTCATTTACTTCCCCTGAGGTGAGGGCACTTAGTTCAATGAGTTCACCTCAGGTCAGTTTACCTGAGTTCACAACTATGGTCTCGTTGTAAACTCCAGCTGTGATTTCAATAGAGATGAGTGATCCTGCCAAGAATCAGATCGGCGAAGGATCGCTGATCTTGCCTGATATCGCGATCAGATCATCGATCCTAGCAAAACTCCCAATTCAATGGGGGAAAAAATGATGTGTTACAAGATGGCTAGAGGGCTGAACAAAAGAAAATAGAAAAGGGTTAAAGTAGTACATACTTATTGAGTCCCCATGGCTGCAGCACTACTTCCGGGTCCAAAAATTATCTCTAATTCTCCAGCCACCGGCATCTCTGATTGGCTGCTGTTGGACCATACCTCTACTCTCTGAGGTAGCATCTGTGAATGGTTGGAATGCCAAATGCTGTCTGATAAATAAACAAATAAATAAATAAATAAAAATATTGCAAGATGTCCTCAGCTGACCTTTTGAAGTAGGGTCACTGAGTTCATTGAGGTCCGCTAAGATCAGATTATCTGTGGTCACAGGTGGAAGACTGTGGGAAGCTCCAGCTGTGACCACAACTTACCTGAGTGACGTCACCGCTGATTGCATGGCTCACTTATTTTCTGCCTGGAGCTCACAG
Organism: Anomaloglossus baeobatrachus; assembly: GCF_048569485.1. Lineage (NCBI taxonomy): Eukaryota > Metazoa > Chordata > Amphibia > Anura > Aromobatidae > Anomaloglossus > Anomaloglossus baeobatrachus. Next base: position 158,702 of record NW_027441779.1, on the reverse strand, counting down.
CGGGCAGTTATGTTCTATGATGCATGCTGTGACTCAGATGTAGCAGAGCTGGAATCGTTGTGGGACCTCTTGTGTATTACATTGGACCTGGATGTTTGGGGGTTAATAAATTGGTGAAAGAGGGACTTTATTTTTTTTTTTAAATGAAGGACTTTTGTGTGTTTGTGTTTATTTCTTTGTACTTAAAGGATTAGTGGTGGGGGGTATCATAGACCTCCACCCATCACTAATCCAGGGCTTAGTGTCAGCTTTTGGCTGCCATTGACCCCTTATTGCCTTGATTGCCATGGCACCTGGGCAATCAGGAAGAGCCGGGTAAAGTGCCAGGATATCTGCATCCAATGGATGTGACAATTCTGGGTGACTGCAGGTTGCTATTTTTAGACTTGGGGGCCCACAATAAGCATGGGTCTCCCCAGACTGAGAATACCAGCCCCCAGCTGTCTGGATTTCTCATGGCTGGGTATTAAAAAGGGTAGCACAGCACATCATTTTGTTTTAATTATTTATTTAAATAATTAAAAAACCCAGCTGCATGGGGTTCCTCCTATTTGAATACACAGTCATGTTTCGATGTCCGACCTCGATCTGATCTGGCCAAAGATCATATGTTTTTAACATTTTTTGATCTTTGCTGATCAGGATCGCTCATCTCTAGACTTCAGGTGAACTGACTGGACTGACATGACAGCTTACAGCTGCGGCTCAGTCAGTGTGTCCCTGACAGTCACAATGAGTGGTCACATTTTCTCATGCGCACGCATTGCCACCTCAGATGTAGCAGAGCCAGAATCCCCGTGGGATTTTGTGTCGATTATGTCAGACCTGTAGGGGTGTTAATAAATTTGTGAAAGAGCGTGTTTTGTTTTTTTTTAAATAAAGGATTATTTCCTGTTTGTGTTTATTTCTTATGACTTACAGGATTAGTAATGGGGGTCTCATAGACCCCTACCCATTACTAATTCAGGGCTTGATGACAGTTGACAAATCACAGCTGTAATTAACCCTTTATATTACCCTGATTGCTACTGCACCAACGCAATCAGGGTGTGTTGGGTAAAGTGCCAGAAATGTCACACCTAAGGGATGTGATAATTCTGCACAGCTGAGGGCTTCTGTGTATCAAATAACCATGGTTCTTCCCGGGATGAGAATACCAGCCCCCAGCCCCAGCTGTCAGCTTTATCTTGGCTGGATATCAAAATTAGGGGGGGCGCATGCCTGTTTTTTAAAATATTTGTTAATAATTTTAAAAAGTCTCACAGAGTCTTTATTATTTTGATACACTGCAAAATTGCGCATGGCTAGGGGCTGGGTATTTATATATAGGTTACCCTATGCCATTTTTTAAATTTATTTACTTTTACACTTCATTCAGGCAGATAGACAGCCTTTGTGAGAGCAACCAATCAGGGACGCTGGCACTCTGGCAGTTTGATTACAGCCCTTCACAGACTGTCACAGATGGTGGGCAGTGAATATGTTTGAGATATAATGACCAGACTGAGAAGCAGTGTTACAGCTGCAAGGACTGGTAATTATATCCTGCTTTAACCACTTTGCTTCCCTTTTTTCTTAGGGGCACTTTGCACACTGCGACATCACAGGTGCGATGTCGGTGGGGTCAAATTGAAAATGACGCACTTCCGGCATCGCATGCGACATCGCAGTGTGTAAAGGCTGGATGATACGATTAACGAGCGCAAAAGCGTCGTAATCGTATCATCGGTACAGCGTCGGCGTAATCCATAATTACGCTGACGCAATGGTCCGATGTTGTTCCTCGCTCCTGCGGCAGCACACATCGCTGTGTGTGAAGTCGCAGGAGCGAGGAACGTCTCCTACCAGCCTCACTGCGGCTTCCGTAGGATATGCGGAAGGAAGGAGATGGGCAGGATGTTTACATCCTGCTCATCTCCGCCCCTCCGCTCTGATTGGCCGCCTGCCGTGTGACGTCGCAGTGACGCCGCACGACCCGCCCCCTTAACAAGGAGGCGGGTCGTCGGCCACAGGGACGTCGCACGGCAGGTGAGTGTGTGTGTGAAGCTGGCGTAGCGATAACTTTCGCTACGCCAGCTATCACCACATATCGCTGCTGCGACGGGGGCGGGCACTATCGCACTCGGCATCGCAGCATCGGCCTGCGATGTCGTAGTGTGCAAAGCCCGCCTAACAGTCATTTCCCTGGCAAATCACAGCCATGCCAAAACTAAACATGACTGTCTTAGGGTTGGAATTGCCCTCACTGGAAAAGCTTGCTGATTGGCTGGTCTGCAACCTTTCAACAAGCATTATTTGAATTACAAACCCGAACAGGAACTAGACTAAAGGGTGCTTTACACGCTGCGACATCGCTAGCGATTGCTAGCGATGTCGAGTGTGATAGTACCCGCCCCCGTCGTTCGTGCAACATTTGGTGCTCGCTGCCGTAGCGAACAATATCGCTACGGCAGAGTCACATCCACATACCTTGTCAGCGACGTCGCTTTGACTGTCGAACAATCCCTCCCTCAAGGGGGAGGTGCGTTGGGCATCATAGCGATGTCACTGCGGCGTCACTAAGCGGCCGGCCAATAGAAGCGGAGGGGCGGAGATGAGCGGGACGTAACATCCCACCCACCTCCTCCCTTCCGCATTGCCGGTGGATGCAGGTAAGGTGATGTTCGTCGTTCCTGCGGTGTCACACATAGCGATGTGTGATGCCGCAGGAACGATGAACAATATCATGTCTGTGGCAGCAGCGATATTAAGGAAAGGAGCGACATGTCAACGATTACCGTTTTTGGACGAATTTGCGATCGTTGATCGTCGCTCCTTCGTGTCACACGCTGCGATGACACTACCGGTGCCGGATGTGCGTCACTAACGACGTGACCCTGATGATATATCGGTAGCAATGTTGCAGCGTTTAAAGTACCCTTTACAGTCAAAAGACTGTGTTCAGTGTTAAACTCTGAACACAAAGTGTTCAGTACAGACACCAAACTTTACATTTCATGTTCACTCATACCTAGTCCTTTACAACTTCTAGTTTGTGCCATCCATCTCAAATGTGCCCTGGCCATAATTTGCAGTAATCAATGTCCTTGATCATACATCTAAAAAATGTTATTCCTTTCTCTTTATAGGCAGATCCAGCCTTCTTGAAGATAGCTTCTGCATATAAATTGAAGAGAAATGGTGACAGGATGCAGCCTTATCTGGTGCCTTGCTCTATTTAAATCATGTCATATCTAGAAATGAGTGATGTTCGAGGTTCGAGTTTGGCAGTTCGAGCTACGTTCGAGAACGGTTCGATCACGAAAAATGTGGCTTTTCACAGCTACGTGTGCAGGGAGATATCACTGCCAGCCTACGGTAAGCTGGTAACCAGGGTAAATATAGGGTATCCAAGCAAAGCACTTTGCTTAGTAACCCGATGTGTACCCCGGCTTTGTGTGCAAAAATCCCCAAAAGCCACACAGAAGCACTTCCTTGTGACTTCCGTCGGATGCCGCTGCAGTCTGTGTCCCGCTCCAGCTCCAGCCCCGCGGGTGCCCGCTCAGCAGTGTCTGCAGCTGCCTGCACTGTACGGTGTCCGCAGCTGCCCACACTGCAGTGGCAGCATATGCCCGCACTGTAGTGTGTCTGCAGCTGCTTGCTCAGCAGTGTCCGCAGTTGTCCGCACTGTAATGTGTCCGCAGCTGCCCACACTGCAGGGTCAGCAGCCGCGGGGATGACAAGCGCTGCCGTCAGGAGATTGATAAGGTTCCTTACCTGCGGTCATGAAGTCCTGCCCTCCTGATGTCAGTGCTGTCACTGTCTTCCATGGCCGCCGCTTGTCATATCTCCTCTTGCTGCCGTCCCAAGACTGTCACTAGTGGTGATGTCTCAGGCTCCCGCGATACTTGGTTTGTGAAGGTGGCGGTCAATGAAGTCAGTGACAGCTCTGATGTCAGGAGTGCAGGAGATCGTCACAGCAGGTAATGATCTCATCTAACCTCTTGACAGCAGCACTCGTCATGCCCTGCAGTGACAGCGCTGATGTCAGGAGTAGAGTTGAGCGCGGTTCGCGGTTCGAGGTTCTCCAGTTCTAGGCTCGAGTGATTTTGGGGCCTGTTCTAGATCGAACTAGAACTCGAGCTTTTTGCAAAAGCTCGATAGTTCTAGAAACGTTCGAGAACGGTTCTAGCAGCAAAAAAACAGCTAATTCCTAGCTGGCTTTCCGCTGTAATAGTGTAAGTCACTCTGTGACTCACACTATTATGAAATTTCAGTGTATAGTGTGTGGGAACAGCGCCTTCAGATCACTGCTGTTTGTATAATGGCGATCGCCATTTTTTTTTTCCTTGTCTTCCTTCCCTAAGCGCGCGCGTGTAGTGGGGAGGGCCATTATGGCAGCCAATCCCAGACACACACACAGCTAAGTGGACTTTTAGCCAGAGAAGCAACGGCATGTGTGATAGGATGTCCATGTCACATGTCCCTGCATTATAAAAACGAGTATCTGCCCGTCCGGACGCCATTATCTCTTCTGCGTCCTTGGTGTCAGACATCACTGGCGCAGCTCCGTCCTTTTTCCTATCGCCGATACTGCTGTATGCGCTCCATACACAGCGCTGGACAGCTTAGGGAGAGCACTTTCTATCAGTCCTTTTAAGGGCTCGTACCGGCAGGGTCAGAGCCATAGGTGAAAGGTCCTGAAAACAGAGACAGCGTCTGTGTAGCTAAGGTCAGGGACTTCCTCGCTGCATTTCCCCATTAGGAGGGAATAGAAACGCAGGCTTCCTTTCCTCTACACAGAGCCCCACAACCCTGGCACTGTACCCTCCTGTCCTCTGCACATTCCAACTCATTATAACTAAGCCATTATACTAGCAAACACTGAGTGTACCTAGTGGCATCCTAAACGTGGCTGTTGGACTTCTGTATAGTCCCAGTAGTGCACAGATATTTGCAGCACCTCTGCCTGCATTGCACATTCCAACTCATTAAAACTAAGCCATTATACTAGCAAACACTGAGTGAACTTAGTGTCATCCTAAACGTGGCTGTTGGACTTCTGTATAGTCCTAGTAGTGCACAGATATTTGCAGCACCTCTGCCTACATTGCACACTCCAACTCATTATAACTAAGCCATTATACTAGCAAACACTGAGTGTACCTAGTGGCATCCTAAACGTGGCTATTGGACTTCTGTATAGTCCCAGTAGTGCACAGATATTTGCAGCACCTCTGCCTGCATTGCACACTCCAACTCATTATAACTAAGCCATTATACTAGCAAACACTGAGTGTACCTAGTGGCATCCTAAACGTGGCTATTGGATTTCTGTATAGTCCCAGTAGTGCACAGATATTTGCAGCACCTCTGCCTGCATTGCACACTCAAACTAATTATAACTAAGCCATTATACTAGCAAACACTGAGTGTACCTAGTGGCATCCTAAACGTGGCTATTGGACTTCTGTATAGTCCCAGTAGTGCACAGATATTTGCAGCACGTCTGCCTGCATTGCACACTCCAACTCATTATAACTAAGCCATTATACTAGCAAACACTGAGTGTACCTAGTGTCATCCTAAACGTGGCTGTTGGACCTCTGTATAGTCCCAGTAGTGCACAGATATTTGCAGCACCTCTGCCTGCATTTCACACTCCAACTCATTATAACTAAGCCATTATACTAGCAAACACTGAGTGAACTTAGTGTCATCCTAAACGTGGCTGTTGGACTTCTGTATAGTCCCAGTAGTGCACAGATATTTCCAGCACCTCTGCCTGCATTGCACACTCCAACTCATAGTTACTAATCCATTATACTAGCAATTTATGCTGCCAGTTTAAGGGCCGTAGTTGCATTGTCAGGGATATTTATTCTTTATTATTCTGCTGTTAATAAAGCTAGACCACTGCTGCAATCTACACCACCTCTCAATTTTTACTACCACATTTTCACTGCACAATCTTGTCGCAATCAACATGAGTGGCAAAATGACAGATGCTGGTGGAAAGGGGAAGAGGCGTGGTGGAAAAGGAAAAAAAGGGTTTGTCCGTGGGGAAGGTGGCAAAGCTCCATTATCATCTGCTGAAGATAGACCATCTACCAGCAAAAGTAAGATGTCTACTACTTACCGTGGACAATCCGATGTGCTCCCTTTTTTACGGACACGAACAACAGGAACAAAGGTAGATGATGGCCAAAAAAGGAAAATGCTTGAATGGATCTCAAGTGGTCCAACAAGTGCCCTCTCAGCCACTTCAAGTACCGCATCCAAAAAACACCAGTCCTCTGAGTTGTCATCCCAATCAAACTTGCTTTCTCCCAGCTCTGAAGTCTCCATCAGCCCTGCACAGTATGGTGGAACTGAGATGGCTGAGTCTGCAGAGCTGTTCAGTCACACTATAGCCTGGGAATCAGAGGTCTGCTCCCAAGCTACAGTGAGTACAGAACAGGAAATGGTCTGCAGTGATGCCCAGAACCTTTGTGACTCTGATTCAGGCCGTGAGGACCAAGTTTCTGAGCATAATGTTGACCCTTTGTCATAAACTGTAACACCTGTGGTTATAGACAATGAGGAAAACACTGATGAAGATGAGACGCAGATACCCGATTGGGATGACAACTTAAATATTCGGTCAGGGCAAGAAGAGGCTCGGTCTGAGGGGGAGGGGAGTGCAAACACAACAATTGATGATGAAGTTCTAGATCCCACCTACTGTCAACCCACAGTCAGGCACTCGAGGTGGTGGAGGAGGATGCAACTGATGACGAAGTTACCTTGCGCCTTCCTGGACAGAGGAGGAGTACTGGTAGCACGTCTACAACTGCATCCTCAGCCACCACTCTGCCTCTGAGCACTAGTCGGGGTGGATCAACAGGTCGCATGCCCTCTAAGCCTTGCCTAGCCTGGTCCTTTTTTGACATAGCAAAAGATCGCCCAAATTATGTGATCTGTAAAATTTGTCATGGTTCTATTAGTAGAGGTCAAAACCTCAGCAGTTTGACAACTTCTTCCATGAATCATCACATGAATAAATATCATATGTCCCGGTGGGAAGCTCACCTTGCTGCAATGCGGCCTAGCGGAGCGAACCATCCACCGCCTGCCCCTTCCAGTGCATCCGCGCGCTCTTCATCTTCTAGGACTGTGGGGACAGCTGTCACACCTGTTTTTCCACGCACAACTTCCACCACTGTAACCGCAACAGGCAGTTTGCTTGGTAGGTCGTCAGTTGGTTTGGAAGGGGAAAAAAGTGAGTGTGTACAGCTCTCTCAGACATCGATAGCACCAACGTTGGATGAAGGCAACATCAGGTCTCCGCCTGCACTTTCCTCACAAACCTGCATTTTTGCAGGGACACCCTACTTAACACCGTCTACACACAGCAGCCAGATCTCTGTCCCTCAGATGTGGTCAAATAAAAGGCCACTTCCTGCGACCCATGACAAAGCTAAGAGGTTGATTCTATCCCTCTGTAAGCTCTTGGCTACCGAAATGCTGCCTTTCCGCCTAGTGGACTCACAGGATTTTAGAGACCTTATGTCTGTCGCTGTGCCCCAGTACCAGATGCCTAGTCGCCACTACTTCTCTAAGAAAGGTGTGCCCGCGCTACACCAGCATGTCGCACACAACATCACCGCTTCCTTGAGAAACTCTGTGTGTGAACGGGTGCATTTCACCACCGATACTTGGACCAGTAAGCATGGACAGGGACGTTACATGTCGCTGACTGGGTACTGGGTAACTATGGTGATAGATGGTGAAGGGTCTGCTGCACAAGTCTTGCCGTCCCCACGACTTGTGTGTCAATCCTCTGTCTGTCCAAGTTCCGCCACTGCTTCTGCCTCCTCCACCTCATCTGGGTCCTCCACCTCCGCCCCAAGCCTGCCTGGTCAGGCCACCAGCGTTCTCACTGCGCAGAAGGAATCACGCACGCCCCATTACTATGCTGGCAGCAGAGCGCAACGGCATCAGGCGGTCTTTAGCTTGACATGTCTTGGAAATAAGAATCACACAGCTAAGGAGTTGTGGTTAGCTCTGCGGTCCGAGTTTAATAAATGGTTGTCTCCACTCAACCTGCAGCCTGATAAGGCCGTGTGCGACAATGCTGCAAACCTGGGTGCGGCCCTTCGCCTGGGCAAGGTGACACACGTGCCTTGTATGGCTCACGTGTTGAACCTTGTTGTCCAGCAATTCTTAACACACTATCCCGGCCTAGATGGCCTTCTGAACAGGGCACGAAAACTGTCTGCTCACTTCCGCCGTTCAAGCGCCGCAGCTGAGCGACTTGCATCGCTCCAGAAGTCTTTCGGCCTGCCGGTTCATCGCCTGAAATGCGATGTGGCGACACGCTGGAATTCAACTCTCCACATGTTACAGCCACTGTGGCAGCACCGCCGAGCCCTGGTGATGTATAGCCTGGGCCAACGAAATGAAGAGGTGGGGCAGATCACCCTGATGGAGTGGTCTCAGATCAAGGACCTATGCACCCTTCTGCACAGTTTCGACATGGCGACGAATATGTTTAGCGCTGATAATGCCATTATCAGCATGACAATTCCAGTCATTTACATGCTGGAGCACACGCTAAACACTATTTGGAGTTAGGGGGTGGGACAACAGGAAGGGGAGGAACTACAAGAGGATTCATATGCGCAAGACACAACAACATCACCAAGGTCCAGACGTTCATCATCACCAACGCGGTAGGCATGGGACCATGGAGGACAGGGATCAACAAGGGCGCATGGTAGCAGGCTAAATGTTGAGGAAGGTGCAGGAGAACATGAAGAAATGGAGGACGAACTGTCCATGGACATGGAAGACTCAGCGGATGAGGGAGACCTTGGTCAAATTTCTGTTGAAAGAGGTTGGGGGGAGATGTCAGAGGAAGAAAGAACGGTTAGCACCTCTATGCCACAAACACAGCGTGGACTTGGTCCGCATGGCTGCGCAAGACACATGAGTGCCTTCTTGTTGCACTACCTCCAACATGACCCTCATATTGTCAAAATTAGAAGTGATGATGACTACTGGCTTGCCACACTATTCGATCCCCGGTACAAGTCCAAATTTTGTGACATAATTCCAGCCATAGAAAGGGACGCACGTATGCAGGAGTATCAGCAGAAGCTGTTACTCGATCTTAGCTCGGCTTTTCCACCAAACAACCGTGCAGGTGCAGGGAGTGATTCTCCCAGTTGTAACTTGACAAACATGGGACAGTCTCGTCATCTTCAACAGTCTACCTGTACCAGTAGGACCATATCTGGTGCTGGTAACAGCAATTTTATGGAATCATTTCATAATTTTTTTAGACCCTCCTTTGCAAGGCCACCAGAGACAAAAGTCTGACACATAGTTAGCGGCTGGAGAGGATGATACAGGAGTATCTCCAAATGAACATCGATGCCATGACTTTGCAAATGGAGCCTTGCTCCTTTTGGGCTTCAAATCTAGAAAAATGGCCAGAGCTATCCAGTTACGCCTTGGAGATTTTGTCGTGTCCAGCTGCCAGCGTTGTCTCTGAACGTGTCTTCAGTGCTGCTGGGTGTGTGCTGACAGATAAGCGCACGCGTCTGTCCAGTGACAATGTGGACAGACTGACGTTCATCATAATGAACAAGTCATGGATCCAGAAGGAATTTACTACCCCTGTGTCATCCTGGGGAGAGTAAATGCTTGTGGATTTGGAATGTGCTTGATGCAAATCAAAACATCCTGTTTGCAACTAGGGCACAAGTGCTGCCACTGATAAGGTGTCTGTGTGGGGCCCAATTTTTGGAAAAAAGGGAGACTCCGCTTGGAGTAACCCTTGCTTACATTGTTTTTAAAAATGATCCAAGATGCACAGAGCTGGGATCAGGAAAGACTTTGCTACCTACCCCGGTGTCATCCTGGGGACGGTTAATTATGGCGTATTTTTGAATGTGCTTGATGCAAATCTAGCTGTGAAGTGTACAACTGGGGCACAACTGCTGCCACTGAAGGGGTGGGTGTGTGTGGGGCCCAATTTTTGGAAAAAAGGGAGACTACGCTTGGAGTAACCCTTGCTTGCTGTGTTTTTTAAAAGGAGCCAAGATGAACAGAGCTGGGATCAGGAAAGACTTTGCTACCTACCCCGGTGTCATCCTGGGGATGGTTAATTATGGCGTCTTTTTGAATGTGCTTGATGCTAATCTAGCTGTGAAGTGTATAACTAGGGCACAAGTGCTGCCACTGAATGGGTGGGTGTGTGTGGGGCCCAATTTTTTGAAAAAAAGGGAGACTCCGCTTGGAGTAACCCTTGATTGCTGTGTTTTTTATAAATGATCCAAGATGCACAGAGCTGGGATCAGGAAAGACTTTGGCTACCTACCCCGGTGTCATCCTGGGGACGGTTAAGAATAGCCTATTTTTGAATGTGCTTGATGCAAATCTAGCTGTGAAGTGTACAACTGGGGCACAACTGCTGCCACTGAAGGGGTGGGTGTGTGTGGGGCCCAATTTTTGGAAAAAAGGGAGACTCCGCTTGGAGTCACCTTGCGGTGTTTTACATGATTTTAGAAGGGCGTGCCATGCCTATATCTGTGTGTCCTCCACTTTTTCCTTGTCCTGCTCTTTTGTTTTCGCATGAGTATATGTCCTTGTCACTTTCCCATGTGTTTGTGTTGTGTTGTGAGTTGTTTGTCACCTTTTGGACACCTTTGAGGGTGTTTTCTAGGTGTTTTTATGTGTTTGTGAATGCCTGCCATTGTTTCCTATGCGGTTCGAGTTCAGTTTGTCGAACGGTCGACGAACCGAACTCGAACGGGACCTCCGTTCGGCGAACCGACCTCGAGCCGAACCTGGACCGTTTCGCTCACCTCTAGTCAGGAGTGCAGGAGATCGTCACAGCAGGTAATGATCTCATCTCACCTCCTAACAGCAGCGCTCTTCATGCCCTGCAGTGACCTGGGCTCACCGATTTATATTGGCTTAGGTCACTGCATTGCTCTCCGAGCCAATATGAAACATTCTGTTCTTCATTGACTGGGACATTGACTATGGTATGGATCGTCGTGGGACTTCCTTGGATTACACCAGACATGGATTTGTTTTTCTTTGTAATAAATTGGTGAAAGAGGGAATGTGTTGAGGAGTGTTTTTTCAAATAAAAATATGTTTGTCGTCTATTTTTTTTTTATTACTGACTGGGTTGGTGATGTCGGGTATCTGATAGACGCCTGACATCACCAACCCCAGGGCTTGATGCCAGGTGACATTACACAACCGGTATTAACCCCATATATTACCCCGTTTGCCACCGCACCAGGGCAACAGGATGAGCTGGAGCGAAGCACCAGGATTGGCGCATCCAATGGATGCGCCACTTCTGGGGCGGCTGCGTCCTGTCATTTTTAGGCTGGGGAGAGTCCAATAATGATGGACCTCCCTAGTCTGAGAATATCAGACCCCAGCTGTCCGCTTTACCTTGGCTGGTGATCCAATTTTGGGGGGACCCCCACGTGTTTTGTTTTTTTAATTATTTATTTAATTTAAAATAAGAGCACGGGGTCCCCTCAGTTTTGGATTTTCAGCCAAGGTGAAGTTGCCAGCTGTGGTCTGCAGGCTGCAGCCGTCTGCTTTACCCTAGCTGTCTAACAAAAATAGGTGGAACCCCATGTAATTTTTTTTTTTAATGTATTTTTTTTTGGCTAAATACAAGGCTAAGCATCCTTTAGTGCCACATGAAAGGCACCAAAGGGTGCAAAATTACAAAATGCAGGAGGGTGGGACATTATGTGTCTTTCTGCCATTATAATGACAGAAAAGACTGATATGAAGTGTACAAGCACAGGAAAATAACCAGAGCGCTCTACGCTGTGAAAAGCAGTAGAAAATGGCACTGAAGTGAACATGTGACCCTCTCATGTAGGTTGAAGCTATAGACCCTTGGTAAATCAAGCCCTCCGGTCCCCCGGTTTTGACAAAGTGCCCCCCTGACCCCCTCCTGGAAATTCAAGATGGCCGCACACAGAGCAGCGCGCCGGCTGCATTCACCCTACTTCTGTGATTTCTGTTGCATCTACCATGACACATGCAACAGAAAACTCCTCCCCAGGACCTGCCAGGTCACCATTTATTACCCCACTGGTGTTCCCTGGTGTCCCACGGTACCTGTGCAGGGTTGATCCCCGGCGGCCCCCTCCTTCACAATAGACGCTGCTGCATGTACAGAGCGGCTGTCATCTCAGCTTCCTGTGTTTAGACACAGTGAGTGGCAGTAACAATGCATCTGTAAGCTACTGCAATGCCCTGCTCATGAGGTAAGGTACATAGTTGATCAGGAGAGCTATACTACATTTCCAAATGGAGGTATTTGATTTTATAGTTGCCCTGTTGAATGACTACCAAACATGAGAGTCCATTATACGCCACAAGAAAACATGTCTAAATAGCGAGCTCTGTTGTTTAGTATTCATTCAGCTGGATAACTGGACTTAAAGGGGTATTCCATCTCCAAGATCCTATCCCCAATATATAGTAGGTGGAATAGTAATAATATTAGGACATACCTTTATTAGCAAATTTAGTATAGTTCTCCTGATTAGGCATGCCCTTACCTCATGAGCAGGGCATTGCAGCTTTGGTAACAACAGTTACGACCAAGAACAATCCACTGTCTCTATAAATGGTGGTAATGGTAACCATGCAACGGGGAAGCCAACCATGTGCCAGAGCATCTCGCCGGTACACAGAGATGCACAAATGAGCACCGCGTACCGGAGAGATGCACTGACAGGACCTAGCATGACGTCAAGCCATGTGACCAGTCTGTAGCCAATAAGATAATAGACACGTGACTGGTCCCATGGCTATTTTTACGTCACGGAAGGTCCTATCATCAGTGCTGGTTACCGGGAGGATGCAGCAATTATCGGAAGGAAAAGCGGTGGGAGACAGAGTGCAGGACGCATCGTGGGGACCTGTAAGTGTAGTGGCAATGTTTATTAACTGTATGTGTACAAGTATAATTTGTTTTAATGTGTTTGTGTTTGCCTTCCATTGTTTTCAATGGGGTTCGAATAGTTCATCGAACGGTTTGTCGACCATACGTCAAACGGAGCCTCCGTTCGACGAACCAAACTGAACTCGAATGCTAGGGGGGTGGCTCATCTCTAGTCATATCTACATGCTCAGTTTGGACTGTTTCTTCTTGGTTGATATAAAGGTTCCTAATGAGGCTGATCAGATGGTTCGGCACTAGGGCTGAGCGGACCCGGACTGTGAAAGTCCGGATCTGCGCGGTTTCAAAGATGCCCAGGTGTTGGACCCGGACATGGGATTCCAGGTGTACAATCCAGAATTGGCACTGGGGAAATTAAAGGAAAAATTAAGAAAACAAAAATTAAGCGAGCGTTTCATACTTATAGAGACTCGGTGTCGTGGCGGCAAACTGCTTCCGTGTTGCGCATTCACTTTTTGTACTGTGCAATGGGCTCATCGAATACACACAGCTATTTGTGCATTCCCTGTGTCTGCCTGCAGTCATTTCTCATCACGGCTTAGTGATTGTCTACACTCACAGCCAGTGGTCTTATTCTACGGACGCTTGCTGTGAGATGTAGCAGAGCTGGAAGCAGTGTGGGACCTCGTGTGGATTACACCAGACCTGGAGGGGTATTTGGTCTTAATATAGTGGTGAAAAGGGGTGTGTGATTTTGTATTTTATTCTAAATAAAGGATTTTTTCTTTGTGTTTGTACTTATTTACTTTCATTTACAGGTAAGTGATGCAGGTATCTCATAGACGCCTGTGCCATCACAAAACTAGGATTTAGTAGCAGCTATGCACTATTAACCCCGGCTATTACCCCTATTGCCACCTCACCAGGGCAACAGGAAGAGCCGGTAAAGCAACGGAAGTGTCACATCTAATGGATGCAGCAATACTGGTTGGCTGCGGGCTGAAAACACCAATCCCCAGCTGTTTTTTTTGTAATTATTTATTTAAATTTTAAAAAAAAGTCACATATGGTTTCTCTTAGGCCGGAGTCACACTTGCGAGGGACACTTGCTAGTCTTGCATCACATAACCCAACACAACCGCACACTCTTCTGACAAATGCAGGTTAGCTGCATGTGTTTCGATGTACCTGCACGCGTATGTTCAGAGAGTGGCAGGCTGTGTCGGGTGATGTCATGCCAGACTCGCATGAGTTTCACATTGCATAAACCAGCACAGTTGCACACTCTTCTGACAGGATCCGGTCAGCTGTTTTGTTTCTATGGCGCTGCACACTCATGTTCGGAGAGCAGCAGGCCGTGCTGGATGATATAATGCCAGATTCACACAATTCTTTCATCACATCACCCGGCACAGTCGTACACTCTCCTGACAGGAGTGGGTCGACCGTATGTGTTTCTATGGAGCTACACGCTCATGTTCGGAGAGCGGCAGGCAGTGCCGGGTAATGTCATGCCAGACTCGAATGAGTCTCACATCGCATTGCCCGGCACAGCAGCACACTCTGCTGACAGGAACGGGTTGACCACATGTGTTTCTAAGTATCTGCATGCTCATGTTCGGAGAGTGGCAGGCCGTGCCGGGTGATGTCATGCCAGACTTGCATGAGTCTCACATTGCATCAACCAGCACAGACGCACACTCTTCTGACAGGAGCAGGTCGGCCGTTTTATTTCTATGGAGATGCATGCTCATGTTCGAAGAGCGGCAGGCCGTGCCGGAAGATGTCATGCCAGACTCAAATGAGTCTCACAACGCATCACCCGACACAGCCGTACACTCTTCTGACAGGAGCGGGTTGACCACATGAGTTTCTAGGTACCTGCATTCTCATGTTTGGAGAGTGGCAGGCCGTGCTGGCTGATGGCATGCCAGACTCGCACGTGTGACTCTGGGTTATTTTGATGCACAAATAAGCCTGACAAATAAGCCTGTGGGCTTTATCTGTGCTGGCATCAGAATATGGGGGATCCTGCGCCGATTGTTTTATTTATTAATTTCTTTTTATATCACCATATTGACCCGCAGACAGTTGAACTGTTTTTCCCGCCCACTGGCCGTGCTGGCGCATGTGATTGGTTTCAGTCAGCTGACTCACTGCCACTCAGGGTGGGGGCGCATCTAACTGTAACCAATTACACATGCCAGTTGGCAGGCAAAGCAGATGAGATTTAATTGTCAGCTCTGGAAGGGAATGTGTGACCTGGAAGCAGCTTGCCGCCATGACACAGCCTCGGTGAGTACACCACTCGCTCCTACCCCCCTATCCCTTGACCCAACATTTTTAATCTCCGGATTCTGGTCCCCATAGACTAATATGGGTACCGTATTCCAGAGCGAATCCGGGTTTTGTTCGTTTTTTTTTTAGCAGGGACCCGCGGATCCCAGTTTTTTGCGAGTTCGACCAGCTTTATTCGGCACACCAATATCCTTCATGGTATTCCAAAGTTTCTGGTGAACAACACAGTTGAATGCTTTGCTGTAATCGAAGAAGGAAAAATAGAGCTCCTAGTTAGATTCTTTGGCTTTTCCAAATATTCATCTAATATTAGCCTTTTCTAAATCCTGCTTGTTCTTATAGCACCTACTTGTCACAATTAGGCTGCAGCCATCTTTGTAGGATCTTCAGAATTTTTTTACTGGCATGAGGTTTGAACACAATAGTCCAATAGTATCCATGTTCTTTGGAATAGGAATAAACACCTATCTTGTCCATTCCTCGGGACACTTACAGTTGTTCATATCTGTTGACACAGGTGTGCAATGATATCAACTGCTGCTGCAGAAGTATTTATTAGCTGTATTGGAATATTGTCACATTTAGTTGCTTTGTTTTTTGATGAAAGTTTTATTGCAGCAATAGCCTTTCAAGATGTTCAGTTTAATATAGTTTCTTCCTGTATAACTGAGTCATTATTATTCAGATGTTTCATGTATTATTTCCATCTTTCCTTGGTGAAATCGAAGCTGGAAATGATCTAATGTCTAGTCTGTTTGTGCAATTTGATTTGTAAGGATTGACAACCTCAATCTTTGTGGTACACATATACAGTGCCTACAAGTAGTATTCAACCCCCTGCAGATTTAGCAGGTTTACATTCGGAATTTACTTGGCATTGTGACATTTGAACTGTAGATCAGCCTGGAAGTGTGAAATGCACTGCAGCAAAAAAGAATGTTATTTCTTTTTTTTTTTTTTTTTAAATTGTGAAAAGTTTATTCAGAGGGTCATTTATTATTCAACCCCTCAAACCACCAGAATTCTGTTTGGTTCCCCTAAAGTATTAAGAAGTATTTCAGGCACAAAGAACACTGAGCTTCACATGTTTGGATTAATTATCTCTTTTTCCAGCCTTTTCTGACTAATTAAGACCCTCCCCAAACTTGTGAACAGCACTCATACTTGGTCAACATGGGAAAGACAAAGGAGCATTCCAAGGCCATCAGAGACAAGATCGTGGAGGGTCACAAGGCTGGCAAGGGGTACAAAACCCTTTCCAAGGAGTTGGGCCTACCTGTCTCCACTGTTGGGAGCATCATCCGGAAGTGGAAGGCTTATGGAACTACTGTTAGCCTTCCACGACCTGGACAGCCTTTGAAAGTTTCCACCCGTGCCGAAACCAGGCTTGTCTGAAGAGTCAAGGCTAACCCAAGGACAACAAGGAAGGAGCTCCGGGAAGATCTCATGGCAGTGGGGACATTGGTTTCAGTCAATACCATAAGTAACGTACTCCACCGCAATGGTCTCCGTTCCAGACGAGCCCGTAAGGTACCTTTACTTTCAAAGCGTCATGTCAAGGCCCGTCTACAGTTTGCTCATGATCACTTGGAGGACTCTGAGACAGACTGGTTCAAGGTTCTCTGGTCTGATGAGACCAAGATCGAGATCTTTGGTGCCAACCACACACGTGACGTTTGGAGACTGGATGGCACTGCATACGACCCCAAGAATACCATCCCTACAGTCAAGCATGGTGGTGGCAGCATCATGCTGTGGGGCTGTTTCTCAGCCAAGGGGCCTGGCCATCTGGTCCGCATCCATGGGAAGATGGATAGCACGGCCTACCTGGAGATTTTGGCCAAGAACCTCCGCTCCTCCATCAAGGATCTTAAGATGGGTCGTAATTTCATCTTCCAACAAGACAACGACCCAAAGCACACAGCCAAGAAAACCAAGGCCTGGTTCAAGAGGGAAAAAATCAAGCTGTTGCAGTGGCCTAGTCAGTCTCCTGACCTTAACCCAATTGAAGACTTGTGGAAGGAGCTCAAGATTAAAGTCCACATGAGACACCCAAAGAACCTAGATAACTTGGAGAAGATCTGCATGGAGGAGTGGGCCAAGATAACTCCAGAGACCTGTGCCGGCCTGATCAGGTCTTATAAAAGATGATTATTAGCTGTAATTGCAAACAAGGGTTATTCCACAAAATATTAAACCTAGGGGTTGAATAATAATTGACCCACACTTTTATGTTGAAAATTTATTAAAATTTAACTGAGCAACATAACTTGTTGGTTTGTAAGATTTATGCATCTGTTAATAAATCCTGCTCTTGTTTGAAGTTTGCAGGCTCTAACTTATTTGCATCTTATCAAACCTGCTAAATCTGCAGGGGGTTGAATACTACTTGTAGGCACTATCCAAGTAAGTGTAGATAGAAACTCCAGCAGCAAAGTCCAATGGATAATAAAATCAAATTTTCTTTATTAATTCATTTTAAAAAAACATAAATAAAATATCCAGACAGGGTCCTATGCAAGAGAGGACGCGTTTCGAACCAGATAGTTCTTAGTCAGTCTCTAGGGAATGAATGAGACGTGAGTTGATTCAAATAAGCTGAGAACCCAGTAAGGACAAGATGGGCGGAGAGAGAACACCAGGAGGAAAAGGAGGGGCAACAAGAAAGAGAGAGGAAAAAAAAAAAAAATGTAAAAAAAAAAAAAAAAAATTAAAAAAAAAAACAAAAAACGGATTTCATACATATATGTTCAATAAATAAAATACAAATCACTCTTGCGATTCATACCTAATGGAAATCTGGTATTCATAGTGAAAATCCAAAAAGTCTCTCTATGCAACAATAATTCTTTAGGCAATCTAACTTTTTCTAGTGCAATAACCTGCAGTGTATCCATATTACCGGCATGTTTGGAGAAAAAATGGTGTGATGCTCCAGATAAATTCCTAGTGGTTGTAGTATGACCAGAATCATACACATGTTCTGATATCCTCCGTCTTAGGGGCCGGGTTGTACTACCAATATATTGGAGGCAACATTCACTGCAAGAAATACAGTAAATTACATGATCGGTGCCACAATTAATCATATTATTGATTTTAAAAATCTTTCCATTTACAAAAGAAGAAAATTCTTGCGCACCGATCATGAATTTACAAAGACCGCAGGATCTACTACCACATTTATATGAGCCACATGTAGGGAGCCAATTTGAACCTCCACTAAGGGTAATGTTTTTCCGAACTGGAATGGTATGATCGCTAGGGGACAGTTGGTTGCCTAGAGATGCATTTTTCTTTGGCACAAACTTTACACCTTGGTCAAGAATTTTATGCAATATTTCGTCTGAAAAAAGGATAGGGAGAAATCTTTTAATCACACCTATCACCTGATGGTAATTCCTGCTGTATTTGGTAGAAAAAACCACTGCAGATTTTTTGTCAAAGGCAGGGGGATTTTTTCTCCCTTTTACTGGCATTTTGAGATATTGTTCTCTATTTTTGAGTTTCTATCTACACTTACTTGGATTGCCGGTTTTCCTTTCCGTGCACAAGTCCTGGATGTGGTGGTTCCCTCTTCGGCTACAGGTGAGCGGACATCGTATTTTTTTCTTGGTTCCTACTTGTAGGCACTGTATAGTCAAATCTGATTCTTATAGAACCCATTCAGTGATATACAGTACATGTGTAGAGTTTCAATTTGCTATTTTAGAAGAAGATCTTTATGATTTACAGATGATTTGTCTTACAAAGGTCAATAAATCTTCCTCCTTCAGCCTCATTTTGTTCACCAAGTCCAAAAATGGCTTTTTACAGCAGCATCCACTTTGCTGAAAATGAGTGGAAGCAAATTCCCCAAAAATCTAGTTTTGCCGAACACAGATGTTTGCAATAGTCAAGAAGAATTTAGTTCCATTTGAATATGTTTGCTTATTTCTAGTAGTAGTCACAAGGTTGTTCCTGGCAACCTGTTAGTCATACTAATAGATAAGCAAGGCTGCTGCAAATCATTGAGTACTGACTCATCCATTTTGCAATGTGTCCAGCATCTTTAATTTAATATTGAATGTTACATAATGTATTTGTACTGATGCTGCAATTCAAGAACACTGAATTTCTATCCAAATATAATTTAATTTAGAAGCTCCAACTCCATATTTTGTATATAAAACAATATATTTTAGGGTAAAAAAAAATCTACATCATGAATAAAAGATAAATGAAAAGCAATGATGATTTAAGAGTAGTAAAGGGCAAACCAGGACTGTAAAAGTCATGAAATCCTCACCAGATATAAAGTATCCGTGCATCGAACTCGGAGTTCTCAGGAAACTCTGGGTAACTATCCATATCCGGCCTTCTAATTAAAAAAAAAATGAAAGGGAAAAGACAGAAAATAGGAAGAAAGCAGGCACGTTATACTTATCAGTCTCTCGTGTGGCTATAACACTACTTCCGAGGCCGCTCATTCATATGCACTGCTTTCCCCACCCACCAACAGTTGCTGCATCTGTGATTGGTGGCAATCAGACTGTGCCTCCACATTGTGTGACTGCATATCTGACTGCTTGGAATCACATACGCTCTCAATCGTGGTGTAAAAATAAATAAAAACATTGGCATAGGGTCCCCCATGTTATGATACCCAGCATAGATAAAGCATACGGCTACAGGCTGCAGCCCATGTGCTTATCTTGGCTGTGTATCAAAATTAAAGGAACCCTATGCGGATTTTTAAAAATGTTTTGATACCCAGCCATAATAAAGCCGACAGCTGTTGGCTGGTATTCTCAGGCTGGGGAGGCCCATGGTTATTGAGTCCCACCCTGTCTAAAAATAATGTAATGGCAACTGTTATGAGGGGGACCCGGGGAAGCGTGCCAAGATGGGAAATGGACAGCTTCCGCCGGTCAAGGTCCACTGTGCGGTGTAAGGGACCGCTGCTATGGTCAGGAAAGAGTGAGCGGGTTGCTACTAGTGATCGTCTGGAATGTCACAGACGATCTATGTACACCGGTCCGCCCTAACCCGTGAGGGTTGTATGGCTCGGGGCTTCTCGATCGGTGTACCTGTTGCATGGGGACGCACAGAGGTGCCTACGCACGTGTGCCAGCGGGAGTCACAGGATATGGCACGAGGGTAGCACAGAGGTGCCCACGCACGTGTGCTTTCAATAACCAGGTGAGTCCGGTGGAGACTCGAGGAGCTCACCTGGGACAGGAACACAGCCTGTTAAAGGAGATACTGCCGGAGCAGCAAGGCAGGAACACGGCCTGCAAACCAGGTGCTGCCTGAGCAGCAAGGGCAAAGCCCACGAAAGACAATAATGCCTGAGCAGTGGCGTGACAGCACGCTGCCAGACATCCAAACATAGAAGGACGGTCGCGTGCCGCCATGATGGCAGGGGGAGCTTTTAAGGAGGTGTTGCTCCACCCAAGGGCGGGCGCGAGATGGACGTGACCCAATCAGGATTCGTGACGTCTTGGCCCGGCCAGTCAAGATTCAGCACACCACCAGCCTCGTTATCGGGCCGTGTGATATCAGTGAGCGAATCAGAAGATGTCACGTGGGGCACATACTCATCTTCCTGCCTCTGGGTTATAAAGGCGGGATCCTCGGTTTCACAATGTGCAGAGATAAGGGAAGTCTTGCTGCTTCCCTGAGTATCCATCCTTTGCACACTGCGCAACCTCCCCGACCCTCTGTGATGCTGAGCAGGAGGGCTTGTGGCAGAGAAGGGATGGGAGACCACTCCATTCCTTGCAAGGGGAGAACCACTAGGTGTCACCCTTCTGCTGCGTCTCCAAGGAGGCAACTCCTGCAGACTGCACAGTCTCCCAGGCCTTTGGTGCTGCTGAGCAGGAGGGCTCGTGGCAGACAAGGAATGGGGGACCACCTCATTCCTTGCAACAGGAGAGCCACGAGGTGTAACAGGCAACCCTGATCTTAATGCAGAAAGAGTAAAAATTGCCTCAGCATAGCAGACATGAGTGTGATTACTGACACACTGAGTGATCAGGGAAGATGATAAAAGGGTTTGTAATGTAGCACACCTAACTCAGCTACACTTTTCTAACACACTGACTCATGCAGGAGGTTAGACTAGAAGATTAAAGCCTTATCAGTATATCTCACACACTGAGAACACTGCTTTCATCTGTAATAGAGGCATGTTCTTATTTCTACTGAGTGTTGTTGCTTGCTTTTGATTGGCCAGCATCGTTCACGAAAAATTATGCACCCCAAGTGAAAACTGTATAATAATATCTCAAGGTGCTAACTTAGATTCCAAAAAGTCCCTTCACTATGGAAAAAACTAACCTTTAATAAATATGCATTAAAATAAAAAAAGCAGACAATACACACCCCAGAGGTTGGCACCCTAGCAGTACTACAAGTTGTTCTGATCCTAGCGTCATCATCTCTCCCTGACTATCCCTACAATGCAGTCAAGAATTTATAATATAAAAATCATCTAACCAGGAAAATAATAATAAGACAAAGAAAGTTACATATGTAGCTTGCTTTTTGCGGGATGAGTTGACCTCTTGAATGACATCAATTAGTCTGCCCCATATTGTACTGGAAAATGGGAAAAGAATTCTGAGTGCTGTGGAATTGCAAAAAAGTGCAATTTTGCAATAGTTTTGGGATTTTTTATGACATGGCAACATGATTTCCCAGGTCAGTATGAGTTTGTTGATACTAAACATGTATAGTTTATGGGTGTTTTTTCACTTAAGTGGTGAAAAAAACAACAGCTTTTTTTTTACAAAATGTCACTTTGGACGCATTTTCTATGACCCATAACATTCTCAATTCTCAGGATTGCGGAATTCTTTTTGTGCCCTGAGCTGACATTTTTAATTTTCTTATTTTGGGGTGGATGCAATGTCTTAATTGCCTCTTATTGCATTTTACAGCAATGTTGCGGAGACCAAAAAAGAGTAATTCTGTTTTCTGATTTGTTTCCGTTATGCTGTTTACCAATCGGATTAATTTATTTAATATTTTGATAGACCGATCATTTCTGAATGTGGCAATACTAAATATGTGTATTTTATATGGTTTCTTTTGAATGGGGCAAAAGAGGGATGATATGAACTTTTGTGCTGGGGGTTTCATATGTTTTAAAACTTTTTTTCCCCCTTTTATTGTATTTACTAGTCCCCTTAGGACACTTAAAGCTGTGATAATCCAATCGCTTGTGCTGTACAGAGCAGTGCGTCAGCATCAGCACTGTTCTGTATAGAAAAAATGATGATTTCCTATGAAGGCAGAAAGAAACAGCTGGCGTTCACATGAAACAAGACATGACAGACACAGGGGTCATCAGTCCTGTCTGTGATGACAATCCATTGGATGACTTCACAAGGGCTCCAATGGAAGTCAAGATTAGCATGCTCCCGCTACCGCTCGTTAAATCCCGCTGTCAGGGGTTGACAGTGAGATTTACCTGGTTAACAAAAATCAACCAGCGTCTGTTAGAGGCACATGTTGGCTATTCAGATCAGCCGACATGTGCAGTGACAAATGTGGGCTCAGCATGTGAGTCCACATCAAAGTCAGGGAGCCAACATAGGACGGACTAGTACATCCTATGTTGATAAGGGGTTACTGCATATTTATTAATGGTCAGTTTTCACCCACTTTGAAGGAAATTTTTGAATGTACGGTATGTTAGCACTTTGATATATCCTACCACATATTCACCAACTCGGAAATATAGAGGCAGAATTAACTCATAGTATTAATACTAAAATGCACAGCAATATTAATCCCATCGCTAGCGATTGTATTACTGCAGTGTGTTGCCTGTTTTCTCCCCTTTGCAGAAATTGTCCACCTTTTCATTATGATATTTTACATTTTACTTTGCTGTAAATGGAAGTAAGTGTTTTATTTCAAGTAGTAGGCAGTTGACAAAAGATTCAAGCAGACTTCACTGCTAAGACTCAAGGTCATAACCAACCTGGTTACCAGCTGAGATGCTCCTTCACCATATGTCATACTAATGTCAATACAATTTCCTACATTCTTCATGCAGTGAAAATTATCCAATCATATGTTATGCTTCACAGGAAATGATCAAAGCATCTTACATATAATCACTGCTAAAGAAATCAGTTTCTTAACACAACACCAGGAAATTTAAATGAGATTTTCTAGACTTCTTTTTGTATAAGTCTATACCAGTGCTGCATTTATTATTAGAAAAATAAAAACTTAGAAGCATGAATCCAATCTAAAAAAATATGACAAATAACATCCAATTGAATTAAAATGATTAGAAATAGACACCAAGTTATATTTTAGGTAATAAGCAGAACACATAATTATATGGAGATGGAAAAAAAGTTTACTGTGTCTCCCTGAAAATAAGACCTACCCCAAAAATAACACCTTGCAGGATTTTTTAACCATTTTGGAGTATGCTTATAGTATAAACCCAACTAAAAATAATATGCCTTAGTAGCATACCATACTGTAGTAGGATCCTGCAATAAGTCTTAGGCAGCCCTTTTGGGATATGTAACTTTTAACACTAGAACTACTGAGGTAGTCATTTTGACTACTTTGCACCATGTATTTCTATATAGGTATCACGAGTCCACTAGTTCTAGTGTTAAAGGAGCATGTTGTCCCATTGTGTTGTTGTATGTTTATAGTCCCATGCCAGCTAGTTAATGGAAAATGAGTATTCACCCCTTTCCTTCCCACCCCTCTGTGCCAGCATCAGTGATTGGTATGTGTGTTAATGGCAAATGAATATTCACCCCCTTCCCTGCCCGAATCCAGCCCACCCCTCCTGCCAGAATCAGTGATTCAGTCAGACTGCCATATTACTGCATAATGATTGCATCGCAATGTTCAGACTGACCAACTGCTCTCCTCACATGAGCGTGACAGCTGCATACAAATACATACTGACATGCTTGGGTCACAAGAGTTGCTGGCCAGTCCGAGTAATCAGTAGTACCTATCATTGATGCCACCACAGAGGAGTGGGTGGGATTATGGGCAAGGGAAGAGTTAAATATTCATTTTCATTAAAACAGGTCCAATCACTATCACTGGTGCAGAGGGGTGGGTGTGAGAAGGGAGTTAATATTTTTTTTCCATTAATAGGCAACCCAATCACTGACACCAATTCAAAATATAAGAAATCACCTGAAATAAAGCTCTAGCATATCTTTTGGAGCCAAATCTAATATAAGACCCTGTCTTAGTTTGGGGGAAAAATTATCACAGCCAAAAATGACTCATTAGGTTGTTTCACTGTCATATTTATCAAATGTTTCAGAATATTTTCCTGAAAAAACACGATACATTAACATATATTCATAGAATCATAAAATCATAGAATAGTTCATTTGGAAGGGACCTCCAGGGTCATCGGGTCCAACCTCCTGCAAGTTCAGGTTTTCCCAAATCATCCCCGCTATATGTTTATCCAGTTTCCGCTTGAAGATTTCCATTGATGGAAAGCTCACTATCTCCTGTGATGGACTGTTCCACTCTCTGACTGCCCTCACTGTCAGAAAATTTTTCCTAATATCTGATTCTCCTTCCTTTAGTTTCATCCCATTACTTCTTGTACTTCCTTGTGCTAATGAGAATAGGGTGGTTCCTTGTGCACTGTGACTACCTTTCAGAAATTTGTAGACGGCTATTAAGTCTCCTCTCAGCCTTCTCCTTTGAAAATTAAACATTCCAAGTACTTTTAGCTGGTCTTCATATGACATGGTTTGCAGGCCTTCTACCATCTTAGTTGCTTTTTCTTG
The DNA here is from genome assembly GCF_048569485.1 of Anomaloglossus baeobatrachus. Classification (NCBI taxonomy): domain Eukaryota; kingdom Metazoa; phylum Chordata; class Amphibia; order Anura; family Aromobatidae; genus Anomaloglossus; species Anomaloglossus baeobatrachus. The sequence goes on along the minus strand of NW_027441779.1, from coordinate 133,703 downwards.
ACTTGCTTCAATATATCTATCTTGTTCTTGAATTTGGGCACCCAGAACTGTACACAGTATTCCAGGTGGGATCTGAGCAGGGCAGAGTACAGAGGAATAATTACCTCTCTTGATTTAGATTCAATGCTTATAGAATCATAAAATGGTAGACTTGGAAGGGACCTCAATTGTATTATTCTAGGGTAATACTTATGCAAAACTACAACAAAACTTTGTATAAGCTCTTTTATGGAAAAATGCAACGTGGTACCACATTCAAATTTGTATCAGAGGCAACATATAGTTGGTCAATGAAAAAAAAGTCTACCTAAGTCCATCTAAAATCTTTTATCTCTGAAAAATTACAACCTAATTAAATATCACCGATATACCTACAATTTATTTGTTTAATGATAGGGGCTACTACCTTATATGTAGCAGATTAGTTGGTGCCTTGGTTCTGAAATCCCCACCAATTGGTCAAATAGCCGGTCTCCAATATGTTGCAGGATCCGGTCCCCCACCCATCAGATTCACACATTCGTTTAAGTACTATGCATAATTCATTAAAGCACTAAACTATTACCTAAATCAGACATTACAATGCCATCATGTTGTAGAATTGTAAGTAAATCAAAATGACCACCACAATTGCGTTTTGATCATAGAAAAACATTTTAAACTGGTCAATGCAAGCTGTCACTATAGACATTATTTATAAATTATAAATCACAACTTAAAATTTACAATGAACTAAAAATTCTGCAGAAATGAAATCTTAGCCATTCCAAAATATAGAACTACCAAGCACAATAGTTTTCAATTTAGGGGTTGTATTGTGCATATGCAGTAGCTTGTGTGTTTTCACAGTACAGTATTCTTCATGGACTGCCTCATGTTTGTAAATCCGATCACACATCAGCTTTTATGTTATTCATTATTGTTATGCTACATAATTCAATTTTGCTGGAAAAATAGAGCAAACTATGTTTTACAGTTTCCTGTCAAGTTAGTGATAATATAAATATTTTGTGTTTGCTACGAAGAAAGCAGTAGTCATTCCTAGGCAGTTTAACAATGCAGTTTTCATTCAACTGCAGTTATTTATGGCAAAACTGCTGTTATTCTTCAGATTTTATGTTATTTATGCCTTGAATAAATTGCAGCATTTATAATTCAAGGCAGACTGAAGAGCCAAGCGTCTGTAATCCATTATACAGCGACAATGTAGAGTTGTAAATTTTTTACAGTGGATCCCACTGCTTTGCCTAATGAAAGAGCAGCTTGAGAGCCAATCAGATTATGCAAATATCAAATAGACAAAAAGCGATAATAGTGACATGAAAGGTTTTGATTGCATTTGGAAATTATATGTGTTGTAGAAAATTCACTGGTAAGAATCTGCCAACATGGTTCTCCACATCAGATATACCATTTGAAGAAAAAGGAAGATACAAAAAAAAGAATTGAACATGGAACGCTTGTTGTCTATAATTTTATATACAGAAAAGGTTCACAAGATGTATAGATAATTATAATGATATGCTATAATCTTGAAGAAATGTACCTAATTTTCACCATTTTTCAAAATATATTTACTATTGTGATTTGTATTTAAGTCTTCAAAGGGCTTTCCAATGCTATGTCTTATTTAAAAGCAAAAAAATACTAAAAAGAAACCTCCTTCAATACCAACTTTTAGGGTATGTGCACACGTTGAAATATAAAAAAGTTATGGCTCTGGCTCTGGGAAGAGGAAGAGGAAAAAATGAAAACATGAAAATTTGTCCACATCATGAAGGGGTTAAATGCCCACTGGTGCATTTTGACATGCCAAATTTTCTTTAAAAAATATATTCAACTATGGCAGGGTAAAGGTTTTTTATTTTCATCTCTGCAAATGATGGCACACCAATTGGGAATACCATTGCGTGTAAATTGCTGTTGGTAGTAGGGAGGGTAAAAGATTTTTATTAAAAGATAGGAAACAAAGAGTAGTCATAAATGGTACATTCTCTAAATGGGCTGCAGTCAGCAGTGGGGTGCCGAAGGGATCAGTGCTAGGACCGATTCTTTTTAATCTCTTTATTAATGACCTTGTGGAAGGGATTGATAGTAAAGTGTCAGTCTTTGCTGATGACACCAAACTATGTAGGATATTAAAAACTGACCTTGGTAGTACCATATTACAAAAAGATCTGGATAAGATATCAGAATAGGCAGATATTGGCAAATGAGATTTAATGTTGATAAATGTAAACTAATGCACCTAGGACGGAAAAATCCTATAGCTGCGTATACATTAAATGGAAGTAAACTCGGGACTACAGAACAGGAGAAGGATTTGTGTATTCTGGTTACAAGTAAGCTCAGTAGCACTCAATGTCAAATAGCAGCTGCAAAAGTAAACAAGATTTTAGGGTATATAAAAAGAGAGCTTAGATCCCGTGATCCCAACGTATTGTTATCCCTCTATAAATCACTTGTAAGGCCACATCTGGAATATGGGATCCAGTTTTGGGCTCCACATTTTAAAAAGGACATTCAGAAGTTAGAGTCAGTTCAAAGGCGGGCAACTAGACTACTACAAGGAATGGAAGGCCTGCCATATGATAAGAGGTTGAAAAAGTTAGATATGTTTACCTTAGAAAAAAGACGTCTCAGAGGAAATCTCATTTATTTGTATAAATACATGTGGGGTTAATATAAAGGACTGGCACATGACTTATTTCTTCCAAAGACAATACTAAGGACCAGGGGGCAAACACTGCGAGTGGAAGAAAAGCGATTCTGGCAGCTAAATAGGAAAGGGTTCTTTACAGTTAGAGCAGTCAGACTGTGGAATGCCCTACCACAAGAGGTAGTAATGGCAGATACTATAACAGCTTTAAAAAAAGGGCTGAATGATTTCCTCAGTACACACAATATTGTTGGTTATAAATGACTTAGTGACTAAATGTAGAACTGGTGGAGGAAGGTTGAACAAGATGGACCTAGGTCTTTTTTCAACCTAAGTAACCATGAAACTACTGTATGTAATAAAAAACTGGTAACAGGTTCCTTTTAATGAGAATGACCCCATGACCAATAGCAATAAGGCACAGGGATGCAAATACTCCCTACTGATATTTTTATTGATACATTTTTTAAGGTACGGAAGATATTTTGATCGTTTCTCATTTAATTTTTTGTGGAATTGCAACGCCTGAAAACTGAAACACTGGCATTTCATTATTTGTTCTCATAATGTCATTTAATGACTGGGTTAATAAAACTTTATTGTTTAAACACCAATACCATAACCAGTATGGGAGGCTCTATAATATATAATATTATTATATAATTTAAATATTATTATATATAGGCTATATAACACAAACAAAACACTAAGCAACTCAATGCAAACGACAGAATATATATATATTTTTTAATCTTTATTACCAAAGCATATTAAAACCAATTAAAAAGAATGGACCGACCCAAGTGACGGATGGAATTGATATGGTGGACCCGACACCAACACTGTAATAATAAAGGACCCACAAATCTAAGCTGTCTAAATAATATAAATTACTGTCAAAGAAATAGATGCAGTAGACTATGACCTACATCAATGTAATCTATAGGACATATGTTATACATTCACTAGTGTGAAAATCTATATAAGCAAAGATAAAGCATCTTTCATTATAAGAAATAGTAACTAAATTACCAGCATACAATGCCCAACCAAGGTGATGTGCTGATGTGCGTTTCGCAACCGAAGTGCTTCGTCTCGAGTCCCCCATATCAATTCCATCCGTCACTTGGGTCGATCCATTCATTTTAATTGGTTTTAATATGCTTTGGTAATAAAGATTAAAAAAAATTATATTCTGTGGCTTGCATTGAATTGTTTGGTTTTTCTTTGTTTGCTTTTTTTAACTTTGTTTGATAAATTGTACTTTTATGGAAGTGCCGACAGCAAAAATGTATATTTTTATTTTCACTAGGGTAAATATGAGATCAAATGTTTACATTTTTTATTTTGTAGTTTCCTTACAGTACTTGAACCCGAGATAATCCGAAAGTGACTCAACATATCACGTTACAGTAGATAATATGCTTGTGCGTTTTCATTTTCCAAATAGAGTTGATGAATTTTTCTCTTATATAGAATCTTCTTCATGTGTAAATAACTTTTAGACATTGAAGTTATTGCTATCTTAGTGATGATCTTTTTCAACACTTTTCCATACTCATAGATATCTGTAACCTTCATTCTGAAGAAGTCAAAGAGTTTGTCAAATCGAGATGTGATAATTTCTCACATTTCCACTCAAACAAATCAACGCAAACTAAGCATTGGAGGTTTTAGACTGGTTACTCTAATATTTTTTTTAACTAAGTTTTAATATTTTGCATTTTGTCTTGTACAACTGAGTTTTAGTTAGTGACAATGCATTGTACATTGAGGCTGAGCCACGGTAACAGCATAGAGATTGCATCTTATTGCTGCACCGTACTTATCAAAAACTTCAGAAAGTACAGGTCAAGCAAATCAGAGAACAGTAATTTGCATGGGATTTCTGTATCTTTGCCACAATATTTAAAAAATATGAAATAAACAAAAGCTTTTAAAAAAGTTTGTTTTAGAATTTAATTAATCTTTACTTTATTGTTAATTTCTGTTGTTTAATTGCATCACCAAATAATGGCATAACCACATGTTAAAATATTCAGAACCTTGAAAAGGTATTCATACCCAGTAAACATTTTCACATTTTTTCTGATTACACCCACAAACTTAAATTCATTTTATTAGGATTTTATCTAATTATTATTATTATTATTATTATTATTATTATTATTATTATTGCGCCATCTATTCCATGTCGCTTTACATGAAAAAGAGGTACACATAATAGAGACAAGTACAATAATGGTATACAAAACAAAACAGACTGGTACAGGAGGAAAGAGGTCTCTTCCTGCGAGGGCTCACAGCCTACAAGGGATGGGTGAGGATACAGTAGGTGAGGGTGGAGATGGTCGTGCGGTGCTATAGCGGACTGAGGGTAACGGCAGGTTGTAGGCTTTTTCGGAAATGTGGGATTTCAGGTTCCTTTATCTGATATACCTTTATGCTAGTAAAACAATTTGAAAACTCACCAAATTTTTGCATCACATAATCATGTTCACAAATTAGATGACTTTTGGTGTTTCACTCAAGTTTTGGTAAACACCACCAAAATTGGTGAAGCCTATCATCTAATGAATTAACAAGCTGCGGCATATGTTGTGTCGCAAATCTTACTCCAATATAAACGAACGTCTACAGCACCTAAATAAAACCTCAGTCCAGAGGATCACATGGGCAATAATTTAAAAAAACAGGGCTGCATCTGACAAGCCAAGGAGTCCACTTTATAAATGGATATTTGCATAAAGAAAGACAGCATCAGATTAGGCGAAGTAAATCTGTAGCCTGTTTATTTCCCCATACCTGAACAGATAGTGTATTAAGCATACAATATATCACAGTTCACAGGGTTAGGCCTCTTTCATACGTTCGTGAGATACCACGCACGTTTTTCACGGACGTGTCAGAGGTGCGTTTTGCCCTCCGTGAACCGTGTTTATGGCCTACATGTGTTCTCCGTGTGTTATCCGTGATAACACACGGAGATCGGGAACTTTCTGCTTACCTGTCCCTGGCGTAGCTGTCAGTGGTGATGATCTTCGGTTCTGGTTCTGCCGACTCCCCGCTGCTGCTGCTTCCAGCCGCAATGAAGTGAATATTCAATGAGCATAATGAGCGGCGGTCGGCAGCAAGTGACAGCAGTGGCAGAGACAGGAGGGCTGGAGAAGGTGAGAAAAGTTTTTTTTTTTCTCAAACACATGTGTTTTCTCCGGCGCGTGTCACACAGAACACCTCCGTGTGGTCCGTTTGCGTTCCTTGTGACACCCGTGATGCCGGAGAAAAATGGACATGTTGCCGTGAGAAACACATGGACACACGTATGTACGGAATGGACACACGTTCCGTGCGTAAATACATACGTGTGTCCAACTCCATTTGAAAACATAGATCTACATGTTTACATGTCTCCGGTACGTGAGGAAATGCACCAGACAAGTACCGGAGACACGTACGTGTGAAAGAGGCCTTAAATAGTCTAATCAATCATTGTCCTACCAATCACATTCAGTTACCTTCCCTCATCAGCTGATAGACAATCATTTCCCTGACATCAGTAAACATTACACATGACAGATCATAAAAAATGCTCATTTTGAAAATCAACAAAAATAATCAGATTTCCAATGTCCACTGCTGTTCAGGGAGGCGGCTGTGTAAGTGATAACATCTCCTCTGGCAACCCCACATATTATATAATGCACTGCATGGCGCGCCTTCTGGATCAGCAGATACTGTAGTCGATTGACGTAACATTGCTGGCCTAATCTAACATCTTTATGGATTGGATGGACAGCAAGTTCAGAGCCGATTACCATGGCAAGTAAATAGCATTATGCTTCATTGGTTGATGGATGTTAAGCCCTATATTGGATTACATGAACATTATATAATATGTGAAGTTGCCACATTGCTTGTCAATATGAGCATTTTTAATGAATTGTCATGTGTCAGAGAAATTATTGGCTATTAGCCGATGAGGGGAGGTAACTGTATGTGATTGGTAGGACAATGATTGTTTAGCCTTTTTAAACATGTGAACTGTGATATATTGTATGCTTGATAAAGACCTATGTGTTTTGCTATGGCAGCATAAACAGGCTGCAGATTTGCTTCACCTAATGGGACACTGTTTTTCTTTTTTCAAATCTTACTCCAGTATTTGACTGGAGTAAGATGTGTGGTGAGGAGCAGGTAGATATACACCACTTAAGATGTGCCTGATTCACTAAGAGCTCCTCCTAATGAATTAGCTGCCTCTGACTCCAACACAACTATCAACAAGACAAGCATGATTAGTGCTGTTCTTGATGAATTGGGGGAAAGTTTCTTGTAAGAATGAACATCCCCAACCTATGTATTTCATGTGTGCTTCAATTACAAAGTACCAGTAAACTTGGAAAAGAATAATGGCTTCTTTTCACAACCCCATATTGTTTTATTGATTCATTTAAGCTAGTGAACTTGTGTTCTGAACCAAGATATTTGTACTGTTTGTCATATGACCTTTCTATATATAACATACAAGCTAAGATTGCCGCTGAATGAAGTCATAAAAGGAATAAGCAATCTCGGCAATGCACATATACTATCTAAAGGTTCAGTGCATAAGTTACTAAAATGTTTTGACAGGTGAGCCATGAAAATAATTTGCAACAGATAAAAGTAAAGTTAACTTACATAAGGTAATTTACTTGTGTATTACATTTAGGTATAATTGCATTCGGATTCACAAAAAAACAACATAAGCCAGTACAAAAAGAAAACACTTCCATATGTTCATCGGCATTACTCCTATTGAATATTTCTAAAAACCTTTATTAAGGGACAGGAACAGTTTTATTTTATTCTGGAAAACATGCCTACACACAGGACAGCCTTATTTCCAAACCAAGAAAAATAACAGAAGAAGTATAATTCTGAAATAAAAAGCCAGAATGCATGGGTGATTTTTGGCAGGTTCAACAAATTGTTTTGAAAAGTCCCCAAAACATTTTTTTCAGTTTAATGCAGTTGTGTTAAATATGGGCAGAGCTGGAGAGGAGCTGGTGTGGCAAAGGGCATGGCTTTGCAAACCTGTCAAATTAAATAAAAATGCGTCAAGCCAAATCCTCCAAAGCATGACTTGTGAGCTCAGGACACTCTTTTATTTTTGAATACCAAACTACAAAAGGATCCAATCCCCCTTTTATAGCATTAAAATTGAGCTTTAGGTGCTCCTGTACTATCCTTTCCAGTCATTTATTATGTGTCAGACTTCTCTATTCTGCTGGTGAATGCAATGCTATGTGCCAAAACTCACAGAAATTGCTTCTGCCACTTGAACTGCTACGGCTGCTAATGTTTCTGCGATGACGATGCAACATTCCCGTGGTTGGAATACTAGAACTGTGATGCACACTGTGTGCCTCGCTGCTATCTTGTGGAAAAAAAAACATGGTTAAGATGGTCTACAAGCTTGTTTTGATACTCCAGTATCTGAGCGTCCCATTCCAGGGGGGGAAACATCTTCCTAAATTTACTCTTTGCCCTTGGATCAAACTGAGTGGCAACCAAGTAGTCAGCACTATTTCTAATCCTAATAATATGGACATCATGTTGCAGACAATGCAGCAAGAAGGCGATCATGTGTCGGAGGCTTCCATGAGGTTCAAATCCATGTTATGTTGGTGACGGAGTAATGTTCAAGCTTGCCTCCTCTATCTCTTTCCACCAACCATGGACAACAGAGACGGGATCAAAATCTTCTTCATCTCCTGAGTTTTCTTCACCCATTACCTCTTCTTCCTCCAGTTGTTACTCGGCTCCTACACATTCCCTATCAATTTGTTTGTTACCATGAAGCCCAACCTGATCAATGGATTCCAGCCTCCCATGACACCCGCCTGTGCGAAATTGTCTGTACTTCCCAGGAGATGGTATCCCTTCCTCATCCTCCTCTGCTTTCTCCTCTTTATCTGGGACTACCACCTTCTCTGGCAGACTATTTAAAGCATGCTCCAATATACAAATGACTGGAATAGTGAAGTTGATGAAAACATTGTCAGCGCTTACCATTTTGTAGCCATTTCTAAACTGTGCACAAGGATGCAAAGGTCCTTCATCTGTGCCCACTCTGCAATCATGTATGGCCCACATCTGGACTGTGATATCCCAGGATATGCATCATGGCATAGTGCATGGAAGGCTCGATGCTGCTGCCACAGTCGCTACATGTGGAAAGTGGAATTCCACCATGTCGGCACATCACATATCAACTGGTTAACCGGTAGCCCGAAGACCTTTGTAGCAATTCAAGTTAATATCTGTGGGGTGTCAACAGCAGAAGTGAGCCCACAGTGATCTTGCCTTCTGCAACAGCACATCCAGGTCAGGATAGGGGCCTAGAAATTGCTGTACAACCAGGTTGAGGACATGAGCCATGCAAGGTACATGTGTGATGTTACCCAGGTGTAGAGCCGCCACAAAGTTTGCATATTTATTGCACACGGCCTTCCCTGGCTCCAGGTTTAGTGGAGACAGCCATTGATCAAACTCGGCCTGGATAGTAGTCCACAACTCTGCAGCTGTTTGACTGCATTCTACAATGCATTTTAATTTCAGCACTGCCTGATTGCATTGAGCCCTGGCTGAGCTGTACAGAGGTGGGGGGATTCCCTTTGCACTGTTGGAATGCATATTACAGTAAGGATAGAGTTTGACGATGCAGGTGGAGACCCTAGAGGAGGTGGAGGAAGCAGTAAAAGTGGGGCAAGCATTAGATATATAGGTTTGTCCCACAAGCCTTGGGAAGTAGCTTCTTCTCTGCATGCCCCCACAACCACCAAAGTAATTCAGTGCCCAGTCAGTGAGATGTAATGCCCCTGGCCATGTTTCCTTGTCCAGGTGTCAGTGGACAACTGCACCTTGGGAGACACAGAGATTTTCAAGGAAAAGGTAATCTTGGATGCGACATGAGGATGTGGTGCAGGCAAAGCTTTATTAGCGAAGTAATGGCAACTGGACAACTGTGATGCTAGGTACGGGGAAGAACCAAGCAAGTGGCAAAAGGTAAATAGGTAAGGGAAGGGGACCCTTGCTTCTAGAGAAGGGGAAGATGGTGAGCCCAGGCCAAACTTACAGCTGGTCTCTGGGGTCCCTCACCACCCTAGATAGGTTCTGCACCTATGCGCCGAGCCGGATATCAGATCCTAGGTATCTCTATTGATGGGCCCTAAATAGGGAACGGATGGAATGAGCTCTTTGTCAACCCCACTAAACACTAAAGGAAGACACAACGAGGACACACGGGTAAAAAGCATGGACTACTTATCCACAGATGTCATAGACAGGAGTTCAGCAAGCTTCAGCAATGATACTACAGCTGAGAGCAAGCCACCTGCTTGGAACCAGAGCCAGAATTAACTGAATAATACAATCAGCACCAGTCCAAGAAAGAAGGGAGTATTTAAGCACTAGAAAATACTGATGATCAGCAGCTGGGTGGAAGGTGAGCTCCTGTTGTGTCCAAAAGGGGAAGAGATGAAAATCTAGAAGGAAAGCTACCTGTTACAATAAATACTGACAGCAGTAACAGGAGATAGTCACATAGCATTTTAAACAGCGAAATGCTGTAATCTTCTATAGCCAGAAACCACATTACTGTCTGTCAGCCGTGACACACCCGTGATAGCAACTGATACTGTAGGACTGAAACAGCCATCAGCTTTTGAAAACCTTCTGTATCTACCAGACAGAAAGGCAATCTTTCACATGCTTGTAATGTTGCATGTTTACTGAACATTTGCTACAGCTCAGTTTCTTTAGGTGTTTTTTGTCTGTTTTCTTGCTTTAGTGCATGATGGGAGTGCAGCCCTCCTTATACTGAGACTGGGCAATCAATCTGCTGCCCACTTTGCTGTGTATTTAATCTGGGACCCAGCTGACCACTTGTTACCATTCACATTGGAGTTTTGATAGACACAAGTCAGGTATAGAAAATGTTTTTAACTTCAGTAGGTTAGGGACTGTCCCAGATGGGTACACCGTGATGAGGTGAGACAGCTTCTTACCTTTTTGCAAAAATGTATATACTAAGTACCCTGTTATTAAGCACTTGCAATTTATTTATTTATAGTCAGGGTATTTTTCATACAATTTTTCTCTTTGTTTTTTTTCTAGTCTTGAGGCTGCCATTCACATGCTTGTAATGTTGCATGTTTACTGAACATTTGCTACAGCTCAGTTTCTTTTGGTGTTTTTCATCTGCTTTCTTGCTTTAGTGCAAAATGGGGGTGCAGCCCTCCTTATACGGAGACTGGGCAATCAATTTGCTTCCCACTTTGCTGTGTATTTAGTCTGGGACCCAGCTGACCACTTGTTACCATTCACATTGGAGTTTTGATATGACACAAGTCAGGTATAGAAAATGTTTTTAACTTTAGTTGGTTAGGGACTGTCTCAGATGGGTACACCGTGATGAGGTGAGACAGCTTCTTACTTTTTTGAAAAAATGTATACACTAAGTACCCTGTTATTAAGCACTTGCAATTTATTTATTTATAGTCAGGGTACTTTTCATACAATTTTTCTCTTTGTTTTTTTTCTAAAAAGGCAATGTTTCCATGGACAACAGATTTGAATATGGTGAAGCTCAAGCTCTTAGCTTTGGCATGTGTGGAAGGAAATAATCTTTGCCATGACCAGCACCGCAGCACCGAGGGCTGGCTGGTGTGCTGAGAAAGTGCGGAGTACAGTGTACAGGACAAATTGGTGGACTGCGAAGGAGGTACAGATGTTATGGTGGATTGCGAAACATGTGGTGTGTTTGGTCTGTGAAATTGGTCAAAATTCACAGGCAAGTCCACTTCTGGACTCAGTGTGTAAAGGGGCCTTAACATTGACAAAATAGTGCTGATGCTTCATGTCCTCATTTTATATGCAGGGGGACATGTGACACAAGCCCTTTTCTCTGAACCTTGTTGATGTTTTCTGCACCATTATTGTCTGCAGGAAAATCCATAAATACTGTTAAGAAAAAAAAATTGTGCCTCTCCTCTGTCCTCTCCCTACCCCTGTCATTAAACACATCCCCTCATTCATCATACCGCACCACAATCCTACTCAAAAGCATCTTATTAGAAAAACATTTTGGAAAACAAACATAGCAGACCAATACTAGGTTTTCCCAAGAAATGCTCAGGTGCACAACCTAGAACCAGATAGTGAAATGCTCTTACTTAATTTGAAATTGGCAAACGCGAACCAAACACGTTTGCTCATCTCTAGTCTTGGATATTCATTCCTGGAAATCTTCAGCTGTATATTAAACAAGTCCATTCCTATTCTTACTTCCACATCTTTGGCATTCCTGCAGTGAAGAAAGACTGCCTAATTTATAAGGTGCATGTCTTCAGAAGAAAAAGCTGGGCAAAATGTATGGGCACTACAACATATTAGGCACTATAATGTATGGGCACTAAAATGGCATATTTGATATTTTAACTCAGCAATTTCCATTACTGCTTGTTTCTGGCAAACACCAATGGAGTCGAAATTGTTTCTATACTTTTAAAAATATTCCCAGAGGGTGTTCGATTTACAAAATAGGGTCACTTAAGGTGGGATTTTCCTCCGCTGCCACTTAGGAGTTCTGAATGTGGAGTCCGTAAACTATTCAAGGAAAATCTGTGCTCCAAGAGTCACACATTTTGAATTATGTAACAAATGTTGGGGCCATTTTTACCAATGAAAATTTAAACTCTGAACTGAAAAATTTTTGTAGTAAAAATATAGTAATTTTTTCTTCACTGCCCAATGGTATAAAGTTATGTGGCCCACCTGTAGGTTAATATGATCACTACATCCTTAAATTAATTCACTGAGGGGTATATTTTGTAAAATGGAGTAAATTATTGAAGGTTGTGATGTTCTGACACCTGAGAGACTCAGCCAGTATAACATGGCACTTGCCAACCATAACAGCAAAATCTGGACTACAATATGGCGCTTCTTCCTTTCCACATGTGGAGTATCGGTGTACACAGGAGCAATTGGGTAACATTTTGTTCCATTTGTTTTCTCCTACTAGCCCTTTTGAAAATTAAAAACTTGGGACCAAAGGAACATTGTAATGGAAAATTGGTAATTTTTCATTTACTCAGCCCCATGTTTTATAAGTCTGTGAATCACCTGAGGGTTAAAAATGCTCACGACACTCAAAGATACATTTCTCAAGAGGTATAGTTTCCAAAATGCGGTCACTAGGGGGTTTCAGCTGTTTAGACATGACACAGGCTCTTCAAATGTGATATGGCATCCTCAATCAGTTCCAGATAAAATGACACTCCAAAATTGAAATTCCTTCCTTCTGAGCCCTGCTCCCAAATAGGTTTTCCATCACATATGGAGTATTGGTGTACTCTGGAGAAATTGCACAATATGGTCTATATTCTCGTGTTATCGTTGTGAAAATGAAAAATTTGTGGTTAAAGTAAAGTTTTTGTTTACATTTTTTTTCAGTACTCAATGTTATAAAGTCTGTGCAGCACCTTTGGGTTTAAGGTGTTCACCACACCTCTAGTTAAATTCCTTAAAATGTAGCTTCTAAAATTGGATCACTTGTGGGGGGGGTTCCACTGTTTAGGCACATCAAAGGCTCTCTAAATGCAACATGGCGTCTGCTATCTGTTCTAGCCAATTTGATGTTACAAAAGCCAAATGATGGAGTAGTTTTCCATGACATATGTGATATTGGTGTACTAAGGAAAAATTGTTCAAAACATTGTATGGTCCATTTTCTTTTCTTACCTTTGGGAAAATAAAAAATGTGGGGCCACAACAACATTTTTTTTTATAGGAAAAACATAAATTTCACATTTTTCTTTTACATTGCTTTAATTCCTGTAAAGCACTTAAAGGGTTATTAAACTTCTTGATTGCAGTTTTGAGCAGTATGAGGAGTGTAATTTTTCAAATGATGTCACTGTTAGATTATTTTTTTGTCATATAGGCCCTTCAAAGTCATTTCAAATGAGATGTGTTTACTACAAAAATTGGTTTTCTAAATTTTGTTGGAAAAAAGAATATTCTTAAAAAGTTTTAATTGTTCTAACTTTCTAGCAAAGAAAAAAATTATGTTTAGAAAGTAGTGATGACGTAAAATAGACATGTGGAAAATGTTATTTATTAACTTTTCTGTGTGATATAACTATTTGGTTTAAGTGCATAAAAATTACAAGCTTGAAAATGCAAACTTTTCTCATTTCTTGTAAAATTTTTGAATTTTTCATAAAGAAATGCAAATCATGTTGACTTAAATTTACCTCTAACATGAAATATAATGTGTCACAAAAAACAATTTCAGAATCTCTGGAATATATTGAAGCATTCCAGAGTGATTACCACATAAAGTGACGCTTGTCAGAATTGAAAAATTTGGTTGGGAACATGAAAACAGTCTTTAAGGTGAAGGGGTTAAGACTGACATATGGATCCATCATAATGTCACAATGGTTTTCAATTAAGAAACATACTTTTTGATGTCTAAGAACAATAGTAGGGGCCTACAGACTGTGCAGATATGTGCAGAAGTTAGGTATTTGGTGCAGAAATTTCTGCACCATTTCTGAATCTCTTGGCAAAAAAAATACCGCTGCATCTACATTTTTCCCATTCATTATGGGTGAAATTTGCAGTCAAATGACTGAAAGAATTAACATGCTGCATATTTAAATCTGCACCCAACCTGCAAGGAGAAAATACTAAATTTGTGCATGAGACTTCAGGATTTTCCTTCACTTTGCTGGCATCAGAAAGCCCTTCAGGTTTTGTGACAAATATTTTACCGCATAGCCTCTTTAATATTTGCACTGTGCATTCACAGTAGAAGCCGACACTACCCCTCCCCGCGTGTCCGGATACCAACCAGTTGTACAGGTGATGAGTCCTGCAGCCGTTGACACGAGACAGAGACGTATTTACATGGACTATGTACAAGAAAGAAGCAAGCGTCCTGGTCACAGGCAAGGTATAACGGGGGGAAGAATCGGGAAGCCTCATAGTGGAACTGCAATTATATATATATACATATACTGATACAGTACAGACCAAAAGTTTGGACACACCTTCTCCTTCAAAGAGTTTTCTTTGTTTTCAGGACTCTGAAAATTGTAGATTCACATTGAAGACATCAAAACTATGAATTAAAACATGTGGAATGAAATACTTACAAAAAGTGTGAAACAACTGAAAATATGTCTTATATTCTAGGTACTTCAAAGTAGCCACCTTTTGGTTTCATTACTACTTTGCACACTCGTGGCATTCTTTTGATGAGCTTCAAGAGGTAGTCACCGGAAATGGTTTTCCAACAGTCTTGAAGGAGTTCCCAGAGATGCTTAGCACTTGTTGGCCCTTTTGCCTTCACTTTGCGGTCCAGCTCACCCCAAACCATCTCGATTGGGTTCAGGTCTGGTGACTGTGGAGACCAGGTCATCTGGCGTAGCACCCCATCACTCTCCTTCTTAGTCAAATAGCCCTTACACAGCCTGGAGGTGTGTTTGGGGTAATTGTCCTGTTGAAAAATAGATGATGGTCCAAGTAAACGCAAACCGGATGGAATAGCATGCCGCTGCAAGATGCTGTGGTAGGCATGCTGGTTCTCCATGCCTTCAATTTTGAATAAATCCCCAACAGTGTAACCAGCAAAACACCCCCACACCATCACACCTCCTCCTCCATGCTTCACGGTGGGAACCAGCCATGTAGAGTCTATTCGTTCACCTTTTCTACAAAGAAACGGTGGTTGGATCCAAAAATCTCAAATTTGGACTCATCAGACCAAAGCACAGATTTACACTTGTCTAATGTCCATTCCTTGTGTTCTTTAGCCCAAACAAGTTTCTTCTACTTGTTGCCTGTCATTAGCAGTGGTTCCCTAGAAGCTTTTTTTACCATGAAGGCCTGCTGCACAAAGTCTCCTCTTAACAGTTGTTCTAGAGATGACAAGGTGTGTCCAAACGTTTGGTCTGTACTGTATATATACAGTTAATGCAACACAGGAGTAAAACAAGAAATAAATGGTACAAGATAGCCCCCTTTTCTTAAACACCTATCTTCTGATCTTTTGATCAGCTCAGTTGTATATAGTGTCATTGTTTACATTTCATCCGATTCTTTTTGAATACTTTAGGCATTAATTAGTAGCAATTTATGTTTTCTTCATGCTATCCATATGGTGGTCATTAGAAGGAAGCATATGGAATAATTAGTTTCACATATGGTATTTGAATGTATATTCACATAGATATAGATTGTTGCTCTCCACAATTTGTAGAAGTTAAATAATTTATATAAACAATAAAAATAGCTCCAAAGATTCAGTATCGATCATATTCTTGAAGTTCTTTAATTTGCTTTGCAAAATATGGATTTGTAAATATTTTGTCTTTGTCTTGTTTGCAAAAAATGACATGATTGACAGGAGAATGTCGAGCAAACTTAGGAAGTGCTGCTTAAGAGATTTTTCTGCTGTCATAAGAAATGCCATTTTTAAAACATTTATCACAGGCGCTGACATTAAGCAAATATTGGGAATGCAGCGTGATAGTAGCTGAAATATTCACAGATTCTCTCATTCAGTGACATGTTCTTTTGCTTTCTTCTTGACATAAGAGACAAGTTCAGATTATTTTATAGAAATAATGGAACAGAAACAAAAATGACACTACACATGCTTAGTGACAGCTGTCAACTTAGAAAAGAACAGATTGTATCACAGGTTAGTCTGGTAGGAAAAGCTTCAAGAAAAAAAAAATGCAGAACACCAAAAGAATTAGAAATTGCTTTATTTAAGGATCTCAAGCTGCATAGTATGAAACCGACATTGACTATATGGCAGAGATATTTCACTTATGAATCAAAAGAGGAAACTATAGCAGATGTGTTAGTTTTACTTTCCCACTCCAATTTACTCATGTCCCTCCAATGCAAAAGAGAGATATTCTAGTTTCAACAAATAATATGTATTTATTTGCCTTATACCGTATTTTTTGGACTATAAGACGCACCGGACCATAAGGCGCACCCTGGTTTTAGAGGAGGAAAATAGGAACATAAAATTTTACGCAAAAAATGTGGTCATGACACTTATGGGGCGAGGATCTGCTGTTGACACTGTTATGGGGGTAATGTCCCCAAATTCTGAACTAAGGTACCCCATCCTGGTAATGATCCTCCTGCCTTGTATATGATCCCCATCCTTGTATATATGTGCCCCATCCTGGTATATATTCCCATCCTGCTATATACCACCATCATGTTATAGCCCACATCCTGCTACATAGCTCCACCCTGGGATATGCCCTTATTCTGCTATATACTGCCATCCTGCTATATACTGCCTTCCTGCTATATACCCCCATCTTGCTATATACCGCCATCCTGCTATATACCCCCATCCTGCTATATATCGCCATCCTGCTATATACCTCCATGCTGCTATTTACTGCCATCCTGCTTTATACCTCCATCCATCCTGATATATACCCCCATCCTGCTATATACCCCCATTCATCCTGATATGTACCCCCATCCATCCTGATATATACCCCCATCCATACTGCTATATACCCCCATCCTGCTATATGGCCTGTATCCTGTGGCACACAAAAAAAAACCTGTATACTCACCTTTCCTCACTCCATGCAGCATCGCTCCACCCCCTGTCTGTGCTGGCCGCAGCGCCGCTGATCTGTGTAGTGCCATCACCGTTATCTGCAGCATCGCTTGTCCTCCTTTCTGCCTGTCAGCTGACCTGTGTGGAGACTAGCACTGCGCACAGTGATGACATCATCGCTGTGCTCACCGCTTTCTACACAGATCAGCTGGCCAGCAGACAGGAGGAGATCGCGATACTTCAGGCAACGGTGACAGATGAATATACTGATTCACTGCACCCCACGCTGATGATGATGCGCGGAGGTCAGTGAATACAGCCGCATATGATCACTTCAGGCTGTTGTTGCCAGGGGTGATCACGCGGGCTGGCGGTTAGTTATGCGCGCACCCCTCCATCTATCATCCCGCCCACCTGTCAGTGCCGGCTTCAGGGCTGAAAGATGATGGGTGGGAGGATGGGCATACATATGAAATGAGCTGGCTAACGTGGTCACGGCAGGCTTCTGCAGCCTGCTCATGCCACCGATGACCCATTCCACTGCAGCACCCTCATTCCCCACAGCCACATTCAGACTATAAGATGCACCCCCCACTTTCCCCCAACATTTGGGGGGGAAAAAGTGCATCTTATAGTCCGAAAAATACGGTACTTTCATAGTCAACTATTCATGGCTGTCTGCTCGCTTGTTTTCATTCAATAGGAGACAGAAGGAGTGACTCTTTCGAAACACATAGGATTGTGTGTACTAGTATATCTGACGGGTCTCCCTGTCTCAGCAAGGGATTTCACCCTGATAGTTAGCGTGTGCCTGCTAGACAGGGTAGTTTCTGGTCAGGACTCTCTGTCACTTATCCACTGCAGATTCCCATGCTGTAGCACACACGCGGCTCCTTTCAGCACTTCTGGCTGTTCACAGAATCCTAGGTCTCCCAACTGACTGTCAAATGGCCACCACCTTTACCTTACTCAAGATAAGATTGCACTATACACACTCCTGAGGCTGCCACTACATCTTGATCCACAGCTATATTGGGCTTCTCTGTCTTAAACATTCCACAGATCCCGATTATCCATCATTAAAGGACAGCCTCTTCTTTCCTATATGGCCCTCACTCAGACCAGGACAAGTGTATGCATTTTACCCAACAGGTACTAAGCCAGATCAGTACATCCTACAATCTTACCATCTTACACTGTGTTTTTTAATAGCATCTGATAGCAGTTCACTTTCTATTTTTCACTTGGTACTTCCTGCACCAAAACTTGCTTTCTCCATTCTGTAAGCCAGAGCTTAGAAACTGTCCCTTGCATCTCTTCCTTCAGGTAAATCAACACACCTTTGTGTATTATTTTTTATGATAGCGTGGTAGTATTTTGCATTTTACTCTTCCTATTTGACAGACACGACGTGGACACTGCCTACTACCTGCAGCTCCTCACCGGCTAGCATTCCTGGGTGTCGTAACCCTTATTTCATGTATTTATTTCTATTTATAACTATTTTTTTAAAAAAATAATAAACATAAAACATTTTACATTTAAGACATTTTTTGATATTTCATTGTCCTTGATTCTCTCCTTTCACCGAGTCCAGACCTCTCATTTCGCAGAGCAGCAGTGTCCTTTGTTTTATTAGCTGAATTCTGCCTTCAGGACACATAATAAACCATACAGGGTACATAGTGAAAATAAACTTTGTTTATTATTGGAACAAGTTATATTAAGATACCTTGACAGTTAATATAATGATTTTGCATTGTAATCTCCATGATAAGTTTCCTAATTTGAATCTCCTTGGGAAGTAGAAGTGAAAATTATGCCAAATCATGCACTGAGCAGCATGTTTCTCTTTTAAAATGGTAGGTGAGATACTAGTGTAATTATATAAAACTGTCAGGCGCAATTTGTGAATTCAGGTTTAAGTAAATGCAGTCAACCTGTAAAATGCTAAGTTATATATAACAACAAATAAAATAGGTAATGTCTTACTGCACTGGCGGACACGGATAGATGAGGGTCCCTGTGCAAGAACAATTCATGGGCCTTTGAAGCCCAGGAGCTCATTATAATGCACAATTCCACCTATATTTGGAGGTAGACATGGACCCCGTAACCTCTTGGGCCCCTGTGCACTGGCTGCAATGATATATCCGCCTCATCTTACTGTTGAAAGAATAAGGTAACATTAGTTCAGCTGTTCACACTATTTTTTTCCGTTTTTCCACACATTTATACTATGTAGTGATAGAAATGTCCTAGTAAATACAGGGTGGGACATAAGTATGGATACACCCTGATAAAAAAAAGTAAAGTTGAATTCAAAATGGCAACTTTGCAGATGGCCGCCATGAGCATCCCTCAGCCTCACATATTTTGCCCCTCCCATGTACTAATATGCCACAAACAGTAAGGAGATATCAGCAACCACTTCCATTTTATCAGGGTGTATCCATACTTATGACCCACCCTGTGTATTTAACAGGAAACCATGGCACACAATTGCAAATATCATCTATATGCTACTAATGTGGCCAACTGTATAGACTACACTTTTACTATACTGTGAGAAAAAAAGTTCTTTTCTGCATACCAGCTCATCATATGCCAAAACTACACTATTTAACATACTAACAAGGGGATATAGACCAATAAAGAAAAAGAATATACAGAACCGATTAGGGACCAAGGCAGAATTATGGTGGAGAGGTCAGGTTTGGTGGGAAAGTATTTTTATTTTATCGTGTTTTATTACCATGCTGGGCCAATTTGCAAAATAAAAATAAAATTGACCACCCTCTTAATGCTTTATACCTTCAAAAGTAAGTATGGGAAAAAAAAGTAGAAATTTAGAAATTAATTTACTTAATTTATTATTTTATGTGGGAGACTTCAAAGAGATTATCCAGGCATATAATATTGATGACTTCTCTCAAGTGTACATCTTCAATGTTATCAATGTAGTTGAAAACAGAGCATCTCCACCAATCACCTGTTTTAGTTCTGGCGGCAGCAGCATATAAACATTAAAGGCAACTGAACAGCACAGCTCCATTCAAAGTGTGACAGTCACTACTAAGAACTGCAGATCAGCTGCTAGTATCCTAAATACAATCTCATGTGCAGTTCTCAGCAGCTGCTGCTATGCTTTAAAGGAGCTGGGCTGTTCAGCTTCATTCAATGTTTAATTGTCATGCGCGGACTTGGGGGAGGGCCAGCATGGGCAAGACACACAACAAACAGGGATTTCACAACAACAAACAAGGGGTACACAGGTGAGTCTTTAACAGTGGTGGACCCTGGTGCTAGGGAAGGGGATGATGGGCTACCTCCTGCACACACCTGCAGCCAAACCCTGCCCTCTTAGCCAGTCCCTATGCAAGTTCTGCACCTGTCATCGAGCAGGATACCTAAAGCCCTGAGAGACCCTGTAATAACCCTCGTTATTGAGCTGGCAGGTGAGGATCGCTACTATCACCAATGCACTAATACAACAAGAAGTGATGGTACTACAGACAGGGGATACAACAAAAAGATAAAGCCTGACTTCAAGGCTGCAGTCTGACACAATGACTGCAGCCTACACTGCTTCACACAACAAGTGCTCTAGTAGCTCATTGCACCTTGGGGCCTAGCTTCAGAAGGAATCCGAATAACTGGCGCCCTCTACTGGGTGATGTGAACACGTATAGGAGAAGGAAGTGGTCACCAATTGGAAACACCTTAGGGCAGTAGTCAAAACCTGCTGGAATGCACAACTGATATTAACCCTTTCAACACCAAAGGAAAATGAATACATTTAATGCGTGGTGTCTCTGATGGCAAAGAGAGACTCTTGCCCAAATCCTGTCACAACTCTCTAGTAGCATAGAGACGGACGTGGCATTACTTCTGGCAGCTGCTAATAAAAGGTGAGTAGTGGTCTTAAAAGGAATCTGTCAGTAGAACCAACCTTCCTATCTCTATATGGGCATGTAGGTCTTAGGTTGCTGAATAAAATGTTACTTTAATATTTGCGATGTGATGCCTTATTCCAGTAAAAGATTTTCCTTATACAGTGTAGATGAGTTTTTTCCAGGCTGTGGGCTGGACACTGATCTGTAGGTGAATTTGCCTCTAGAGCATATTCTAAAAAAAAAAACCATTGTGATATGTGATATATTTTTAAATATTTGAATTTTGAATATATTCAAATTGTCTCTTCAGGGAGGAAGGAGACAAACTCTAGCGCCACTTATTGGAAGTAGCAATCCTAAAAGTCAAAAGTGACTCTCCAACAAGCCTTTTCATATGACCTAGGATTTATACCAGATCAGAACCTAAATTTGCAGACACGGTGTTTCGGGATGATTGTCCCTCATCAGTGCAAAGTATGAGGTCTGATCTGGCTGAATGAAAAGCTTTACTGGGGTCTCAGGGGAAAACATTTCTCCTTGCGGAGACTGATTGGCTGCTCTGTTTAACCAACATGTGCCTCTAAAAGCATTGGGTTGATCAGAGTTCCACCCACCACTGTTAACAAGCTAAATCCCGCAGTTAATCTCTGACAGCAGGATTTAACAAGCACCAGCAAGGAGCACAATTTTCTTCACACTCATTGACAGTCCTGAGTCATGATTCTTATGACAGCTAGAGGTCAGCTGATGACCCCTGTGTCTGTTATGCTGAAATGCTTGTGAATGACGGTTGTCAGTCGGCCTTCATAGGAAGTCATCATTTCGGCTCTACAGAGCAATACTGATGCATGCTCTGTACAGCATAAAAAAATCAGATGATCGCAGATTCAAGTCCCTACAAAATACTAATAAAAACAGTAAAACGTTTGAAAAAAGATTTTACATTTATGAAAAAAATAAAAATACACAAACGTTCAAATAACTTACCGTTTACCCCATTGAAAATTAAACTATTAAAAAAATACACAAATCCAGTATTGCTGGGTTCAGAAATATCCGATCAATCAAAATAAATTAATCTCATTGGTAAAAAGTGTAACGAAAAGAAAATTAAAAACCTGAGAATTACATTTTTTTTGGCTGCCAGAACATTGCAGTACAATGAAATAGGAAGTAATTAAATCATTCCAAAAATTGAATTTGTTAAAAGTCATCACCTCAAGGTGCAAAAATAAGCCATTACACAGCCCCACATCCACAAAAATGAGAATGTTGCAGTTCTCAGATAATGGTGACAAAAGAACCAATTTTTTTTTCACCAATAAAAAAAAAAAACTATACATGTTTGCTATCTTTGAACTAGTACTGACCTTGGGAATCATATTGCCAGTCAGTTTTACCATATAGTGAATGTGGTAAATAAAAAAAATCCCAAAAACCTTTGTTGTTTATTTTTTCTTGTACTATTGCAGATCTCAAAATCAGAATAGAGCACAGTGGTCGGTGATGAATGGCTGTGCCTCTTAAATTGATTGCTAAGTGGTTGGGTTCCTCTATAAAGGTAGTTATTAGCATGCCTTACATGGCAAATAAATATTTTTATTCTCACAATGCATCTATAAAAGAAAAATAAAGTATATTTGAAAATATTCTTTGCAAAAGCTATCCTCCCATTCTGTGTCTCTGTTTTTTCTGCAGATCTGTCTATCCTTGCATAGAGACAACACGAAAAGCCTTTGTAGTTTGGTCCTGCATTCATACTACCTTCCATCTGTCCCTTACTTCTTGCTAAAATATATCTATGTTTAGTAAGTTAGCTTAAAGCAGGGACAGATGGGCTGGAGTATAACACAAGGTTTGTTTGTAGTTTGTAGCAATGTAGACAACATTTGTTATATTTTTATTTCAAAGAATACAAAAAAATGGCTTCTCTGCAAATCTACATTGTCTTTCAAAAATTCATAAAATTAAAATGAGTTTAAGGCCACATTCCAACAAGTAAAAATAGGTTAGAAATCACCTAAAACACAGCAATTAGAGCAGATTGATATTGTATATTTTGGTGTACACACCTGCAAAAAAAATATGTAGGAAAAAAAGCAGTGTTTTTACACATGGTCTAAGAGTAATTACAGAATTGCTAACATAAAAATCTGGAATTCAGCTTTAACCATTAACGTGAGCATCGTCCGATGATAAGAGTTTAGTGTAACGGCTCATTAACATATTAGAAGAAAGTCAACTGAAACCCATTGATTTCAGCAGAACTGGCTAACCATCCGATGTGCAGTGGTTCTCGTGCCTCTTACCCGACAGAGCGTTCAACACGTGAACGCTCAACTGAGCCCTCATGGGTATGGGAGAGATTAGTCGACAACTGTCATGTTTATGGCCAGCTTAAGCGCTAAGGGGCCAGCAAACTGAATTTATATAACATCAGGTTATGATATTATTTGATAGTGATCGTATTGAGCTATTCATATAATGCCCCAGTGAAAGGACATGAGACTGGGCCCGTCTTAATGAAATAAACCTTTAATTTTGGGCCAATGTCCTCAGCCTAAGGTCTGTTCTATTGGATACATGTATCTCTCCCATGTGGTGATGTTGTAAAAATCTAACATTTTGGCCCAAAGTAATTAAAATCCTAGGTGAAGTGAATGTACTATAGTATGTACTTTGAGGATTTAGGGAATTGTGAAGAAAATACAAGAAAAAAAAGTAAACAAATTAATTCTACATAAATTACCTTTCTTATTATCTTGTTGTGAATATCGCTTTTCTAGGTGCTGTTTTGGAGCTCCCTCTGGTGGCCAAGAATGGTAGTGGAGCTGAGTCAGAGCCTGTGATTCAGACAGGTGTTGGCATTGATTGGGAATTAAGGAAGTCCTATTGCAGACAAGCCTGGTGTATATAAGAGAGCACTTTTTGCCTTGCTGGTGCCGGTTATAATTGAATTTTACTCAATCTCTGGACCTGGCTTGGAGTTCTGTCCTTCCCTGTTTCCCTGTGCAAGACTTCTGCAGATAAGTTTGTTGGATTTTTTCCTTGCTTCCTGGTTTACACCTTTAGAGTATTTGTTTTTCTTGGTTTTGTTTTGTATCTGTTTTCTTTCAGGTGAAGATTTGCCTTTCTAGTTTGATGAGCATGGGGGTTCCCCCTTTGCTAGCTCTTCTGCAAGAGAAGGGAGTTTCTCCCTGTCTAACTTGATTATTTGCACTTTTGTTTTTTTGGTATTTTCTTTCTCCGATTATTTACAAGAGCACCTGTTATAGTGGGGGTGAGGTCGTTTGACCTCAAGGGCCATTTTACTATCAGGAGATTGGTATTATTTCTGCAGGATTTTTGTACTGACCACAATCAGTTTCCTTTCCTTTCCTTTGTATCTATTTAGTTTGGCATCGCCTTTGCTAAATCTATTTTTCCTATCTGTGTATCAGGTTTTCCTACATCACCATAATCTTTATATGTCGGGGGCTATCTACTCCTTTGGGGACTTTTCTGAGGCAAGGTAGATTTCCTAATTTCTATCTGTGAGGCTAGTTTCTCAGGTTGTGACGAGGCGTCTATTTGTATAGGAACACTCCATGGCTACTTTTAGTGTGGTCTGATAGTTAGGAGATTGCGGTCAGCCCTTGTTCCAACTACTCTTGTTGTTCTTGGTTTTTTCCCACTAATGGGAGTTTTTTGTAATCTTCCATGGTTACCGGATCATAACATTATCTTGTAATTGTAAAATAGAAACTAGATGTGCCTGAATGCACCACATGTGAGAGAATATATTCAAAATGTTAGTATTGGCAGGTTGGAAATATGGATTTATCTTATAAACAAAAATATTCAAATTTATAAAAACCACTGAAGTTTATGGATACCTCATGTTGATATTTAATGTTAAATCAATATATTTGTCTTCCAGATATCTTTTTTTCTTGATTCTCTCCCCTTACTTGTTTTTTCAGGAATTGTAACATTGAAGTCATGGGTGAGGTAGTCATCTTCCATCCCCTACCAAACTACAGGAAAAAGGGTATCTTGGCTACGTGTGTGTGCTACTGTTACCTTGCCCTACCAGTGCAGAATGCATACTGCTGTTGGATGTGGCAGGCAAAGACCAGATGAGGTAGAGTTTAATTAGGGAGACCAAAATTCCCCAAAAAAATCTTTTTATTGAACAACTTGTTGAGAAGTATAGATGCATCAGGTAGCAGGCAATACACTCCATGAATGCTTCTTCTGCAGAGAAAGGAAATTTATGGGTACATGCGGTGGTAAATTACTTCCATTACATGCTAAAATAGTAGCAGGGAGTATGGGAAGGGATAACAGTGCAAATTTAGTTCAGATTTACTATCACTGATGCCAGTATTGATAGGTGAGAGGAGGGAGCAGAGCATGTGCAGTTTTCTATTTACATATGCTTGACTAGCTACTACTCAAGAGAATTCCACAGAGCTTAAAATAAGATAACATACATCTATAAAAGATACTGATCCTGAAAGGTCTGCTTAAGCCCTATTTAAAAATAACATTAGTATTGTACTACAAAATCATCTTTAAATATGCAAATAATTGTACTAATAATCATTTGGTCACAATTCAAATAATAAAGATGACTGCTCCACGTTAACAGGACTAAAGAAGTGCCAATTTGTTTTCTATATTGCCAATCAGCACCGATGAGACAGAAAACCTACCTGTGTGAAAGGACCCTTAGAGCAAACGAGCCACTAATATCAAATGTGCTAGTAGGCAGTTTACTTTATCATTTATCAAAAGTAAAATAAAAATGGAGGGTGATGACCCTCTTAATTTTTGTTTTGCTTTTCTACACTTTTTATCATTTCATAAATATACTGTAGTTGTTTGCATAGTTTATTATGTTCCCATAAGTACAGCCTTATGAACTAGGAGTTGATCAAACTGTTTCAAAAGTTATGATTTCACTTTTAAATCATGTGTTAAATCAAGTATTTCTTTTTGGAAAAGAAAACATTAAAAACAGATTAGTATGTATGCAGAAGAAAGGAAATTGCATACTTAAATAAATACATGGGGAAAAAACTAATGCTCGCTCTGATTTGACACCAAGTCGGAAAGTGTCAGGCATACCAGTGAAATTAACAAGGGAATTTTCAATTATATTGATTTTTGTGACTCACAAAGTCTTGAAATAATTCAACTTTATGTTCTTGTGGAGAAACCCCATTAATCTTTATAGGATAATATTGGCACTTCTGAATTCTGCTTTACAGAACTGAGAATGCTACTTACAATATATATGGAAATTACAAATGTGTTAAGATTTATTTGATTAGCTCTTGAGATAATAGGAGCAAAAATGTGCAAACACATATACTGGAACAAGTAAAATTTTAACTATATTGTCAGAATTTAACAAAATAATGTATGTTTAGTTGTGTGACCTTCACTTTATGTACAATAACTTTATCATTACAATCTTCTATCAAAAAGTTACCAAGTGCTTCACTCCATTCTTCTGTGTGTTTGTACAATGTAGCTCACTTTATATAATAATGCTTAGCTCTCATATGAATAATATGGACCATTAACAGGAATGGACAGGTCATCACAATATATGTTGTGGAATGTTCTCTAATCTTTATTTGGAAAACTTGCCAGGAAAAAGATTGTCTTGTCCCATCCAACTCAATAAATAATTTAGTAAGCTGTCACACCATATTTCTTTTTGCTGTCAGGTGGTATTTCCCAAGCCTCGCTATAACAGGACCTATTTAAAATAGAGACATAGAACTGCACTCCAGTTCAATGAAAAGTTAATATTTCTTTCAAACAACCAAAGCTAATTAGGATAAACAAGATATAGTCCTATAATGGAAATGTTATATAATGGTGTATATTTAGTACTGCAATGTTTTCTATACAGAAGTAGCATTTATCAAAATGTAATAAAAAGATAAAGAAGTGACAAGGTAGAAGTAAGAGCCATATAACGTTTTTGATTAGCAGTATGGGCTATTGTAAAATACATGTGAACAAAAATACCTTTGTAAGTATTTATGAAATTTATATGAATAAATTGATAAAGCAAAGTAAAAAATACATCATTTATTTTAAGTAAGAAAAGAACTTGTAATTTTATGAAAATATCACTGAATTGATACCACCATATTCCATATCACCATTTATCATCATAAGAGACGATAGAATTGTGGCACACTCTGTTGTGTAAAAGTACATGCTTTAGTATAAATCCATCAAAGGTGAACAGGTCTGAGACCAGATGCTGGCACTCCGGAGGATCATGTCTTGTGATTATCAGTTATGCTTTGGCTACTGTGAGGCTCCCTCTTGTGGCCAGGAATGGTTTGGTCAGAGACCAGGTGTATTGAGCAAGGGGCGTTTCCATTGCTAACTCTCTGCTTATTTAAACCCTGGTCTGATAGCAGACTATGCCGTATGTCAGTTGTTCTTTGTTCCCCAGCCTGCTTCATCCTCCTCCAGACAACATCTACCCCAGATAAGTGCTTGGCTCTTTATTTGTTGTTTGGTTCTTTTTGCTATTATCTGAGTTTGTCATTTTCTGTGCTTGTTTTCAGTTTATTTGCATGCAGCGATCCTCCCTCTCAGTTGCTTAGCTGGGAAGCTCCCTGCAGCTATGTTTGGAGTATTTCTCCTATAAGTCCATGTGTTTGTTGCTTCTTGAAGTTGTAATGGTTCCTGCTTTCTGCTCATTGGTATGACAAGAGCGCCTGGTATAGGACTGAGTTCAGATCTAGCGATCTGAGGGCTTTTGTACTATCAGGTTTTTGGATTTTTGCAGGGTTTTTCTCTGGCCACCATCAGTCCCTTTTCTGTCCTGTCCTATTTAGTCAGTAGGGCCTCACCTTTTGCTAATCCTATCATCTATCTGTGTATTGTGTTTTCCTATATCACCGCAGTCTTTGAATGTGGGGAGCTTGCTATTCTTTATCTATTTTCTGAGGCAGAGAGTTGTTTGTCTTTCCTTCCTTTAGGATAGCTATTTCTCCAGTTGGATTCGCGGTGCACAGGATGTTAGTTCACCCCTCGGCTACTTCTAGTGTTGATGGTTAGTAAGGGGATGGCAGCCAGATTAGTTGCCAATGCTCTTGTCACCTTTTACCAATGATTTATGGTGGTCTTCCATGGTTCCGGATCATAACAACCATGGCCGTTTTGCGCTGCTGCACTTCTACGGATCCTGGGAACTCAGGACCCGTAGAAGAGCAGCAGTGCAAAATGGCCATCATCCTTTAGAATGCCAGCATCTAGTCTTGGACCTACTTACCATTTATAGATTTATACTAAAGCAAGGACTTTGACACAACAGCGTGTGCCACGATTCTACCTTCTTTTATGATGATCTTCACTGGACTGGTTCTTTGTACATGCGTAACAAATTCATTTAGTTACGGTTCTGCACTATGGAGCAATTAGTTTAGTTTTTATATCTTTTCTAGCGACTGTTCATCTAAGAAAAGGCAAGATAAACATATAAACTGACAAGCAAAAGGGTAACAATATTTTGAACTTTTGACTTTCAGGCTCCATATCTCACCATCCACTACAGATTTGAGCATGAGACTACCTTCATCTTATAGACAATCATCTTGGCTATCTCATACCTAAATTTGACTTGCAACGATTTAGGATGTAATTAGTTATGCAAATTCTTGTAATGTCACTCCATTGTTATTGTTTTGCACCTGGTATTGGAAAAATCTTTTGTTTCCTGTATACTATAAATTGCAACTTGTTTTCTCATTGCTTAATAGCTCCAACTGCTATTAGGTTGATTCCCAAGCAAAAGTCACTGGTTCGAATTGAGGAGCAGACATGAAGATTTCCCAAAAAAGAGAAGCAGCATCGTTTAACTTATCGATAGTAGTCTCTCAGCCAAGTTAATTGCCAAACTGCATGACGTGAGTACCATAATAGTTGGAAGAATATAGAATGAAGTCCATCCATTCAAATGCCAAGAGGTGGACATCCAGGCCAAATATCGAAGTCAATAAGTCAGCTCATCACAAGGTCTATCCGTTCTGGTGTGACAAATACGGCTTTGAAAGTGACTCGTATGGTTCATAACAGTGAGATCACAGATGACCATGCAAGCATTGTGCAAAGTACATTGCATAAGTCTGGTATGGTGGCTTGAAAAAAGGTAAAGAAGCCTCAAATTCAATATCATCATAAGAAGCATTGGCTCAAGTTTGCAAAAAAATATGAAGAGTGTACAATAGATGTTTGGAACGGTGAGACGAAACTCAATAGATTAGGTTCTGATGGGTGCAAATGGATCTGGAAGAAACAAGAAAAAAGAGGCTTACAGATTGAGAAATTTAAGAAACTCAATTTCAGTGGAGGAAGGCTAATGATATGGGGTTTTTTTCTACACCCAAAGGCATTGGATACTTGACCAGGTTGATAGTGGTCTCAATGCTGAGGTGTATATGAGTATACTACAAACAAGTTACTTCATACAGTTAGGAACTTTGCGTATAAAAAGCATGACATAGTGTTCCAGCAGGACAATGACTCGAAGCATACATCTAAATTGATGAACAAATAGTTTAATGACAATGAAGTAGACCTGCTAGATTTGCCCGTACAGTCCGCAGACCTTAACCCAATCAAAAACTTGTGGGTAGAGGTGAATAAAAAGATGTATACATACAATAGTGAGTTGACCAGTATGCACCAACTTTGGCAACATGTAGAAAAGACCTGGATTCAGATTTCGGTTTAGACATGCTTGAATGTGATCTAGAGCATGCCCAGAAGGATTCAGGCAATGTTGAAAGCCAAAGATGGATTAACAAAATATTAACAAAATAATGAAGATAAAATCTAGATTTAAAGGCGCAAAACAGTAACAATGCAGTGACATGACAAGAATCTGGATAACTAATCATATGCTAAGTAGTTGCACGTCAAATTCATGTATGAGTTGTCAAAGATGATTGTCCATAAAATAAAGGTAGTCTTGCACTTAAAGCTGTAGTGGAAGGTGAGATATGAAGTTCAAAGTCAAAACTTCAAAACATTGTTACCCTTTTGCTTGTTACTATAACTAGAGATGAGCAATCTTGATTGGTAAAGAACAGAAAATTTCAAAATCATACGACCCTTTGGGGGATCTGCTCATGATCGGAAATCCGAACATTTGTCCGAAAAGTTTTAAATGATTATTTTGGATCAGCATATGTTTGACACTTTTCTAATATTTTAATATTACTTTGGCTACTTTACTGATGCAATATGATGAGTGAGGGGACATGTTTGATGAGGGCAGGGGGTAAGGAGAGTTCAGAGGAGAGGCAGATTTTTTTTCTTTAAGTTTATGTGTGGATGTTCCCTGCAGGCCATCAGGAGGCAAAAAATATCTAAAATGTTCAGACACAAGAGCTTGTGTCACTGGTTGCCTAAGTCACATGACCCTAAGCATATAAAGTGCTGGCCAAAAGTATTGGCACCTCTGCAATTCTGTCAGATAATAGTCAGTTTCTTCTTGAAAATGATTGCAATCACAAATTCTTTGGTATTATTATCTTCATTTCATTTGTCTTCAATGAAAAAAAAATAAAATTGTCATAAAGCCAAATTGGATATAATTCCACACCAAACATAAAAAAGGGGGTGGACAAAAGTATTGGCACTGTTTGAAAAATCATGTGATGCTTCTCTAATTTGTGTACTTAAAGCACCTGTAACTTACCTGTGGCACCTAACAGGTGTTGGCAATAACTAAATCACACTTGCAGCCAGTTGACATGGATTACAGTTGACTCAATCTCTGTCCTGTGTCCTTGTGTGTAACACATTGAGCATGGAGAAAAGAAAGAAAACCAAAGAACTGTCTGAGGACTTGAGAATCCAAATTGTGAGGAAGCATGAGCAATCTCAAGGCTACAAGTCCATCTCCAAAGACCTGAAAGTTCCTGTGTCTACGGTGCGCAGTGTCATCAAGAAGTTTAAAGCCAATGGCACTGTGGCTAACCTCCCTAGATGTGGAAGGAAAAGAAAAATTGACAAGAGATTTCAACACAAGATTGTGCAGATGGTGGATAAAGAACCTCGACTAACATCCAAACAAGTTCAAGCTGCCCTGCAGTCGGTGGGTACAACAGTGTCAACCTGTAATATCCGTCAGCGTCTGAATGAAAAGGGACTGTATGGTAGGATACCCAGGAAGATCCCACTTCTTACCCCGAGACATAAAAAGCCAGGCTGGAGTTTGCCAAAACTTACCTGAGAAAGCCGAAAACGTTTTGGAAGAATGTTCTCTGGGCAGATGAGACAAAAGTAGAGCTTTTTGGGAAAAGCCATCAACATAGAGTTTACAGGAAAAAAAAGAGGCATTCAAAGA
The DNA here is from genome assembly GCF_048569485.1 of Anomaloglossus baeobatrachus. Taxonomy (NCBI): domain Eukaryota; kingdom Metazoa; phylum Chordata; class Amphibia; order Anura; family Aromobatidae; genus Anomaloglossus; species Anomaloglossus baeobatrachus. Next base: position 102,120 of record NW_027441779.1, on the reverse strand, counting down.
AAAGAACACAGTCCCTACAGTCAAACATGGAGGAGGTTCCCTGATGTTTTGAGGTTGCTTTGCTGCCTCTGGCACTGGACTGCTTGACCGTGTGCATGGCATTATGAAGTCTGAAGACTACCAACAAATTTTGCAGCATAATGTAGGGCCCAGTGTGAGAAAGCTGGGTCTCCCTCAGAGGTCATGGGTCTTCCAGCAGGACAATGACCCAAAACACACTTCAAAAAGCACTAGAAAATTATTTGAGAGAAAGCACTGGAGACTACTAAAGTGGCTAGCAATGAGTCCAGACCTGAATCCCATAGAACACCTCTGGAGAGATCTCAAAATGGCAGTTTGGAGAAGGCACCCTTCAAATCTCAGGGACCTGGAACAGTTTGCCAAAGAAGAATGGTCTAAAATTCCAGCAGAGCATTGTAAGAAACTCATTGATGGTTACCGGAAGCGGTTGTTCACAGTTATTTTGGCTAAAGGTTGTGCAACCAAGTATTAGGCTAAGGGTGCCAATACTTTTGTCTGGCCCATTTTTGGATTTTTGTGTGAAATGATCAATGATTTGATTTTTGTTTCATTCTCTTTTGTGTTTTTTCATTGCAAGCTAAATAAATGAAGATAATAATACCAAAGAATTTGTGATTGCAATCATTTTCAGGAAGAAACTGAGTATTCTCTGACAGAATTGCAGAGGTGCCAATACTTTTGTCCAGCACTGTAAATGTAGACACACAATGTCGATACAATTTTGTGATTGATAAGGCTTAGGGAAGGTGCTAGTGTTAGACAGTTATCTAACCCAGGGGTTTAATCACAGGTAGTTGAGAAATATAGATAGGAGAGTGATATTGTAGAATAGAGAAGTGCAGTGTAGGGAACATAGATGTGTCTGTGCCCCAAAATAGCCTTTCATCATCTAGTGGTAGCTAATTGTGTGCACTGCTGCTTACCCTCCATAGTGGTGACTGTGCTTTGCAATACAGCAAAATTAGTGCTCCAGCTAGGAGTGTTAGTTGTACTTTGAAATAGTGCACAATTAGTGCTCAAGCTAAAATGTTCTACTTGGGCTTTGAATTAGTACATAATTAGTGCTCTAGCTAAAAAGTGGTAGTTGGGCTTTGAAATAGTGCTCAATTAGTGCTCTAACTAGAAAGTGCTAGTTGAGCTTTGAAATACTGCACAGTTAGTGTTCTAGCTAGAAATTGGTAGCTGTGCTTTGAGATACTGCATATTTAGTGCTCCAACTTGTAAGTGGTAGTTGTGCTTTGAAATACTGCACAATTAGTGCTCCAGCTAAAAAGTGGTAGTTTTGCTTTGAAACACTGTACAATTAGTGGTGCAGCTAGAATGTGCTTGTTTAGCTTTGAAATAGAACACAAGTAGTGCTCCAAATAGAAAGTGCTAGTTGGGCTTTGAAATACTGCACAATTAGTTTTCTAACTAAAAAGTGCTAGTTGGGATTTGAAATACTGCACAATTAGTGCTCCAACTAGAAAGTTCTATTTGGGCTTTGAAGTACTGCACAATTACACAATTAGTGATCAGCTAGAAAGTTGTAGTTGTGCTTTGAAATAGTTCACAATTAGTGCTCCAACTAGAAAGTGCTTGTTGGGCTTTGAAATACTGCACAATTGGTGCTCTAGCTAGACAGTGCTAGTTGTGCTATGAAATAGTGCCCAATTAGTACTCCAGTTATAAAGTGCTAATTGGGCTTTGAAATAGAGTACAAAAACATGAGTGGGAAAGACCGAGATGGTGGTGGAAAGAGTAATAAGCGTGGTGGTCAAGGTGTACGTTGGGTAGGTGCTAAGGTTACTAGATGTTCTACTGAACAAACATCAGCTTATCCTAGGCAAACAGAACTGACAACTTATGTTACTGGACAGGCTACTCCACTCTATTTGTCAGCCGCACAGGTGTACGACTTGGAGATGAGGGTCAGAAGGAGCATTATGATACAGTACCTGGCAGTATCTGGAAAGTGTTTTATCAAGTGGCCTCTCCTCCTCTTCCTCTACTAAACACATAGTAAAGTCCTCAGAGGTGGGACATCAATTACCCTAATTTTACCATCATCACAACTCTCCAACTGCCCAACTAACTGTGGTGAACCACAGATGAGGAAGTCTGCAGAGCTTTCCCACATTTTATTCCATGGGCATCAGATTTCTTCTCCAAACATTCCCAGACTCAAGAGGAGGAAAGCATCTACACCGATGCCCAAAATCTCTGTGAGTTGGATCCGGGGGTCTGGCTAATTAGGGTACAAGCAGAATCTGGACCCTGTTCACCAAATTTTCAATAAGTGAAGTTCAGACAGCTCTGACCAATTGCTCATTATAATGCAGCTGTGGTGCTCGGAACTACAAGCCGGTTCCTGGATCCATGGATAAGGCAAAAAAGATTTGTATCCTGCATTTGCAATACCAAGACTAAGGGCTTTGCCTGAAATGCGTAGACTGGTCAGTCTATACTGTCTATGCTTGATTTTATCATGTTTTAAACCGATTTAATAAAGGTGTGATTTTTTATTTGTGGATGGTGGATACAAATCTGTTTTGCCTCCTCACCAAATGTTTGAGGTTTGAGGTGATGTTGATGAGACCCAGATACCTGAGGAGCATGCATACTTTACAGTGGTGTCAGGGTAGGAACAGAAGGGAGACTGTCAGTGTGATGAGTGGGATGAGAGAGAGGATGACGATGAGGATGGAGATCCTTCTTGGTGTAAATCCTGAGGCATGCAGCTGAGTAGCTTAGCAGAGGAGGAGGATGATGATGAGGATACGATGGTGATTCCTGCACAATCACGTACTGAATCAACCTTGACAAGTATTACATCCTTAGCCACAACTCTGGCTTTGGCCAGCAACAGTCGCGGAGGGTAGTCTAGCCTGGCCCATTTTTGATCCCGCAAATAATGACCCAATTTTCATTATCTGACAACTTTGGAAACAACAACTCAGTAGAGGAGAAAATTACCAAGAATTTGAAAACGACATGCCTTAACTGGCACATGTTCCATCAAGATGTGTTACTCTGGGAAAATTACTGCACTAAAATGCGACCTAGCAAGTTGTCCCAACCACTGGCCACCCCATCAAATGCATTTGCTGCTTCTTCCTCTGACACAGGTCTCTGGACGCAAAACCTCCACTTGTTTGCCAGCTACATCGGCGCGAGTGAGAGACTGTCAGCTGTTATGGAAATGGACATGTCTTATGCTTTTGACTAGAGTTGAGCGAACCGGTCCCGGTTCGGCTCGAGGTCGGTTCGCCGAACGGAGGTCCCGTTCGAGTTCGGCTCGTCGAACGTTCGACGAACCGAACTCGAACCGCATAGGAAACAATGGCAGGCAATCACAAACACAGAAAAACACCTAGAAAACACCCTCAAAGGTGTCCAAAAGGTGACAAACAACTCACAACACAACACAAACAGATGGGAAAGTGACAAGGACATATACTTATGCAAAAACAAAAGAGCTGAACAAGGAAAAAGAGGAGGAGACACAGATATAGGCATGGCACGCCCTTCTAAAGTCATGTAAAACACCGCAAGGTGACTCCAAGCGGAGTCTCCCTTTTTTCCAAAAATTGTGCCCCACACACACCCACCCCTTCAGTGGCAGCACTTGTGACCTAGTTGTGCACTTCACAGCTAGATTTGCATCAAGCACATTCAAAAATAAGGCCTAATTAACCGTCCCCAGGATGACACCGGGGTAGGTAGCAAAGTCTTTGCTGAACCATGACTTGTTCATCTTGGCTTCTTTTAAAAACAATGTAAGCAAGGGTTACTCCAAGCGGAGTCTCCCTTTTTTCAAAAAATTGGGCCACACAGACACCCACCCCATCAGTGGCAGCACTTGGGCCCTAGTTGCAAACAGGATGTTTTGATTTGCATCAAGCACATTCAAAAATACGCCATAAATAACCGTCCCCAGGATGACACCAGGGTAGGTAGCAAAGTCTTTCCTGATCTCAGCTCTGTTCATCTTGGCTTCTTTTAAAAACAATGTAAGCAAGGGTTACTCCAAGCGGAGTCTCCCTTTTTTCCAAAAATTGGGCCCCACACACACCCACCCCTTCAGTGGCAGCAGTTGTGCCCCAGTTGTACACTTCACAGCTAGATTTGCATCAAGCACATTCAAAAATATGCTATTCTTAACCGTCCCCAGGATTACACCGGGGTAGGTAGCAAAGTCTTTCCTGATCCCAGCTCTGTTCATCTTGGCTTCTTTTAAAAACACAGCAAGCAAGGGTTACTCCAAGCGGAGTCTCCCTTTTTTCCAAAAATTGTGCCCCACACACACCCACCCCTTCAGTGGCAGCACTTGTGACCTAGTTGTGCACTTCACAGCTAGATTTGCATCAAGCACATTCAAAAATACGGCCTAATTAACCGTCCCCAGGATGACACCGGGATAGGTAGCAAAGTCTTTGCTGAACCATGACTTGTTCATCTTGGCTTCTTTTAAAAACAATGTAAGCAAGGGTTACTCCAAGCGGAGTCTCCCTTTTTTCCAAAAATTGTGCCCCACACACACCCACCCCTTCAGTGGCAGCACTTGTGACCTAGTTGTGCACTTCACAGCTAGATTTGCATCAAGCACATTCAAAAATACGGCCTAATTAACCGTCCCCAGGATGATACCGGGGTAGGTAGCAAAGTCTTTGCTGAACAATGACTTGTTCATCTTGGCTTCTTTTAAAAACAATGTAAGCAAGGGTTACTCCAAGCGAAGTCTCCCTTTTTCCAAAAATTGTGCCCCACACACACCCACCCATTCAGTGGCAGCACTTGTGCCCTAGTTGTACACTTCACAGCTAGATTTGCATCAAGCACATTCAAAAATACGCTATTCTTAACCGTCCCCAGGATGACACCGGGGTAGGTAGCAAAGTCTTTCCTGATCCCAGCTCTTTTCATCTTGGCTTCTTTTAAAAACACAGCAAGCAAGGGTTACTCCAAGCGGAGTCTCCCTTTTTTCCAAAAATTGTGCCCCACACACACCCACCCCTTCAGTGGCAGCACTTGTGACCTAGTTGTGCACTTCACAGCTAGATTTGCATCAAGCACATTCAAAAATACGGCCTAATTAACCGTCCCCAGGATGACACCGGGGTAGGTAGCAAAGTCTTTGCTGAACCATGACTTGTTCATCTTGGCTTCTTTTAAAAACAATGTAAGCAAGGGTTACTCCAAGCGGAGTCTCCCTTTTTTCAAAAAATTGGGCCACACAGACACCCACCCCATCAGTGGCAGCACTTGGGCCCTAGTTGCAAACAGGATGTTTTGATTTGCATCAAGCACATTCAAAAATACGCCATAATTAACCGTCCGCAGGATGACAACAGGGTAGGTAGCAAAGTCTTTCCTGATCCCAGCTCTGTTCATCTTGGCTTCTTTTAAAAACAATGTAAGCAAGGGTTACTCCAAGCGGAGTCTCCCTTTTTTCCAAAAATTGGGCCCCACACACACCCACCCCTTCAGAGGCAGCAGTTGTGCCCCAGTTGTACACTTCACAGCTAGATTTGCATCAAGCACATTCAAAAATACGCTATTCTTAACCGTCCCCAGGATGACACTGGGGTAGGTAGCAAAGTCTTTCCTGATCCCAGCTCTGTTCATCTTGGCTTCTTTTAAAAACACAGCAAGCAAGGGTTACTCCAAGCGGAGTCTCCCTTTTTTCCAAAAATTGTGCCCCACACACACCCACCCCTTCAGTGGCAGCACTTGTGACCTAGTTGTGCACTTCACAGCTAGATTTGCATCAAGCACATTCAAAAATACGGCCTAATTAACCGTCCCCAGGATGACACCGGGGTAGGTAGCAAAGTCTTTGCTGAACCATGACTTGTTCATCTTGGCTTCTTTTAAAAACAATGTAAGCAAGGGTTACTCCAAGCGGAGTCTCCCTTTTTTCCAAAAATTGGGCCACACAGACACCCACCCCATCAGTGGCAGCACTTGGGCCCTAGTTGCAAACAGGATGTTTTGATTTGCATCAAGCACATTCAAAAATACGCCATAATTAACCGTCCCCAGGATGACACCAGGGTAGGTAGCAAAGTCTTTCCTGATCCCATCTCTGTTCATCTTGGCTTCTTTTAAAAACACAGCAAGCAAGGGTTACTCCAAGCGGAGTCTCCCTTTTTTCCAAAAATTGTGCCCCACACACACCCACCCCTTCAGTGGCAGCACTTGTGCCCTAGTTGTGCACTTCACAGCTAGATTTGCATCAAGCACATTCCAAATCCACAAGCATTTACTCTCCCCAGGATGACACAGGGGTTGTAAATTCCTTCTGGATCCATGACTTGTTCATTTTGATGAACGTCAGTCTGTCCACATTGTCACTGGACAGACGCGTGCGCTTATCTGTCAGCACACACCCAGCAGCACTGAAGACACGTTCAGAGACAACGCTGGCAGCTGGACACGACAAAATCTCCAAGGCGTAACTGGATAGCTCTGGCCATTTTTCTAGATTTGAAGCCCAAAAGGAGCAAGGCTCCATTTGCAAAGTCATGGCATCGATGTTCATTTGGAGATACTCCTGTATCATCCTCTCCAGCCGTTGACAATGTGTCAGACTTGTTGTCTCTGGTGGCCTTGCAAAGGAGGGTCTAAAAAAATTATGAAAACATTCCATAAAATTGCTGTTACCAGCACCAGATACGGTCCTACTGGTACGTGTAGACTGTTGAAGATGACGAGACCGTCCCATGTTTGTCAAGTTACAACTGGGAGATTCACTCCCTGCACCTGCACGGTTGTTTGGTGGAAAAGCGGATCTAAGATCGAGTAACAGCTTCTGCTGATACTCCTGCATACGTGCGTCCCTTTCTATGGCTGGAATTATGTCACAAAATTTGGACTTGTACCGGGGATCTAATAGTGTCGCAAGCCAGTAGTCATCATCACTTCTAATTTTGACAATACGAGGGTCATGTTGGAGGTAGTGCAACAAGAAGGCACTCATGTGTCTTGCGCAGCCATGCGGACCAAGTCCACGCTGTGTTTGTGGCATAGAGGTGCTAACCGTTCTTTCTTCCTCTGACATCTCCCCCCAACCTCTTTCAACTGAAATTTGACCAAGGTCTCCCTCATCTGCTGAGTCTTCCATGTCCATGGACAGTTCGTCCTCCATTTCTTCCTGTCCTCCTGCACCTTCCTCAACATCTCGCCTGCTACCATGCGCCCTTGTTGATCCCTGTCCCCCATGCTCCCATGCCTGGCGCCTTGGTGATGATGAACGTCTGGACCTTGGTGATGTTGTTGTGTCTTGCGCATATGAATCCTCCTGTAGTTCATCCCCTTCCTGTTGTCCCACCCCCTGACTCCGAATAGTGTTTAGCGTGTGCTCCAGCATGTAAATGACTGAAATTGTCATGCTGATAATGGCATTGTCAGCGCTAAACATATTCGTCACCATGTCGAAACTGTGCAGAAGGGTGCATAGGTCCTTGATCTGAGACCACTCCATCAGGGTGATCTGCCCCACCTCTGCATCTCGTTGGCCCAGGCTATACGTCATGACATATTGCACCAGGGCACGGCGGTGCTGCCACAGTCGCTGTAACATGTGGAGAGTTAAATTCCAGCGTATCGCCACATCGCATTTCAGGCGATGAACCGGCAGGCCGAAAGACTTCTGGAGCGATGCAAGTCGCTCAGCTGCGGCGCTTGAACGGCGGAAGTGAGCAGACAGTTTTCGTGCCCTGTTCAGAAGGCCATCTAGGCCGGGATACTGTGTTAAAAATTGCTGCACGACAAGGTTCAACACGTGAGCCATACATGGTACGTGTGTCACCTTGCCCAGGCGAAGGGCCACACCCAGGTTTGCAGCATTGTCGCACACGGCCTTACCAGGCTGCAGGTTGAGTGGAGACAACCATTTATTAAACTCGGACCGCAGAGCTGACCACAACTCCTCAGCTGTGTGACTCTTATTCCCAAGACATGTCAAGCTAAAGACCGCCTGATGCCGTTGCGCTCTGCTGCCAGCATAGTAATGAGGGGTGCGTGATTCCTTCTGCGCAGTGAGAACGCTGGTGGCCTGACCAGGCAGGCTTGGGGCGGAGGTGGAGGACCCAGATGAGGTGGAGGATGCAGAAGCAGTGGCGGAACTTGGACAGACAGAGGATTGACACACAAGTCGTGGGGACGGCAAGACTTGTGCAGCAGACCCTTCACCATCTATCACCATAGTTACCCAGTGCCCAGTCAGCGACATGTAACGTCCCTGTCCATGCTTACTGGTCCAAGTATCGGTGGTGAAATGCACCCGTTGACACACAGAGTTTCTCAAGGAAGCGGTAATGTTGTGTGCGACATGCTGGTGTAGCGCGGGCACACCTTTCTTAGAGAAGTAGTGGCGACTAGGCATCTGGTACTGGGGCACAGCGACAGACATAAGGTCTCTAAAATCCTGTGTGTCCACTAGGCGGAAAGGCAGCATTTCTGTAGCCAACAGCTTACAGAGGGATAGAGTCAACCTCTTAGCTTTGTCATGGGTCGCAGGAAATGGCCTTTTATTTGTCCACATCTGAGGGACAGAGATCTGGCTGCTGTGTGTAGACGGTGTTGAGTAGGGTGTCCCTGGAAAAATGCAGGTTTGTGAGGAAAGTGCAGGCGGAGACATGATGTTGCCTTCATCCAAAGTTGGTGCTATCGATGTCTGAGAGAGCTGTACACACTCACTTGTTTCCCCTTCCAAAACAACTGACGACCTACCAAGCAAACTGCCTGTTGCGGTTACAGTGGTGGAAGTTGTGGGTGGAAAAACAGGTGTGACAGCTGTCCCCACAGTCCTAGAAGATGACGAGCGCGCGGATGCACTGGAAGGGGCAGGCGGTGGATGGTTCGCTCCGCTAGGCCGCATTGCAGCACGGTGAGCTTCCCACCGGGCCATATGATATTTATTCATGTGACGATTCATGGAAGAAGTTGTCAAACTGCTGAGGTTTCGACCTCTACTAAGAGAACCATGACAAATTTTACAGATCACATAATTTGGGCGATCTTTTTCTATGTCAAAAAAGGACCAGGCTAGGCAAGGCTTAGAGGCCATGCGACCTGTTGATCCACCCCAAATAATGATCAGAGGCAGAGTGGTGGCTGAGGATACAGTTGTAGACGTGCTACCAGTACTCCGACTCTGTCCAGGAAGGCGCAAGGTAACTTCGTCATCAGTTGCATCCTCCTCCACCACCTCTGTTGACCTCCTCGAGTGCCTGACTGTGAGTTGACAGTAGGTGGGATCTAGAACTTCATCATCAATTGTTGTGTTTGCACTCCCCTCCCCCTCAGACCGAGCCTCTTCTTGCCCTGACCGAATATTTAAGTTGTCATCCCAATCGGGTATCTGCGTCTCATCTTAATCAGTATGTTCCTCATTGTCTATAACCACAGGTGTTACAGTTTGTGACAAAGGGTCAACATTATGCTCAGAAACTTGGTCCTCACGGCCTGAATCAGAGTCACAAAGGTTCTGGGCATCACTGCAGACCATTTCCTGTTCTGTACTCACTGTAGCTTGGGAGCAGACCTCTGATTCCCAGGCTATAGTGTGACTGAACAGCTCTGCAGACTCAGCCATCTCAGTTCCACCATACTGTGCAGGGCTGATGGAGACTTCAGAGCTGGGAGAAAGCAAGTTTGATTGGGATGACAACTCAGAGGACTGCTGTTTTTTGGATGCGGTACTTGAAGAGGCTGAGAGGGCACTTGTTGGACCACTTGAGATCCATTCAAGCATTTTCCTTTTTTGGCCATCATCTACCTTTGTTCCTGTTGTTCGTGTCCGTAAAAAAGGGAGCACATCGGATTGTCCACGGTAAGTAGTAGACATCTTACTTTTGCTGGTAGATGCTCTATCTTCAGCATTTGATAATGGAGCTTTGCAACCTTCCCCACGGACAAAACCTTTTTTGCCTTTTCCACCACGCCTCTTCCCCTTTCCACCAGCATCTGTCATTTTGCCACTCATGTTGATTGTGACAAGATTGTGCACTGAAAATGTGGTAGTAAAAATTGAGAGGTGGTGTAGATTGCAGTGGTGGTCTAGCTTTATTAACAGCAGAATAATAAAGAATAAATATCCCTGACAATGCAACTACGGCCCTTAAACTTGCAGCAAAAATTGCTAGAATAATGGCTTAGTTATAATGAGTTGGAGTGTGCAATGCAGGTAGATGTGCTGCAAATGTCTTTGCACTAGTGGGACTATAGCAAAGTCCAATAGCCACGTTTAGGATGCCACTAGGTACACTGAGTGTTTGCTAGTATGATGGCTTAGTTATAATGAGTTGGAGTGTGCAATGCAGGTAGAGGTGCTGCAAATGTCTTTGCACTAGTGTGACTATAGCAAAGTCCAATAGCCACGTTTAGGATGCCACTAGGTACACTGAGTGTTTGCTAGTATAATGGCTTAGTTATAATGAGTTGGAGTGTGCAATGAAGGTAGAGGTGCTGCAAATGTCTTTGCACTAGTGTGACTATAGCAAAGTCCAATAGCCACGTTTAGGATGCCACTAGGTACACTGAGTGTTTGCTAGTATAATGGCTTAGTTATAATGAGTTGGAGTGTGCAATGCAGGCAGACGTGCTGCAAATGTCTTTGCACTAGTGTGACTAGACAAATGTCCAATAGCCACGTTTAGGATGCCACTAGGTACACTGAGTGTTTGCTAGTATAATGGCTTAGTTATAATGAGTTGGAGTGTGCAATGCAGGCAGACGTGCTGCAAATGTCTTTGCACTAGTGTGACTAGACAAATGTCCAATAGCCACGTTTAGGATGCCACTAGGTACACTGAGTGTTTGCTAGTATAATGGCTTAGTTATAATGAGTTGGAGTGTGCAATGCAGGTAGAGGTGCTGCAAATGTCTTTGCACTAGTGTGACTATAGCAAAGTCCAATAGCCACGTTTAGGATGCCACTAGGTACACTGAGTGTTTGCTAGTATAATGGCTTAGTTATAATGAGTTGGAGTGTGCAATGCAGGCAGACGTGCTGCAAATGTCTTTGCACTAGTGTGACTATAGCAAAGTCCAATAGCCACGTTTAGGATGCCACTAGGTACACTGAGTGTTTGCTAGTATAATGGCTTAGTTATAATGAGTTGGAGTGTGCAATGCAGGTAGAGGTGCTGCAAATGTCTTTGCACTAGTGTGACTATAGCAAAGTCCAATAGCCACGTTTAGGATGCCACTAGGTACACTGAGTGTTTGCTAGTATAATGGCTTAGTTATAATGAGTTGGAGTGTGCAATGCAGGTAGAGGTGCTGCAAATGTCTTTGCACTAGTGTGACTAGACAAATGTCCAATAGCCACGTTTAGGATGCCACTAGGTACACTGAGTGTTTGCTGGTATAATGGCTTAGTTATAATGAGTTGGAGTGTGCAATGCAGGCAGACGTGCTGCAAATGTCTTTGCACTAGTGTGACTAGACAAATGTCCAATAGCCACGTTTAGGATGCCACTAGGTATACTGAGTGTTTGCTAGTATAATGGCTTAGTTATAATGAGTTGGAGTGTGCAATGCAGGTAGAGGTGCTGCAAATGTCTTTGCACTAGTGTGACTATAGCAAAGTCCAATAGCCACGTTTAGGATGCCACTAGGTACACTGAGTGTTTGCTAGTATAATGGCTTAGTTATAATGAGTTGGAGTGTGCAATGCAGGCAGACGTGCTGCAAATGTCTTTGCACTAGTGTGACTATAGCAAAGTCCAATAGCCACGTTTAGGATGCCACTAGGTACACTGAGTGTTTGCTAGTATGATGGCTTAGTTATAATGAGTTGGAGTGTGCAATGCAGGTAGAGGTGCTGCAAATGTCTTTGCACTAGTGTGACTATAGCAAAGTCCAATAGCCACGTTTAGGATGCCACTAGGTACACTGAGTGTTTGCTAGTATAATGGCTTAGTTATAATGAGTTGGAGTGTGCAATGAAGGTAGAGGTGCTGCAAATGTCTTTGCACTAGTGTGACTATAGCAAAGTCCAATAGCCACGTTTAGGATGCCACTAGGTACACTGAGTGTTTGCTAGTATAATGGCTTAGTTATAATGAGTTGGAGTGTGCAATGCAGGCAGACGTGCTGCAAATGTCTTTGCACTAGTGTGACTAGACAAATGTCCAATAGCCACGTTTAGGATGCCACTAGGTACACTGAGTGTTTGCTAGTATAATGGCTTAGTTATAATGAGTTGGAGTGTGCAATGCAGGCAGACGTGCTGCAAATGTCTTTGCACTAGTGTGACTAGACAAATGTCCAATAGCCACGTTTAGGATGCCACTAGGTACACTGAGTGTTTGCTAGTATAATGGCTTAGTTATAATGAGTTGGAGTGTGCAATGCAGGTAGAGGTGCTGCAAATGTCTTTGCACTAGTGTGACTATAGCAAAGTCCAATAGCCACGTTTAGGATGCCACTAGGTACACTGAGTGTTTGCTAGTATAATGGCTTAGTTATAATGAGTTGGAGTGTGCAATGCAGGCAGACGTGCTGCAAATGTCTTTGCACTAGTGTGACTATAGCAAAGTCCAATAGCCACGTTTAGGATGCCACTAGGTACACTGAGTGTTTGCTAGTATAATGGCTTAGTTATAATGAGTTGGAGTGTGCAATGCAGGTAGAGGTGCTGCAAATGTCTTTGCACTAGTGTGACTATAGCAAAGTCCAATAGCCACGTTTAGGATGCCACTAGGTACACTGAGTGTTTGCTAGTATAATGGCTTAGTTATAATGAGTTGGAGTGTGCAATGCAGGTAGAGGTGCTGCAAATGTCTTTGCACTAGTGTGACTAGACAAATGTCCAATAGCCACGTTTAGGATGCCACTAGGTACACTGAGTGTTTGCTGGTATAATGGCTTAGTTATAATGAGTTGGAGTGTGCAATGCAGGCAGACGTGCTGCAAATGTCTTTGCACTAGTGTGACTAGACAAATGTCCAATAGCCACGTTTAGGATGCCACTAGGTATACTGAGTGTTTGCTAGTATAATGGCTTAGTTATAATGAGTTGGAGTGTGCAATGCAGGTAGAGGTGCTGCAAATGTCTTTGCACTAGTGTGACTATAGCAAAGTCCAATAGCCACGTTTAGGATGCCACTAGGTACACTGAGTGTTTGCTAGTATAATGGCTTAGTTATAATGAGTTGGAGTGTGCAATGCAGGCAGACGTGCTGCAAATGTCTTTGCACTAGTGTGACTATAGCAAAGTCCAATAGCCACGTTTAGGATGCCACTAGGTACACTGAGTGTTTGCTAGTATAATGGCTTAGTTATAATGAGTTGGAGTGTGCAATGCAGGTAGAGGTGCTGCAAATGTCTTTGCACTAGTGTGACTATAGCAAAGTCCAATAGCCACGTTTAGGATGCCACTAGGTACACTGAGTGTTTGCTAGTATAATGGCTTAGTTATAATGAGTTGGAGTGTGCAATGCAGGTAGAGGTGCTGCAAATGTCTTTGCACTAGTGTGACTAGACAAATGTCCAATAGCCACGTTTAGGATGCCACTAGGTACACTGAGTGTTTGCTAGTATAATGGCTAAGTTATAATGAGTTGGAGTGTGCAATGCAGGTAGAGGTGCTGCAAATGTCTTTGCACTAGTGTGACTATAGCAAAGTCCAATAGCCATGTTTAGGATGCCACTAGGTACACTGAGTGTTTGCTAGTATAATGGCTTAGTTATAATGAGTTGGAGTGTGCAACGCAGGCAGACGTGCTGCAAATGTCTTTGCACTAGTGTGACTAGACAAATGTCCAATAGCCACATTTAGGATGCCACTAGGTACACTGAGTGTTTGCTAGTATAATGGCTTAGTTATAATGAGTTGGAGTGTGCAATGCAGGTAGAGGTGCTGCAAATGTCTTTGCACTAGTGTGACTATAGCAAAGTCCAATAGCCACGTGTAGGATGCCACTAGGTACACTGAGTGTTTGCTAGTATAATGGCTTAGTTATAATGAGTTGGAGTGTGCAATGCAGGCAGACGTGCTGCAAATGTCTTTGCACTAGTGTGACTAGACAAATGTCCAATAGCCACGTTTAGGATGCCACTAGGTACACTGAGTGTTTGCTAGTATAATGGCTTAGTTATAATGAGTTGGAGTGTGCAATGCAGGCAGACGTGCTGCAAATGTCTTTGCACTAGTGTGACTATAGCAAAGTCCAATAGCCACGTTTAGGATGCCACTAGGTACACTGAGTGTTTGCTAGTATAATGGCTTAGTTATAATGAGTTGGAGTGTGCAATGCAGGTAGAGGTGCTGCAAACGTCTTTGCACTAGTGTGACTATAGCAAAGTCCAATAGCCACGTTTAGGATGCCACTAGGTACACTGAGTGTTTGCTAGTATAATGGCTTAGTTATAATGATTTGGAGTGTGCAATGCAGGTAGAGGTGCTGCAAATGTCTTTGCACTAGTGTGACTATAGCAAAGTCCAATAGCCATGTTTAGGATGCCACTAGGTACACTGAGTGTTTGCTACTATAATGGCTTAGTTATAATGAGTTGGAGTGTGCAATGCAGGCAGACGTGCTGCAAATGTCTTTGTACTAGTGTGACTAGACAAATGTCCAATAGCCACGTTTAGGATGCCACTAGGTACACTGAGTGTTTGCTAGTATAATGGCTTAGTTATAATGAGTTGGAGTGTGCAATGCAGGTAGAGGTGCTGAAAATGTCTTTGCACTAGTGTGACTATAGCAAAGTCCAATAGCCACGTTTAGGATGCCACTAGGTACACTGAGTGTTTGCTAGTATAATGGCTTAGTTATAATGAGTTGGAGTGTGCAATGCAGGTAGAGGTGCTGCAAATGTCTTTGCACTAGTGTGACTATAGCAAAGTCCAATAGCCACGTTTAGGATGCCACTAGGTACACTGAGTGTTTGCTAGTATAATGGCTTAGTTATAATGAGTTGGAGTGTGCAATGCAGGCAGACGTGCTGCAAATGTCTTTGCCCTAGTGTGACTAGACAAATGTCCAATAGCCACGTTTAGGATGCCACTAGGTACACTGAGTGTTTGCTAGTATAATGGCTTAGTTATAATGAGTTGGAGTGTGCAATGCAGGTAGAGGTGCTGCAAGTGTCTTTGCACTAGTGTGACTATAGCAAAGTCCAATAGCCACATTTAGGATGCCACTAGGTACACTGAGTGTTTGCTAGTATAATGGCTTAGTTATAATGAGTTGGAGTGTGCAATGCAGGCAGACGTGCTGCAAATGTCTTTGCACTAGTGTGACTATAGCAAAGTCCAATAGCCACGTTTAGGATGCCACTAGGTACACTGAGTGTTTGCTAGTATAATGGCTTAGTTATAATGAGTTGGAGTGTGCAATGCAGGTAGAGGTGCTGCAAATGTCTTTGCACTAGTGTGACTATAGCAAAGTCCAATAACCACGTTTAGGATGCCACTAGGTACACTGAGTGTTTGCTAGTATAATGGCTTAGTTATAATGAGTTGGAGTGTGCAATGCAGGCAGACGTGCTGCAAATGTCTTTGCACTAGTGTGACTAGACAAATGTCCAATAGCCACGTTTAGGATGCCACTAGGTACACTGAGTGTTTGCTAGTATAATAGCTTAGTTATAATGAGTTGGAGTGTGCAATGCAGGTAGAGGTGCTGCAAATGTCTTTGCACTAGTGTGACTAGACAAATGTCCAATAGCCACGTTTAGGATGCCACTAGGTACACTGAGTGTTTGCTAGTATAATGGCTTAGTTATAATGAGTTGGAGTGTGCAATGCAGGTAGAGGTGCTGCAAATGTCTTTGCATTAGTGTGACTATAGCAAAGTCCAATAGCCACGTTTAGGATGCCACTAGGTACACTGAGTGTTTGCTAGTATAATGGCTTAGTTATAATGAGTTGGAGTGTGCAATGCAGGTAGAGGTGCTGCAAATGTCTTTGCACTAGTGTGACTATAGCAAAGTCCAATAGCCACGTTTAGGATGCCACTAGGTACACTGAGTGTTTGCTAGTATAATGGCTTAGTTATAATGAGTTGGAGTGTGCAATGCAGGTAGAGGTGCTGCAAATGTCTTTGCACTAGTGTGACTATAGCAAAGTCCAATAGCCACGTTTAGGATGCCACTAGGTACACTGAGTGTTTGCTAGTATAATGGCTTAGTTATAATGAGTTGGAGTGTGCAATGCAGGCAGACGTGCTGCAAATGTCTTTGCCCTAGTGTGACTAGACAAATGTCCAATAGCCACGTTTAGGATGCCACTAGGTACACTGAGTGTTTGCTAGTATAATGGCTTAGTTATAATGAGTTGGAGTGTGCAATGCAGGTAGAGGTGCTGCAAGTGTCTTTGCACTAGTGTGACTATAGCAAAGTCCAATAGCCACATTTAGGATGCCACTAGGTACACTGAGTGTTTGCTAGTATAATGGCTTAGTTATAATGAGTTGGAGTGTGCAATGCAGGCAGACGTGCTGCAAATGTCTTTGCACTAGTGTGACTATAGCAAAGTCCAATAGCCACGTTTAGGATGCCACTAGGTACACTGAGTGTTTGCTAGTATAATGGCTTAGTTATAATGAGTTGGAGTGTGCAATGCAGGTAGAGGTGCTGCAAATGTCTTTGCACTAGTGTGACTATAGCAAAGTCCAATAGCCACGTTTAGGATGCCACTAGGTACACTGAGTGTTTGCTAGTATAATGGCTTAGTTATAATGAGTTGGAGTGTGCAATGCAGGCAGACGTGCTGCAAATGTCTTTGCACTAGTGTGACTAGACAAATGTCCAATAGCCACGTTTAGGATGCCACTAGGTACACTGAGTGTTTGCTAGTATAATGGCTTAGTTATAATGAGTTGGAGTGTGCAATGCAGGTAGAGGTGCTGCAAATGTCTTTGCACTAGTGTGACTAGACAAATGTCCAATAGCCACGTTTAGGATGCCACTAGGTACACTGAGTGTTTGCTAGTATAATGGCTTAGTTATAATGAGTTGGAGTGTGCAATGCAGGTAGAGGTGCTGCAAATGTCTTTGCACTAGTGTGACTATAGCAAAGTCCAATAGCCACGTTTAGGATGCCACTAGGTACACTGAGTGTTTGCTAGTATAATGGCTTAGTTATAATGAGTTGGAGTGTGCAATGCAGGCAGACGTGCTGCAAATGTCTTTGCACTAGTGTGACTAGACAAATGTCCAATAGCCACGTTTAGGATGCCACTAGGTACACTGAGTGTTTGCTAGTATAATGGCTTAGTTATAATGAGTTGGAGTGTGCAATGCAGGTAGAGGTGCTGCAAATGTCTTTGCACTAGTGTGACTAGACAAATGTTCAATAGCCACGTTTAGGATGCCACTAGGTACACTGAGTGTTTGCTAGTATAATGGCTTAGTTATAATGAGTTGCAGTGTGCAATGCAGGCAGACGTGCTGCAAATGTCTTTGCACTAGTGTGACTATAGCAAAGTCCAATAGCCACGTTTAGGATGCCACTAGGTACACTGAGTGTTTGCTAGTATAATGGCTTAGTTATAATGAGTTGGAGTGTGCAGAGGACAGGAGGGTACAGTGCCAGGATTGTGGGGCTCTGAGTAGAGGAATGGAAGCCTGCCTTTCTATTCCCTCCTAATAGGGAAATGCAGGGAGGAAATCCCTGACCTTGGCTACACAGACGCTGTCGCTGTTTTCAGGACCTGTCACCTTAACTCTGACCCTGCCGGTTTGAGCCCTTAAAAGGACTGCTAGAAAGTGCTCTCCCTAAGCTGTCCAGCGCTGTGTATGGAGCGCATACAGCTGTATCAGCGATAGGACAAAGGACGGAGCTGCGACAGTGATGTCTGACACCAAAGACGCAGAAGAGATAATGGCGTCCTGGAGGAAAATGTCCGGTTTTATAATGCAGGGACATGTGACATGGACATCCTATCACACATGCCGTTGCTTCTCTGGCTAAAGGTCCACTTAGCTGTGTGTGTGTCTGGGATTGGCTGACATGCTGGCCCGCCCCACTACACGCGCGCGCTTAGGGAAGGAAGACAAGGAAAAAAAAAAAATGGCGATCGCCATTATAGAAACAGCAGTGATCTGAAGGCGCTGTTCACGCACACTATACACTGAAATGTCATAATAGTGTGATTCACAGAGTGACTTACACTATTACAGCGGAAAGCCAG
Organism: Anomaloglossus baeobatrachus; assembly: GCF_048569485.1. Classification (NCBI taxonomy): domain Eukaryota; kingdom Metazoa; phylum Chordata; class Amphibia; order Anura; family Aromobatidae; genus Anomaloglossus; species Anomaloglossus baeobatrachus. Next base: position 83,968 of record NW_027441779.1, on the reverse strand, counting down.
CTAGGAATTAGCTGTTTTTTTGCTGCTAGAACCGTTCTCGAACGTTTCTAGAACTATCGAGCTTTTGCAAAAAGCTCGAGTTCTAGTTCGATCTAGAACAGGCCCCAAAATCACTTGAGCCTAGAACTGGAGAACCTCGAACCGCGATCCGCGCTCAACTCTACTTTTGACCCATATGAGACATCAAACACAACACATGTTTCTCAATTCACAATACCATCTATGCTTGCACCTCCCTCACTATCCACCGTTTTGTTGTGTACACCCTATTCCATTCTCTCTCAGCACAGCAGCCAGCTCTATGCCTGCAGTGGTGGTCACATAAATGATCATTTCTTCCTACACATATCAAAGCTAAAGCTAAGATGTTGAACTTCACCATATCTAAACTGTTCGCCATGGAAATGCTGCCTTTCCACCTGGTAGATACAAACGGATTCCAAAATCTGATGACTGTGGCAGGCCCCCATTAACAGTTGCCTAGTCAAAATTACTTCTCTAATAAAGCTGTGCTTGCGCTACACCAGCATTCCGCAGACAACATCACCCATTCATTGAAAAACTCTATGTCTGGCAGGGTGTATTTAACCACTTACACCTGAACAAGCAAGCATTGCCAGGGGCAATACATCTCACTCACTGGACACTGAGTGACTCTAGTGGATGCGGGGCCAGGGGGGCAAGGGACTGCTCCACAAGTATTGGAATCCTCAAGGCTTGTTCGACAAAGCTCTGTGTGTACTTCTTCCTCCACTACTTCTACCTCCTCCACCTCCTCTAGGGCCTCCACCTGTGCCACCAACCTTTCTCTTAATGTAAGACATGTTCCAACACTGCAGAGAGAATCCCAAATACCTCCATACAGCACTATCAGGGCTCAACGCAGTCAGCAGTCTTGAAATAAAAATCCAAGAGAAAAGTCATTCACATAACTGAAGAATTGTTGACAGCTATCCAGGGTAAGTTTGAGCAATGGCTGTCTCCACTGAACCTAGAGCCAGAGAAGACCATGTGCAATAATGGTGCAAACCTGGTAGTGACCCTACTATAGTGCAACCTCACACATGTGCCTTGCATGACTCACGGCTTCAACCTGGTTGTGCAGCAATTCTGTAGGCCACTATCCTGACCTAGAAGAGCTGCTTCAGAAGCCATCATCAGTGTGTGCTCACTTTCATCATTCGCACCCTGCAGCTGCTCATCGACTTGCATCACTACAGATGTCTTTCAGCCTACCAGCTAACAGGTTTATATGTGATGGTGGAATTCCACTCTGCACATTTTGCAGTGACTGTGGCAGCAGTGACAAGCTGTGGTGCAGTATTGCATGAGGTATACACTGAATCAATTCATGCTGGTGGTGGGGCAAAACACGGTTGCAGAGTGGGACAAAATGAAGGACATTTGCACCCTTCTGAAGAGTTTTGAAATGGCTACTAAGATGGTGAGTGGTGACTATGCCGTCATCAGCATCACTATTCCAGTCATCTACCTGCTGGAGCAGACTTTGAATAGTTTACGGGAGGAGTTGGTGGTCCCATGGGAAAAGGATGAAGCAGAGGAGGATGTGGAAATGATATCTGTAAGATACGATGCCAGACTGTAATTGTACAGATGGTTGGCAAGGGAGGGTGGAGTACAGTGATCGAGGTGGGCTCATGGTACCAGACAAACTGTTAATGAAAGTGTAGAAGCCCAGAAAGAAATGGAAGAGGATTAGGAGAAAGAGGTGATGAGTGAGCAACAATCAGGAGATGAAGAAGATATTGTTGGCCTCTCTTTTGTCTGTAGTTGACAGGAGAGGATGGAGGAATCTCATAGACTTCTCCCATTACTAACCTAGGGCTTAGTGGTAGCTGTGAGCTGTCAGTAACACCTTTATATATTAACCCGATTGCCACTGCACCAGGGCAATTTGGGATGAGCCAGGTAAAACGCCAGAATTGTCATATCTAATGGATGAGACAATTTAGGTTGGTTACATGCTGCTCTTCTTAGGCTGGTGGAGCCCAATAACCATTGGACTCCCAGCCTGAGAATCCTAGCCCCCATCTGCCAGCTTTATCATGGCTGGGTTTCAAACTTGGGTTGGATTGCAGATACTTTATATACACAAATTGAAATTTGGAGCTGGAGCACAGGTGTGGCCCTATTTAGATGTACAAATTTCAATTAGGAGCTGGAACACAGATGTGGCCCTACTTAGATGCACAAATCGCAATTTGAAGATGGACACAGATGTGGCCCTATTTAGATGCACAAATCACAATTTGGTGATGGAAGACAGATGTGGCCGTCTTTAGATGCACAAATCACAATTTGGAGCTGGAACACAGATTTGGCACTATATAGATGCACAAATTGCAATTTGGAGCTGAAACACAGGTGTGGCCCTATTTAGAAGCACAAATCACAATTTGGACAACTACGTTTTTTTGCCAAGAGATGCAGATTTGGTGCTGAAGTTTCTACAGCGTATTCCTGCACCCAATCTACACCTCCTGGCAAAAAACACATCACTACCGCATGCAGTATGATGTGGCAGTGATGTCATTTTTGCCACGAGGTATAGATTGGGTGCAGGAATATGGTGTAAAAATGTCATAACCAATTTTGCATCTCTTGGCCAAAAAGTAAAAAAAACTCAAACAATTGTGATGCAGTTTCGATGTGGTTTTCCAGGAGGTGCTAATTTACTGCTTAAATCTGATGCAGACATTTCAGCACCAAACTTGCATCTCTTGGCAGAAAAATGCACTGAAATGGCATCAAAACCATTTTTGTTTTTTTTTTCATTTTGGGGCCAAGAGATGCAAATTTGGTGATGACACTTTACACCATATTCCTGCACCCAATCTATACATCCAGGTAAAAATTCACATCAAAACCACATGTGGTATAATGGGGTATTGATGCGACTTTTTTCCCAGGAGGTGTAGATTGGGTGTAATAATATGGTGTATACTACCAACAATATGTGATTGTATACTGAACTTGCAATCAGATATATATTAATGTATTTTAGGCCTATCAAAAGGAGGTACTTAGCCAATAAGGTCCTCTGTGGAGCGGGGACACCAAATACAGTAGGGTGAAAAACCTCCACTGGTAGACAGCAGTCAATTTAGGTATAGCCAGTAACTGTAATATTATATGCTGACACCCAGGCCTGAATGTTCTCATGCTCATCACACAGTATACTACAGAAAGGTATCTGTTGTGTGTCACTTATCAGAACACCTTTCTTTTCAGTTTTTTTAATTCCTTTGTTTTTACTATTTTAATTAATTATTCAATTTTAGAGGATTTTTTTGTGGTCTTAATTTATAGAATGTGGAGGAAAAATAAGTAGATATTCGTTAGTCTGCTGAGACTGTTTCCAAGAATCTTGACAAATACAAACAATTTCCGTAGGTTTCATTGGAACTTCATTTATAGAAATATATATCGCATATTCCTATAAGCAATTAAAGCACAGTGATTTATATATCTTTAAACAGCCTTTTTTCTAAGAAATAACCTTTCTCGTACCTTTTACTGTACACCAAAATAACATTACCTATCATCAGGCATGTATGAGAAAAGCAATTTTAATATAATAAAACCGATTTAAAAAGAAACAGCAAAAGAAAGTGCAATAACATGATTTTTATCATACACATTACCTGTTTCCTTGTACTGCAGTATTTAACTTTTTAAGGTGCCAGACAATTTTGGTCAGAGGGATCAAGATTTTTTTCCTTACATTTTGTCATAACTGTTTTATCACATACTGTCCAGTTAAGATTCAATTTTTTACAAGTTGAATAGTATTTTTAGATATAATTTTCAAGCACATTCATTATCTGTATAATCATGAATATTATATTAATATTTTGGCTAAATATACCAAACATGCTTTTCTATTTTAATTAACTTCATTGCCGGTAAGAAGAGAACGGTTCTTTTGAAATTTTGAATTTGCCAACTTCGATTAACTTTTTCCTAAATATTTAATTTGTGTCAAATAAATTCAAATATATCACAATATTGTAAAGCTTGTAATTATTAGGAAAATACACGAGGGGAGGAGAAAAACAGAACCCCACTGACTATGACAGCTTACACTACACAGGAGAGATAGTGAGTAGGTATGGGCAAACTGTTCAAAGTTCAGTTCGCAGAGCCTCACCGAATTAATTGTACTTTTTCCGAACTGTTCTATGATTCTATGATACTTTTCAAACCTTTATAGGATTCAATGGGAGGCCAAATCTAAGGCAAAAAAACCACCTTCCTAGAATATTGACATATTTACATAAGAAATATAGAGGTAAATGAGAGACAGGTGTAGGTCTGGTGCTCCCATACCTGTGCCAGTACAGAAAAGATACAACTTGAAAACTCATCTTGGAGTCTTGAGAATTAAAAATCTTTCAGGCAGACAGCAGGACCCCCATTTCCCATAGTGTGTTTGACCCAAGGGAGGTATGGTCCATGCAGCACACAGGATGTGGCCAGGTATTTTCATTTTAAAAATCAAGAGATACATGAGTGATAGGCATAGGTCTCTTGCTCCCACACCTCTACCAGTATAGACAAGACACAACTTGGAGACCCACCTTGGAGTCTTGAGATTTAAAAACTTTTCAAGCAGACAGCAGGACAGTGGAATCAATTCTCCCTCCCCACCCCATTTCCACATAGTATGTGTGCACAACAGGGAAGTATGGTCAATGCAACACACAGGATGCAGCCTGGCATTTTAATTTTGAAAATAAAGAGATGCATGAGTGACAGGCATAGGCCTCTTGCTCCCAGAACCCTGCCACTACAGACAAGACACAACTTGGAGACCCATCTCGAAGTCTTGAGATTTAAAAACATTGCAGGCAGACAGCAGGACTGTGGCACCAATTGCCCCCCCCCCCTTCCCACTTATTTCCCCATAGTGTGTTTTTACAGTAGGGAAGTATGGTCCAGGCAACACACAGAATGTGAGCTATCATTCCCATTTTAAAAAGTGAGCACATAGAAACCGAGCCTCCTGCAGCAGTGCATTCAAGTAGGAATAGTGCCCTAGAAATTTCTGTACAGTTGCAATGCAAAATCCCATCCTTAAGCAATGTAAGAAAGTGTCAGCCAAGTTTTTTTTTATTCTCTTCGAACCACCAATCAAATCTCAAAATGTTTGAATTCACAGGAAACTATGACTTCAACTAAGCCACAGCGAGTGGTCATAATCTCTAATGTGCTCATGCGTTGCAACTTCAGTATGTGGCAGAACCGGGATCATTGTGGGACCTTGTGTAGAAAATGTCGGACTTAAATGTTTGGGAGTTAATACATTGGAGAAAGTGGGTGTTTTTTTTTTATTTTTTATTTCAAATAAAGTATTTTTTTGGTGTTTGTGTTTATTTCTTTTCACTTACAGGATTAGCAATTCAGGGTCTCATAGAATCCTACCCAATACTAATCTAGGCCTTAGCATCAGCATTGAGCTAACATTAACCCCTTACTTTACCATTATTGCCAAAGCACCAGAGGAATTAGGATGAGCCAGGTAAAGTGCCAGAATTGTCGCATCTAATATTAGCAACAATTTTGGGGTGACTGCGGGCTGATATTTTCAGCTTTGGGGGACCAATAACCATGGGGCTCCACAGTCTGAGAATACCAGCCGCAAGCTGTGAGCTTTATCATGGGTATCAAAATTATTATTTTAAAGAAGCAGCCACATAGGGTCCCTCTTATTTTGATACATAGCCAAGATAAGCACATGAGATGGGGGCTGCAGCTAGTAGCCATCTGCTTTACCTGCACTGGATTCTACAATATGGGGGACCCAAAGACATTTTATTTATTTATTTTTAGACAACTATAAGGATGCAGACATCGTGTGTGATTCCAACTAATCACAGATGTGTCACAAAGGGTGAAGGCGCAGTCTGACTGCAACCAATTACAGACATCAAGACTGACATTGGGTTGGGAAAGCATTGAGTATGTGTGAGAGCTAATGATCAGATGAGGAAGTAGTTTTACAGCCACAGGAAAGGTTGGTAAGTATAATGGCCCTGCTTTATTCATTATTTTCTTTATTTTTTCAATTTCTATCATTATTAAGGAGGCCAAACTCGAATAGTAACATGGACTTCCCTGAGAAGTCTGTTATCAGGGTACGCGCATAAACACTAGGTATCCAGTACGGACTCTGAACTTTACAGTTCAGGTTCATCCATCACTATTGGTAAGTCCTTACAAGTTCAGACAGGACTGACCGCAGACAAATATGGGTCTTTGTGAAAAAACAGCAGAGTAAATTGGGTGGAAGAACAAATTCTGGGTCCTTTGTAGTGATGACGTATCCAAACTGTAAAGTTTGGGCTCCGGGCTTGGACTCGAAAATGTACTTCTCAGAGAAGTACATGTTACTGTTCGCATTCGGCAACCCAGATAAAAAAAATGTAAAAAGTTAAAAGAAAGCACTATAGAGATTAAACCAGGAGATTTATATTTACGAAGTCTTCCACCCTGCTGTCACACTACATCTGTGTCAGCTCATTAACCTTCATGTATATTCACTGCTTCCCCCACCTACACTCTGTTACAGTGTCTGTGATTGTTGCAGTCTGACTGCTGGCATGCTGGCGTCTGTGGTTGGTTGTGGACTGTAAAAATAAATAATTTAAAATTTGTGTGCTATTCCCCCCAATTTTAACACCTAGCCAAGATAAAGATGACAGTTTGGGGCTGGTGTTCTCAGGCTAGGGAGGCCCATGGTTATTGCTCTCCCAAGCTTAAAAATAGCAGCCTCCCCAATATTATTGCATTTATTTGATGGAACAATTATGGCACTTTACCTGGATCATCTCGATTGTCCTGGTGTGGAGGTAATATAAGGATTAAAGGCAACTGTGATTTGTCAAAAAATCACAGCTGTCATCAACCCTGAGGTTAGTAATTGGGAGTGGTTTATGAGACCTCCATTACTAACCCTGTAAGTAAAAAGAAATAAACACCAAGAAAAATATTTTCTTTAAAACAAAAACAAACAAACCACTCTTTCTCCAATTTATTAACCCCCAAAACACCCCTGCAGGTCCGACGTAATTCACACAATGTCCCACATTGATCCTGGCTTGGCTACATATGAAGTTGCAGTGCACAGTCACACTAGAAAATGTGACTGCTCACTTTTCCGTTAGAGACACCTTGACAGAGCCGCAGCTGTAAGCCATGAAATCACTGAGTTCACTTGATGTCACAGCTGAGGTTCCAACAGTACCCAGCTGTGACCTCAGGTGAACTGACATGAGATGAACTCATTGAACTCAGGACCTCACCTCAAGTAAAGTCATTGGACTCAATACCAAATTACAGGATTGGACAATGTGTGCACATTAAGCATTTGGTTAAAGCCATTTCTGTACCAAAACTGCATCACTTGGCAATATACTGCACCAAACCTACATGGGTTTTGATGCATTTTTTTGGCAGGAGAGTCCAATGAGTTTACCTCAGGTCAGTTCACCTGAGTTCCCACCTGGAGTACTGTGGAAACCTCAGCTGTGACCTCAGGTGAAGTAATTGAACTCAATGCTGAATTATATCATATATGGCAATATGTGCATAAGTATTTGTATGCAGACATTTCTACTCTAAATCTGCATCTCCTGGCAAAAAACGCACCAAAACTGCATGCATTTTGGTGTTTGTTTTTTTTTCCAAGGAGATGCAGTTATGGCGTAGAAATGTCTGCACCAAATGCTCACTGTGCACACATTGCCTAATCCAGTAATGTGGCATTGAGTTCACCACGATTTTGAAGAATTTACAATTCAATGTGCTTATATTCCCAAAAAACTCTTTGCCATTTCAGACTTTGCAGAAGATTAGGTCAGAAGCCTCACATGATTTCATGTGCATCTATAAAGACTTCCCCATAATATTTTGCAGATATCACATCATATTATATAGTACAGCCAATCAGGATGGACTAGTTTGTGAATAAAACAGAGATTCAATTGATGGGAGAGAGAGGTAGGGGAGGTGCCAGCAGAAGAGCCAGTAAGTCCATCTGGCACATGACCTCCTGCATTTTTATAATAATTACACTTTTATTCTTAATGAACTAGAAAGTAGCAAGTCTGAAAAATAGTTTTAAACTAAAAAAATATATTAAATGACTGTCAGGGACAATGTGCTTGCTTATTGCAAGTGGTTGTACTGAGCTTTTGCATTTTCTGTACAATTTTTTTTATGAAAACCTACAAAATGTTCAAAAGCATAAAAGATTATGCCAAATAATATAAACCTACAAAAATATGGAGTGATTGCCACAAAAAAACATTAAAAAAGGAACCACACAAAAAAGGGAAACAGTGGGAAAACCATATTGATTGCAAATCACCCCCTATTGAAGACCATTATTACCTATGGACAAAGTGGATGTTAAATAAATTGGCATTAGATGACAAAACCAAGATAATACAATTCTGGGGAGAAAAATTTGTAAGTTCAAATGAACATCAGGTCAATAAAATTAGAACAAAACCACTCACCAGATAGAATTCTTGAGAAATAAATGAAAAATATAGGAACTGAAACAATACAAAAGTAAAAAAAAATTATATTCACTGTGAATAAGTCCAAATGGGAAATCAGAAACAAGTATCCAAAGGTATTCCATAAGTATAGTGGATTCTTGAAAAAGACGTGTATATATATATATATATATATATATATATATATATATATATATATATACACACACATGTGCAAGGAGGGATTAAGCCTACGTCCCGAAATCAGCAAAAAAATAATGAGCCAGAGACAATCCCTACTAGACCATCTATTGGGAGATCACCTTCAAACACAAGCATTCATTAACACATTAACATGTGTCAATTCAGATAACTACCACTGTTGCAAGCAGCAGACCCTGACGTGCGTTTCATGATTAGCTTTATCAAACAGGGGGATGAGATCAGGGAGCCAGTACTAGCCTTAAATACGGTGCACACCAAGTGGTATCAATGGAGCTCCCCTGCCATCTCCCACTGACCGGAAGCCACAGCGTCCCACATCACAATGCATTGCCCATGTCCAACACATCAGGATGTGATCGAGGAGATGAGAGGCATAGGGACATGTTTCCATGGCACCAGAGGCGGGGATGACAGCGTCAGCGCACATCACCACTTCTTTATGAAAAAAGGATTGTTTTTAAAAAGGCAAAAGAAAATTCCCCAAATCTCCAGACATTTAAATGAGACTCTATGCTTCACAATGTGTGCATGTAACAAACTGGGTTTTTTTTGGCACAACTGTTTTACAACTCAAATTTTGCCATACCAATTCAATGCCCTATTGAAGATAGCCTTTTAGATGTGTACCTACTTAGAATTTCTCAATGTGTAAATTTTAGAATGGGGGGTAAGGTTGGGGTGAATTTTGTTAAACAGAAAATAAGAAATATAACTGTGCAGGTTTGTTTTAACACATCTGTTTTACTGAATTTGACAACCATGCAAGTTATACCTATACTGAGATCTGCTGTCTTTTGCTCTCTGGACTTATACTGTAGCTACCTACCTAATATTTCTTGTTACTTTTTTTTGGAATGGTTGACCAATTTCAGTAGAATATTATTGTCAAAATTAAAGGCCCCGTCACACGCAACGACATATCTAACGATATATCGCCGGGGTCACGGATTCCGTGATGCACATCCGGCATCGTTAGCGACGTCGTTGCGTGTGACACCAACGAGCGACCGTTAACGATGGAAAATACTCACCAAATCATCCATCGTTCACACGTCGTTCATTTTACAAATATCGTTGATTGTGTAGGTCGCAGGTTGTTCATCGTTCCCAAGGCAGCACACCTGCAGCCGCTGGCAATGATTAAGGAAGGAGGTGGGCGGGATGTCACAACGCTCATCTCCTCCCCTCCGCTTCTATCAGGCGGCCGCTTAGTGACGCTACTGTGACACCACACTAACCGCCCCCTTAGAAAGGAGGCGGTTCGCCGGCCACAGCGACGTCACTAAGCAGGTAAGTATGTGTGATGACTCCGAACGATATTGTGCGACACGGGCAGCGATTTGCCCTAACGCACAAACGGCGGGGGCGGGTATGCTCGCTAGCGATATCGCTAGCAATATTGCTGCGTGTGATGAGGCCTTTAATTATAGCATTGTACAAATTGTGTGTCACTAGAAAAGGTGGCCATAGCAATATGCAAGGCAGTGCAAAAAATGAATTTGCTAAGAATATGGGAGCAGCGGTAGAAGAAACAGCACCACCTGTCACCAGTCATTTGGACAGAAGTACTATCAAATGCCAGTCACAATTGGTCTCCTTTGGTTTTGGCAAGCATATTTATTAGGAGAAGGTAGTGGACATTATAAAATACATCAGTTGCCTCTCTTACAGGAGGATGGTATTTACTCTAACAGAGACATAAATGACTAAGAGAAACATTTTTTGTATGTGTACAGTTTACCAATTGTGTAATATTATATTTCTACTGCAGATTTTAGCCTGTGCATGTAATAAACAAGCACAATGAATATTATCTCTACAAAGGTTTTAGAAAATACGCTTTTAGGATCATTCTAATTTGGAATGCAATACTTTGTTTTACATTTTTATTCCAATTTTGTTTTCTTTTATATTTACCAGTATTTTTTATTTTGTTTGTTTTTTTGAGTTTTTCAACGTTTCTATTTGTTTTAAATATGTTTTTGTAATGCAAATACAGATGATAAAAATGTACAATTCAAAGACAAAAACAGTTTTTTAAATTCAAGCTTGTGACTCTTTATGGGCTAAAGATGGAATCCATACAATTCATTGGAATATGCAGCATATTTAAAAAGAAGCCATTTTAAAGGGAAAACAATCATTTAATTCTTGCGTTTTTTAGTATGAAAGAAAACAGTTACTACAGAACTGTAATATGCAAGTTTGAATGATCACATACTGAAAAAATCAGTGCATTAAACATTTTGAAGACTTGTTCATCTTTGTTAGAGTTGCATATATCGATATATAGTCCACCCATATCCTCTCCACCGCCATTAACTTGAGAATGGCGGCAGCTATAGGCATAGAAGTGGTGTCTAGGTATAGTAAAGTAGCCATGCGCGATGCAATGAAACAACCTATAGCGCCACCTGGTGGAAAACAACGGAGTTAGCATTTTTATCTCGAAGATGGAACGAGATAGAGAAAAAAAGTGAATTAAAAAATTGTAGAGCATCATCAATTCAATACGAATCGACACCTTGCATACAGAAATGCTATGATTAGAACATGTAAAACTCACAAGGCTGCGGACGGTAACAGCTATAGATGGTTTACCTGGTGCAAATAAACAAGTGAGATGGGAATATATTTGGCTTTTATTAAGTTGCCTAATAATTCTGCACAGTAATAGTTACCGGCACAGACAGATATCTTCCTAAGATAGCCAAATCTAAAAAACCCCACTCCAACTTCCAAAAATATTAAGCTTTGATATTCATGAGTCTTTTGGGTTGATTGAGAACATAGTTGTTGATCAATAATAAAAAAGATCCTCTAAAATACAACTTGCCTAATAATTCTGCACACGGTGTATATATATATATATATATATATATATATATATATATATATACAGTTAGGTCCAGAAATATTTGGACAGTGACACAATTTTCGCGAGTTGGGCTCTGCATGCCACCACATTGGATTTGAAATGAAACCTCTACAACAGAATTCAAGTGCAGATTGTAACATTTAATTTGAAGGTTTGAACAAAAATATCTGATAGAAATTGTAGGAATTGTACACATTTCTTTACAAACACTCCACATTTTAGGAGGTCAAAAGTAATTGGACAAATAAACCAAACCCAAACAAAATATTTTTATTTTAAATATTTTGTTGCGAATCCTTTGGAGGCAATCACTGCCTTAAGTCTGGAACCCATGGACATCACCAAACGCTGGGTTTCCTCCTTCTTAATGCTTTGCCAGGCCTTTACAGCCGCAGCCTTCAGGTCTTGCTTGTTTGTGGGTCATTCCATCTTAAGTCTGGATTTGAGCAAGTGAAATGCATGCTCAATTGGGTTAAGATCTGGTGATTGACTTGGCCATTGCAGAATGTTCCACTTTTTTGCACTCATGAACTCCTGGGTAGCTTTGGCTGTATGCTTGGGGTCATTGTCCATCTGTACTATGAAGCGCCGTCCGATCAACTTTTCGGCATTTGGCTGAATCTGGGCTGAAAGTATATCCCGCTAAACTTCAGAATTCATCCGGCTACTCTTGTCTGCTGTTATGTCATCAATAAACACAAGTGACCCAGTGCCATTGAAAGCTATGCATGCCCATGCCATCACGTTGCCTCCACCATGTTTTACAGAGGATGTGGTGTGCCTTGGATCATGTGCCGTTCCCTTTCTTCTCCAAACTTTTTTCTTCCCATTATTCTGGTGAAGGTTGATCTTTGTCTCATCTGTACATAGAATACTTTTCCAGAACTGAGCTGGCTTCATGAGGTGTTTTTCAGCAAATTTAACTCTGGCCTGTCTATTTTTGGAATTGATGAATGGTTTGCATCTAGATGTGAACCCTTTGTATTTACTTTCATGGAGTCTTCTCTTTACTGTTGACTTAGAGACAGATACACCTACTTCACTGAGAGTGTTCTGGACTTCAGTTGATGTTGTGAACGGGTTCTTCTTCACCAAAGAAAGTATGCGGCGATCATCCACCACTGTTGTCATCAGTGGACGCCCAGGGCTTTTTGAGTTCCCAAGCTCACCAGTCAATTCCTTTTTTTCTCAGAATGTACCAGACTGTTGAATTTGCTACTCCAAGCATGTCTGCTATCTCTCTGATGGATTTTTTCTTTTTTTTCAGCCTCAGGATGTTCTGCTTCACCTCAATTGAGAGTTCCTTAGACCGCATGTTGTCTGGTCAAAGCAACAGCTTCCAAATTCAAAACCACACACCTGTAATCAACCCCAGACCTTTTAACTACTTCATTGATTACAGGTTAACGAGGGAGACGCCTTCAGAGTTAATTGCAGCCCTTAGAGTCCCTTGTCCAATTACTTTTGGTCCCTTGAAAAAGAGGAGGCTATGCATTACAGAGCTATGATTCCTAAACCCTTTCTCCGATTTGGATGTGAAAACTCTCATATTGCAGCTGGGAGTGTGCACTTTCAGCTCATATTATATATATAATTGTATTTCTGAACATGTTTTTGTAAACAGCTAAAATAACAAAACTTGTGTCACTGTCCAAATATTTCTGGACCTAACTGTATATATATATATCTCACATCAAAAACCTGTCATGGCTAGCCCAATCTCCAGACTTGGATCCCATTGAAAACCTCTGGAGTGTAATCAAGAGGAAAATGGATAATCAAAAGCCATGAAACAAAGAAGAACTGTTTAAATTTTTGTACAAGGAGTGGGATAAGGTCATCCAAAAGCATTGTGAAAGACTGGTGGAAAGCATGTGAAGATACATAAAAGTTGTGATTAAAAATCATGGTTATTCCAAAAAATATTGATTTCTGAACTCTTCCTGAGTTAAAATATTATTAGTATTGTTTTTTTCTAAATGATTACGAACCTATTTTCTTTGCATTATTTGAGGTCTGAAAGCATTTTTTTTGTAATTTTGACCATTTCTCATTTTCAGAAAATAAATACAAACTTTATTGCTTGGAAATTTGAAGACATTGTCAGTAGTTTATAGAATAAAAAAACTATTTACATTTTACTCAAAAATATACCTATAAAGTGAAAAATCTGAAAAACTGAACATTTTGCAGTTGTCTCTTAATATTTGTCAGAGCTGTATATATCTACTGCTGCAAACCAAATCTACTTCTCATCCCTCATATCCTCTCTCTATTTCACAACCCTAAACAGCTATTCAACACTTTCAATTCTCTCATCCGTCCCCCAGCACCACCTCCCTCTCCTCTCATCTCAGCTGAAGACTTTGCCTCTTTGTTCAAGCAGAAGATTGACAACATCAGAGCAAGCTTTCGCCCACAATCCCCACAGCACCTCATCATAGCTACTCAGAACTTATTCTCCAAATCCAGCTTCTTCCCATGACAGAAGATGATCTGTCCACTCTACTCTTAAGATCACATCTAATCACCTGTGCCTGGGGTCTCACCTTTACTGCTGCGGTTTCTTCCAGTGCCCTCCAGTTTTTGGACCTGATGGTGAGGTTGGATGAAGATGGGGGGTTGTCCACCTCGACCCACTTCAACCAAGTGGACGTCAACAGTTACTTGAGATTCGACAGTGGACACCTCCCCAGTTAGATAACCAATATTCCATACGGACAATACTGGAGGGTCAGGAAGAACTGCACCAGTGATGATGATTTCCTCCAGGAATCTAACCTTTTGCGCAAAAGGTTCAGACAAAAGGGCTATCCATCCAAATTGTTAGATGATGCCTTCAGTAAGACCAAACACCTTACACAGGACCATTGCATTAAGAGTATAGAACAAAGACAGCACACTGACAAAAACAGTGAAAGAAAACCAAACCCCCGTAAATGGAGTTTAAATACCACCTACTGTAAATCTAGAATTCAAATACATAAACTCCTGGAGAAATATTGGTTTAGTTTACAAGGCGACCCGTTGCTTCAAGACCAGATTCCCCATAAGCCTTCCATAATCTACCGGAGGAATACAAATCTTAAAAATGTAGTGGCGGACTTCCTGTTCCTGTCCTGGCTGAGGTGGCAGCTTAGAGGAGAATCTCCTGCCACCCCTCACAGAAACCGACTAAAAACAGACCCCCCGGACGAGCCACCAAACAGAGAGCAGCACAGGAGGTTACCTAAAGCAGACAGCTATGGAAAGGTACCTCCTGAGAAGCTCTGGGAGCGGTGGTGAATCAGCCTGGAGAAGCTTTGATATGGACAGAGGAGAAGATAAGATAATGGCGCCGAGCCTGATGGGGGAGGAGCCTGAACGCATGGTGAGAGACACAGAAAAGCAAACACAGAGCTGGAAGGGGAGAGATAAGGGAGATATGAGCGAGGAGACAGGAGATAAGGAAGATATGAGCGAGGAGTCACAGGAGGACACAGCAGGAGAGAGGTGGATGCAGGGGACTGATGACGGTGGATCGCAATGGGAGGATGAAGGAGATATGGAGGCAGAGGGGAGAGAGGATGCAGACAAAGCAGGGCAGCTCAGAGACACAGCAGTGTTGGAGGATGAAACTGACAAACAGCACAGGGAGATTAATCCCACTCAGACTCACAGGAAGTCAAATGCAAGAATTCATAGTACCCCTTCCAAAGGAAACAAAAAGCAGCCTACTACACCAACATCACAAGCCTGCAAGCTATTGGGGGATGGAGGTGGTGGCCCAGTCCAGACAAAGAGAACTAAGAAAACAGCACCACCTGCAGGCCAAGACAAGTACACACAAAAGCTTAATGTGGACTATAAAAAACTGGCTGAAGAAGTGACATCACACTTGTCAAAAGAGGTTAAAGTGGCTATTGAGGCAGCCATACAAACATCATTAGCTAATATGCAAAAACAGATAAATGCCCATGCCTCTAGACTGGCAGAATCAGAGCAGAGAATATCTGACTCCGAGGAGACAATACTGGCTATGCAGGCACAAATAGCAGCTCTAGCAAAATCTAATGAATACTTGAAGGATAAAGCAGACGATTTGGAAAACAGATCGAGACGAAACAACCTACGTATAGTCGGGTTGCCAGAGTCTGTGTCGATTGGACAGTTGGATAATATATGCGAGTTGGAGCTACCGCAGGCCCTGGGCATAAAGGCGAAATTCAGAGTTGAAAGAGCCCACAGAGTGGGTCCACTGAGACACCAGGAGGCGAATAAGGGAGAGGGCCAAAACTCAAACAAGAATACCCCGATAAGAGCCAGGCAGGTGATTGTCAAATACCTTGATTATAAGCATAAGGAGGAAATATTGAGGGCCTTTAGAGAACGAAAGCGTCCACTACAATATCAAGGCAACAGACTGCTAATTTTTGGGGATTATTCAGCGGAAGTATCCAGAAGGAGAAAAGAATTTACCAAAATTTGCTCATTTCTGTACAACAAAAAAGTAAAGTGCCAGCTATTATACCCTGCTACACTGAAAGTTAGAAACCCCAATGGCTCGTTTGTATACTACAAGGACTACAAAGAAGCAGAAAACATTCTCATGGCAGAGCTCGACAAGACTAGGTCAGAAAGGCAAGAAAAAGGAGCTAGTGGAGAAGGGAATAATAGAAGAAGATCCCCCACAAGCTCAGGAAGAGATGTGGGACGTTTTGGGGGACAAAAGCAAGTCGAGACCAGGGAGGAAAGGAGGCCAAGCCCGGGTCGACAGCATAATTCTCGCCTGGAACACAGGAACCAACCCTTGGAGAGAAACCATGATACCTGAACTGGAACTCGCTCATTGTTTTTCCTTTTTTTGCCTGTTTTTTTTTTTTTTTTTTTTCTCTCTTCCCAAACAGGGAGAGGCGTTGAGGAGGATGCATTACGGAGAGAGGGTTGGGGAGGTGAGAGGAGGAGGGGGAAGGGAGAAAAGAGAGGAAAACATCCCAAAGTCTGGGTCCTCTTCCCCCCCCCTCTCTTTTTTTTTTTTTTTTTTTTTTTTTTTTTTTTTGTTCTTCTCCTTTCTTTCTCCATCTTCTCTCCCCTTGGTCTTTTTTTTTTTTCTTTTTTTCTTTTTCTCCTTTGTCCAGGAACATCATCCAAATTCAAATGAAGTGGGCCTGTTCTGGGCGGACTGATGGCTACCTGGAGTCAGAGATAAGTAGGACTGGAGAATCTTGCTGAGGTTTTGACATACTGTGCTAATTTTTGCATAATTTTCAAAGGCTTATTCAAGTTAGTCCGGGGATAGAACATATATTTTTTGGGGGGTGATTAGGGAGCTACATATTTTGGCTAGGAATAGGGGAGCTCACCAACGTGGCGGGAAGCGCCGTGGATTTCTCGGAAGGGAAAATATGTTTTACAGTTACATGCTTTTTGTTGTATTTGTTATATTTGCAAGGTGGGGAAAGGGAGTGTCGATTTTGTGGTACCAACTGTGATTCTAGTGTCGAACATCTCGTCTTCCTTGATGCAGGGGCCCATAGGGGAGGGAGTAGTAAAAGCAGAATACACAGGTTAACATGATACAGATAACTACGTGGAATGTTAAAGGGCTGAGATCACCTAACAAACGAGCAATGATATTGAGACATCTGAAAAGACTAAAGACAGACATTGCCTTATTACAGGAAACCCACTTGGGGGGGGAGGACTTTTTCCGCATGAAGAAACATTGGGTGGGCACCGTTTACGGGGCAGCGGCACAAGGTAGAAAAGCGGGCACTATGATTCTAATAAATAAACAATTCAGTCATGAGGTAGTGGCACATGAGGCAGACGACCATGGAAGGTGGCAGCACTTAACAATCGTTAGTCCAGCGGGTAAACTCAGTATTTATAATGTCTATGGCCCAAATTCACAACAAATCACATTTCATGATGACATAAAGGCCACCATATTAGCAGATGGGGAGGCTAACATTATAGTGGGAGGCGATTTTAACACTGTCCCAGACTCAGCTGAAGATAGGAGGAGGGGCGAGGAAGGGACAGCTAATGTGGGCAGGAGTTTAGACAATAGGGATGTAACATTAGAAGACGTAGGACTGAAAGACATCTGGAGACTAACTCACCCACATGACAGAGAGTATACACACTTCTCTCACCCTCATGATAGCTGGTCACGTATTGATCAGTTCTGGATCTCGCAAGACTTACTGAGTGGAACGCAAGATTGTGTGATAGAGAATATGGTGATCTCTGATCATAGTCCGGTGAGATTGGGCATTAGAGAGAAATTCAGGAGAGGTACAGATATCATATGGAGATTCCCATCGTTCCTTCTCAGGCAAGATAATTTCCATAAGGTGCTACAGGAGTGGTGGGGAGAATTCGCAGAGGACAATAAGGAACATAGAGAGTCCCCAGTGATATTTTGGGAAACGGCAAAAGCGGTCCTAAGGGGCCGTCTGGTGGGGTACGCAGCCATGATCAAACGGAAAACCAATGAGAATTATAATTTCCATAGTGAAGCAGTACGGGTAGCATATACAAATTATGTGACAAATAGATCTCCCATGACAAAAGGCAGATGGTTGGAGGCAAAAGAGGGATTTGACGAATGGGCCAAAAAAAAGGAACAACTATTCTGGTCGCACAAGGAGGTTGACTTACATAGGTTTGGCAACAAGGCGGGAAGGATGTTGGCCAATCTGGCAAGGGGCAGCAGAAAGATGACAGTGATCTCTAAACTGAAAACAAAGGGGGGAGAGGTGACTACGGATCCTAAGGACATTAATAAACTGTTGGGAGATTACTATAGAAAACTATATGGGTCAGGGAATAACGACATGACTGATGAGGCAGAGTGGCTAAGACAAGCCCAAATGCCTAGCTTGACGGAGGAAGATTTGAGTGCCTTAAACGCAGATATCACAGTAGAGGAGGTGACGAGAACAATTGGGGAGCTTAACACCAACAAGGCACCGGGACCTGACGGTTTCAATAGTGAATTCTATAAGGCTCTGAAGGATCTGATCTCGCCGGATCTAACCTCAGTCTTTAATGCTTTCCTGGGAGGGGCGGAAATACCCAAAAATTCCAACATAGCATATATTAAATTACTCCCCAAGGGAACCAAGGACCTGGATGATCCCTCTAGTTATAGACCTATATCGCTCATAAATCAGGATTTAAAAATTATGTCCAAGATCATGGCTAATAGACTGGCCGAGATCTTACCTAGGATCATTACGAATCACCAGGTGGGGTTTATCAAGGGGAGAAATGCCGTTACCAATATCCGAAAGACAATTCTAGTGGTAGACGCGGTTAGACTGGGTCTCACTGAGGGAGGGGCTAGACCTGCCCTAGTTTCACTTGACGCAGAAAAAGCGTTTGATAATGTAAATTGGGGGTGGTTAGACAGGGTAATGGAGGCCATAGGGATTGTAGGCAAGATGAGACTTTACATTAGAAACCTTTATGCCAACTCGGGAGCTAGGGTACACACTCCGGGCTTTCTATCAGACGTGTTCCCTTTGATGAAGGGAACAAGACAGGGCTGCCCATTATCTCCTCTTTTATTCAACCTGGCAATCGAGCCGTTGTCAAGAATACTACAGGGACAAAATAGCTTTAAAGGAATCAAGATAAGGGGTTCAGAAGTAAAGACAGCGCTTTTTGCTGATGACATCATACTTTATATGGGGGACCCCGGTGCGGATTTGCCACAGACTCTTGCCTTGATTGAAAAATTTGGCTCATTCTCCGGTTTCAAACTGAACAAAAAAAAATGCGAGATCATGTTCCTAAAGGGGCATCATGGGACAATGGGGGGACAAATAAGGGATGGCTGTCTATGTGGAATTCCTATAGCACAATCTTCAATTAAATACCTGGGAGTGCATATAGGAAGATCGGTGGAAACAATCTATAACTTGAATTATGGACCGCTAATCAGGAAAATTATAGTTCAATTAAAGGGATGGAAAGGTCTGCCACTTCCATTACTGGCAAGATGCCACCTGATAAAAATGATGAGCTTTCCTAGGCTGCTGTATCCCTTCCAGACAATCCCGCTATTGCTAAAACTAAAGGATGTGAATAAGCTCAACTCCGCGTATACAGAATTTCTGTGGAGGGGAAGGAAACCCAGAATAAAGCTGCGTAAGCTGATGAAGTCAGCAGAGGAGGGAGGTCTAAACTTTCCAGATGTCCAAGGGTATAATCTTGTATGTATCATGAGGCATGTAATTGATTGGGTGAGAGGAACGAGTAGGCACTCAGATCATGCGATGGAAACTAAATATGCGTCACCGTGGGATCTGACGTCCATTCTGCACTCCCCACTATCCAGGGTTGAAGGGCACATAAGGAACTCAATTATATTCCGAGACACCATGCTAACATGGAAGTCGGTAAGGAAAAAACTGGGGCTCTCATGGAAAGTGTCCAAGTACTTGAACCCCTGGGCATTCCCAAATTTTCCCCTGGGACGAGAAAACAAGCTATTTACTAGATGGAAAGAGAGGGGAGTCAGGAGAATGATAGATGTTATGAATGTGGAGGACAGGAGGTGGATGACAGGTCGGGAAGTGTTGGATAAGTACAACCTTAATAGCTCACATGTCATCCAGTATGAACAATTGAAACATGGAATAATAGGAGACCTGGGTGTGGTTGGAAGAGAGCTGAACAGAAGTTCGATTGATGAGTTACTGGAATGTGATGTAACAAGTATAAATGTCTCTAAAATTTATCGATCGCTAAGGGGGGTGCTTATCTCACGGGAGGATAGTCGGACTTTAAAAGCGTGGGGGAAACAATTGGGAAGGGAAGAAGTGGTGGATGATATACTGAGAGGATGGGTACAAGTGCGGAAACATATTACCAATGAGAGATGGAGAGACACTCAATTCAGAATTCTACATAGGGCCATTATAGGTTTCAACATACCAGGTAGGGATAGGTGGTGTCCTAAGTGTCAAAAAGAAAAAACGGATATGCTGCATGGGCTATGGGAATGTGAGACAATCGCTAGGTTCTGGAACCAAGTCAGACTATTTGCCCAGTCAACATGGGGAATTTTCAGCAAACTAGACTTAATGGTGTGGATTTTCCACTCCTTTGAGGGAGGAGTAGGAGGAGGACCGAGCACGCAGGAAAAGAGGAAATACGCAATAATGCATGACATAGCCATGATAGCTAAGCGTTGCATCTTAAAACACTGGATTCAAAGGGAGGGCCCATCCATAAAGGAGGTTGTGGGCGAACTACACAACCTTCTGAAGTGGGAAAAACTAGAAGCGGAGAGGGATAAAGATGGGTTGACAGCCAAGTTTTTTGTGAGATGGAGACATTTTATTGAAAGCCAATTCACACAGGGAGAAATAATTAACCTGATGGCACCTTTTGTTCACTCGGAGTGGTATATCCTGAGCGATATTCAGGACAGCCTGGGTAAACTGAGAATCACCTAGGAGGGGGCTCTGGCGGGAGGGGGAGACGAGACGGTTGGGAATACCAAGACACGCTAGCAAAATTGAAATCATTCAGGGACGACACAGAGATTTAACGAATTGTATTGCATATGTTATATTATATTTCATTACCTATGTTTTGGTTTAATGTTACTGTATACTATCTTAAATCGAACAGCAACATGGAACTCCAAATTGGGGTATCACCCACCTCTGTCACATTTTGTCAGACGAATGTTCTTCTTTTGCAATGATACTTGTCATGTTTTTACAAATTTGAAAAATCAATAAAAAACGTTTTGGAAAAAAAAAAAAAAAAATGTAGTGGCGCCAAGTAACCCTAATCTTAATGGTTTGTCTAAAAATACCACCATCTCCATTAACCCCTTAATGACTCATGACGTACTGGGTACGTCATGGATCGTGTGCCGGTAAGCCCCGCCCCCTGCCGCCGGCAGGCGGCGGCGATCCGCGCACATATCAGCTGTTATCAACAGCTGACATGTGTGCCTGCTAGCCGCGGGTGGAATCGCTTCCACCCGCGGCCATTAACCCCTTACATTTCGCTGCCAAAATCTTGGCGGCGATATGTATATGGGCACCGCCATGACAGTCAATTACCCCGCCACCACCGGAAGTCACGTGACATGATCACGTGACTTTCGGCGGTTGCCATGGTAGCACAGGGTCATGTGATGAAGCCTGTAGTTAACATGACTCACTTCCTCTCAATGCCGGAATACAGCCGACATTGAAAGTGAAGCAGCAAATCTGCAGTTCTCAGCTCTGTAGCTGAGATCTGCAGATAGTGCAGAGCGATCGGATTGCTGATCGCTATAGCCCCCTAGGGGGACTAGTAAAATAAAAAAAAAAGTAAAAAAAAAAAGTTTTAAAAAATTAAAAAAAATAAAAGAACCTAAAAGTTCAAATCACCCCCCTTTCACCCCATTGAAAATTAAAGGGCTAAAAAAATAAAAAATACACACATATTTGGTATCGCCACGTTCAGAAATGCCCGATCTATCAAAATATAAAATCAATGAATCTGATCAGTAAACGGCGTAGCAGCAAAAAAATTCCAAACGCCAAAATTACGTTTTTTGGTCGCCGCAAATTTTGCGCAAAATGCAATAACAGGCGATCAAGACGTAGCATCTGCGCAAAAATGGTACCGTTAAGAACGTCAGGTTCAGATGCAAAAAATAAGCCATCACTGAGCCTCAGATCCTGAAAAATGAGAACGCGATGGGTTTTGGAAAATGGCGCAAAACGTGCGCCACGTTTTTTGGACAAGCTTGTGAATTTTTTTTAACCCCTTAGATACAAGTAAACCTATACATGTTTGGTGTCTACAAACTCGCACCGACCTGAGGCATCACATAGATACCTCAGTTTTACCATATAGTGAATACGGTGAATAAAATATCCCAAAAACTATTGTACAATCCCACTTTTTTTGCAATTTTTCCGCACTTGGAATTTTTTTGCCGTTTTCCAGTACACTATATGGTAAAACTTATGGTTTCATTTAAAAGTACAACTCGTCCCGCAAAAAACAAGCCCTCATATGGCAAGATTGATGTAAAAAAAAAAAAAGTTACGCCTCTCGGAAGAAGGGGAGCAAAAAACAAAAACGCAAAAACGGAAAGTGCCCGGGGGCTGAAGGGGTTAATAATGGAAACTTCAGGTGCAACACCCCTAGGTGTATGTGCTGCGAAGTCATTGGGAATAACATTACCTGTTTCACTTCCCGGACCACAAATTCCCTCTTTCCCATCCAATTCCATCAGGATTGTCAGAGCACCTATGTAATCTACTTGCTTGAGTGCACGTGCGGCCTGCAATATGTGGGCCGCACAGTGCAAACAATGCGTGCTAGGTTGAACAAACATAGTTCTAATGTTAAAAATGGTTTTCAACAGCATAGTCTGTCCTGACATTTTTATAATATACATCAAAAAGACCCTAAATATTTGAGATTATTAATCATCGATCATATAGATAATTCCGGGTCCGACCGTTTCGAAAGACTCATTAAACGTGAGAGTTATTGGATTTTTAAATTAGGGACTTTACATCCCGAGGGTTTGAACCTGACTATTGAAAACGTAGCCAAACATCAATCTGGGGTTCTCTGTTTAACTGAATCCATATCTTTGATTCTTGAAAGGGGAGCAACAGCACCTATTGTGCTGGAAAATGCACTTAACTGTTGTCCAACAATGGATGGCTGCCTGCAATCCACAAATAGGTAGCGCCTTCTAAATAATGATCTCTCCTTTTTAATTCTTAGCTATATGCTGTATAATAATAGGTACAGAATCCACACATGGTTTTTATTATTATTATTTAATTTTGATCTCCCCATGTTTGATTTTAGGAAGGTAGTGATAGGTTATATTAACAATCTCATTGTTTTAAATTAACTCTATTAATATTTTTGTGTTTTTAATTCATTCTTATAACTGTGATTTAAATGTAAAAATGTTTTATTCATGAGTTTTTATATCAATTATTGTCCATGTAGGGTGCCAATGTGATCAATCATGGGTTAATTTTTTTAATCAATTTGATGGTAGCCAATGAAATCACACTGGCCCCTTTAAATAATATTCCCCACACTTTGCTTTATATCCACCTGATGAAGATATTGTGATATCGAAAAGCGTTGTTGCTGTAAACATTTAATAAATCTACAAAACTAATATATCACCGTGGCCTCCTTAGCGCTTTCAAGACCATGTTCTTTTGCATTCTCAGGTTAAGAGACAGACACAGACAGGTAAACAGACAGACACAGACAAAGAGACAGACAGACACAGGGAAACAGACAGACAGGGAAAGAGAGGGAAAGAGACAGAGAAAGAGAGGGAAAGTGACAGACAGGGAAAGAGACAGACAGGGAAAGTGACAGAGATAGATAGACAGACAAGGAAAGAGATACAGACAGACAGACAGACAGGGAAAAAGATTGAGACAGACGGAGAATTAGACAGTCAGAGACAGACAGGGAAAGAGACAGACAGACAAAGAGATAGAGAGAGAGACAGGGGAAAAGACAGACAGACCAAGATAGAGAGAGAGACAGAGAGATATATATAGAGGGGGAGACAGACAGAGCATGGGAGAGAAACAGAGAAACAGTTACTATCCCGGGCGTTAATATATTCTATTTATACATTCTATCCCGGGAATGTTAATACATTCTATTTTGTTAACAGCAGTTATTAACACGGGCGAAGCCAGGTACTACAGCTAGTGTATACAGTATATATATGACAAATCATTTATGGTTGGCATTAATTTCTTAAAAATAAATAATTTTCTTTTTTTTAATTAAATTAGTGGGTGGAATTAACAGTAGTAAAACAGGTCCAGATTTACTCTATCTCAGTAATTTACTAGTTTACATGAAAAGTATATATCTTAGCTTTAATTACACCAATACTACATATGGTGCTTAACATGAAATCTGACAAAATGAACAGCAAGAAAATATCAACAGAATGAAAAACCTTAAACTACATGTTTGATGAGATATGCCAGACAGATATGGCTTTCTGTTAGTCTTTTTTTTTAGCACTAACTATCAGTTGTCAAATGTTTGTTTATGTGATTGTTTATGACTAAAGCTGTAAAGCTGGTGTCACACATAACGACGACGACAACGACGTCGCTGCTACGTCACCATTTTCTGTGACGTTGCAGCGACGTCCCGTCGCTGTCGCTGTGTGTGACATCCAGCAACGACCTGGCCCCTGCTGTGAGGTCGCCGGTCGTTGCTGAATGTCCAGCTTCATTTTTTGGTCGTCACTCTCCCGCTGTGACACACACATCGCTGTGTGTGACAGCGAGAGAGCGACGAAATGAAGCGATCAGGAGCCGGCACTGGCAGCTGCGGTAAGCTGTAACCAGCGTAAACATCGGGTAACCAAGGGAAGACCTTTCCCTGGTTACCCGATGTTTACGCTGGTTACCAGCCTCCGCTCTTGCTGCCAGTGCCGGCTCCTGCACTGTGACATGTGGCTGCAGTACGCATCGGGTAATTAACCCGATGCATACTGTAGCAAGGAGAGCAAGGAGCCAGCGCTAAGCAGTGCGCGCGGCTCCCTGCTCTCTGCACTGTGACATGTAGCTGCAGCACACATCGGGTTAATTAACCCGATGTGTACTGTACCTAGGAGAGCAAGGAGCCAGCGCTAAGCGCGGCTCCCTGCTCTCTGCACATGTAGCACAGCGACGTTATGATCGCTGCTTCTGCTGTGTTTGACAGCTAAGCAGCGATCATAACAGCGACTTACAAGGTCGCTGTTACGTCACCGAAAATGGTGACGTAACAGCGACGTCGTTGTCGCTGTCGTTTAGTGTGAACCCAGCTTTACTGTAAGTACAGGAAACTTTTAATCAGAATTCACAATTTCATAGTTTAAAAATGCTGTCTTTACATTTATCTAAAGCATATGATCAATATATCAGTATATATATATGTATATATATATATATATATATATATATATATATATATATATATATCGCCTGGGTTAATAACTGCTGTTAACAAAATAGAATGTATTAAGAAAATGTATTCTGCAAACAAAAACCACAAAACAAATAGATAGAAATGTAATTATTAAATTGTTGCCTATATTAACCAATCAGAGCTCAGATTAATTAACTGTAGCAAAATAGAAGCTAAGCTGTGATTGGTTGCTATTGGCAGCCTGATAAATCTCCAGGCAACAGAAAGCCCTCCCCCCTGACAGTATATATTACTTCACACATACACATAATAGACAGGTCATGTGACTGACAGCTGCCGTATTTCCTATGTGGTACATTTGTTGTTCTTGTAGTTTGGCTGCTTATTATTCAGATTCTTATTTTTGAAGGATAATACCAGACTTGTGTGTGTTTAGGGCAATTATGTGGCGAGGTTGGTGTATGTGTGGTGAGATGTGTGCTGAGGGTGGTATATGTGTTCAAGCACGTGGTAGTGTGTGGCGCATTTTGTGTGTGTGTTGTTCATATCTCCGAGTGTGGTGAGGGTGGAATACATAGCCGGCTTTAGGCATGTGCGAGTTGTGCGGCCAGCAGCTGAGATGTGTATTATGGGGTTCTGCAGCAGCTGAGATGTGTATTATGGGGTTCTGCAGCAGCTGAGATGTGTATTATGGGGTTCTGCAGCAGCTGAGATGTGTATTATGGGGTTCTGCAGCAGCTGAGATGTGTATTATGGGGTTCTGAAGCAACTGAGGTGAATTATGAGATTTTGCAGCAGCTGAGATGTGCATAATGAGGTTCTATAGCATCTGAGGTGTGTATTTTGAGGTTCTGCAGCAGCTGAGGTGTGCATTATGAAGTTCTAGAGAATATTACATTATTCGGTGTAGATTTATCTTACAAATTTTCCAACAAAATTATTTGCAGCATTGTCAAATGGGGTGTGCCCAGTCTGGTTAATAAAGGGATTACAATATATGTATATATAGTTCTTTCATACACCGTGCCCCTCCCTCATGGTGTGTATGTAGTGCTGCACCTCAGTCTGTTCAGGTCAGTGGAGCTAAGAGGCAGCGACACATATAACCTGAGGACTCTTTATTATGTAGAAAGCAGAGATTTTTTTCTAATTTCGTACATTCCCCTTTAACATCTGTATTTTGGACTTTTTGGTTCGGCGTACACACAGCATCGGCCGCCGGCTCCATGGTGCCTTGTCTGCTATCATCTTTTACATTTATCCTCAGGATTTGTATAGTAGATGTTGATCCCACCAATGGGACCACAACCTGCGCCGCTCTAAGGGTGGTTTTACATGCTGCGATATCCGACCCGATATCGCTAGCATGCGACCCCCCCCATCGTTTGTGCGAAATAGGCATATTGCTGCCCATCACGCACAAAATCTGGCACCCCCGTCACACATACTTACCTGCATAGCGACGTCGCTGTGACCGCCTCCTTTCTAAGGGGGCGGTCCATTCGGCGTCACAGCGACGTCACTAAGCGGCCGCCCAATGAAAGTGGAGGGGCAGAGATGAGCGGGACGTAACATCCCGCCCACCAACTTCCTTCCGCATTGTGGCCGGAGGCAGGTAAGGAGATGTTCCTTGTTCCTGCGGTGTCACATGTAGCGATGTACACTGCCGCAGGAACGAGGAACAACTTCGCCCCTGCGACAGCAGCGATAACTGGCAGCGGACCCCCATGTCAACGAGGAGCGATTTTGGACGTTTTTGCAACGATCCAAAAGCGCTCCTAGGAGTCACACGCTACGACATCGCTACAGCGGCCGGATGTGCGTCACAAAATCCGTGACCCCAACGAGATCGCTGTAGCGAAATCGTAGCGTGTAAAGCCTGCTTAAGTGTATAGGAATTTATACCATCTCTCCACAGAGTGGCAGCGCCTCATTCTACAGATACATGTGCGCCCCATTGTGGGGGAACCATATGTACCATCCATAATGTAATATCCAGGCATGCAGCATGTACGAGATGAGAATAATTTCAGATGTGGGGGAATTAATGTGGATTTGAGAAGCAGATTCTCCAGCACAAATCTGGAGGACTTTATTGTACATTTGAAGAAATCAATTTTCTTAGGATATAAAAAAAAAATGGCCTCTGATCCTCATTTGTTTCCTGGAAACTGGGTACAAAATCAGTAGGGGGGGGCACCAAAGGGCAGTTTTGCACAAGGTGCCATACAGGCTAAGGCCGGCCCTGGTGGTATATGTACCAGACTTGTGTGTGTTTAGGGAGATTATGTGGCAAGGTTGGTGAATGTGTGGTGAAATGTGTGCTGAGAGTGTGCTTCGCCTGGGTTAATAATTGCTGTTAACGAAATCGAATGTATTAACAAAAATGTATTCTGCACACAAAAACCACAAAACAAGTAGAAATGTAATTATTAAAAGGCAAAGGCTAAGCTAATGGAAGCATTTCACAACATATATTTCAACACCACAGATATTCCACACAGATTTAACTAAATTGGCTAAGTAATGTGCTCCGTCTGTCTCTTTCAAGGTCTGTCTCTTTCCAGGTCTGTTTCTTTCCAGGTCTGTCTCTTTCCAGGTCTGTCTCTTTCCAGGTCTGTCTCTTTCCAGGTCTGTCTCCCCACCGACATCTTATTACCTCACATACAAGCTTCTTATACTATGAATGTCTTTTGTTCCTATAGCAACCAATCACAGCTCCTACTTAATAACCTGTAGTTCCAGGCTCCATTTACTTTAATGGAGGCATGTTTTTTGGAGCGTAACTGTAAAACGTGGGGTTCAATTGTCCTGTAAAAACAAAGTCTACGATGTTCCCTGGGTCACATGAGGTGTCTGCGCAAAATTTCGTGATTGTAAATGCGACGGTGCGGATACACTTTTAGTTTCACTTTTTCCCCATTATGTAGATAGGGGCAAAATTGATTGGTAAATTGGAATGCATGGGGTTAAAATTTCACCTCACAACATAACCTATGACGCTCTCGGGGTCCAGACGTGTGAGTGTGCAAAATTTTGTGGCTGTAGCTGCGACGATGCAGATGCCAATCCCGGACATACACACATATATACATACATACACGCATTCAGTGTTAAATATTAAATAAATATATATATATATATATATATATATATATATATATATATATATATATATATAAATAATGTAGCAACCAACAGTTTTGCATTTTTCTTTTAAAGTGAGACTACTGCTATCTGGTAGTTGTGATGCAATTTTTCCTGGTGATTTTAGTAAACCGGAAGCAAATGGTTGTCAGCTCTAAGGATAAAAGGTATGTTTAACATTGCTTTATCCCTTTGTGTTAGGTTTTTTTGTGTTTTTTGGATAAGATATTTCAAAGACAAAGCCAAATTTATCCCCAGATGTCAGGAAGCTTAATATTCTGAGAGTGAAGTCAGGTAAAGCCAAGAAGAGGTTGATATGGAATTCATTGTTCTCAGAGTCAGATGTCACGTATAATAAAGAAAGGAAAAGGTTATGGAAGAGCTGACAAACCTAGAAGTGGACAACCAGGGAAAATTTGCTCCAAACTTGATCCCATTATTAACAAAATACCTGTATTGATGTCCATAAAAGTGCTGTACAGATTTCACATAAAATGAAGGAAGAATATGGGGTCAAAGTGAGTTGCATGGATTCAACTCAGTATCAGCAGATTCTTGACAATAATATGCAAGAATCAGTGACGAAGTTGAAGTTATGCAGGGGATGGATATTTCAGCAAGACAATGATCCAAAACACCGCTCCAAATCTACTCAGGTATTTATGCAGAGGAACAATTAAAATGTTCTGGAATGGCCATCCCAATCCCCAGACCTGAATATCATTGAAAATCTGTGGAATGATTTGAAGCGTGCTGTCCATGCTCGGCGACCATCAAACTTAACTGAACTGGAATTGTTTTGTAAACAGGAATGGTCAAATATACCTTCATCCAGGATCCAGGAACTCATTAAAAGCTACAGGAAGCGGCTAGAGGCTGTTATTTTTGCAAAAGGAGGATCTACAAAATATTAATGTCACTTTTATGTTGAGGTGCCCATACTTTTGCACCTGTCAAATTATGTTTAAATGCGCATTGCACATTTTCTGTTAGTACAATAAACCTCATTTCAATCCAGAAATATTACTCAGTCCATCAGTTATTAGATATATGAAACAGAAATAGCTGTTGCAAAAACCCAAATTGTTATAAAGAAAAAAGGTTAGCATTAAGAGGGGTGCCCAAACTTTTTCATATGACTGTATATCTATTACAGAGGGCAGAGCCTACACTTCTGCTGTATCACCCTTTGTTTACTTATAGGATAAGTACTTATTGTCAATGAGAATTATCAGTCTTAATCAAAAAATTGTTTAAAAGAACTGAGAGTCCTCAGTGGTTGATACCTTTTAATGGCTAACTGAAAAGATGGTAATAATTGCAAGCTTTCGAGACTACTCAGGTCTCTTCATCAGGCATGGTATAACACAAAATCTGAAGAGTGACATATTTATACACAACAGGACTTAGAAGAGTGCAGTAAAAAAAAAAAAAAAAAAAAGTTATATAAAACAGAACTATCTCTATGGCAGGGGGGGGGGGCAAACTGTTGTGGCCATAAATTTTGCTGCAGTTCAGTGTGAAAGTTTTATTGTCCTTTGATAAGGGTCTGGTCCAGGGCTGTGACACGCTCGGATGGTCAGAAGACCACATCTCTTAATTGATGTAAAAAGACATGAATCCATGAGACACAATCATTCCTACTCTGGATGTGTCAAAGGTCATCATAAGTTTGTACTCCCATAGTCTCCTATCTCTCTGGGACTTGAAGTTTCCTTTCAATACCAGCAATTTCATGTCCATGATGCTGTGGTCTGAGTTACAAAAATGTTTGGCCACAGGTAGATCCATCCTTTTTTCTCTAATTGTGTGGCGGTGAGAATTCATCCTTGTCCTGAGCTGTTGTCCGGTCTCCCCTACATACAGACCCCCAGTTGGCCATTTGGTACATATAATTAAGTACACCACATTGGTTGTGGTGCAGCTGAAGGTACCTTGGATCTTGTAGTCCTAATGTGATCTGGGAATCTTTATCTTGTCCGTTGTCAATATTAATGGACAGGTCTTACATTTTTTCTGATTGCAGGGAAACGTTCCTGTTGTTGTAGCTTGCAAGCTTGCAATTATTACCATTGTCGCGGGCGGGGAGGAGGGTGTCAGCACACTACGCTCACCCCTTCTGCTCGGGTCCGGTGGCTGCTGCTCAGTGGTGGCTCGAGCTGTGGGCCGGATCCCGGGGGTTCTCGAGCGGCACTCCTCGCCCGTGAGTGAAAGGGGGTTGTTGGGTGTGGGGATAGTTTATTGTCTGTGACGCCACCCACGGTTGTGGTGATTTCACCACCGCTGCTCAATATGGGGATCCCAGGGATGGTGATGCGGAGCAGCCAGGTGTTGCGTTGCCCCTCCGTGGGTAGGGGTTGGTGAACCCGGGGCCCGGTGATGAGATGGGAGATGCAGGGCCTGGTGGGCGCAGGGACGCGGGGGCAGCGCTGTGCCTTGCGGCACTGTGGTACTCACTCAGCCTGAGACGTTGACACAGTTTTACGGTAAACCACACGGCTGGAAAGACGGTTCCCACGGACGGCTGCACTTGCTCTCCCAGTAGGTGACGGTGATGTCCCTTTTCCCTGCACTTGGTGTTGTTTATGGTTGCGATGGGTTCCCACCGGTAACCCGCTCCCTGGCTTCAAGCTGGACCGGAGGAGCTCTACTCTTTGCCCGCAGGCGCTGGCCCTGAGAAACTGGTGCCCTGGCGGTGGCGGTGTCTCTACTGTAATGGTTGGGCTGTTGCCTTCAATCGGGACTTGGTTGTTGGGGGATCTACGTCCCCTTCACTGACGGATTTGGCAAATTATGGCGACTCCTAGCCTTGCCGGGGTCCGAGAGGCCCCTGCCCTGGTGCTGACTGTCCTTTGTACACTGCTCCAGACCGCCGGGTCACCACCCGTCTGCGACCCTTCCAGGAACTTCCAAACGGTCACCCCTCCGGACAATCACCGCCGTTGCTGACCTTGCTGACTCTGGCCTGCACACAGCTGGACCACTTCAGGCTTTCCACACTCTTTCTTTTCTGTCACCGCTCTTGCTTTCCTACTTTACCACTTTACTTCCTCACTCAAGCTCCCCCTGAGCTGACTGCACTTTAGCCCTGCCTGGGCTAATCTTCCACTCCTTCCACTTCCTCCTCCAAACTCTATCTTAGCTTCACACTCTAGCTCTTCCCTGAGCTTTCTTGCCTGGTTCTTCCTGCCTCCAGGGCTGTGTACTCCTCGGTGGGCGGAGCCAACCACCTGGCCCACCCCCTGGTGTGAACATCAGCCCCTGGAGGAAGGCAACAAGGATTTTAGTTTAGCTTTGGTGTTCCTAGCTAGGGTGTAGGGTGTGTTGGTGCATGACCTGTGACCCTTGGCTTGCCCAGGGCGTCACACCATCTTTTCAGTTAGCCATTAAAAGGTATCAACCACTGAGGACTCTCAGTTCTTTTAAACAATTTTTTTATCTCTACTGGCTAACACGGTACAAAGATATATTTTACTTGTATCAGCCTTAATCAGAGAGTCCTCAGTGGTTGATACCTTTTAATGGCTAACTGAAAAGATAGTAATAATTACAAGCTTTCGAGACTACTCAGGTCTCTTCATCAGGCATGATATAACACAAAATCTGAAGAGTCACATATTTATACACAACAGGACTTAGAATAGTGCAGTAAAAAAAAAGCAAACAAGTTATATGAAACAGAACTATCACTATGGCAGGGGGGCAAACTGTTGTGGCCATAAATACTGCTGCAGTTCAGTGTGAAAGTTTTATTGTCCTCTGATAAGGGTCTGGTCCGGGCTGTGACACGCTCAGATGGTCAGAGGAGCACATCTTTTAACTGATGTAAAAAGACATGAATCCATGAGTTAGCCATTAAACGGTATCAACCACTGAGGACTCTCTGTTCTTTTGAACAATTTTTTTTATCTCTACTGGCTAACAAGGTACAAAGATATATTTTACTTGTATGAATCCATGAGACACATTCATTCCTTCTCTGAATGTGTCAAAGGTCATCATAAGTTTGTACTCCCATAGTCTCCTGTCTCTCTGGGACTTGAAATTTCCTTTCAATACCAGCAATTTCATGTCCATGATGCTGTGATCTGAGTTACAAAAATGTTTGGCCACAGGTAGATCCATCTTTTTTTCTCTAATTGTGTGGCGGTGAGAATTCATCCTTGTCCTGAGCTGTTGTCTGGTCTCCCCTACATACAGACCCCCAGTTGGACATTTGGTACATATAATTAAGTACACCACATTGGTTGTAGTGCAGCTGAAGGTACCTGGGATCTTGTAGTCCTAATGTGATCTGGGAATCGTTATCTTGTCCGTTGTCAATATTAATGGACAGGTCTTACATTTTTTCTGGTTGCAGGGAAATGTTCCTGTTGGTGTTGGAGAGGACAGGGAGCTTCTGACAATGATGCTTCTTAGATTTGGGGGCTGTCTAAAACACAGAAGTGGGGGGTCTGGAAAAATAGATTTTAACCACGCATCTTTTTGCAGTAATGGTTGTAGTTTCCGTGCGGCTCCTCTAAACACCTCCAGATGTGGATTGTAGGTGACTACAAGAGGGACACGGTTGTTTTCTTCTTTAGTTTTATAATGTAGGAGATGGTTTCTTGATATTCTGGTGGCTCTTGTAATCTGATTTTCAATTGTTCTTGGGTGGTAGCCTTGATTCAGAAAGGTTTTTTCTGAGGCCCTCAAGGTGATTGTCTCTATCTGTACTGTTGGAACATATCCGATTGTACCTGATAGCCTGGCTGTATATAATAGTTTGTGTTTTGGATGAAAACTGTCCCATTTCAGGTATGTTGGACGGTCAATTGGCTTCTTGTACAGGGATGTCTGTATTTCATTGTTCCGTAGTTTAATGATGGTGTCCAAGAAGTTGATTACAGTGCAGGAGTAGTTGAGTGTTAGGTTAATGGTGGGATAAAACTGATTAAATTGTTCATGGAAGGTCTTCAGCTGCTGCTCAGACTCTGTCCAGATAATTAAAATATCATCAATGTAACGGTAGTAGGCCAGAGGCTTGATAGGACAAGAGGATAAAAAGTCACTCTCAAGCTTGGCCATGAAAAGATTTGCATATTGTGGTGCCATTTTGCTTCCCATTGCAGTCCCAGTCTCCTGTAGATATATGTCATTGTCAAATGCAAAGTAATTATGGGTGAGGATGAATTTTGTAAGCTTCACCACAGAATTGGCATCAGTTCCTGTATTTTCCAGGAAAATTTTGCAAGCATTTAATCCATCCTGGTGTGGAATATTCGAGTACAAGGATTCCACATCCATGGTAGCAAGGATGGTTCCCTCTTGAAGAGGACCTATTGCTGATAGTTTTTTCAATAGGTCAGTAGTGTCCTGGATGTAGCTGGTTGTATCCCTTACCAAGGGTTTAAGGATACCCTCTACCCATCCAGAGACTTGTTCAGTGAGGGTGCCCACACATGAAATGATGGGTCTTCCTGGGTTTCCAGATTTGTGAATTTTGGGAAGCATGTAGAATGTGCCTATTCTTGGACTCAGGCTCCACATTGTCCCTGGATAGAGACGTGCATGATGGCCTGTAAACCTGAAGTGCCCATTGTAAGGAAGTGGGTCTATTGTAGTATAGCCCTTTGGCAGGGCAGCCAAAAATTGAGGGCCTCAAAACATTGTTCCCATTGCAAAGGAGCTGGTCTCCTGTCGTTGTAATGCCCATTCTGAAAGAATGGGCGAAAAAAATTTACCACTGGGGGTATACTTAAAACAACGGCCTAACTATTGTAACGGTCATCATGGTGGCGCATGAGGAGAAGTAGGAGCAGTCCAGCGATTAGCCAAAGTCCAGAAGTGTGTACCCATGAGTGAGTGGAGGTACATGGCAAATTCCCGTTACAAACTTTAAATTCCGCTGTCATTTGCTGGTGAAGTCTGGCCCAATCCAACCCTTGTTCATCTTGATCAGAGTCAGCCTGTCAGCATTTTCAGTTGACAGGCGGGTGCATTTATCTGTAATGATTCCACCTGCGGCACTAAAAACATGCTCTGACAAAATGCTAGCGGCAGGGCAGGCCAGGACTTCCAAGGCGTAGAGAGCCAATTCATGCCACGTGTCCAGCTTGGATACCCAATAATTGTAAGGCACAGAGGAATGTCGGAGTACTGTTGTTCGATCTGCAAGGTACTCCTTGAGCATCTGGGCAAACTTAGAATATCTTGTGGCACTACCCCGCACCTCAGGGGCTGTGGTATGTGAGGGGCTGAGAAAACTGTCCCACATCTTAAAGACTGTTCCCCTACCTCTGGCGGATTGGACTTGTGCCCCTCTCGGCTGTACGCCTTGGTTGTCCACTGATTCCTGAAATATGCCGCTAGCGTTTTGTGAGGGGAATGCTTTGCCTACTTCCGTGACTATGGCCTTCTGGAACTGCTGCATTTTGCCTGACCTCTCCGCCTCGGGAATAAGAGACATAAATTTCTCCTTTTAGTATGGGTCTAACAGTGTTACCAACCAGTAATGTTTGTCGGCCAAGATGTTCTTAACGCGAGGGTCACGAGACAGGCAGCTTACCATAAAGTCAGCCATGTGTGCCAGACTCTTAACAGCCATCACTTCAGTATCCTGACCAACACGATGACTGAACATGCTGTCCTCCTCCTCCTCCACCTCCTCCTCCTCCTCATCATCTACCCTGTCCTCTGGCCAGCCACGCTGAACCGAGGATATGACTGCATGTCATATCCTCAATTTGGCCGGAGAGTTGCTCCATGTCTTCATCCTCCTCCTCGTCATAGTCCTCCACTGCACGTTGTGATGAGACGAGGCTGGGCTGTGTGTTATCACCCACACCCACTACTGTTTCTTGCTCCAACTCATCGCCGCTCACCATCTTGGTGGAGTCCTCAAAGTTTTGGCGGATGGTACATAGGTCAGACATCCATCTCCACTCCTCAGGTGTTATGTGTGGAGTTTGACCCATTTCCCGACGGCTTAGGTGATGCAGGTACTCAACAACTGCCCTCTTCTGCTCACATATCCTGACCAACATGTGCAGAGTTGAATTCCAATGCGTGGGGACATCACACACCAGTCTGTGAGCCGGAAGATGCAAATGGCGCTGAAAGCCGGCAAAGCCGGCTGAAGCAGTAGGTGACTTTCGAAAATGTGCAGACAGGTGGCGAACTTTTACCAGCAGATCAGACAGCTCTGGGTATGACTTTAGAAACCGCTGAACCACGAGGTTGAGCACATGGGCCACGCATGGAACATGTGTCAGCTGGCCTCGCCTTAAAGCCACCACCAGGTTCCGGCCATTGTCACACACAACCTTTCCTGGCTTTAGGTTCAGAGGTGTGAGCCAGTGATCTTCCTGCTGTTTCAGAGCTGTCCACACCTCTTCTGCATTGTGGGGTTTGTCACCTATGCAGATTAGCTTCAGCACAGCCTGTTGCCGCTTCGCCGAGGCAGTGCTGCAGTGCTTCCAGCTTGGGACTGGTGTGGAGGGTAAAGTGGATGAGGATGCTCAGGAGGAGGAGGAGGCTGAGGAGCATGACATTCCGGAGCTGTAGAGTGTAGGTGAAACCCTGACTGAGGTAGGGCCTGCAAACCTTGGTGTGGGAAGGACGTGTTCCATCCCTCGCTCAGACTGGGTCCCAGCTTCCACAATATTAACCCAGTGTGCCGTCAATGAGATGTAGTGGCCTTGCCCAGAAGCACTTGTCCACGTGTCTGTGGTTAGGTGGACTTTGGCTGAAACAGCATTGTTCAGGGCACGTGTGATGTTTTGTGACACGTGGTTATGCAATGCGGGGACGGCACACCGGGAGAAATAGTGGCGGCTGGGGACCGAGTAACGTGGGACAGCTGCCGCCATCAGGTCGCGGAATGCTTCTGTCTCCACCAGCCTAAAAGGCAACATTTCCAGCGCAAGCAGTCGCGAAATGTTAGCATTTAGAAGTGTGGCATGTGGGGCGTTGGAAGTGTATTTGCGCCTGTGTTCAAAGGTTTGCTGAATGGATAGCTAAACGCTGCACTGGGACAAGGACGTGCTTGATGATGGTGTTATTTCTGCGTGGGCAACTGCTGGTGCAGGGCCGGAGGAGGCTTGACATCAGCAAGCACTGCTCCTCGACTCTGTTGTACATCCCACAAAGTCGGGTGCTTGGCTGACATGTGCCTGATCATGCTGGTGGTGGTCAAGCTGCTAGTTTTGGTACCCCTGCTGATGCTGGCACGGCACGTGTTGCAAATGGCCTTTTTAGAATCATCTGGAGCCAACTTAAAAAACTGCCAGACTCGGGAAGACCTAACATTTGTACAGGCACCTTGTGTCGTGTTGTTGTTCCGGGGAACGGTTGCCTGACTTCTGCCTGGGGCCACCACCCTGCTTCTTACTGCCTGTTGGGATGCTATGCCTCCCTCCCCCTGTGCACTGCTGTCCTCGCTCTGCATATCCTCCTGCCAGGTTGGGTCAGTTACTGGATCATCCACCACGTCGTCTTCCTCTTCCGCACCCTGCTCCTCCTCCTGACTTCCTGACAATTGTATCTCATCATCGTCCACCCCTTGATGAGACACATTGCCAACTTCGTGAGAACGTGGCTGCTCAAATATTTGGGCATCTGTACATACAATCTCGTCATGACGCACTTCAACAGGAGCTGGCGAGAGGCCAGAATGTGTGAATGGAAACGTGAACAGCTCTTCCGAGTGTCCGTGGACGTGTACTCGGCCTGGTGGTAGGAAGGAGGATCAGGTTCTGAAATGTGCGGTGCAGTATCACTGCTACTGACTCTTGACCGTGTGAAAGACAAAGTGTTTGTGGTGGTGCCAATCTGACTGGAAGCATTATCCGCTATCCAACTAACAACCTGTTGACACTGGTCTTGGTTCAAGAGCGGTGTACTGCTGCGGTCCCCAAGAATTTGGGACAGGATGTGTGAGCGAGTAGATGTGGCCCTTTGTTGTGGCAAAATTAGAGCTTGCACATGACCTCGGTCTCTGCCTGCACCACCATCACGTCCACTTCATTGTTCGGTGCCAACGCCCTTGCGCATTTTGCAATGCTGTGCTGATGTGTATTCACTAGACTTGTGCGTTATATCCAAGTTTGTGCAAAACGCACACAAGTGCACCTGAACGCTGCCACCAACAGGCACACACGTGCGGTTTTTAAATGCAAGCACGGACACACTAAGAACCTAACAGGTCTCTATCCAGGGACAATGTGGAGCCTCCCAATTTTTGGCTGCCCTGCCAAAGGGCTATACTACTATAGACCCACTTCCTTACAATGGGGACTTCTGGTTTACAGGCCATCATGCACGTCTCTATCCAGGGACAATGTGGAGCCTCCCAATTTTTGGCTGCCCTGCCTAAGGGCTATACTACAATAGACCCACTTCCTTACAATGGGCACTTCAGGTTTACAGGCCCTGATGCACGTCTCTATCCAGGGACAATGTGGAGCCTCCCAATTTTTGGCTGCCCTGCCAAAGGGCTATACTACAATAGACCCACTTCCTTACAATGGGCACTTCAGGTTTACAGGCCCTCATGCACGTCTCTATCCAGGGACAATGTGGAGCCTCCCAATTTTTGGCTGCCCTGCCTAAGGGCTATACTACAATAGACCCACTTCCTTTCAATGGGCACTCCAGGTTTACAGGCCCTCATGCACGTCTCTATCCAGGGACAATGTGGAGCCTCCCAATTTTTGGCTGCCCTGCCAAAGGGCTATACTAAAATAGACCCACTTCCTTACAATGAGCACTTCTGGTTTACAGGCCATCATGCACGTCTCTATCCAGGGACAATGTGGAGCCTCCCAATTTTTGGCTGCCCTGCCCAAGGGCTATACTACAATAGACCCACTTCCTTACAATGGGCACTTCAGGTTTACAGGCCCTCATGCATGTCTGTATGCAGGGGCATTAGTGAACCTCACAATTTTGGACTGCCCTGGCAAAGGAAAATACTAAAAAGACTCACTTCCTCAAAATGGGCACATTAGACTCAAGAGGCCTTCATGTACGTCTCTTCTCAGGGACATCGGAGTGCCACCCAATGTTTTCACGTAAAAGCTTTCATGTAATCTCCAAAAGTAACATACACCAGCTCTATCTCACTATTGGGTATGTGCCCTTAACATTTCCGCCATGAAAATTCATTTTGGTGTCATTTTTGAAGGTTTTCTGGTGAGTCTGTAAAAATGGCTTAAAACGCGGACAAAATTGTTTACAGCTGTGACTTTTGAGTGATAAATGCTTCAAGGGGTCTTCCCCATGCTGTTGCCATGTCATTTGAGGACTCTTCTGAGACTTTTGTGACATTTTTAGGGTTTCTACATGCTGCCGGGGGTCATTTCATAAAAATACTCGGGTCTCCCATAGGATAACATTGGGCTCGGTGCTCGGGCCGAGTACACGAGTACCTTGGGATGCTCGGCCCGAGCTTCGAGCACCCGAGCTTTTTAGTACTCGCTCATCACTAATGGATTCATGTCTTTTTACATCAGTTAAAAGATGTGCTCCTCTGAGCATCCGAGTGTGTCACAGCCCGGACCAGACCCTTATCAGAGGACAATAAAACTTTCACACTGAACTGCAGCAGTATTTATGGCCACAACAGTTTCCCTCCCCCTCCCCCCGCCATAGTGATAGTTCTGTTTCATATAACTTGTTTTTTTGTTTTTTTTACTGCACTATTCTAAATCCTGTTGTGTATAAATATGTGACTCTTCAGATTTTGTGTTATACCATGCCTGATGAAGAGACCTGAGTAGTCTCGAAAGCTTGTAATTATTACCATCTTTTCAGTTAGCCATTAAAAGGTATCAACCACTGAGGACTCTCTGTTCTTTTAAACAATTTTTTTTTATCTCTACTGGCTAACACGGTACAAAGATAAGTTTTACTTCAGTCTTAATCACTAAGATATGCATATGTAATAAGTGTATGAACTGTGGTGACACAACCACAGCATTTTTACATTCAACCTGTCTATTTATATTTCTCTTTAGATAAACTCAATGGCTGTTTACATGTGAACTCTGTAATTTTTTTTTCTGCACTCAATTACATGTTTCAAGTGTCCATGCAGCCCTTTTTCATCTGAGGTCAATCACTGATGTACTATATTGAATTTTTAATGAATTTTCAATAAAATGGTGTTTTTATATTCTGTGCACAAAATACTCCAAATGTTTCTTTGTTAAAAATGATTTGTTTACGGTGTTGTGGTCAGATGAATTAAAGTTCAACCTGTTGGGTAGTGATGGTAGCACTATATATATTGCTCAATTCGAAAATGTTATGATGTAAGGTACCAAACACCTTCAGTGAAAAATGGTGGTGGCAATGCCATGGTTTGGGGCTGCTTTTCTGCATCTGCCATTGGCACATTGCATAGAATTCATATAAATATGAATACTACCATGTACAAATATATACTGGAGAATGGAATGCTGCCACATGGTAAAACCAAAGTAGGCAGGGGCTGGAAATTCCAGCAAGACAAGGATTCTAAGCACACATCCAATTTAGTCATAAATTGATTAGCAAACAAAACTTTTGGCAGTCAGTTTTCTTTAATTTAATGACCATACCTATATTCAAAAGCATTCTGGTTAAAATTAAGGTCTTAGATGATGATAAACTCATGCACTTTCAACTCATGACCAGGAAAAGGGCAACACAAAAACCAGACAGAAGGAATCAAGGAATCACACTTAACAAAAATCTAAACTTTTGGTTGATACTATATATACACATTTTCATATATACAATGTTTAAGCAGAACTCCAATCCAAAGTGTAAAAAAAAATGAGCTTTTCATTAGTACATGTAGTGACATTTCGGTCCCATAACCAAACTTATTCCATGCAGCAAGTCACTGTTTCAAGTGAGTACATATAGTTAACAATATGTACATGATCATAGTTACTGAAAAACACATGATAAAACATATTACAATCACATTAAGTGCATAATAAATTGTGTGTACAATGCTGTCAACATATTATTTGCATACATGAGAGTGGATGCTATCCACAAACTGTGCCAAATTGTATAAAGTGCATAAGTACATGAATAACATCTGGTTGAAAACATCTACATATATAATTGTCTAATTCTGTCTGTCTGTAACGGAAGTACCGCGTTACTGATTAAGTCGCACCAGCCACCCACGACCAATCAGTGACAGGAGCAGTACGGCC
Organism: Anomaloglossus baeobatrachus; assembly: GCF_048569485.1. Lineage (NCBI taxonomy): Eukaryota > Metazoa > Chordata > Amphibia > Anura > Aromobatidae > Anomaloglossus > Anomaloglossus baeobatrachus. The sequence continues at coordinate 43,067 of NW_027441779.1, read as the reverse complement.
GACAAATTGGCGTGGGATTTAAACTGCGCTTTGCTTATTCATCGTACACGCACAGAGACACCACCGCACACAGAAGCCTCTACATACACCCCAGCAGACTCTATATACACCCTAGCAGTCATTATATACACCCCAGCATATACACCGCAGAAGCTTTTATATGCACCTCACAAGCCAAAGCCTCTATATACACTCCAGCACACAGTAAAAGAAAAAGAAAACGATTATACTCACCTTACACTTTCTTCTCTTTACATACTCTGTAGTACTTTCTCCCTCCCCCCACTGGCCCTGCAGGCTGGGAGATGCGGCTGCTTCCTCTTTCCTCCTTGGCATGTCCCGCCCACCTCTCTGCTCAGCTGCTTCCGGATTGGATGTGGGTGTTGCTGAGGGAGTGGTGCGGGCAGGCCCCTTAGATACCCGACTGCGGCCTTAGCAACCTGACACAGACTGTCACAGAACCTGTGTTAGAGAGCAAATGGAGGAGAGAGGGGAAATGTAGCAAGTGCAGGGGAAAATAATGATTGCGCCGTGATGGCACAATGTGTGTGGGTGGTGCTGACGCTAGGCTTGGGTAGTACACTCATGTTTACTAAACAAGTGTGATGTAATTCAGTCACGATTACTGAACAAGTTCTGTCGGTCACAGTGCCACGTAGTTCAGTCACGTTTACTCAACACGTTCTCTCAGTCACAGTGTGACGTACTTCTGTCACATAGTTTAGTCACATTCACTGCGCTGAACAGATACTTCTTTACTGTACGCTATCACGATCAGCTGCAACAGGTATTGTAGCAAACCTTTTACGAGGAGGTCGCACTATGCATTCACTCTTTGGGATACCAGTTCCAGTCAATGAAATCTCTGTTTCCAGAACAAAACAAGACATATTTGCAGGAAGATAGTTAAACAATGCAAATCTTTTGATACTTGATGCACCATGGCACCAAAATACACTTTAACCTTAATTGACAGAGTTCTGCATGAAGTAGAAAACAGGAATGACAGCGTCCACTTGAGTGAAAAATCTTCCTTCTTTTTATTCCATCAAAGTGCAAAAACAGTGCAACGTTTCGACATAGAATGTCTTTGTCAAGCATGACGGGCGTCCTAATACAGCCAGTTTGTGTTTACACAGGCGGTTAGTGACTTTAGGTGCTGCATTTTGCTGGTATTTCTATTCTGCATGAAGCAATGACTACAAATGTTGCTGAAAAAAATGAAATTCCGTTTGGAGGTAAGGTTTTTGTCATAGGCGGAGATTTTAGGCAATGCCTTCCAGTCACACCAAATGGAACAATAACATATGTTATTGAGTCCAGCTTAAAAATTGCTGACCTTTGGAAACAGTTTAATAAACTTCAACTAATTAACAACATATGATCTTCTGACCCAGAGTACAGCAACTGGCTTCTTAAACTTGGTAACGGTGAACTTAGTAATGAATACAACCTTGTAGAAGACATTATTGAAATACCAGAAGACATGTTGTGCAATGATTGCATCGTAAGTGATGTTTTTGGACAAGGTGTTGAAATTGATGTGAATGACCAAAGCAGTGAGGGCCTCTTCCTATGCAATTCTCTGTCCCAAGAATGATGAAGGGACTTTGCTAAATTCCCGTGTGATGGATAGAATGCCTGGGGAGTATAAGTTGTACAAAAGTGATGATTTGGTGGATGTAGAGAATGAAGAATGAACGATAACATTATCCAGTTGAATTTTCAAATAATCTTACGCCATCAGGAATGCCATCCCACAGAATACAACTTAGGGAGGCTTTACACGTTGCGACATCGCTACAGATATATCATCGGGGTCACATCGTTAGTGACGCACATCTGGCGTCGGTAGCGACATCGCAATGTGTAAATCCTAGGTGCGACGATGAACAAGCACAGAAGCGTACAATATCGCTGATCTGTGTAACGTCGTTCATTTCCATAATGTCGGTTCGACCGCAGGTACGATGTTGTTTGTCGTTCTTGCAGCTCCACATATCGCTGTGTGTAAACCCACAGAAGCGACAAACATCTCCTTACCTGCATCCCGACGGCAATGCGGAAGGGAGAAGGCGGGCAGGATGTTATGTCCCGCTCATCTCCGCCCCTTCGCTTCTATTGGCCGGCCGATTAGTGACGTCGCGGTGACATCGCTCTGACACCGAATGCACCTCCCCCTTGAAGGAGGGATTGCTCAGCAGTCACAGCGACGTCGCCGAGCAGGTATGTGCGTGTGAAGCTGCCGTAGCAATAATGTTCACTATGGCAGCAATCACCACATATCGCATGTGCGACGGGGGCGGGTGCTATCACGCTAGACATTGCTAGCAGTTGCTAGTGATGTTGCAGCATGTAAAGCCCGCCTTAAAGTTGGAACAATTATAATATTGCTGTGGAATCTAAATACAAGAAATGGTCTATGTAATAGAACTCGCCTTATTGTTACTGGACTCAACTCCCACGTAATTCAAGCAAGAGTGATCACTGGATCAGCAAAAGGAGATGAAGAGTTCATTCCACGCATTGATTTATGATCTTCGGACACTGGTCTTTCATTTAGGCTTTGGCGTCGACACTTTACAGTACAACCAGCATTTGCCATGACAATAAACAAGTCACAAGGTCAAACTCTACACCATGTTGGCATATATCTACCAGAGCCTGTTTTTGGTCATGGAAAACTCTACATTGCATTTTCAAGAGCTAAAATGAGATCCAACGTCAAGGTTCAAGTTTTGATTCCCCTTTACAAGGAAAGTTGCTTATAGATAGTCAAAAGGTATTCACAAGAAATGCGGTGTACAAAAATATTTTGGGTTGATATTGTTAACGAATATATTATTAGTAGAGCTGAGCCACCACCCTAGTGTTCATGTTCGGTTCTTCGAACTTGGGGTGTGTTCAACGAACGCTCGTCGAACATTTGTCGAAAACTTTCGAACACCATTGAAAACAATGGCAGGCAAATACATACAAACGTATAGAAAACACATAGAAAACACCTTCTATGGTGTCCAAAAGGTGACAAACTACTTAGAAAACATAACAAACACATGGAAAACACATAGTTTTACCACGGTATTGCCACGTTATTGCCGCGGTTTTGCCTCGGGTTGGTACATGTGTTTTAATGCATTTAATGCAATAAAGCACATTGATAAAAAAAAAGTGCAATTTCCTTCTGATAGATAGATAAGATAGATAATAGACAGAGGGATAGAGGGATAGATAGATAATAGATGGATAGATAATAGATAGATAGATGGATTGATAGATAATAGATAGATAGATTGATAGATAGATAGATATATAAATAATGGATTGGTTGATAGATATTATAGCTTTTATTTGTGATGTATGTGCCCCCCATCCCCCCCAACAATATTTCTCATACAGCAGTGACCCTGTGGGGCCTTGGGTCTAAGTTCTCGCAGGGTCACTTCCGGTCGGTAATGTCACTTTATTTCTCACCGACCGTGAGAAATGTCCTTGAGTTACCCCTGCAGCCTCATTCATGGGGCTGCATTCAGTGCTATGTCAGATGCCGCTGGATCAGTATGCAAGCGTTGTGGGACATCGTGTGGATTACGTCGGACATGGAGGAGTATTTGGGGATTTTAATAAAGTGGTGAAAGAGGGGGATTTTTTTGTGTTATATTTTAAATAAAAGATTTTTTGGTGTATGTGTTTATTTACGGTCACTTACAGATTATTCATGGCGTGTCGCTGCCATTACTAATCTTGGACTTAGTGGCAGCTATGGGCTGCCATTAACTCCTTATTACCCTGATTGCCACCGCATCACGGCAATCGGGATGAGCCAGGTAGCTCATTGCATCTAATGAATGCGGCATTTCCGGGCGGCCGCTGGCTGATATTTTTAGGCTGGGGGGCTCCCCATAAAATGGGGCTCCCCATCCTGAGAATACCAGCCTTCAGCCATGAGGCTTTATCTTGCTGGTATCAAAATTGGAGGGGGACCGCACTCCGTTTTTTTTTAATTATTTATTTATTGTACTTCATGATATAGACCCGCCCACTGGCAGCTGTGATTGGTTGCCGTGAGACAGCTGTCACTCAGTGTGGGGGCTCATCTGAATGCAACCAATCACAGCCACCGGTAAGCAGGGAAGGCATGAATATGTTATGTGACTTAAAAGCGGTGGTTCGGGGAGATGAAAGTGCTGTCGCAGTAGCAGTGTGACAGCCACCTGGTGATCGGTAAGTATGAAGCACTTGCTCCTACTCCTTTGCGCCCGATTCTGGTCTCCATAGACTTTATATGGGGAGCAGTATCTGGCCAAATACTAGCCCTCCTAATGTATGTTGCCTGATTTCTATGCGTCTGTGTATGATACATGTATGTGTCTGTGTGTGAGTGTGATATGTGTGTGTTTACTGTCTGATCAATTTCATATTACTCTTCCAGTGACATCACTTCCTTGCAAAACGCAGGGAAGTGATGATCACTATGTCCCAAAAAATGTGAAATAACGCAGGGAATAACACAGGAAAATGCAATGAAACACACAGAATTTACTACCTGCGTTATTCCCTGCGGTATTTCAGGATTACGTTACAGTCAATGGAGTGAAATACCGCAGGGACCTGCGGAAAAGAATTGACATGCAATTCTTTTTGCTGAAGAAAACATGCAGCAAAACCTGTATGTGAAAAGCCAGTTACGCTTTTGGTGATCAAACCGTTATCGAACATAACCTCGAACTGTCAAATTTGAAGCTAATTGTTCCTGTTTGTCGAACGACTCGAACATCGCCTAAAACAAGTCGAATTTGAGATTGACGAACAGTTCGATTCGAGCACCGCTCATATCTAATTATTAGTTATATATTATATATACATGAAGAAATAGAAGTGGATCCACCAATCACATATATGTATTTACTGTGTATATATATATATATATATATATATATATACATACAGTTAGGTCCAGAAATATTTGGACAGTGACACAATTTTCGCGAGTTGGGCTCTGCATGCCACCACATTGGATTTGAAATGAAATCTCTACAACAGAATTCAAGTGCAGATTGTAACGTTTAATTTGAAGGTTTGAACAAAAATATCTGATAAAAATTGTAGGAATTGTACACATTTCTTTACAAACACTCCACATTTTAGGAGGTCAAAAGTAATTGGACAAATAAACCAAACCCAAACAAAATATTTTTATTTTCAATATTTTGTTGCGAATCCTTTGGAGGCAATCACTGCCTTAAGTCTGGAACCCATGGACATCACCAAACGCTGGGTTTCCTCCTTCTTAATGCTTTGCCAGGCCTTTACAGCCGCAGCCTTCAGGTCTTGCTTGTTTGTGGGTCTTTCCGTCTTAAGTCTGGATTTGAGCAAGTGAAATGCATGCTCAATTGGGTTAAGATTTGGTGATTGACTTGGCCATTGCAGAATGTTCCACTTTTTTGCACTCATGAACTCCTGGGTAGCTTTGGCTGTATGCTTGGGGTCATTGTCCATCTGTACTATGAAGCGCCGTCCGATCAACTTTGCGGCATTTGGCTGAATCTGGGCTGAAAGTATATCCCGGTACACTTCAGAAATCATCCGGCTACTCTTGTCTGCTATTATGTCATCAATAAACACAAGTGACCCAGTGCCATTGAAAGCCATGCATGCCCATGCCATCACTTTGCCTCCACCATGTTTTACAGAGGATGTGGTGTGCCTTGGATCATGGGCCGTTCCCTTTCTTCTCCAAACTTTTTTCTTCCCATCATTCTGGTACAGGTTGATCTTGGTCTCATCTGTCCATAGAATACTTTTCCAGAACTGAGCTGGCTTCATGAGGTGTTTTTCAGCAAATTTAACTCTGGCCTGTCTATTTTTGGAATTGATGAATGGTTTGCATCTAGATGTGAACCCTTTGTATTTACTTTCATGGAGTCTTCTCTTTACTGTTGACTTAGAGACAGATACACCTACTTCACTGAGAGTGTTCTGGACTTCAGTTGATGTTGTGAACGGGTTCTTCTTCACCAAAGAAAGTATGCGGCGATCATCCACCACTGTTGTCATCCGTGGACGCCCAGGCCTTTTTGAGTTCCCAAGCTCACCAGTCAATTCCTTTTTTCTCAGAATGTACCCGACTGTTGATTTTGCTACTCCAAGCATGTCTGCTATCTCTGATGGATTTTTTCTTTTTTTTCAGCCTCAGGATGTTCTGCTTCACCTCAATTGAGAGTTCCTTAGACCGCATGTTGTCTGGTCACAGCAACAGCTTCCAAATGCAAAACCACACACCTGTAATCAACCCCAGACCTTTTAACTACTTCATTGATTACAGGTTAACGAGGGAGACACCTTCAGAGTTAATTGCAGCCCTCAGAGTCCCTTGTCCAATTACTTTTGGTCCCTTGAAAAAGAGGAGGCTATGCATTACAGAGCTATGATTCCTAAACCCTTTCTCCGATTTGGATGTGAAAACTCTCATATTGCAGCTGGGAGTGTGCACTTTCAGCCTATATTATATATATAATTGTATTTCTGAACATGTTTTTGTAAACGGCTAAAATAACAAAACTTGTGTCACTGTCCAAATATTTCTGGACCTAACTGTATATATATATGTATATCTATCGAGTGAAATAATTGTTGAACACATCAATCATCTAATTAAATATTTTTCAAAAGGTGCTATTGACATGATGACTTGAATTTCTTCCCAGATGTCAGTAACACAACCCATCCAATCCACACAGATGGAGACATCAAACCATAGATGTCTATATCCATATATTACATTACAGTGACAAGCAAAAGAGTAACAATGTTTTGATCGTTTCACTTTAAGGTTCATATTTCACCATACACTATGTGTTTGAGGGTAAGACTACCTTTATTTTATAGACAATCTTCTTGGCTATCTCATACATAAATTTACATCCAACTATTCAGCATATGATGATGGAAAAATGTTTTTCTTCCTGTATACTACAAATTTCAACCAGTTCCCTAATAGTTCAGTGTTTTATTAGGTTTATTCTGATGCAAAAGGTCACTGGTTCAAATCAAGGAGCAGCCCTAAAGAAGATTTCCCAAGAAATGATAAACAGCATCTTCCAGCTCATCAATAGTGGTCACTCGGCCAAAAAATTGCTAAACTGCATCATACGAGTGCCATGACAGTTGGGAGATTACAAAATGAAGTCTGTCCATCCATTGAAAAGCCAGGAGGTGACTATCCAGGAAAAATAATGAAGTCAGCAAGAAATATCATCACAAGGTATATTAGTTCTGGAGCAACAAAAATTTCAGTGGCTCATATGCTTCGTAATAGTGAGATCACAAATGTTCATTTAAGCACTGTGTAATGCAAGTTACACAAATCTCAACTGATGGCCTGGATAAAAGGGAAGAAGCTTTGACTTTAAAATCATCATGAGAAGCATGAGCTTGAGTTTACAAAGAAGTACCAAAAATGTACAGTAGAAGACTGGAAATGGGTGACTTGGAGTGATGAAACGAAAGTCAGTAGACTTGGCTCTGATGGGTGCAAATGGGTCTGGAAGAAACAAGGCAGAAAAGAGGCTAATGGAATTAGAAATTGAAGAAACTGTCATGTTCAGTGGAGGAAGCTTGATGATATCGGATTGTTTCAAAGCCAAAGGCGTTGGATACTTCACCACTATTGATGGTGGTCTCAATACAGAGGCATTTGTAACTATCCTACAAGATAAGTTAATTTGTACACTTGAGTAGTATGGATATAAAAAGGATGACAAAGTGTTCCAGGAAGACAATGACCAGAAGCATATGTCAAGACTGGTGAATAAATGGTTCAATGACAATAAAGTAGAGGTGCTGGATTATACCCCACAGGCACCAGACCTCAACCTAATCAAACACTTGTGAAAAAACTCTATACATACCCATCAGTGAATCTGATCTAGAGCATGCCCAGAAGGATTGAGTTTAAAGTCAAAGGTGGATTCATAAAATTTTCCAAAAAATAATACAAATTAAATGTTAATTTTTAGGGGCAAAACAATAACAATGTAGTGAGATGGCAAGAATCTCCAAAACTAATCATTTGCTAAATAGTTTGCAAGTCAAATCTACATTTGAAATAGCCAATACAATTGTCTATTGTCAACTATGCTCAAAGCTGTAGTTGATGGTGAGATATGCAGACGAATGTCAAAAGTTCAAAATATTGTTACCCTTTAGCTTATCGGTGTATGTGTAATAATGAGAAATGACACAGGTAAAAAGTACTGAACATGTGAAGAAGAAGAGATGCAAAAATCTATGAAAATTCATGATACGAGCTCAAATTTAACAGTAATTAGAAAGCAATGCTGCTAGTTAGTGAAAAATAATATCAGCTGGTTCAACGGATAGCCTATAAAAAGTGTTGCATTATCAAAATGTCACAAAAGAAATGATGGGTAAAAAGCAGTGTCACAACCTTAATGTTGCATAACATACTGATGGCATTGGTTACAGTAGAATTTCTAAATGACTGAAGAATCGAGTGAGCCTTGTTGGCACCATAATCCAGAAGTGAAAAGAACATAATTTCACCTTAAACTGGACCCAATCAAGTTCTCCTTGTAAGATGTCAGACAGAAGCAGCAAAAGAATTATCAGAATTGTCAAAGAGCCATGAACCAATTGTGGAGAGCTACACATACTGCTGCAATCAGCAGGTACAAAGACAACAATGTCATGCACTCACTCTCCATGGACTGTATGCATGCTCATCACGCAAGACTCCATTGCTGAACAAAAAGCATGTTCAAACCTGTTTAAAGTTTGCTTGTCAATATTTAGACAAGCCTGTAAAATACTGGAATAATATAGTAAGGTGAAGTGAGACCAAAACTTTACTTGGATGCCATAATGCACACCATTTTTTAAACCAAAAGGCACTGCATATCACCCCAAAACACCATACCAACAGTGAAGTTTGTAGGTGGGCGCATTTTGGTGTAGGGCTGTTTTTCAGTGTATGACAGTGTATGACAATAGCAAACTTCATATACACCATGTGCAGAGTTATTCTGCACTTTGTATTTTAGAGGATTTTTTTATTATTGATCAACAACTATGTTTTCAATCAACCCAAAAGACTGATTTTCACGAGGTCCTTCTCCCATATCACACAATCAACAGAGCGAGAGATGGTGGTACAATCCAAAGAGCATTTATTCCAAGAAAGTCAAATGGTCCATAACATAATCTATAAATCAGAGGGTAAAATTAGTCCAGTAACAAAAATATAGTCCGGTAAGTGATAAATATCCAGGTCTCTCTGAGAAGCCAGTTTCTCCCAGAGGATCAATCTTCCTGCTTCACTCTTGAAGTACTCAGACTGCCTATGACCCAGGTAAGCAAAAAGGTTACTGTAGGTGGACTCTAGGCCCACCTCCCAACACACTCAGGGACAGAAGCACCTCAAGAGGCTATAACCTTGCACTATAGGGGGTGATTGCTTACAAACAATACAATGTACACAGAAGCAGTACAAATAATGGACAGTGAACCAAGCTTAAAATAGGAATCTGTACAGCAAGATACACCTCCCCCCATATCCCACCATCACAACCAATCCCTCCTTCTGAATAAGTGAGTATGCCATGAGGTCTACACAGACCTCTGGCCACCTCACTTAAGTCCATGTTGCTCAGCTGTGAATAGTCTATGGTTCTTCTTGCCAGGACAGTATTTCAGCATTCTGGTGTTGGCTTCCACACTTGTATTGGATGGAGAAGCTGTACGTAGTCCCTTGTACAGCGATAGGGTTGGAAGGACAAGCTTCCCTTTGTGTCCTCCTTCACTCAAACTGTGTCCTCCTTCACTCAAAAATTGAGACTACTTATATATCTAGAAACATATGTAACAATACATCTTCCAAGGATCAGTTAACCTCACATGTAAATAAAATTATTTAAACCGCACTTGACACTAATGGAAAAAAAAATACATATGTCAGGTATGCACTAAAATACTCTATATGGCTATGCCTTGTGACATTTCACAACCAGAACATTTTTCCACAGTCCACAGTATGACCTATAACTATTAACTTATACATACAAATTATTTCACCAAGTCTCTTATGTTACTTTATGTTATTCAGAGTCTTCTCATCAATATACAACTTACTGCCTGCCTACTTTATCTAGGCATTAATATGAAACCACTTATGAACACATATCCCTAGACCAGTGTATTGCCCATCAAAGATGGAAAGATGGCCAAAGCAAAACACAGCAACACAGCAAATGTAATTATACAGAGACTGTCCCAAATTCCGTGCTATGCAAGCTATGCAATCAGTTAATTGACGGACAACAGATTATCTTATTACTCTATATTTCAACTCTCATTCAGACATGCATGAGAAAAAAACAATACTCACTGGTGATGCCAGAGTTCTTGAACCATGTGTACAGCCTTACCCAGAATATTCGGTAAATCAGAGAGCGTGAAATAAAGTGTAAGAATAAAGCTTCTCAACTTGCTGCAGCTGAAATTTCACTGTCTCAAGAGTCTCCAAAACTTCTTCCGAATAGGCTGGTTGGCCACGGCTCCACGTTGGGCACCAAAAACTGTTGTAGCTGTTTTGTTTCAAAAGTCAGCTTATGGGATCACCAGTGAGGTCCTCTGAATTAGGCCTCTTCAGGCTTAATCAAGATCGAGCGCTCGGAGAAAAGACCTGCAATCATGTGAGCATGATCAGTTTTCTGTTTATTCAGCCAAGGTACAGTTTATTTATACCATTTCCAGATCAATGTGATATTGCAAAAAAGGCTTCTAGCTGGACTTTACAAGTTGCTCATATGACCTTTAAGTTTTAGCAAAACAAAAATGTATAGTCATGCATATGAGATAAGAAGATAAGAAGAACATTTAGCAGACAATAATAATCCTTGAGCCTGTTTCTCATTCCGAAGGCTCCATAATGACTATGAACTACCACCAGATATACTTACTAATGGAACAATAAAATATCTTTAATAAAGAAATAGAGAAACAACCCTTCTATATCACCTGTACCCACAAATCGGAATTGTAGATCTCCCACATCATTTCCTAGGAGAATATCTGCAGGCAAGCCACGCATCACCCCAACCACACATTGCTTGATTCCAAAGCCAAAGTCCAGATCTACAGTCGCCTTTGGGATATTCCTTTTTTGTCCTCTAGCCAATTCAATAACAATACCTGTTCCATGATGTATCGCCTCTGGCTAAACCACCCGGAGATCAGCTATTGTGAAAAATGCCCCGGAGTCACAAAATCCAATGACTCTCTGTCCATCCAGCACAAACTCCTGTAAGTGCTTGCTATGATGGTAAGAGGAACTCGGGGCTGTGGCTCGCACCCCATAAACCCCTAGTGGCCGACCATGAGTATCTGAATCATTAGGCAAGTCAACTTGAAGGGGTGAGAACTCTTCCCCCATTGTTTTCGGCTGTAGAGAATGAACAGGTTGATTTGCTCCAAGGTCATTCCTCAATCGACTAACAGGGCAAGTGTTTTGCAAATGTCCAGGCTATCAACATCGATAACATCTCCTCTGCGTCGTACTCTTTCCAGTGTGCATTCTGGAGAAGGCAGTAGGAGAACCTGATGACAAAGGCCAGATGCCATACACTCCAACAGGGGCATCTATGGTGCAGGGGTCAGCGGTACACTCCGGTAGAGGTGGTGGTAACTTTTCTTCAGGCGGGATGGAATGCACAAAATGCACCGGACGAGATAGAGGTGCGTGAGGGTCCCTCCAAATCCTTGCAGGACTTGATTGCTGGTGACCAGGTTGTCCACACCCATAACATCTCCTCTCTGTGATCCCCCCAGGGCGTGGTCGGAACTGTTGGGACCCAGGATTGTGAGCCGTGGTTGTCTTCGGCCTGTGGCTGTTTGAAGGGGCAGATCTAACTGGAGAGGGCCGGGGACCAGGAGCAGGCTGTGGCTTATTGTCCAGAAACCCCTCCATTGCGGTCAGATAGTAAGAGCCTCATTAGCCAGGGCAGCAGCTCTATCCAAGGTACACGGTGTGCGCCCTCTGACCCACTCCCGTATTTCTGAGGGACACTTGTAAAGAAATTGTTCTGTGCAGAATTATTAGGCAACTTAATAAAAATCAAATATATTCCCATCTAACTTGTTTATTTTCACCTGGTAAACCAATATAACGGCACAAAATTTAGAAATAAACATTTCTGACATGCAAAAACAAAATAATTAGTGACAAATATAGCCACCTTTCTTTATGATGACACTCAACAAGTTTGGCAATTTCAAGACTGTTGCATCCCTCTGCAAGACATCTCACAATTTTGGACTTTTCAGAGCCTGTCAAATCTCTCATCTGACCCATTTTGCCAAAGGAAATGAAATTGCCTAATAATTAAGCACACTTTATATAGGGTGTTGATTAGAGATGAGCGAACCGGTCACGGTTCGGCTCGAGCTTGGTTCGTCAAATGGAGGTCTAGTTCGAGTTCGGTTCAGCAAATCGGTTCGGCGAACCAAACCGAACACATAGAAAACAATGGGAGGCAATCACAAACACATAAAAACACCTAAAAACCACTCTCAAAGGTGTCCAAAAGGTGACAAACAACTCACAACACAACAAAAACACATGGGAAAGTGACAAGAACAAATTCTCATGCGAAAACAAAACAGCGTTACGAGGAAAAAGAGGACGAGACACAAATATAGGCATGGCATGCCCTTCTAAAATCATATAAAACACTGCAAGGTGACTCCAAGCGGAGTCTCCATTTTTTCCAAGAATTGGGCCACACAGACACCTCCTTCAGTGGCAGCACTTGTGCCCCAGTTGTACACTTCACAGGTAGATTTGCATCAAGCACATTCAAAAATATGCCATCCTTAACCGTCCCCAGGATGACCCAGGGATAGGTAGCAAAGTCTTTGCTGAACCATGAGTTGTTCCTCTTGGCTCCTTTTAAAAAACAACGCAAGGGTTACTCCTAGCAGAGTATCCCGTTTTTCCAAAAATTGGGCCACACAGACACCCCATCAGTGGCAGCACTTGTGCCCCAGTTGTACACTTCACAGGTAGATTTGCATCAAGTACATTCAAAAATACGCCATCCTTAACCGATCCCAGGATGACACTGGGGTAGGTAGCAAAGTCTTTGCTGAACCATGACTTGTTCATGTTGGCTCGTTTTAAAAAACACAGCAAGGGTTACTCTAAGCAGAGTCTCCCTTTTTTCCAAAAATTGGGCCACACAGACACCCCATCAGTGGCAGCACTTGTGCCCCAGTTGTACACTTCACAGGTAGATTTGCATCAAGCACATTCAAAAATACGCCATCCTTAACCGTCCCCAGGACTACCCCGGGGTAGGTAGCAAAGTCTTTACTGAACCATGACTTGTTCATCTTGGCTCCTTTTAAAAAACACAGCAGGGGTTACTCCAAGCAGAGTCTCCCTTTTTTCCAAAAATTGGGCCACACAGACACCCCATCAGTGGCAGCACTTGTGCCCCAGTTGTACACTTCACAGGTAGATTTGCATCAAGCACATTCAAAAATACGCCATCCTTAACCGTCCCCAGGATGACACCGGGGTAGGTAGCAAAGTCTTTACTGAACCATGACTTGTTCATCTTGGCTCCTTTTAAAAAACACAGCAGGGGTTACTCCAAGCAGAGTCTCCCTTTTTTCCAAAAATTGGGCCACACAGACACCCCATCAGTTGCAGCACTTGTGCCCTAGTTGTACACTTCACAGGTAGATTTGCATCAAGCACATTCAAAAATACACCACCTTTAACCGTCCCCAGGATGACACTGGGGTAGGTAGCAAATTCTTTCCTGATCCCAGATCTGTTCATCTTGGCTCCTTATAAAAAAACACAGCAAGGGTTACTCCAAGCGGAGTCTTCCTTTTTTCCAGAAATTGGGCCACATAGACACCCCTTCAGTGGCAGCACTTGTGAACCAGTTGTACACTTCACAGGTAGATTTGCATTAAGCACATTCAAAAATACGCCATTTTTAACCGTCCCCAGGATGAAACCGGGTGAGATAGCAAAGTCTTTGCTGATCCCAGACCTGTTCATCTTGGCCACTTTTTAGAAACACTGCAAGCAAGAGTTACTCCAAGAGGAGTCTTCCTTTTTTCCAAAAATTGGGCCACACAGACACCCCTTCAGTGGCAGCACTTGTGCCCCAGTTGTAGACTTCACAGGTAGATTTCCATCAAGCACATTCCAAATCCACAAACATTTACTCTCCCCAGGATGACACAGGGGTAGTAAATTCCTTGTGGATCCATGACTTGTTCATTTTGATGAACGTTAATCTATCCATATTGTCACTGGACAGACACGTGCGCTTATCTGTCAGCGCACACCCAGCAACACTGAAGACACATTCAGAGACAAGGCTGGCAGCTAGACACGACAAGATCTCAAAGGCGTAAGTGGAGAGCTCTGGCAATTTTTCAAGATTTGAAGCCCAAAATGAGCAAGGCTCCATTTGCAAAGTCATGGCATCGATGTTCATTTGGAGATACTCCTGTATCATCCTCTCCAGCCGTTGACTATGTGTCAGACCTGTTGTCTCTGGTGGCCTTGCAAAGGATGGTCTAAAAAAATTATGAAAAGATTCAATAATATTGCTGTTACCAGCACCAGATACGGTGCTACTGGTACGGGTAGACTGTTGAAGATGACGAGACCGTCCCATGTTTGTCAAGTTACAACTGGGAGATTCACTCCCTGCACCACGGTTGTTTGGTGGAAAAGCAGAACTAAGATCGAGTAACAGCTTTTGATGATACTCCTGCATACGTGCGTCCCTTTCTATGGCTGGAATTATGTCACAAAATTTGGACTTGTACCGGGGATCTAATAGTGTGGCAATCCAGTAGTCATCATCACTTCTAATTTTGACAATACGAGGGTCATGTTGGAGTTAGTGCAGCAAGAAGGCGCTCATGTGTCTTGCGTAGCCATGCGGACCAAGTCCACGCTGTGCTTGCGGCATAGAGGTGCTAACTGTTCTTTCTTCCTCTGACATCTGCCCCCAACCTCTTTCAACTGAAATTTGACCAAGGTCTCCCTCATCCGCTGAGTCTTCCATGTCCATGGACAGTTCGTCCTCCATTTCTTCATGTTCTCCTGCACCTTCCTCAACATTTCGCCTGCTACCATGCACCCTTGTTGATCCCTGTCCCCCATGGTCCCATGCCTGCCGCCTTGGTGATGATGAACGTCTGGACCTTGGTGATGTTTTTGTCCTTTGCGCATATGAATCCTCCTGTAGTTCCTCCCCTTCCTGTTCTCCCACCCCATGACTCTGAATAGTGTTTAGAGTGTGCTCCAGCATGTAAATGACTGGAATTGTCATGCTGATAATGGCATTGTCAGCGCTAAACATATTCGTCGCCATGTCGAAACTGTGCAGAAGGGTGCATAGCTCCTTGATCTGAGAGCACTCCATGAGGGTGATCTGCCCCACCTCTGCATCTTGTTGGCCCAGGCTATACGTCATGACGTATTGCACCAGGGCTCGGCGGTGCTGCCACAGTCACTGTAATATGTGGAGAGTAGAATTCCAGCGTGTCGGCACATCGCATTTCAGGCGATGAACCGGCAGGCCGAAAGACTTCTGGAGTGATGCAAGTCGCTCAGCTGCAACGGTTGAACGTCGGAAGTGAGCAGACAGTTTTCGTGCCCTGTTCAGAAGGCCATTTGGGCCAGGATAGTGTGTTAAAAATTGCTGGACAACAAGGTTCAACACGTGAGCCATACAAGGCACGTGTGTCACCTTGCCCAGGCGAATGGCCGCACCCAGATTTGCAGCATTGTCGCACACGGCCTTACCAGGCTGCAGGTTGAGTGGAGACAACCATTTACCAAACTCAGTCTCCAGAGCTGCCCACAACTCAGACGCTGTGTGAGTCTTATTTCCAAGAGATTTCAAGCTAAAGACCGCCTGATGCCGTTGCGCTCTGCTGTCAGCATAGTAATGAGGGGTGCGTGATTCCTTCTGCGCAGTTACAACACTGGTGGCCTGACCAGGCAGGCTTGGGGCAGACGTGAAAGACCCAGACGAGGTTGAGGAGGCAGAAGCAGTGGAGGAACTTGGACAGACAGAGGATTGACACCCAAGTCGTGGGGACGGCAAGACTTTTGCAGCAGACCCTTCACCATCTATCACCATAGTTACCCAGTGCCCAGTCCGTGACATGTAACATCCCTGTCCATGCTTACTGGTCCAAGTATCGGTGGTGAAATGCACCCGTTCACACACAGAGTTTCTCAAGGAAGTGGTGATGTTGTGTGCGACATGCTGGTGTAGCGCAGGCAAACCTTTCTTAGAGAAGTAGTGGCGACTGGGCATCTGGTACTGGGGCACAGCGACAGACATAAGGTCTCGAAAATCCTGTGTGTCCACCAGGCGGAAAGGCAGCATTTCGGTAGCCAAGAGCTTACAGAGGGATAAAGTCAACCTCTTAGCTTTCTCATGGGTTGCAGGAAATGGCCTTTTATTTGTCCACATCTGAGGGACAGAGATCTGGCAGCTGTGTGTAGACGGTGGTGAGTAGGGTGTCCCTGGAAAAATGAAGGTTTGTGAGGAAAGTGCAGGCGTATACATGATGTTGCCTTCATCCAACGTTGGTGCTATCGATGTCTGAGAGAGCTGTACACGCACTTTTTTCCCTTTAAAAAAATCAACTGACGACCTACCAAGCAAACTGCCTGTTGCGGTTACAGTGGGGGAAGTTGTGCATGGAAAACCAGGTGTGACAGCTGTCCCCACAGTCCTAGAAGATGAAGAGCGCGTGGATGCACTGGAAGGGGCAGGCGGTGGATGGTTCGCTCCGCTAGGCCGCATTGCAGCACGGTGAGCCTACCACTGGGAAATATGATATTTAGTCATATGACGATTCATGGAAGAAGTTGTAAACTGCTGAGGTTTTTGCCTCTACTAACAGATTCCCGACAAATTTTACAGATCATATGATTTGGGCGATCCTTTGCAAGGTCAAAAAAGGACCAGGCTAGGCAAGGCTTAGAGGACATGCGACCTGCTGAGCCACCCCGACTAGTGCTCAGAGGCAGAGTGGTGGCTGAGGATGCAGTTGTAGATGTGCTACCAGTACTCCTCCTCTGTCCAAGAAGGTGCAAGGTAACTTCGTCGTGAATTGCATCCTCCTCCACCGCCTCTGTTAACCTCCCCGAGTGCCTGACTGTGAGTTGACAGTAGGTGGGATCTAGAACTTCCTCATCAAGTGTTGTGCTTACACTCCCCTCCCCCTCAGACTGAGCCTCTTCCTGCCCTGACCGAATATTTCAGTTGTCATCCCAATCTGGTATCTGCGTCTCATCGTCATCAGTATGTTACTCATTGTCTATAACAACAGGTCTTACAGTTTGTGAATAAGGGTCAAGATTATACTCAGAAACTTGGTCATCATGGCCTGAATCTGAGTCACAAAGGTTCTGGGCATCACTGCAGACCATTTCCTGGTCTGCACTCACTGTAGCTTGGGAGCAGACCTCTGATTCCCAGGCTATAGTGTGACTGAACAGCTCTGCAGACTCAACCATCTCTGTTCCACCATACTGTGCAGGGCGGATGGAGACTTGAGAGCTGGGAGAAAGCAAGTGTGATTGGGATGACAACTCCGAGGACTGGTGTTTTTTGGATGCGGTAGTTGAGGTGGAGGAGAGGGCACTTGTTGGAGCACTTGATATCCATTCAAGCATGTTCTTTTTTTGGGCATCATCTACCTTTGCTCCAGTTGTTCGTGTCCGTAAAAAAGGGAGCACATCGGATTGTACACGGAAAGTAGTAGACATCTTACTTTTGCTGGAAGATGGCCTATCTTCAGCAGATGTTAATGGAGCTTTGCCACCTTCCCCACAAACACAAACTTTTTTTCCTTTTTTAACACGCCTCTTCCCCTTTCCACCTGCATCTGTCATTTTACCACTCATTTTGATTGCGACAAGATTGTCCACTTAAAATGTGGTAGTAAAAATTGAGAGGTGGTGTAGATTGCATAAGTGGTCTAGCTTTATTGACAGCAGAAGAAACAACACTGACTATACCTGACAATGCAACTATTGCCCTTAAACTGGCAGCACAGTTTGCTATTATAATAGCTTAGTAAAAATGAGCTTGAGGGTGCAATGCAGATGTGCAGGAAATTGCATAGCACCATTGGGACACTAATGAAGTGCAACTGCCACTTTTTGGATGCCACTAAGTTTCCTCAGTGTTTGCTATTATAATATCTTAGTAAAAATGAGCTTGAGGGTTCAATGCAGAGGTGCTGTAAATTGCTTGGCACCAGTGGGACACTAATGAAGTCCAATTGCCACTTTTTGGATGCCACTAAGTTTCCTCAGTGTTTGCTATTATAATGGCTTAGTAAAAATGAGCAAGAGGGTACAATGCAGAGGTGCTGGAAATTGCTTGGCACCAGTGGGACACTAATGAAGATGTCCAACAGACACTTTTTGGATGCCACTAATTTTCCTCAGTGTTTGCTATTATAATAGCTTAGTAAAAATGAGCTTGAGAGTGCAATGCAGAGGTGCTGTAAGTTGCTTGGCACCATTGGGACACTAATGAAGTCCAACAGCCACTTTTTGCATGCCACTAAGTTTCCTCAGTGTTTGCTGTTATAATGGCTTAGTAAAAATGAGCAGGAGGGTGCAATGCAGAGGTGCTGGAAATTTGTTTGCACCAGTGGGACACTAATGAAGTCCAACTGCCACTTTTTGGATGCCACTAATTTTCCTCAGTGTTTGCTATTATAATAGCTTAGTAAAAATGGGCTTGAGGGTGCAATGCAGAGGTGCTGTAAATTGCTTGGCACCAGTGGGACACTAATGAAGTCCAACAGCCACTTTTTGCATGCCACTAATTTTCCTCAGTGTTTTCTGTTATAATAGCTTAGTAAAAATGAGCTTGAGGGAGCAATGCAGAGTTGCTGGAAATTGCTTGGCACCAGTGGGACACTAATGGAGTCACACAGCCACTTTTAGGATGCCACTAACTGGCATCACTATTTCAAAATAAAATGGCTTTGCAAAAATGTGCAGGAGGGGAGAATGCAGAGGTGGTGGGACTTGCTTGGCACAAATGCCACAATAATGTAGGACAGCAGCCACTCTTTGGATGGCACTAACTAACAGCACTCTGCAATTAAAATAGCTTTGCTAAAAAGTGCAGGAGGATACAGTGGCCATGTTGTGGGACAGTGTAGAGGAAAGGAAGCCTCACTTTTTATCCCTCCTAATGGTGAAATGCAGCAAGGAAGTCCCTGAGCTTACCTGCACAGACGCTGTTATCTGTAGCTGTAAAAAGCGTTTCCACAGACCTGACTGTCAGCTATGGCTCTGAGCCAGCTGTAATTAGCCCTTAAAAGAGCTGAAATAGAATTCTGTCCCTAATCTGTAGAACGCTGTGTGTATAGCGTACACAGCAGGATCGGCGGCAGCAGCTGCATGAGCGGTATCTCTCCCCAGATGCAGAAGGCAGATAATGCCGTGCTGGAACAAAATGTCCGTTTTTATAATGCAAGGACATGTGACATGGACAGCCTATGACACATACCCTTGCTTCTCTGGCAAAAAGTTCACTTAACTGTGTGTCTGGAATTGGCTAACATGCTGGCCCGCCCCACTACACGCGCACTTAGGGAAGGAAGAAAAAGAATGGCGATCGCCATTATCCCTGCAGCAGTGATCTGAACGCACAGCCCCCGCACACTATACGCTGAAATTTCATAATAGTGTGAGTCACAGAGTGACTTACACTATTACAGTGAAAAGCCAGCTAGTAATTAGCTAGGCTTTTTGCTGATAGAACCATTCTCGAACGTAACTCGAGCTAATGAACTTTTAGCAAAAAGCTCGAATTCTAGTTCGATCTAGAACACCCCCCAAAATCACTCGAACCGCGAACTGGAGAACCACGAACCACGAACCGTGCTCAACTCTAGTATTGATGTCATTACACCACACCCCTCCTCATTACAGAGATGCACATCACCTGATTTACTTAATTGGTAGTTGGCTCTCAAGCCTATATAGCTTGAAGTAGGACAATATGTATAAAAAGTATCATGTGATCAAAATACTCATTTGCCTAATAATTCTGCACACAGTGTAAGTAAAGGAAGGATGTATGAACAAATATACAGAGACATTTTTGATAAAAATCTGCTGCTATCTACCAAGATAATGCAGATGAATTGAAGGTGCACATTTCAGCAAGACAATGATCCCAAACACAAAGACAAGGAAACTTTCAATTGGTTTCAGTGAATGATAATAAAGCTGCTTGTATGGCCCAGCTAATCACCTGACCTGAATCCAATAGAAAATTTACAGAAGGAACTAAGAGTTCATAGAAGGAGAACACTGAACTGTCAGGATTTGAAGACTGTGTGGAAGAATGGGCCAAAATCACTCTTGAGCAATGAAAGGCATGTTATGCGACAGCAGTGCGATGTACGCAGAGACATACAGTGGAGGAGCTTGGAGAAAGTGCTCCCTCCATCTTCTCCAAGGCTGTAATGCGATCACAAGATCACATCACAGTCACATGACCCTCAGCTGACACACACAGCAGAGGGTCATTAGCTTATTGCTTCCGATAACCTCGCATTGGAAGTGGTACACAGGTGGAAAAAAGCCCTAACAGTCTCCATTCTGAGAAACTCTCTCCCAGCTGCCATGTGCAGCTCCCTCTCAGGAAGAGAGTTGTCTCTTGCTCAGCAGCCCCATTCTAAGTAACACATGCCTGGCTCTATACAAAACACTTTAGGTGCATTCCTAATTAATACATGCAGACAAAGGATTTAGTCCTCACCACTCTGTCTTTGCTACAAACTTGTAAAGTTAGGATTTAATCCTCACTACTCTGGCTTTCCTACATACTTGCAGAATTAGGATATAATCCTCACCACTCTGACCTCGCTACATACTTGCAGAGTTAGGATTTAATCCTTACAGCCCTTTTATATATATATATATATATATATATATATATATATATATCTCAATACATATCAACTTTGAAAAAAAAATCCAGAAATCTTGTAATTTTTAAACTGTCCACTTAGCACACAGAATAGTCTGACACTTCTTGTTCTGTATAGATCATTTCTTGGCAGTTATCTCATTATCATTATAGTCAGGATTCTAATGATGGCAGAGAGTAGCAAAGGGAAATAACACAGGATAAAATCACTGACAATAATGTCAAAAAAAGCTCACCATTTTCTCTTGTTTTCACAATTATTTCTGCACATGTCACAAGCCATACAGTAAATGAGCAATTTTTTCTGACATGGGTTTCCTATGTGTCATGTCCTATTTTTGCAAATTTTTGAACTGCTCTTTTTAGTTTAGAGAAGAACTCAGACAATTTGGCTGCCCCAAAAGTAAGATCAATTAAGAATAAAAAAATCAAAAATATAAAATCAGAAATAAAATCATTAAAAAAGTCACCATTATGTTAATTACTAAAGAAAAATAACTTGCATTTCCTTCTCTATTAAAGTTTTCAACTTGAATATTTGTATTTGCCAGGCTGTTAAGGAGTCACAAGTCACCACTCACCAGTCGAAAATTCATATGTATGAACACGGTTGTAGTTTACTCTTATAAAATTTAATATCGCTGACGTCAAAAAAATAAATAAACTTGTAACTTGCAGTTTGTCTTGTAAACTTGTAGCTCAAAGATATCCGGAGCTTTGTTTAGAATTTATACTTCAATTTCACCAGGTTGCTGAGGTTTCAAATATTTTACTTCAGTTGCTGATTGTAACTCTTTGAAATTTATTGAAATTCATTTTGTGGTCTGTCAAACCACAAGATTTATTGTTATATTGTCCAAACAAACCAGAATACTTTAATGAGATACAGTGTTATTGATTAAAGCAAGGGTCAGCAAATGAAGGGCTTGATGTTGCACTAAAACTGATCGTACTGCAGCGCTTTTGCAAATATCAGCTTAGATTCTTTGCTTTCATTGTAACATTTCCTGCTAATATTCAAGGCATGAACTTATTTAAACTAAAGCCTTTTCATGTATTTGCCAATTCTGCCAATATTATGTGAAAATATTTAGAATGTGCAATATAAACATAGGAATTAATATCACCGCAATATTAATTTAGCTCTGACTTATTAGCATTACTGTGACAAAAATAAAAGGCAGATTGAAATCACTTCATAATGAAAAAAAAATTCTTATGCACTTTTTAATATTTTTTTGTGACTGTAATAAAGCAGAATAATATTGTGATTGTTTTTATATAAGAACAGAACCTTTTATATGATGGCAAAAATTCCAATGATCACATGAACCACCTTTCTAATGATCATGCAGGATAAAAAAAAATGGGCCTCTTGGTCTTGCGTTACAGATCAGGAGTGAACCAGAGCAAATTATTAAAAAGTTTTTTTATTAACATAATTACATAAAAATACAGTTACTACGCATTTTGGAGGTGGTCTACCTCCTTCCTTACGTGCACCTGAGGAAGGAGGTAGACCACCTCTGAAACGTGTAGTGCCTGTATTTATATGTAATTATTTTAATAAAAACCTTTTTTAATAATTTGCTCTGGTTCACTCTTGATCTGTATTGCAAGACCAAGAGGCCCATTTTTTTTCTGATTTTGCATGTTGATTCAGCTCCTGGTGTTTGGTGGAGCGGGTGGTCTAGCAGCAGCAGTAAGGTATGTAAGCTGACCAGTAAGTACCGGGTGAAAGTAGCGGTGGAGTGATCCACAAGTGTTCACCTCCTGTCCTGTTCTACCTCGATGCTGATACCCATGGATCACTCCATGCTGGGAGAGAAGATTTTACCAGTCCGATTGATGTATCTTCAAAGATTGTGAATTTGGAGCTAGAGATCTGGAGTCCTGCATAGTGGAGGAGGATAAAGCTTACTGCATCAGCGAAGTGCTGGAGGTGCATATAACTAAGGCCCCTTTCACACATCAGTTTTTTGCCATTAGTCACAATCCATCGATTTTTTTTTTTTCAATTTGATTTGTTTTTACAGTGTACACACAGGGAGCACTTTCTTTCTTTTTCTGTTTTATTTACCTTTATAATGATGGAATGCTATCCAAATATCACAAATAATCATAATTCAACATCCCAGGTCACTGGTTCTTCAGGGGTAGCATAGCATGTTTTTTGCCAATTTATCCTCCCACTCAGATCAAACAAATATGTGTAAAACAGATTTAATTCAATAATACAAAAAAATCAGTTCCACTTCCTAAATATCAACATTATAAAACTATTATGAAGCAAACACAATATAAAACAAAAACATTTAAAAATGTCCATATTGAACATGTTTCCTTGTCTAAAAACTTGTATAATAGTGGGATACCACCATTATGACAAGCATGATAACTACAAGTACCAGGTAAATATAATGACTAAAAGGTGTGTTATCATATCTACTCAAAAATAGAGAGGTGCAAATATAGATAATGATATATAAATAATGCAATATCAAAAAATATAAAAGAGAATAACAATGACTGCAATAAAATGCAATGTGCATAGTGAATGGGCTCACAGGAAGACATTGTATAAGAATGAGGAACCCATATGTGTCACCACAGGAGGAAGCTTTGTCAGGGGTCTTTGTAAATTCTTTTGCAAATGTCAGCTTAGATTTTAAGAAATACTGGATGAGTGAAAGGTCTAGGCCTATTGCTCTGAGAACTCTTCCACTACAGACAAGATACAACTTGAAGACCCATCTTGCAGTCTCCACATTTCTAAAAATTATAGGCGGACAGCAGGACAGTGGCATGAATTGCCCCATAGTACCCATAGTGTCTTAGCATTGCAGTCAAGAATGGGCAATACATGACCTAGGATCTGGCCTACCATTTGCAGCTTTCAAATCAAGAAGTAACTGGGTGGATGGATGAGTGACAGGTGTAGGCCTGTTGCTCTGAAAACCCTGCCACTACAGACAAGAAAGAACTTGGAGACCCATCTTGGAGTGTCCACATTTTTAAAAATTAGAGGCAGACAGACAGCAGGACAGAGGCATCAATTACACCACAGTACCCATAGTGTCTTAGCAGTGCAATCAAGTATGGGTCATACACCACACAGAGTTTGGTCCAGTATTTACAGCTTTCAAATCAAGAGGTAGATGAGTGAAAGGAGTAGTCCTGTTGCACTGAGAACCCTGCCACAACAGACAAGATTCAACATGGAAACCCATCTTGGAGTCTCCAGATTTAGAAAAAAATAGAGGCAGACAGTAGGACAGTATAATCAACTGATCCACAGTACCCATAGTGTCTTAGGGTTGCAGTCAAGAATGGGCAATACATGACACAGGATCTGGCCTACCATTTGCAGCTTTCAAATCAAGAGGTAACTGGGTGGATGGATGAGTGACAGGTGTAGGCCTGTTGCTCTGAAAACTCTGCCACTACAGACAAGATAAAACTTGGAGACCCATCTTGGATTGTCCACATTTCCAAAAATTAGAGGCAGAGAGCAGGACTGTGGCTTCAATTGCCCCACAGTACCCATAGTGTCTTAGCACTGCAGTCAAGCATGGGGCCATACACAACACAGAGTTTGACCCAGCATTAACAGCTTTCAATTCAGAGGTGGACGAGTGACAGGAGTAGACATCTTGCTCTGAGAACCCTGTCACTACACAAGATAAAACTAGAAGACCCATCTTGGCATCTCAACATTTTGAAAAATTAGAGGCCGACAGCAGAACAATAGCATCAATTGGCCCACAGTCCCTTATTGTCTTTGCAAAACAGTCAGGCATAGGTCATGCACCAGACAGGGATGGTCATCATGACTGAGGTGGAAGTAAAAGGAGGAGGAATAGGATGAATATTAGGTGCTTCATAGATATAAAAAAGCAAAATTGTATAGGTCACAGCCATGAACACACTGTTTGATTCTTGCACCACTAGGGCACTTGTTAGTAACAGCAACATTAGCAACAACAGCCACAGAAAACTACACCATCACCTAGTCTGCACAGTCTGCACTGGGTTAGAAATGTAATTGGAGATCCATGACTTGTTCATCTTGATGAAAGTTAGGCAGTCTACACTTTCAGGGGACATCTAGATGTGCTTGTCTATAAGGATACCACCAGCAGCTCTGAAAACACATTCTCAAAGAACACTGACTGCCAGGTATGACAAAACCTCTACGGCATGACTGGCGAGCTCATTCAATTCGAAGTGTCCAACTGCCCCCTGATAGCATTGACATTGAGCTCTAAATACTCCAACACCATCCTCTCCAGTCGTTCACTGTGTCAGACTTGTACTCTATTCTGCTTGTGCACGGAATGGTCTAAAAAATGTGTGCCACAAATCACAGAAATTGCTTCAGCCACTTAAACTGGTGCTGCTAACATTTCTGCGATGACAACTCGACGTTCCCAGCATTGGAAGAACAGCGAAGCACATTGTGTAGCTCATTGCTGTCTTGGAGAAAACCACAATGTTTATTTGTTTTTTTTTGGGTTTTTTTTTAATATTCAGACATTTTATTTTAGTTACCTCCTTGCACAAAATTATGTTAGTCTCAGAGCCGAAATGAGTGGATCTGGTCCTTTACCTGTGCCCACTAGAGTTTCAATACCAGCATTAGCCCTGGAGTTTATAATATGGACTAATAAATGTTAACTTTTATTTTTACCTACCTGCGATTTGTTGTTATACGCTGAATTTTTCCAGTTGTTCTGATTTCTGAAGTGGCCACTGCTTTGACTTGATGTGTATGATCCAGCTTGACCACAATATAAAAAACCGACACAAATCTGATTTGTTTTACTTCACAAATCTCTAGTTTTTATTTGTTTCATCCACGTGACTATGAAAGAAAAAAATCCTGACACTGCTTCCAGAGGCAATGCATTTCATATATAGAATGGAATATGTTTAATGTGTTATGACTGATCATATAGATCATAAATGCACTATTTATGAATCAGTAAAATGGATGGGATTTGCATCATCAAGTGATAAGGAAAGATACTAGAAAAGTCTACCACAACTAGTTTGGAGCAATGTGATACCATTTTATTGCCCACACCCAAATAGATATCTAGTTTTATATATAGATAATTTAATTAGTAAATACAGTATATGACATTAAATAAGTATACGTTAAATCTACCATCATGCTTGTTTTCTTAAAATGTGATTGCAGCTTTGTTTCTGGGAAAATAAAACATTATGCTCGAAGTCATATTTTTGCTGCCAATGAAATTCACACTTTTATTGAAGCTTAAACTAAACTGACAGTTTACTACAGCACAAGGGCACATGCATAAATTAATAAGGCCAGATGTCCTATAAATGAGAAAAGCAAAAATCGCAATTAAAAAGTCGGAATTTTGAAGAGTAGAAAATTGCCTGCAAACAATTTACAGCAAAGCTTTTTGCTTTAGCACACTTGTGTCAAGACAGTTACATTAAAGTCCTAAATGGAAAATAATTTATTTTGAAATGTACATTAGATCGCTCTGTAAAAAAACACTTACAGATGGTAAATAAGTAAACTATAAATTTGTACATAATTATTAGCATCGGGCTAGCAAGTCATCAAGGATGGATAAAAATACCATTCATGCACCAGATGCACAAAAGCTTAGCAGAATGTTATGCACTCTTAAGTAACTCTAGCGAAGTCTTGATAACTAATATTTTCTGGCCATATCTATGTAATATATATATATATATATATATATATATATATATATATCTTTATAGTACAGACCAAAAGTTTGGACACACCTTCTCATTCAAAGAGTTTTCTTTATTTTCATGACTCTGAAAATTGTAGATTCACGTTGAAGGCATCAAAACTAGGAATTAACACATGTGGAATGAAATACTTAACAAAAAAGTGTGAAACAACTGAAAAATATGTCTTATATTCTAGGTTCTTCAAAGTAGCCACCTTTTGCTTTGATTACTGTTTTGCACAATCTTGGCATTCTCTTGATGAGCTTCAAGAGGTAGTCACCGGAAATGGTTATCACTTCACAGGTGTGCCCTGTAAGGTTTAATAAGTGGGAATTCTTGCCTTATAAATGGGGTTGGGACCATCAAAAGTGTTGTGCAGAAGTCTGGTGGATACTCAGCTGATAATCCTACTGAATAGAGTGTTAGCTGCTTTTTTCTTAAACACAAAAGGAGGAAGGGCACCAACCCGTGGGATCTCCAGGTATACAAAAGCTACGCCAATTGAGAAAGGAGAGAAAGAAAGGTATACCATACACGGGATCACCACAAATTTATGTTACATAGAAATGTTATTTTTATTGTACAAAAAACACACATGTCTCCCAACCAGGAGTGTGGAACACACAAGGATTTGATTAAAAACACTTAAAAACGCCCATGGCAAAATAAACCAAAACACATTAGGGAACATTAATATCCATATGTAAATATACAATACAAATAGTTTCTCCTTATGCACAATAGATACACCCATACATTAGAGATGATACATTGGCCTTGTACTATTCCTATATATTAGGTAACACAGTCAGTTCTATTTCATCACAAACAAAATAAGACCACCCTCTGTGATCCGTATAGGGTCCTTAAGGAATTATCCAATTTCCTAGTTTCATGCTGTAGACAGACCCAGTATCAGTCACAGGGTCTTGTACAGCATAACAAACTATGTAAGTCTGACTGTGTCAGCACTGATTCCAGACAAATAACGATCTCTTTCTACCTGGACAGGTCAAAATACTCGATCTGCACTAAGCATTAATATAACCTTGCTCTTCTCTTTCCCCTGAGGAAGCCACCCTTAGAGGTGGCGATACGCGTGGGGTCATTCCATTGGGGAACCCTTCTCCTTATGCCACCTATACTGATATGGTTTTTTCCATCTTAATGATGTGTCACAGATAGTGAGTATAGATTGGTTTGGCTTAATACTTTGTACTAGCACAAGGCTCTGGTCTGTCCTGAGTCACAACTAGCAGATTGTGTGGGACTCCACGTTCTCACACTGGGTCATTTAAAGTAAAGCAATTTCCTCATGTTTTCTGGGTGCTCTAATCCAGCGTGACACACTGCTGGTTGTGCTTTAACTTTATGGGCAGTAAACACAGACAAGGTTATATTAATGCTTAGTGCAGATCGAGTATTTTGACCTGTCCAGGTAGAAAGAGATCGTTATTTGTCTGGAATCAGTGCTGACACAGTCAGACTTACATAGTTTGTTATGCTGTGCAAGACCGTGTGACTGATACTGGGTCTGTCTACAGCATGAAACTAGGAAATTGGATAATTCCTTAAGGACCCTATACGGATCACAGAGGGTGGTCTTATTTTGTTTGTGATGAAATAGAACTGACTGTGTTACCTAATATATATGAATAGTACAAGGCCAATGTATCATCTCTAATGTATGGGTGTATCTATTGTGCATAAGGAAAAACTATTTGTATTGTATATTTACATATGGATATTAATGTTCTCTAATGTGTTTTGGTTTATTATGCCATGGGCGTTTTTAAGTGTTTTTAATCAAATCCTTGTGTGTTCCACACTCCTGGTTGGGAGACATGTGTGTTTTTTGTACAATAAAAATAACATTTCTATGTAACATAAATTTGTGGTGATCCCGTGTATGGTATACCTTTCTTTCTCTCCTTTCTCAATTGGCTGCTTTTTTCTTGCCATAATTCAAATTCTAAGTAAAGAAAAACGAGTGGCCATCATTACTTTAAGAAATGAAGGTCAGTCAGTCCGAAAAATTGGGAAAACTTTTAAAGTGTCCCCAAGTGCAGTGGCAAAAACCATCAAACGCTACAAAGAAACTGGCTCACATGAGGACCGCCCCAGGAAAGGAAGACCAAGAGTCACCTCTGCTACGGAGGATAAGTATATCCGAGTCACCTGCCTCAGAAATCGCAGGTTAACAGCAGCTCAGATTAGAGACCAGGTCAATGCCACACAGAGTTCTAGCAGCAGACACATCTCTAGAATAACTGGAGACTTTGTGCAGCAGGCCTTCATGGTAAAATAGCTGCTAGGAAACCACTGCTAAGGACAAGCAACAAGCAGAAGAGACTTGTTTGGGCTAAAGAACACAAGGAATGGACATTAGACCAGTGAAAATTTGTACTTTGGTCTGATGAGTCCAAATTTGAGATCTTTGGATGCAACCACTGCGACTTTGTGCGACGCAGAAAAGATGAACGGATTGACTCTACATGCCTGGTTCCCACCGTGAAGCATGGAGGAGGAGGTGTGATGTTGTGGGGGTGCTTTGCTGGTGATACTGTTGGGAAATTATTCAAAATTGAAGGCATACAGAACCAGCATGCCTACTACAGCATCTTGCAGCGGCATGCTATTCCATCCGGTTTGCGTTTAGTTGGACCATCATTTATTTTTCAACAGCACAATGACCCCAAACACACCTCCAGGCCCAGGCTGTGTAAGGGCTATTTGATTAAGAAGGAGAGTGATGGGTGCTACACCAGATGACCTGGCCTCCACAGTCATTAGACCTGAACCCAATCAAGATGGTTTGGGGTGAGCTAGTCTGCAAAGTGAAGGCAAAAGGGCCAACAAGTGCTAAGCATCTCTGGGAACTCCTTCAAGACTGTTGGAAGACCATTTCCGGAGACTATCTCTTGAAGCTATGTACTCTCAATGCAGAATACTGCAGCATATCCACAGGACATTCCGCAATAAAACCGCAGCATGTAAACAAAGTTGTGCTGCAGTTTTCTGGGAGCTCCTGTGGAATGTCCTGCGGATATATCCGCAGGACACTTATCCCGTGGTCATATAGCCTAACACTCGTTGCCAGTCCAGTTTATTATATTTGGTAACTATGGCACAGTGGTCACCTTACTTGGCATCTTTTAACTCTACCCTTGTGAAAAAACACTCATGACAGGTTGGTTCCTGGTGACCCTGGTCGTCTGGCAGATGGTGATTTGGTGCACACAAATTCTGTGGGGCATTGTACCTGAGTTTCTTTTTCTGGCCACCCTCCTACATATAGATTTTGAAAGTAGTTGTGTAATGAAAGACAAAGTAAAAACACTAAAAAAAGTAAATGATTTTGTTTACAGTAGAGATATCGCTATTCATTTCCTAATTTAAAAGTATGTAAGATATACGGTGTATATTTAAGGTATAATCAAAACCAAACAAAACATAGTAAAAAACTGTTTCTATTTTATCTAACTGTTCACAGGATTTGTACTGTATTAGACCTCCTTCATATCTCTGTGTCCCTGGTATGTGTGGTGTCTATTTTCAGACATTCGGCGACACATTCACATGCATACTAATAGAAGTCAACAGAGATGATTACACCTCCATGTGTCCCTGTGACACAGCTGTCTGCAGGTGAGTTTCACTGAGACAAGTCAGTTTTTTCTGGCCGCATAGGGCAAATACGAACATCATGGGGATGGCATCCATGTGACATCCGTGTGACATCCATATGACACGTACAATAAGCAAAGTAGATAAACTGTAGGTATCCAGACTATAAAGAATTATCACTTGTAAATCAGATCCGAGATAGCACCAATGTGATTACTGACACATCACCTTTATTAAACATAGTTAATAAAAATCAAAAACATAAGTCAAACTCGGTATAGCTACCAATAAGTGAATAGGTACAGAAGGCTACACCAGTAAGTTGTACTTAAATAAGAGGTGAATTTAATCACTTAGTAAATTATCCCCACCAGCAAAAACAGACAAGTTTAGGGAGAGCAGACACAAAGTAGAGCAAATACGTATACAATGCAAAGGGGATAATAGTTCAATAAGACAACAATACCCTCATAAATTCAATAGCGCATTGATGCTGCAGATCAGCTCACCCACAGGGGAGAACATAGATTGTACTATGCCCAAATAATATATATATAGGGTGGCATATACACAGAAAACCTTCAAGAAGGAGAGATGCCTTTAATATAGGGTAAGGGAAGAATACCGCACAAATGCAGTCATCCACAAAATCAGATATTCAAACACAACACACAAATAACGAGGATAACAGATCCTTATGTCACCCATGGGTAATAGATTGCACTATGCCTTGAGAATAGACAAGGTGCTACCTCTTAGTAATTCATCTCTCCCATTAGACATTTTTATCTCTAAGAGAGGGATATTTTAGCATAGCACTGTTAACTATGCAGATATAAAAATTACTACCAAATAAGGTAATGATACACACAAATTAGCCTTAAATCCATATTTGCTCAAATAATTTAAATGAAGAATTATCTCACCCAGGTTGAGGTTGTCCTTAGGGCAGATGAAGCTTCTCCCATGGTCCGTATTGCTTATACCAGCAGCTTATACCAGCAGCATATGACATTGATGGAGACCCGGTCACTATCCCTGCATGTGACTGACACTGACCCTTTGTCTCAACAAAAACTCCTGCCCTTACAAGAGCAGTCAACAACTGGCCTTGTTGTGACTGACCCTAGACGTCACCTAGGTGCCTCCCAACATGTTTCACCTTGGTGGCTCATCAAGGAAAGACATAGCACCTAGAGTCTTAAAGACAAAGTTATCAACTTGCTCTTACTGAGTCTAGTATCATGAAGCCTGGTATCTAAGAAAAGCATTCAACCAGGTGGCAGTATATATAGATCTCCATCCTCTTTTTAATTGATCAATTTCCCGTAGTGCCACCTCTGAAATCATTAGTGATCAGAGTGGAACGCACACCATATATTTCAGCTGCGGGGTAAAAACCACAACCCCACTTCCTGTTCATCAGCAATCAATCATATCTTCAAAAGAGATCCAACACTTATCTATGATGTCACAATGCCAACTATGAGTGGAAAACATGCCATGGTAATTCATACTGGGAGGAATAGGAACTTCCTGTTCTCTCCCAGCACGCAGCGCATGATCATTTGACACCACTGGTACACACTTCCATAGAGCAGATACAGAGCAGTAGCACCCAGCGCATCAATAATCAACCTTCCTAGGATGCATGCTGCTGCAAATGGTGGACAAATGTAATGCGGAAGTGCTTCCTAATATGTCCCCAATATGTAGTCATGTGACCACATCATGTGTACCGGTTAACTGTGCATGTGTCCCCAGTACAATCTGCCTTTAGAGCCCACACAGAGTGATAACTACACAGCACATTACTAGGCAACATCCCCAGAATACACGTTACTGCAGGTGGCAGACAAGTGGAACGCATAGGCTCTTCCTATCCGGTCACCAGGATTTAATAATGTGTCTGTCGATAGATACCACCCCCCCACTGCTCATTTACCTATGGCAAACATGTATGTATAAGGAATGTAAGTGTATTGAGAGAGATTGGTGGTGGTCTCCCACCTATCCTCAAAAATCAAACTATAGGAAGAGGGCATGACCACACACATCATGAAAGAACATATATAAATAGTGATGGTTGGGGGAGCCATGTTATCTGCTGGTGTAGGTCCACTGTGTTTTATCAAGACCAAAGTCTCTGCAGCCATCTTCCAGGAAATTTTAGAGCACTTCATGCTTCCCACTGCTGACAAGCTTTTTGGAGTTGGAAATTTCATCTTCCAGTCGGACTTGGCACCTGTCCACACTGCCATAAGTACCAATACCTGGTTTAATAACCACAGTATCACTGTGCTTGATTGGCCAGCAAACTCGCCTGACCTAAACCCCATAGACAATCTATGGGGTACTGTCTAGAAGAAGAAGAGAGACACCAGACCCAGCAATGCAGATGAGCTGCTATCAAAGCAACCTGGGCTTCCATAACACTTTAGCAGTGTCACAGGCTGATCGTCAAAATACCATACAGCATTGATGCAGTAATTCATGCAAAAGGAGTTCCGACCAAGTATTGAGTGCATTTACTGTATATACTTTTCAGTAGGCCAACATTTCTGAGTTTACAATTATTTTTTCAGTTGGTCTTATTCAATATTCTAATTTTCTGAGATAATGGCCTTTTCTTAACAATCCTATCAAGACTGCGGTTATCCCGGTTGCTTGTGCACCTTTTTCTACCACACTTTTTCCTTCCACTCAACTTTCCATTAATATGCTTGCGTACAGCACTCTGTGAACAGGCAGCTTTTTTAGCAATGAAGTTTTGAGGCTTACTTTCCTTGTGGAGTGTCTCAATGACTGCCTTCTGGACATCTGTCAAGTCAGCAGTCTTCCCCATGATTGTGTAGCTTACTAAACCAAACTATGGAACATTTTAAATGCTTAAGAAACCTTTACATTTGTTTTGTGGTAATTATTCTAAGTTTGTGAGATACTGACTTTTTGGTTTTCATTGGCTGTAAGCCATAATCATCAACATTAACAGAAATAAACACTTGAAATAGATCACTCAGTGTATAATGATGCTATATAATATATGCATTTCCTCTTTTATTGAATTTTTTAAATAAATTAACTTTTTGATGATATTCTGATTTATTGAGATACACTTGTATATGTGCCGTGTCAAGGAAACAAGTGGCAGCAGACAAGATGATTCAGTGTACCTCCTTCAGAATTTAAACACAAACCACATGAACAGATAAGGTAGTAAAATGTTATATTTAAATTTACCGGTGAATGTTTTTTCACCATTGAAAGCAATGGGAAAATACAAAAATGCAGCAAAAATGCTACTCGTGAACACAGCATAAGTGGGGAAGGAGGAGGATTTTTTTATTTCCTACTTTTATTTTGTCTTATACAGAATGTTTCCTAACATTTTTTTCCTCTAAAATAAATTTTATCCTTGATTTTGTGTTTTGTTGTCAGTCCGTAAAAGTTGCGTAATACACTGTACTAATTATTCCCAGTAATGACCTGGGAGTAAGGGGTACTTTGCACGCTGCGACATCACTAGAGATGAGCGAACTGGTCCCGGTTCGGCTCGAGGCCGGTTCGCCGAACGGGGGTCCCGTTCGAGTTCGGTTCGTCGAACGTTCGACGAACCGAACTCGAACGTATAGGCTATAATGGGAGGCAATCACAAACACATAAAAATGCATTATAAATGTACACAAACAGTTAATAAACATTGCCATAACACTTACCGGTCCTCGCGATCCCTTCTGCACTCTGTCTCCTGCCGCTATTCCATCCGATGATCGCTGAATCCTCCCGGTGACCTGCACTGCCAGCAGAGATGCAGGACCTATCGTGACGTCAAAATAGCCATGTGACCAGTCACGTGGCTATTATCTCATTGGCTACAGACTGGTCACATGACTATGACACGTCATGTAGGACCTGCGAGTGCATCTCTCCGGTACACGGTGCACATATGTGTATCGCCGTGTACCGGCGACATGCTCTAGCACACGGTCGATTCCCCGTTCCGTTAGGGACCGGCTGACACAGCCGGTCATTAACGGAGATCACCGTTGCCATAGCAACGCAGTTAGCGGTGACCTCACCGCTAACCGCGGCTCCGAGAGCACCGGTGCTATGGTAACGCGTCTGTCAGCGTTACCGCTGTTACCGCTAGCAGCCAGCACTGATCACTCACGGAGTGAAGGCTGCTGCACGCTGCTTCCCGATTGTAGTGATGATTGTAGTGAGGATGAGGTTCCCCAGCCCCAAGTGATGAGCTGGTGAATCTCATCCTCACTACAATCGTCACTACTACTACACTAGAAAGAAAGAAGACAGAAAAGCAGGATCGTGGAGGGCTGACAGGGGGTAATAAAGATGGAGTCTAATGTGTCTGTGTATTTATTTCTATTAAAGTATTTTTTCTCTGTGTGGTGTCTTTTTTTTAACCCTTTATTGGAGATTCTTAATGGCTGGGTCAAACGTGCCTGACATTAAGAATCTCTGGCTTAATACTGGCTGGTAAAACAAAGCCAGTATTAACTCATGATTACCCAACAAGCCACCCGGCTCCAGGGCTGTTGGAAGAGTTGGATACAGCGCCAGATGATGGCGCTTCTATGAGAGCGCCATTTTCTGGGACGGCTGCGGACTGAAATCCGCAGCAGAGGCGCCCACAAACCTCGTTCTAACCTGTGCTGCGGATTCCAATCCCCAGCTGCCTAGTTGTACCCGGCTGGACACAAAAATGGGGCGAAGCCCACGTCATTTGTTTTTTAATTATTTCATGAAATAAGTGAAATAATTAAAAAAAACGGGCTTCCCTATATTTTTGGTTCCCAGCCGGGTACAAATAGGCAACTGGGGGTTGGAGTTCTGCAGCTGCTGTCTGCTCTTCTCCATACAGACAGACAGCAGCTGCAGAACTACAAGGCTCAGCATACTCCATCCAGGACTGTATGCAGAAGTTTTTTGCCCCCTGAAAAAATTATGTGGGCTTCGCCATATTTTTGTATGCTAGCCAGGTACAGCAGGCAGGTACGGCTGCCCCCAACCCCCAGTTGCCTATTTGTACCCGGCTGGGAACCAAAAATAAAGGGAAGCCCTTTTTTTATTATTTCATGAATTTCATGAAATAATTAGAAAACAAATGACGTAGGCTTTGCCCCATTTTTGTGTCCAGCCAGGTACAACTAGGCAGCTGGGGATTGGAATTCGCACCACAGGTTGGCCTGAGCTTTCTAGGCCCCACTGCTGCGAATTGCAGTCTGCAGCCGCCTCAGAAAATGGCATTTTCATAGAAGCGCCATCTTCTGGCGCTGTATCCAACTCTTCCAGCACCTGCCTGCTATACCTGGCTAGCATACAAAAATATGGCGAAGCTCACGTCCTTTTTTTGTAGTTTTTTGGCAAAAAAAATAAAAAATGCTTCCCTGGATTTTCCATTGCCAGTGAAGGTAACACCCAGCAGTGGGGGTTAGCAGCCAGTAGCTGCTTGGATTACCCTTAGCTAGCAATACAAAAAATGCAGCGGGAGCCCATATATATTTTTTTTAATTATTTAATTAAATAACTAAAAATAAAATGGGCTTCCCTGTATTTTGATTGCTGGACATCACAGTGCTGTAAAAATAAATCTTTAAAAAAATGATTCTCAGCGCAGATAAAGCAGACAGCTATGGGTTGCCACCCCCATCTGCCTGCCGTTACCTTGGTTGGCAATCAAAATACAGGGAAGCCCATTAATTTTTTCTATTTAAAAAATAGTTAAAAAAAAAAATGACGTTGGGTCCCCCCATTTTTGATAGCCAGCTAGGGTAAAGCAGACGGCTGTAGCCTGAAAACCACAGCTGGCAGCTTTACCGTGGTTGGGGATCCAATGTGGAGGTCCCCTCAGGCTCTTCTTTATAATTATTTTATAAATATTAATAATTACACAATAAAAGTAGGGTCCCCCCCAAATTGGATCACCAGCCAAGGTAAAGCGGACAGCTGTGGTCTGGTATTCTCAGGGTGGGAAGGTCCATAGTTATTGGGCCTTCACAGCCTAAAAATAGCAGGCCGCAGGCACCCCAGATGTGGCGCATCCACTAGATGCGCCAATCCTGGCGCTTCACCCCAGCTCATCCCGTGCCCTGGTGCAGTGGCAAACGGGGTAATAAATCGGGTTGATACTAGCTGTAAAGTCACCTGAGATCAAGCCCAGCAGTTTGTGATGTCATGGCGTCTATTAGATACCCAACATCATAAACTGTCAGTACTAACAAAAACAAAAAATCGACAAAAGAAATTTATTTGAAAAAACAGTCCCCAAAATATTTCCTCTTTCACCAATTTATTGTAAGAAAAAAAATAAAGGGGTCCCACGACGACTCTGGACCGTCTAGAATATGGGGAGGAGACACTCAGGGAACGTATCCCCCATTTTCTAGGAGTGCGGACCCTTCATGTGAGGAGTGTGGGTGCAATGAATCTGCACTCACTCTCCCCGGGTCCACAACAGCAGAGTCCATGTCGTAATGGTTGCTACCAAAGCTGCAATGCCCTGCTCATGAGGTAAGGGCATGCCTAATCAGGAGAACTACTGTAGAGGAAGCTCTGCTCACTGGTATATAGGTGCTCAGAGGTAATAATAGATAAAATTAGTGAACAACCTCGGCACTCTATATCTCCCAGACTAAGTCAGTAAGTCACAATGGATAGTAATGCAAAATCACTCTTTATTGGTCCGTATTAAGAAAATTTTTTTTTCATAAGCATATATGTTTTTGTCCAAAACAAGTTACAAATGACGTTTCGGCCTGAGCCTTCGTCAGATTGGACTTATCTGCATGTAATCATGAAAAATGACAATAATCAGTATCACATAAGAGTGAGAGAACAATAACATAAACTCGAACAATGTAGAGGTACAATTGGGATGCAACAAAAAAATTGCAACACAGCAAGAAATGAAACACATGATACAAATGTCATAATACAGTACAAGGACAATATAGTAATGACAAATATGGGGTCAGAGTAGGCTTAGACAGCTCTGGTACGAAAGAGATGTCAATCATAAAGTAACATGTGCAGTAGGTGTAGAGCTACAGTATGCATGGCAGAGCTAATGGGTAGACCGACCATAGAAAAAGAACGGAGAAAAAGAACGGAGAAAAAATGGAGAAAAAGTGGAGAAAAAGTGGAGAAAAAGTGGAGAAAAAGTGGAGAAAAAGTGGAGAAAAAAATGGAGAAAAAGTGGAGAAAAAGTGGAGAATAAGTGGAGAAAAAGTGGAGAAAAAGTGGAGAAAAAAATGGAGAAAAAGTGGGAAAAAAAGTGGAGAATAAATGGAGAAAAAGTGGAGAAAAAGTGGAGAAAAAAATGGAGAAAAAGTGGAGAAAAAGTGGAGAATAAGTGGAGAAAAAGTGGAGAAAAAGTGGAGAAAAAAATGGAGAAAAAGTGGAGAAAAAGTGGAGAATAAATGGAGAAAAGTGGAGAATAAATGGAGAAAAACTGGAGAAAAAAATGGAGAAAAAGTGGAGAAAAAGTGGAGAAAAAGTGGAGAAAAAAATGGAGAAAAAGTGGAGAAAAAGTGGAGAAAAAGTGGAGAAAAAAATGGAGAAAAAGTGGAGAATAAGTGGAGAAAAAGGGGAGAAAAAGTGGAGAAAAAAATGGAGAAAAAGTGGAGAAAAAATGGGGAAAAAGTGGAGAAAAAGTGGAGAATAAGTGGAGAATAAGTGGAGAAAAAGTGGAGAAAAAGTGGAGAATAAGTGGAGAAAAAGTGGAGAAAAAGTGGAGAAAAAGTGGAGAAAAAGTGGAGAAAAAGTGGAGAAAAAGTGGAGAAAAAAATGGAGAAAAAGTGGAGAAAAAGTGGAGAATAAGTGGAGAAAAAGTGGAGAAAAAGTGGAGAAAAAAATGGAGAAAAAGTGGAGAAAAAGTGGAGAATAAATGGAGAAAAAGTGGAGAATAAATGGAGAAAAAGTGGAGAAAAAAATGGAGAAAAAGTGGAGAAAAACTGGAGAAAAAGTGGAGAAAAAGTGGAGAAAAAAATGGAGAAAAAGTGGAGAAAAGGTGGAGAAAAAGTGGAGAAAAAAATGGAGAAAAAGTGGAGAATAAGTGGAGAAAAAGTGGAGAAAAAGTGGAGAAAAAAATGGAGAAAAAGTGGAGAAAAAGTGGAGAAAAAATGGGGAAAAAGTGGAGAAAAAGTGGAGAAAAAGTGGAGAATAAGTGGAGAATAAGTGGAGAAAAAGTGGAGAAAAAGTGGAGAATAAGTGGAGAAAAAGTGGAGAAAAAGTGGAGAAAAAGTGGAGAAAAAGTGGAGAAAAAAATGGAGAAAAAGTGGAGAAAAAGTGGAGAATAAATGGAGAAAAAGTGGAGAAAAAAATGTAGAAAAAGTGGAGAAAAAGTGGAGAAAAAGTGAAGAAAAAAATGGAGAAAAAGTGGAGAAAAAGTGGAGAATAAGTGGAGAAAAAGTGGAGAAAAAGTGGAGAAAAAAATGGAGAAAAAGTGGAGAAAAAGTGGAGAATAAATGGAGAAAAAGTGGAGAAAAAGTGGAGAAAAAAATGGAGAAAAAGTGGAGAAAAAGTGGAGAAAAAGTGGAGAAAAAGTGGAGAAAAAGTGGAGAACAAAATGGAGAAAAAGTGGAGAAAAAGTGGAGAAAAAGTGGAGAAAAAGTGGAGAAAAAAATGTAGAAAAAGTGGAGAAAAAATGGAGAAAAAGTGGAGAAAAAATAGAGAAAAAGTGGAGCACCCTTTGGTGCCTTTCATGTGGCACTAAGGGGTGCTTAGCTTTGTATTTAGCCAAAAAAATGAAAAAAAAAATGACGTAGGGTTACCCCTAGTTTTGTAGCCAGCTAGGGTAAAGCAGACGGCTGCAGCCTGCAGACCACAGCTGGCAACCTCACCTTGGCTGGTAATCCAAAATTGAGGGCACCCCACGCTGTTATTTTAAATTAAATAAATAATTAAAAAAAAAAACACGTAGGGGTCCCCCAAAATTGGATCACCAGCCAAGGTAAAGCAGACAGCTGGGGCCTGATATTCTCAGACTAGGGAGGTCCATGGTATTGGACTCTCCCCAGCCTAAAAATAGCAGGCCGCAGCCGCCCCATAAGTGGCGCATCCATTAGATGCGCCAATCCTGGTGCTTCGCCCCAGCTCATCCCGCGCCCTGGTGCGGTGGCAAACGAGGTAATATATGAGGTTAATACCAGATGTGTAATGTCACCTGGCATCAAGCCCTGGGGTTGGTGAGGTCAGGCGTCTATCAGATACCCGACATCACCAACCCAGTCAGTAATAAAAAAAAAATAGACGACAACCACATTTTTATTTGAAAAAACACTCCCCAAAACATTCCCTCTTTAACCAATTTATTAGAATGAAAAACAAATCCAGGTCTGGTGTAATCCAAGGGGTTGCCATGACGATCCACACTGTCCCAGTCAATGAAGAGCAGGATGTTCCCCATTGACTGGGAGAGCAATGCAGTGACCTGAGCTAACATCAATGGGTCAGCCCAGGTCACTGCAGGGCATGACAAGTGCTGCTGTCAGCGAGGTACATTACCTGCGCTGATCTCCAGCACACTGACAGCCCCTGTCACTGAGGTCAATGACCGGCGCCTTCACATCAAGTATCGCGAGAGGTCCGTGACGTCTCGGGTCGGAAGCGAGAGGTGATGTGACAAGCGGCGGCCATGGAGGACAGTGACAGCGCTGAGGTCGGGATGGCGGGACTTCATCACCGCAGGTAAGCCGAGCGGAACCATGTGTGTGTGTGTGTGTGTGTGTGTGTGTGTGTGTGTATGTATGTGTACATGCCGCGGGCAGGAGGGGGCGGAGTGAGCTGAGCGGGGAAGTGTGGGCTTCCTGCACGTAACTAAGATAAACATCGGGTTACTAACCAAAGTGCTTTGCTTGAATACCCGATGTTTATCTTGGTTACCAGCTTGTGGCAGGCTGCCAGCGATGGCTCCTGCACACTGTAGCTGTAAAAAGCCCTGCTTTTTGCTGCTAGAACCGTTCTCGAACGTATCTAGAACTATCGAGCTTTTGCAAAAAGCTCGAGTTCTAGTTCGATCTCGAACAGCCCCAAAAATCACTCGAGCTTAGAACTGGAGAACCTCGAACCACGAACCGCGCTCAACTCTAGACATCACTACTGCGATATCGTCGGGGTCAAATCGAAAGTGACGCACATCCGGTGTCGGTAACGACGTTGCAACGTGTAAAGCCTAGATGCGCCGATAAACAATCGCAAAAGTGTCGAAAATCGGTGATCTGTGTAGCGTTGGTCATTTTCATAATGTCGCACCAATAGGAGATACGATGTTGTTCCTCGTTCTTGCGGCAGCACACATCGCTGTGTGTGAAGCCGCAGGAGCGAGGAACATTTCCTTAACTGCCTCCACCGGCAATGCAGAAGGAAGCAGGTAGGGTGGGATGTTTACGTCCCACTCATCTCTGCCCCTCTGCTTCTATTGGCCGCCTGCCGTGTGACGTCGCTGTGACGCCGCATGACCCACCCCCTTAGGAAGGAGGCAGGTCACCGGCCAAAGCGACGTCGCAGGGCAGGTAAGTGCCTGTGAAGCTGCCGTAGCGATAATGTTCGCTACAGCAGCTATCACAAGATATCGCAAGTGCGACGGGGGCGGGTACTATTGCGCTCGGCATCGCTAGCCGATGCTAGCGATGTCACAACGTGCAAAGTACCCCTAAGAGTTGTGTCTTCCACATGCTTTTCCCATTCCATTTGAGCACGGTTTCCATCCATTTCAGCTACAGTTTCCTATTGACTTACATTATTCACGTTACTCCAAATTAGCACCTGAGTATTCCGATTTGCTCCATTTGAGTATCGAGCACCTGAGCATTTTAATCTATGGTTGTCCTCTTCCCACACACATATTTTTTTGCATCACTTCAACATATATAGTTGTTGTATTGCATTTTTTCAGGTATATTTTTTACTCTCAGCATTGTTTTAGAATGTTTGTTCTGAGAGGTCATATTCTTTTTCTACTTTGTAACATTATATTTCTAAATATTCCATATTTCCCATGTCTTATTTTTTAGGTCTATAAATGCACAGTAAGGGCGGCTTTGCACACTACGACATCGCAGGTGCGATGTCGGTGGGGTCAAATCGAAAGTGACGCACATCCGGCGTCACTTGCGATGTCGTAGTGTGTAAATCCTAGATGATACGATGAACGAGCGCAAAAGCGTCGTTATCGTATCATCGGTGCAGGCTCCGACATTTCCATAATGCCGGTGCCGCGACAGGTACGATGTTGTTCCTTGTTCCTGCGGCAGCACACATCGCTGTGTGTGAAGCCGCAGGAACGAGGAACATCTCCTTACCTGCCGTCGGCGCCTATACGGAAGGAAGGAGGTGGGCAGGATGTTTACATCCTGCTCATATCCGCCCTTCCGCCGCCATTGGCCGCCTGCCGTATGACGTCGCTGTGACGCCGCACGACCCGCCCCCTTAGGAAGGGTGCGGGTCGCCGTCCAGAGCGACGGTCGCAGGGCAGGTGAGTGCATGTAAAGCTGGCGTAGCGATAATTATCACTACGCCAGCTATCACAAGATATCGTACCTGCGACAGGGGCGGGGACTATCGCGTGCAACATCGCAGCATTGGCTTGCGATGTCTCAACGTGCAAAGCCTGCCTATGAATTACCAGTACTGTAACAGTTTTCTAACACTCTCTAAAGTAAGGTCCATCATTTATGTAGCTATCACTTTAACTTAGTGTCTTGCATGTCCAGAGGGTCATTAAGGGGAGTCACAGCTTTTCATTATCCGCAACCCCAAGTCTACAACATCTCTATCATTTTCTACATTTTACATCCTTTTAATTTTGCCTGCATTTATCTTTCAATATATTTCATATTTATTAAAGTATATGTATTGAGGGGTTTTTTTTTCTTTCTGAAAGTGTTCATTTGCATTTTCTTCTTACATCACTTTTGTTCTGTATTGTTCAAGTTCAATTACATTTCTCAAGTTCCATGAAAGAAAACAGAAATTATTTACTGTTTTTCAATATCCCTGAGTTTTACAGTACTTTGCAGTTAAATATTATTTGTAGAACTTTAATTTACATTTTTCTCTCCCTTTCTACAAACCCTGGAATATCACATATGAATATTGGTAAAATATTGAGTAAATATTTGCAAACAATATCAATTGTTAAATGGGTTGTCCCCTACTAGACAATACAGATGAGAGATCCTGATTGAAAAAGATTGGAAACTGTTACAATTGTACGATCTGTGGCAGGATCGGATCAGGATTGAACATCTGAACATTTAACGCAAAAAACGGCAATCTTGCCAAGGATCGGTAAATGTTCGGATGGCAAAAATAATCATCTCCTTGCCCATCACAGCCATGTCAAGTATTAGCATGGCTGTGATTGGCCACTGCAAAAAAGGAAGCAAAAGGGTTAAAGCACTACATATTTATTGAGTCTCCTCGCAGCTGCTGCACTACTTCTGGGGCCGATAAATATCTCTCATACATATTCACTGAATTCCCCCATCACTGGCGTCTCTGATTCGCTGCAGTCAGAACACGCCTCCCCTTTCTAACAGCATTATACTGCTGGTGTAAAATAAATAAATAAATGTAAAAAATGCCTTGTGGTTTTCCTATATATTGATAACAGCACATATAAAGCATATGGCTACAGGC